>NC_060125.1:30499373-31757466 GCF_021461395.2 Schistocerca americana
GCCGACTTAAGTACATGAAGACCGACAGTTCTTACTGACTATGTTTTGAACCATTCCTGTGACACTAGTTATAGATTCCGATGCTTCACTCCAGGTTTACTGTATCCCTTGGACCTTCTTATTGACGATGAAACACAGAAATTGCATCGGAATTAAATACAAAAGGCACAATGCCGACTGAAGTACATGAAGACCGACACTTCTAACTGACTATGTTCTGAACCATTCCTGCAACACTAGTTATAGATTCCGATGCTTCACTTCAGGTTTACTGTATCCCTTAGACCTTCTTATTGACGATGAAACACAGAAATTGCATCGGAATTAAATACAAAAGGCACAATGCCGTTTTAAGGACAAAAAGACTGACTCTTAATACTGACCATTCCTGTGACACTAGTCATAGATTCCGAAGCTTCACTTCAGGTTTACTGTATCCCTTGGACCTTCTTATTGACGATGAAACACAGAAATTGCATCGTAATTAAATACAAAAGGCACAATGCCGACATAAGTACATGAAGTTAGACACTTCATACTGACTATGTTTTGAACCATTCCTGTGACACTAGTTATAGATTCCGATGCATCACTTCAGGGTTACTGTATAACTTGGACCTACTTATTGACGATGAAGCACAGAAAATGCATCGGAATTAAATTGAAAAGGCACAATGCCGACTTAAGGACAAGAAGACTGACTCTTCCTACTGACCATTCCTGTGACACTAGTTATAGATTCCGATGCTTCACTTCAGGTTTACTGTATCCCTTGGAACTTCTTATTGACGATGAAACGCATAAATTGCATCGGAATTAAAAACAAAAGTCACAATGCCGACTTATGTACATGAAGACCGACACTTCTTACTGACTATGTTTTGAACCATTCCTGTGACACTAGTTATAGATTCCGATGCTTCACTCCAGGTTTACTGTATCCCATGGACCTTCTAATTGACGATGAAACACAGAAATTATATCGGAATTAAATACAAAAGGCACATTGCAGACTTAAGTACATGAAGACCGACACTTCTCACTGACTATGTTTAGAACCATTCCTACAACACTAGTTATAGATTCCGATGCTTCACTTCAGGTTTACTGTATCCCTTGGGCCTTCTTATTGACGATGAAACACAGAAATTGCATCGGAATTAAAAACATAACTCACAATGCCGTTTTAAGGACAAGAAGACTGACTCTTCCTACTGACCATTCCTGTGACACTAGTTATAGATTCCGATGCTTCACTTCAGGTTTACCGTATCCCTTGGACCTTCTTATTGACGATGAAACACGGAAATTGCATCGGAACTGAATACAAAAGGCACAATTCCGACTTAAGTACATGAAGACTGACACTTCTTACTGACTATGTTTTGAACCATTCCTGTGACACTAGTTATAGATTCCGAAGCTTCACTTCACGTTTACTGTATCCCTTGGACCTTCTTATTGACAATGAAACACAGAAATTGCATCGGAATTAAATACAAAAGGCACAATGCCGAATTAAGGACAAGAAGACTGACTCTTCCTACTGACCATTCCTGTGACAGTAGTTATAGATTCCGTTGCTTCACTCCTGGTTTACTGTATCCCTTGGACCTTCTTATTGACGATGAAACACAGAAATTGCATCGGAATTAAATCTAAAAGGCACAATGCCGCCTTAAGTACATGAAGACCGACACTTCTTACTGACTATGTTTTGAACCATTCCTGTGACACTAGTTATAGATTCCGAAGCTTCACTTCACGATTACTGTATCCCATGGAGCTTCTTATTGACAATGAAACACAGAAATTCCATCGGAATTAAATACAAAAGGCACAATGCCGACTTAAGGACAAGAAGACTGACTCTTCCTACTGACCATTCCTGTGACAGTAGTTATAGATTCCGATGCTTCACTTCAGGTTTACTGTATCCCTCGGACCTTCTTATTGACGATGAAACACAGAAATTGCATCGGTATTAAATACAAAGAGCACAATGCCGACTTAAGTACAAGAGAACTGACTCTTCTTACTGTCTTTGTTTTGAACCATTCCTGTGACAGTAGTTATAGATTACGATGCTTCACTTCTGGTATACTGTATCCCTCTGACTTTCTCATTGACGATGAAACACAGAAATTGCATCGGTATTAAATATGAAAGGCACAATGCCGACGTAAGTACAAGAAAACTGGCTCTGCTTACTGTCTATGATTTGAACCATTCCTGTGACACTAGTTATAGATTCCGATGCTTCTTTTCAGGTTTACTGTATCCCTGTGATTTTCTTATTGACGATGAAACACAGAAATTGCATCGGAATTAAATACAAAAGCCACAATGCCGACTTAAGTACAAGAAGACCGACTCTTCCTACTATCTTAGATTTGAAAAATTCCTGTGACACTAGTTATAGATTCCGATGATTCACTTCAGGTTTACTGTATCCCTTGGACCTTCTTATTGACGATGAAACACAGAAATTGCATCGGAATTATATACAAAAGGCACAATGCCGACTTAAGTACGTGAAGACCGACACTTCTTACTGACAATGTTTTGACCCATTCCTGTGACACTAGTTATAGAATTCCATGCTTCACTCCAGGATTACTGTGTCCCTTGGACCTTCTTACTGACGATGAAACACAGAAATTGCATCGGAATTAAATACAAAAGGCACAATGCAGATTTAAGGACAAGAAGACTGACTCTTCCTACTGACCATTCCTGTGACACTAGTTATAGATTCCGCTGCTTCATTTCAGGTTTACTGTATCCCTTGGACCTTCTTATTGACAATGAAACACGGAAATTGCATCGGAATTAAATACAAAGGGCACAATGCCGACTTAAGTACATGAAGAAGGACACTTCTTACTGACTATGTCTTGAACCATTCCTGTAACACTAGTTATAGATTCCGATGCTTCACTTCAGGTTTACTGTATCCCTTGGACCTTCTTATTGACGATGAAACACAGAAACTGCATCGGAATTAAATTCAAAAGGCACAATGCCGACTTAAGTACATGAAGACCGACACTTCTAGCTAACTATGTTTTGTTCCATTCCTGTGACACTAGTTATTGATTTCCATGTTTCACTCCAGGTTTACTGTATCCCTTGGACCTACTTATTGACGATGAAACACAGAAATGGCATCGGAATTAAATACAAAAGGCACAATGCCGACTTAAGTACATGAAGACCGACACTTCTTACTGACTATGTTGTGAAACATTCCTGTAGCACTGGTTATAGATTCCGATGCTTCACTTCACGTTTACTGTATCTCTTGGACCTTCTAATTGACGATGAAACACAGAAATTGCATCTATATTAAATACAAAAGGCACAATGCCGACTTAAGGGCAAGAAAACTGACTCTTCCTACTGATCATTCCTGTGACACTAGTTATAGATTCCGATGCTTCACTTCAGGTTTACTCTATCCCTTGGACCTTCTTGTTGACGATGAAACACAGTAATTGCATCGGAATTAAATACAAAAGGCACAATGCCGACTTAAGTACACGAAGAACGACACTTCTTACTGACTATGTATTGAACCATTCCTGTGACACTAGATATAGATTCCGATGCTTCACTTCAGGTTTACTGTATCCTTTGGACCTTCTTATTGACGATGAAACAGAGAAATTGCATCGGAATTAAATGCAAAAATCACAATGCCGACTTAAGTACATGAAGACCGACACTTCTTACTGAATATGTTTTGATACATTCCTGTGACACTAGTTATAGATTCCGATGCTTCTCTCCAGGTTTACTGTCTCCCTTGGACCTTCTTATTGACGATGAAAGACAGAAATTGCATCGGAATTAAATACAAAAGGCACAATGCCGACATAAGTACATAAAGACCGTCACTTCTTACTGACTATGATTTGAACCATTCCTGTAACACTTGTTATAGATTCCGATGCTTCACTTCAGGTTTACTGTATCCCTTGGACCTTCTTATTGACGATGAAACACAGAAATTGCATCGGAATTAAATGCAAAAGCACAATGCCGACTTAAGTACATGAAGACAGACACTTCTTACTGACTATGTTTTGAACCATTCATGTGACACTAGTTATAGATTCCGAAGCTTCACTTCAAGTTTACTGTATCCCTTGGACCTTCTTATTGACAATGAAACACAGAAATTGCATCGGAATTAAATACAAAAGGCACAATGCCGACTTAAGGACAAGAAGATTGTCTCTTCCTACTGACCATTCCTGTGACAGTAGTTATAGATTCCGATGCTTCACTCCAGGTTTACTGTATCCCTTGGACCTTCTTATTGACGATGAAACACAGAAATTGAATCGGAATTAAATACAAAATGCACAATGCCGACTTAAGTACATGAAGAGCAACACTTCTTACTGACTATGTTTTGAACCATTCCTGTGACACTAGTTATGTATTCCGATGCATCACTTCAGGTTTACTGTCTCCCTTGGACCTTCTTATTGACGATGAAACTCAGAAATTGCATCGGAAATAAATACAAAAGGCACAATGCCGACTTAAGGACAAGAAGACTGACTGTTCTTACTGTCTATGTTTTGAACCACTCCTGTGACACTATATATAGATTGCGATGCTTCACTTCAGGTTTACTGTATCCCTCTGACATTCTTACTGACGATGAAACACAGGAATTGCATCGGAATTAAATACAAAAGGCACAATGACGACTCAAGTACAAGGAGACTGGCTCTTCTTACTGTCTATGTTTTGAACCTTTCCTGTGGCACTAGTTATAGATTCCGATACTTCACTCCAGGTTTACTGTGTCCCTTGGACCTTCTTATTGACGATGAAACACAGAAATTGCATCGGAATTAAATACAAAAGGCACAATGCAGACTTAAGGACAAGACGACTGACTCTTCCTACTGACCTTTCCTGCGACACTAGTTATAGATTCCGATTCTTCAAACCAGGTTTACTGCATCTCTTGGACCTTCTGATTGACGATGATACACAGAAATTGAATCGGAATTAAATACAAATGGCACAATGCCAACTTAAGTACAAGAAGACTGACTCTTCCTACTGACCATTCCTGTGACACTAGTTATAGATTCCGCTGCTTCACTTCAGGTTTACTGTATCCCTTGGACCTTCTTATTGACGATGAAACACAGAAATTGCATCGGAATTAAATACAAAAGGCACAATGCCGACTTAAGAACATGAAGAAGGACACTTCTTACTGACTATGTCTTGAACCATTCCTGTAACACTAGTTATAGATTCCGATGCTTCACTTCAGGTTTACTGTATCCCTTGGACCATCTTATTGATGATGAAACACAGAAATTGCATCCTAATTAAATACAAAAGGCATAATGCCGACTTAAGGACAAGAAGACTGACTCTTCCTACTGACCATTCCTGTGACACTAGTTATAGATTCCGATGCTTCACTTCAGGTTCACTGTATCCCTTGGACCTTCATATTGACGATGAAACACAGAAATTGCATCGGAATTAAATACAAAAGGCACAATGCCGACTTAAGTACATGAAGACCGACAGTTCTTACTGACTATGTTTTGAACCATTCCTGTGACACTAGTTATAGATTCCGATGCTTCACTCCAGGTTTACTGTATCCCTTGGACCTTCTTATTGACGATGAAACACAGAAATTGCATCGGAATTAAATACAAAAGGCACAATGCCGACTGAAGTACATGAAGACCGACACTTCTAACTGACTATGTTCTGAACCATTCCTGCAACACTAGTTATAGATTCCGATGCTTCACTTCAGGTTTACTGTATCCCTTAGACCTTCTTATTGACGATGAAACACAGAAATTGCATCGGAATTAAATACAAAAGGCACAATGCCGTTTTAAGGACAAAAAGACTGACTCTTAATACTGACCATTCCTGTGACACTAGTCATAGATTCCGAAGCTTCACTTCAGGTTTACTGTATCCCTTGGACCTTCTTATTGACGATGAAACACAGAAATTGCATCGTAATTAAATACAAAAGGCACAATGCCGACATAAGTACATGAAGTTAGACACTTCATACTGACTATGTTTTGAACCATTCCTGTGACACTAGTTATAGATTCCGATGCATCACTTCAGGGTTACTGTATAACTTGGACCTACTTATTGACGATGAAGCACAGAAAATGCATCGGAATTAAATTGAAAAGGCACAATGCCGACTTAAGGACAAGAAGACTGACTCTTCCTACTGACCATTCCTGTGACACTAGTTATAGATTCCGATGCTTCACTTCAGGTTTACTGTATCCCTTGGAACTTCTTATTGACGATGAAACGCATAAATTGCATCGGAATTAAAAACAAAAGTCACAATGCCGACTTATGTACATGAAGACCGACACTTCTTACTGACTATGTTTTGAACCATTCCTGTGACACTAGTTATAGATTCCGATGCTTCACTCCAGGTTTACTGTATCCCATGGACCTTCTAATTGACGATGAAACACAGAAATTACATCGGAATTAAATACAAAAGGCACATTGCAGACTTAAGTACATGAAGACCGACACTTCTCACTGACTATGTTTAGAACCATTCCTACAACACTAGTTATAGATTCCGATGCTTCACTTCAGGTTTACTGTATCCCTTGGGCCTTCTTATTGACGATGAAACACAGAAATTGCATCGGAATTAAAAACATAACTCACAATGCCGTTTTAAGGACAAGAAGACTGACTCTTCCTACTGACCATTCCTGTGACACTAGTTATAGATTCCGATGCTTCACTTCAGGTTTACCGTATCCCTTGGACCTTCTTATTGACGATGAAACACGGAAATTGCATCGGAACTGAATACAAAAGGCACAATTCCGACTTAAGTACATGAAGACTGACACTTCTTACTGACTATGTTTTGAACCATTCCTGTGACACTAGTTATAGATTCCGAAGCTTCACTTCACGTTTACTGTATCCCTTGGACCTTCTTATTGACAATGAAACACAGAAATTGCATCGGAATTAAATACAAAAGGCACAATGCCGAATTAAGGACAAGAAGACTGACTCTTCCTACTGACCATTCCTGTGACAGTAGTTATAGATTCCGTTGCTTCACTCCTGGTTTACTGTATCCCTTGGACCTTCTTATTGACGATGAAACACAGAAATTGCATCGGAATTAAATCTAAAAGGCACAATGCCGCCTTAAGTACATGAAGACCGACACTTCTTACTGACTATGTTTTGAACCATTCCTGTGACACTAGTTATAGATTCCGAAGCTTCACTTCACGATTACTGTATCCCATGGAGCTTCTTATTGACAATGAAACACAGAAATTCCATCGGAATTAAATACAAAAGGCACAATGCCGACTTAAGGACAAGAAGACTGACTCTTCCTACTGACCATTCCTGTGACAGTAGTTATAGATTCCGATGCTTCACTTCAGGTTTACTGTATCCCTCGGACCTTCTTATTGACGATGAAACACAGAAATTGCATCGGTATTAAATACAAAGAGCACAATGCCGACTTAAGTACAAGAGAACTGACTCTTCTTACTGTCTTTGTTTTGAACCATTCCTGTGACAGTAGTTATAGATTACGATGCTTCACTTCTGGTATACTGTATCCCTCTGACTTTCTCATTGACGATGAAACACAGAAATTGCATCGGTATTAAATATGAAAGGCACAATGCCGACGTAAGTACAAGAAAACTGGCTCTGCTTACTGTCTATGATTTGAACCATTCCTGTGACACTAGTTATAGATTCCGATGCTTCTTTTCAGGTTTACTGTATCCCTGTGATTTTCTTATTGACGATGAAACACAGAAATTGCATCGGAATTAAATACAAAAGCCACAATGGCGACTTAA
The DNA here is from genome assembly GCF_021461395.2 of Schistocerca americana. Classification (NCBI taxonomy): domain Eukaryota; kingdom Metazoa; phylum Arthropoda; class Insecta; order Orthoptera; family Acrididae; genus Schistocerca; species Schistocerca americana. Next base: position 30,507,275 of record NC_060125.1, read on the forward strand.
GTACAAGAAGACCGACTCTTCCTACTATCTTAGATTTGAAAAATTCCTGTGACACTAGTTATAGATTCCGATGATTCACTTCAGGTTTACTGTATCCCTTGGACCTTCTTATTGACGATGAAACACAGAAATTGCATCGGAATTATATACAAAAGGCACAATGCCGACTTAAGTACGTGAAGACCGACACTTCTTACTGACAATGTTTTGACCCATTCCTGTGACACTAGTTATAGAATTCCATGCTTCACTCCAGGATTACTGTGTCCCTTGGACCTTCTTACTGACGATGAAACACAGAAATTGCATCGGAATTAAATACAAAAGGCACAATGCAGATTTAAGGACAAGAAGACTGACTCTTCCTACTGACCATTCCTGTGACACTAGTTATAGATTCCGCTGCTTCATTTCAGGTTTACTGTATCCCTTGGACCTTCTTATTGACAATGAAACACGGAAATTGCATCGGAATTAAATACAAAGGGCACAATGCCGACTTAAGTACATGAAGAAGGACACTTCTTACTGACTATGTCTTGAACCATTCCTGTAACACTAGTTATAGATTCCGATGCTTCACTTCAGGTTTACTGTATCCCTTGGACCTTCTTATTGACGATGAAACACAGAAACTGCATCGGAATTAAATTCAAAAGGCACAATGCCGACTTAAGTACATGAAGACCGACACTTCTAGCTAACTATGTTTTGTTCCATTCCTGTGACACTAGTTATTGATTTCCATGTTTCACTCCAGGTTTACTGTATCCCTTGGACCTACTTATTGACGATGGAACACAGAAATGGCATCGGAATTAAATACAAAAGGCACAATGCCGACTTAAGTACATGAAGACCGACACTTCTTACTGACTATGTTGTGAAACATTCCTGTAGCACTGGTTATAGATTCCGATGCTTCACTTCACGTTTACTGTATCTCTTGGACCTTCTAATTGACGATGAAACACAGAAATTGCATCTATATTAAATACAAAAGGCACAATGCCGACTTAAGGGCAAGAAAACTGACTCTTCCTACTGATCATTCCTGTGACACTAGTTATAGATTCCGATGCTTCACTTCAGGTTTACTCTATCCCTTGGACCTTCTTGTTGACGATGAAACACAGTAATTGCATCGGAATTAAATACAAAAGGCACAATGCCGACTTAAGTACACGAAGAACGACACTTCTTACTGACTATGTATTGAACCATTCCTGTGACACTAGATATAGATTCCGATGCTTCACTTCAGGTTTACTGTATCCTTTGGACCTTCTTATTGACGATGAAACAGAGAAATTGCATCGGAATTAAATGCAAAAATCACAATGCCGACTTAAGTACATGAAGACCGACACTTCTTACTGAATATGTTTTGATACATTCCTGTGACACTAGTTATAGATTCCGATGCTTCTCTCCAGGTTTACTGTCTCCCTTGGACCTTCTTATTGACGATGAAAGACAGAAATTGCATCGGAATTAAATACAAAAGGCACAATGCCGACATAAGTACATAAAGACCGTCACTTCTTACTGACTATGATTTGAACCATTCCTGTAACACTTGTTATAGATTCCGATGCTTCACTTCAGGTTTACTGTATCCCTTGGACCTTCTTATTGACGATGAAACACAGAAATTGCATCGGAATTAAATGCAAAAGCACAATGCCGACTTAAGTACATGAAGACAGACACTTCTTACTGACTATGTTTTGAACCATTCATGTGACACTAGTTATAGATTCCGAAGCTTCACTTCAAGTTTACTGTATCCCTTGGACCTTCTTATTGACAATGAAACACAGAAATTGCATCGGAATTAAATACAAAAGGCACAATGCCGACTTAAGGACAAGAAGATTGTCTCTTCCTACTGACCATTCCTGTGACAGTAGTTATAGATTCCGATGCTTCACTCCAGGTTTACTGTATCCCTTGGACCTTCTTATTGACGATGAAACACAGAAATTGAATCGGAATTAAATACAAAATGCACAATGCCGACTTAAGTACATGAAGAGCAACACTTCTTACTGACTATGTTTTGAACCATTCCTGTGACACTAGTTATGTATTCCGATGCATCACTTCAGGTTTACTGTCTCCCTTGGACCTTCTTATTGACGATGAAACTCAGAAATTGCATCGGAAATAAATACAAAAGGCACAATGCCGACTTAAGGACAAGAAGACTGACTGTTCTTACTGTCTATGTTTTGAACCACTCCTGTGACACTATATATAGATTCCGATGCTTCACTTCAGGTTTACTGTATCCCTCTGACATTCTTATTGACGATGAAACACAGAAATTGCATCGGAATTAAATAGAAAAGGCACAATGCCGGCTTATGTACAAGAAAACTGACTCTTCTTACTGTCTATGTTTTGAACCATCTCTGTGACACTAGTTATAGATTCCGATTCTACACTTCAGGTTTACTGTATCCCTCGGACCTTCTTATTGACGATGAAACACAAAAATTGCATCGGTATTAAATACAAAGAGCACAATGCCGACTTCAGTACAAGAGAACTGACTCTTCTTACTGTCTATGATTTGAACCATTCCTGTGACAGTAGTTATAGATTACGATGCTTCACTTCTGGTCTACTGTATCCCTCTGACTTTCTCATTGACGATGAAACACAGAAATTGCATCGGAATGAAATACGAAAAGCACAATGCCGACGTAAGTACAAGAAACCTGGCTCTCCTTACTGTCTATGATTTGAACCATTCCTGTGGCACTAGTTATAGATTCCGATGCTTCTTTTCAGGTTTACTGTATCCCTCTGACTTTCTTATTGACGATGAAAGACAGAAAGTGCATCGGAATTAAATACAAAAGGCACAATGCCGACTTAATTATAAGAAAACTGACACTTCTTACTGTTTATGCTTTGAACCATTCCTGTGACATTAGTTATAGAAACCGATGCTTCACTTCAGGTTTACTGTATCCCTCTGACCTTCTTATTGACGATGAAACACAGGAATTGCATCGGAATTAAATACAAAAGGCACAATGACGACTCAAGTACAAGGAGACTGGCTCTTCTTACTGTCTATGTTTGAACCTTTCCTGTGGCACTAGTTATAGATTCCGATACTTCACTTCAGGTTTACTGTATCCCTTGGACAATCTTATTCAAGATGAAACACAGAAATTGCATCGGAATTAAATACATAAGGTACAATGCCGACTTAAGTACAAGAAGACTGACTCTTCTACTGTCTAAGTTTGAACCATTCCTGTGACACTAGTTATAGATTCCGATGCTTCACTTCAGGTTTACTGTATCCCTTGGACCTTCTTATTGACGATCAAACTCAGAAATTGCATCGGAATTGAAAACAAAAAGCACAATGCCGACTTAAGTACATGAAGAACGACACTTCTTACTGACTATGTTTTGAACCATTCCTGTGACACTACTTATAGATTCCTATGCTTCACTTCAAGTTTTCTGTATCCTTGGACCTTCTTCTTAACGATGAAACACAGAAATTGCATTGGAATGAAATACAAAAGGCACAATGCCGACTTAAGTACATGAAGACCGACACTTCTTACTGACTATGTTTTGAACCATTCCTGCAACACTAGTTATAGATTCCGATGCTTCACTTCAGGTTTACTGTATCCCTTGGACCTTCTTATTGACGATGAAACACAGAAATTGCATCGGAATTAAATAAAAAGCACATTGCAGACTTAAGGACAAGAAGACTGACTCATCCTACTGACCATTCCTGCGACACTAGTTATAGATTCCGATTCTTCACACCAGGTTTACTGCATCTCTTGGACCTTCTTATTGACGATGAAACACAGAAATTGCATCGGAGCTAAATACAAAAGGCACAATGCCGACTTAAGTACAAGATGACTGACTCTTCCTACTGTCTAAGATTTGAACCATTCCTCTGACACTAGTTGTAGATTCCGATGATTCACTTCAGGTTAACTGTATCCCTTGGACCTTCTTATTGACGATGAAACACAGAAATTGCATCGGAATTAAATACAAAAGGCACAATGCCGACTTAAGTACGTGAAGACCGACACTTCTTACTGACAATGTTTTGACCCATTCCTGTGACACTAGTTATAGAATTCCATGCTTCACTCCAGGTTTACTGTGTCCCTTGGACTTTCTTATTGACGATGAAACACAGAAATTGCATCGGAATTATATACAAAAGGCACAATGCAGATTTAAGGACAAGAAGACTGACTCTTCCTACTGTCCATTCCTGTGACACTAGTTATAGATTCCGCTGCTTCACTTCAAGTTTACTGTATCCCTTGGACCTTCTTATTGACGATGAAACACAGAAATTGCATCGGAATTAAATACAAAGGGCACAATGCCGACTTAAGTACATGAAGAAGGACAATTCTTACTGACTATGTCTTGAAACATTCCTGTAACACTAGTTATAGATTCCGATGCTTCACTTCAGGTTTACTGTATCCCTTGGACCTTCTTATTGACGATGAAACACAGAAACTGCATCGGAATTAAATTCAAAAGGCACAATGCCGACTTAAGTACATGAAGACCGATACTTCTTGCTAACTATGTTTTGATCCATTCCTGTGACACTAGTTATTGATTTCCATGTTTCACTCCAGGTTTACTGTATCCCATGGACCTACTTATTGACGATGAAACACAGAAATGGCATCGGAATTAAATACAAAAGGCACAATGCCGACTTAAGTACATGAAGACCGACACTTCTTACTGACTATGTTGTGAACCATTCCTGTAGCACTAGTTATAGATTCCGATGCTTCACTTCAGGTTTACTGTATCCCTTGGACCTTCTTATTGACGATGAAACACAGAAATTGCATCTAAATTAAACACAAAAGGCACAATGCCGACTTAAGGGCAAGAAAACTGACTCTTCCTACTGATCATTCCTGTGACACTAGTTATAGATTCCGATGCTTCACTTCAGGTTTACTGTATCCCTTGGACCTTCTTGTTGACGATGAAACACAGCAATTGCATCGGAATTAAATACAAAAGGCACAATGCCGACTTAAGTACATGAAGAACGACACTTCTTACTGACTATGTTTTGAACCATTCCTGTGACACTAGTTATAGATTCCGATGCTTCACTTCAGGTTTACTGTATCCCTTGGACCTTCTTATTGACGATGAAACACAGAAATTGCATCGGAATTAAATGCAAAAACCACAATGCCGACATAAGTACATGAAGACCGACACTTCTTACTGACTATGTTTTGATACATTCCTGTGACACTAGTTATAGATTCCGATGCTTCACTCCAGGTTTACTGTCTCCCTTGGACCTTCTTATTGACGATGAAACACAGAAATTGCATCGGAATTAAATACAAAAGGCACAATGCCGACATAAGTACATAAATACCGACACTTCTTACTGACTATGTTTTGAACCAATCCTGTAACACTTGTTATAGATTCCGATGCTTCACTTCAGGTTTACTGTATCCCTTGGACCTTCTTATTGACGATGAAACACAGAAATTGCATCGGAATTAAATGCAAAAGCACAATGCCGACTTAAGTACATGAAGACAGACACTTCTTACTGACTATGTATTGAACCATTCATGTGACACTAGTTATAGATTCCGAAGCTTCACTTCACGTTTACTGTATCCCTTGGACCTTCTTATTGACAATGAAACACAGAAATTGCATCGGAATTAAATACAAAAGGCACAATGCCGACTTAAGGACAAGAAGACTGTCTCGTCCTACTGACCATTCCTGTGACAGTAGTTATAGATTCCGATGCTTCACTCCAGGTTTACTGTATCCCTTGGACCTTCTTATTGACGATGTAACACAAAAATTGCATCGGTATTAAATACAAAGAGAACAATGCCGACTTCAGTACAAGAGAACTGACTCTTCTTACTGTCTATGTTTTGAACCATTCCTGTGACAGTAGTTATAGATTACGATGCTTCACTTCTGGTCTACTGTATCCCTCTGACCTTCTCATTGACGATGAAACACAGAAATTGCATCGGAATTAAATACGAAAAGCACAATGCCGACGTAAGTACAAGAAAACTGGCTCTCCTTACTGTCTATGATTTGAACCATTCCTGTGACACTAGTTATAGATTCCGATGCTTCTTTTCAGGTTTACTGTATCCCTCTGACTTTCTTATTGACGATGAAAGACAGAAAGTGCATCGGAATTAAATACAAAAGGCACAATGCCGACTTAATTATAAGAAAACTGACACTTCTTACTGTTTATGCTCTGAACCATTCCTGTGACATTAGTTATAGATTCCGATGCTTCACTTCAGGTTTACTGTATCCCTCTGACCTTCTTATTGACGATGAAACACAGGAATTGCATCGGAATTAAATACAAAAGGCACAATGACGACTCAAGTACAAGGAGACTGGCTCTTCTTACATTCTATGTTTTTAACCTTTCCTGTGACACTAGTTATAGATTCCGATACTTCACTTCAGGTTTACTGTATCCCTTGGACAATCTTATTGACGATGAAACACAGAAATGGCATCGGAATTAAATACAAAAGGTACAATGCCGACTTAAGTACAAGAAGACTGACTCTTCCTACTGTCTAAGTTTGAACCATTCCTGTGACACTAGTTATAGATTCCGATGCTTCACCTCAGGCTTACTGTACCCCTTGGACCTTCCTACTGACGATGAAACCCAGAAATTGCATCGGAATTAAATACAAAAGGCACAATGCCGACTTAAGTACAAGAAGACTGACTCTTCCTACTGTCTAAGTTTTGAACCATTCCTCTGACACTAGTTATAGATTCGGATGATTCACTTCAGGTTTACTGTATCCCTTGGACCTTCTTAATGACGATGAAACTCAGAAATTGCATCGGAATTAAATACAAAAGGCACAATGCCGACTCAAGTACATGAAGACCGACACTTCTTACTGACCATGTTTTGACCCATTTCTGTGACACTAGTTATAGATTTCCATGCTTCACTCCAGGTTTACTGTGTCCCTTGGACCTTCTTATTGACGATGAAACACAGAAATTGCATCGGAATTAAATACAAAAGGCACAATTCCGACTTAAGTACATGAAGACCGATACTTCTCACTGACTATGTTTTGAACCATTCCTGTAACACTAGTTATAGATTCCGATGCTTCACTTCAGGTTTACTGTATCCCTTAGACCTTCTTATTGACGATGAAACACAGAAATTGCATCGGAATTATATACAAAAGGCAAAATGCAGACTTAAGGAGAAGAAGGCTGACTCTTCCTACTGACCATTCCTGCGACACTAGTTATAGATTCCGATTCTTCACTTCAGGTTTACTGTATCCCTTGGAACTTCCTATTGACGATGAAACACAGAAATTGCATCGGAATTAAATACAAATGGCACAATGCCAACTTAAGTACAAGAAGACTGACTCTTCCTACTGACCATTCCTGTGACACTAGTTATAGATTCCGATGCTTCACTTCAGATTTACTGTATCCCTTGGACCTTCTTATTGACGATGAAACACAGAAATTGCATCGGAATTAAATACAAAAGGCACAATGCCGACTTAAGTACATGAAGAAGGACACTTCTTACTGACTATGTCTTAAACCATTCCTGTAACACAAGTTATGGATTCCGATGCTTCACTTCAGGTTCACTGTATCCCTTGGACCTTCTTATTGACGATGAAACACAGAAACTGCATCGGAATTAAATATAAAAGGCACAATGCCGACTTAAGTACATGAAGACCGACACTTCTTACTAACTATGTTTTGATCCATTCCTGTGACACTAGTTATTGATTTCCATGTTTCACTCCAGGTTTACTGTATCCCTTGGACCTACTTATTGACGATGAAACACAGAAATGGCATCGGAATTAAATACAAAAGGCACAATGCCGACTTAAGTACATGAAGACCGACACTTCTTACTGACTATGTTTTGAACCATTCCTGTAACACTAGTTATAGATTCCGATGCTTCACTTCAGGTTTACTGTGTCCCTTGGACCTTCTTATTGACGATGAAACACAGAAATTGCGTCGAAATTAAATACAAAAGGCACAAATCCGACTAAAGGGCAAGAAGACTGACTCTTCCGACTGATCATTCCTGTGACACTAGCTATAGATTCCGATGCTTCACTTCAGGTTTTCTGCATCCCTTGGACCTTCTTATTGACGATGAAACACAGTAATTGCATCGGAATTAAATACAAAAGGCACAATGCCGACTTAAGTACATGAAGAATGACACTTCTTACTGACTATGTTTTGAACCATTCCTGTGACACTAGTTATAGATTCCGATGCTTCACTTCAGGTTTACTGTATCCCTTGGACCTTTTTATTAACGATGAAACACAGAAATTGCATCGGAATTAAATGCAAAAGGCACAATGCCGACTTAAGTACATGAAGACAGACCCTTCTTACTGACTATGTTTTGAACCATTCCTGTGACACTAGTTATAGATTCCGAAGCTTCACTTCGCGTTTACTGTATCCCTTGGACCTTCTTCTTGACAATGAAACACAGAAATTGCATCGGAATTAAATTCAAAAGGCACAATGCCGACTTAAGGACAAGAAGACTGACTCTTCCTACTGACCATTCCTGTGACAGTAGTTATAGATTCCGATGCTTCACTCCAGGTTTACTGTATCCCTTGGACCTTCTTATTGACGATGAAACAGAGAAATTGCATCGGAATTAAATACAAAAGGCACAATGCCGACTTAAGTACATGAAGACCGACACTTCTTACTGACTATGTTTTGAACCATTCCTGTGACACTAGTTATGTATTCCGATGCATCACTTCAGGTTTACCGTCTCCCTTGGACCTTCTTATTGACGATGAAACTCAGAAATTGCATCGGAATTAAATACAAAAGGCACAATGCCGACTTAAGTACATGAAGACCGACACTTCTTACTATGTTTTGATCCATTCCTGTGACACTAGTTATTGATTTCCATGTTTCACTCCAGGTTTACTGTATCCCTTGGACCTACTTTTTGACGATGAAACACAGAAATGGCATCGAAATTAAATACAAAAGGCACAATGCCGACTTAAGTACATGAAGACCGACACTTCTTACTGACTATGTTTTGAACCATTCCTGTAACACTAGTTATAGATTCCGATGCTTCACTTCAGGTTTACTGTATCCCTTGGACCTTTTTATTGACGATGAAACACAGAAATTGCATCGAAATTAAATACAAAAGGTACAATGCCGACAGAAGTACATGAAGAACGACACTTCTTACTGACTATGTATTGAACCATTCCTGTGACACTAGTTATAGATACCGATGCTTCACTTCAGGTTTACTGTATCCCTTGGACCTTTTTATTGACGATGAAACACAGAAATTGCATCGGAATTAAATGCAAAAGGCACAATGCCGACTTAGGTACATGAAGACAGACACTTCTTACTGACTATGTTTTGAACCATTCCTGTGACACTAGTAATAGATTCCGAAGCTTCACTTCGCGTTTACTTTATCCCTTGGACCTTCTTATTGACAATGAAACACAGAAATTGCATCGGAATTAAATACAAAAGGCACAATGCCGATTTATGTACAAGAAAACTGACTCTTCTTACTGTCTATGTTTTGAACCATTCCTGTGACACTAGTTATAGATTCCGATTCTTCACTTCAGGTTTACTGTGTCCCTCGGACCTACTTATTGACAATGAAACACAAAAATTGCATCGGTATTAAATACAAAGAGCACAATGCCGACTTAAGTACAAGAGAACTGACTCTTCTTACTGTCTATGTTTGAACCATTCCTCTGACACTAGTTATAGATTCGGATGATTCACTTCAGGTTTACTGTATCCCTTGGACCATCTTATTGACGATGAAACTCAGAAATTGCATCGGAATTAAATACAAAAGGCACAATGCCGACTCATGTACATGAAGACCGACACTTCTCACTGACTATGTTTTGAACCATTCCTGTAACACTAGTTATAGATTCCGATGCTTCACTTCAGGTTTACTGTATCCCTTGGACCTTCTTATTGACGATGAAACACAGAAATTGCATCGGAATTATATACAAAATGCACAATGCAGACTTAAGGACAAGAAGACTGACTCTTCCTACTGACCATTCCTGCGACACTAGTTATAGATTCCGATTCTTCACTTCAGGTTTACTGTATCCCTTGGACCTTCCTATTGACGATGAAACACAGAAATTGCATCGGAATGAAATACAAATGGCACAATGCCAACTTAAGTACAAGAAGACTGACTCTTCCTACTGACCATTCCTGTGACACTAGTTATAGATTCCGATGCTTCACTTCAGGTTTACTGTATCCCTTGGACCTTCTTATTGACGATGAAACACAGAAATTGCATCGGAATTAAATACAAAAGGCACAATGCCGACTTAAGTACATGAAGACCGACACTTCTTACTATGTTTTGATCCATTCCTGTGACACTAGTTATTGATTTCCATGTTTCACTCCAGGTTTAATGTATCCCTTGGACCTACTTATTGACGATGAAACACAGAAATGGCATCGAAATTAAATACAAAAGGCACAATGCCGACTTAAGTACATGAAGACCGACACTTCTTACTGACTATGTTTTGAACCATTCCTGTAACACTAGTTATAGATTCCGATGCTTCACTTCAGGTTTACTGTATCCCTTGGACCTTTTTATTGACGATGAAACACAGAAATTGCATCGAAATTAAATACAAAAGGTACAATGCCGACAGAAGTACATGAAGAACGACACTTCTTACTGACTATGTTTTGAACCATTCCTGTGACACTAGTTATAGATACCGATGCTTCACTTCAGGTTTACTGTATCCCTTGGACCTTTTTATTGACGATGAAACACAGAAATTGCATCGGAATTAAATGCAAAAGGCACAATGCCGACTTAGGTACATGAAGACAGACACTTCTTACTGACTATGTTTTGAACCATTCCTGTGACACTAGTAATAGATTCCGAAGCTTCACTTCGCGTTTACTTTATCCCTTGGACCTTCTTATTGACAATGAAACACAGAAATTGCATCGGAATTAAATACAAAAGGCACAATGCCGACTTAAAGACAAGAAGACTGACTCTTCCTACTGACCACTCCTGTGACAGTAGTTATAGATTCCGATGCTTCACTCCAGGTTTACTGTATCCCTTGGACCTTCTTATTGACGATGAAACAGAGACATTTCATCGGAATTAAATACAAAAGACACAATGCCGACTTAAGTACATGAAGACCGACACTTCTTACTGACTATGTTTCGAACCATTCCTGTGACACTAGTTATTTATTCCGATGCATCACTTCAGGTTTACTGTCTCCCTTGGACCTTCTTATTGACGATGAAACTCAGAAATTGAATCGGAATTAAATACAAAAGGCACAATGCCGACTTATGGACAAGAAGACTGACTGTTCTTACTGTCTATGTTTTGAACCACTCCTGTGATACTAGATATAGATCCCGATGCTTCACTTCAGGTTAACTGTATCCCTCTGACATTCTTATTGACGATGAAACACAGAAATTGCATCGGAATTAAATAGAAAAATCACAATGCCGACTTATGTACAAGAAAACTGAATCTTCTTACTGTCTATGTTTTGAGCCATTCCTGTGACACTAGTTATAGATTCCGATTCTTCACTTCAGGTTTACTGTATCCCTTGGACCTACTTATTGACGATGAAACACAGAAATGGCATCGTAATTAAATACAAAAGGCACAATGCCGACTTAAGTACATGAAGACCGACACTTCTTACTGACTATGTTTTGAACCATTCCTGTAACACTAGTTATAGATTCCGATGCTTCACTTCAGGTTTACTGTGTCCCTTGGACCTTCTTATTGACGATGAAACACAGAAATTGCGTCGAAATTAAATACAAAAGGCACAAATCCGACTAAAGGGCAAGAAGACTGACTCTTCCTACTGATCATTCCTGTGACACTAGCTATAGATTCCGATGCTTCACTTCAGGTTTTCTGCATCCCTTGGACCTTCTTATTGACGATGAAACACAGTAATTGCATCGGAATTAAATACAAAAGGCACAATGCCGACTTAAGTACATGAAGAACGACACTTCTTACTGACTATGTTTTGAACCATTCCTGTGACACTAGTTATAGATTCCGATGCTTCACTTCAGGTTTACTGTATCCCTTGGACCTTTTTATTAACGATGAAACACAGAAATTGCATCGGAATTAAATGCAAAAGGCACAATGCCGACTTAAGTACATGAAGACAGACCCTTCTTACTGTCTATGTTTTGAGCCATTCCTGTGACACTAGTTATAGATTCCGATTCTTCACTTCAGGTTTACTGTATCCCTTGGACCTTCTTATTGACAATGAAACACAGAAATTGCATCGGAATTAAATTCAAAAGGCACAATGCCGACTTAAGGACAAGAAGACTGACTCTTCCTACTGACCATTCCTGTGACAGTAGTTATAGATTCCGATGCTTCACTCCAGGTTTACTGTATCCCTTGGACCTTCTTATTGACGATGAAACACAGAAATTGCATCGGAATTAAATACAAAAGGCACAATGCCGACTTAAGTACATGAAGACCGACACTTCTTACTGACTATGTTTTGAACCATTCCTGCAACACTAGTTATGGATTCCGATGCTTCACTTCAGGTTTACTGTATCCCTTGGACCTTCATATTGACGATGAAACACAGAAATTGCATCGGAATTAAATACAAAAGGCACAATGCCGACATAAGGACAAGAACACTGACTCTTCCTACTGCCCATTCCTGTGACACTAGTTATAGATTCCGATGCTTCACTCCAGGTTTACTGTATCCCTTGGACCTTCTTATTGACGATGAAACACAGAAATTGCTTCGGAATTAAATACAAAAGGCACAATGCCGACTTTAGTTTATGAAGACCGACACTTCTTACTGACTATGTTTTGAACCATTCCTTCGACACTAGTTATAGATTCCGATGCTTCACTTCAGGGTTACTGTATCTCTTGGACCTTCTTATTGACGATGAATACAGAAATTGCATCGGAATTAAATACAAAAGGCACAATGCCGACTTAAGGACAAGAACACTGACTCTTCCTACTGAACATTCCTGTGACACTAGTTACAGATTCCAATGCTTCACTCCAGGTTTACTGTATCCCTTGGACCTTCGTATTGACGATGAAACACAGAAATTGCATCGGAATTAAATACAAAAGGCACAATGCCGACTTAAGGACAAGAAGACTGACTCTTAATAATGCCTAAGTTTTGAACCATTCCTGTGACACTAGTTATAGATTCCGATGCTTCACTTCAGGTTTACTGTTTCCCTTGGACCTTCTTATTGACGATGAAACACAGAAATTGCATCGGAATTAAATACAAAAGGCACAATGATGACTTAAGGACAAGAAGACTGACTCTTCCTACTGACCATTCCTGTGACACTAGTTATAGATTCCGATTCTTCACACCAGGTTTACTGTATCCCTTGGACCTTCTTGTTGACGATGAAACACAGAAATTGCATCGGAATTAAATACAAAAGGCACAATGCCGACTTGAGGGCAAGAGGACTGACTCTTCCTACTGACCATTCCTGTGACACTAGTTATAGATTCCGATGCTTCACTTCAGGTTTACTGTATTCCTTTGACCTTCTTAATGACGATGAAACACAGAAATTGCATCGGAATTAAATACAAAAGGCACAATGCCGACTTAAGGACAAGAAGACTGACTCTTCCTACTTTCCATTCCTGTGACACTAGTTATAGATTCCTATGCTTCACTTCAGGTTTACTGTATACCTAAGACCTTCTTATTGACGATGAAGCACAGAAATCGCATCGGAATTAAATACAAAAGGCACAATGCCGACTTAAGTACATGAAGAAGGACACTTCTGACTGACTATGTTTTGAACCATTCCTGTGACACTAGTTATAGATTCCGATGCTTCACTTCAGGATTACTGTATCCCTTGGACCTTCTTATTGACGATGAAACACAGAAATTGCATCGGAATTAAATACAAAAGGCACAATGCCGACTTAAGTACATGAAGACCGACACTTCTTACTGACTATGATTTGACCCATTCCTGTGACACTAGTTATAGATTTCCATGCTCCACTCCAGGTTTACCGTATCCCTTGGACCTACTTATTGACGATGAAACACAGAAATTGCATCGGAATTAAATACAAAAGGCACAATGCCGACTTAAGTACATGAAGACCGACACTTCTTACTGACTATGTTTTGAACCATTCCTGCAACACTAGTTATGGATTCCGATGCTTCACTTCAGGTTTACTGTATCCCTTGGACCTTCTTATTGACGATGAAACACAGAAATTGCATCGGAATTAAATACAAAAGGCACAATGCCGACATAAGGACAAGAACACTGACTCTTGCTACTGACCATTCCTGTGACACTAGTTATAGATTCCGATGCTTCACTCCAGGTTTACTGTATCCCTTGGACCTTCTTATTGACGATGAAACACAGAAATTGCATCGGAATTAAATACAAAAGGCACAATGCCGACTTAAGGACAAGAACACTGACTCTTCCTACTGACCATTCCTGTGACACTAGTTATAGATTCCGATGCTTCACTCCAGGTTTACTGTATGCCTTGGACCTTCTTATTGACGATGAAACACAGAAATTGCATCGGAATTAAATACAAAAGGCACAATGCCGACTTAAGGACAAGAAGACTTACTCTTAATAATGCCTAAGTTTTGAGCCATTCCTGTGACACTAGTTATAGATTCCGATGCTTCACTTCAGGTTTACTGTTTCCCTTGGTCCTTCTTATTGACGATGAAACACAGAAATTGCATCGGAATTAAATACAAAAGGCACAATGATGATTTAAGGGCAAGAAGACTGACTCTTCCTACTGACCATTCCTGTGACACTAGTTATAGATTCCGATTTATCACACCAGGTTTACTGTATCCCTTGGACCTTCTTATTGACGATGAAACACGGAAATTGCATCGGAATTAAATACAAAAGGCACAATGCCGACTTAAGGGCAAGAAGACTGACTCTTCCTACTGACCATTCCTGTGACACTAGTTATAGATTCCGATGCTTCTTTTCAGGTTTACTGTATCCCTCTGACTTTCTTATTGACGATGAAAGACAGAAAGTGCATCGGAATTAAATACAAAAGGCACAATGCCGACTTAATTATAAGAAAACTGACACTTCTTACTGTTTATGCTCTGAACCATTCCTGTGACATTAGTTATAGATTCCGATGCTTCACTTCAGGTTTACTGTATCCCTCTGACCTTCTTATTGACGATGAAACACAGGAATTGCATCGGAATTAAATACAAAAGGCACAATGACGACTCAAGTACAAGGAGACTGGCTCTTCTTACATTCTATGTTTTTAACCTTTCCTGTGACACTAGTTATAGATTCCGATACTTCACTTCAGGTTTACTGTATCCCTTGGACAATCTTATTGACGATGAAACACAGAAATGGCATCGGAATTAAATACAAAAGGTACAATGCCGACTTAAGTACAAGAAGACTGACTCTTCCTACTGTCTAAGTTTGAACCATTCCTGTGACACTAGTTATAGATTCCGATGCTTCACCTCAGGCTTACTGTACCCCTTGGACCTTCCTACTGACGATGAAACCCAGAAATTGCATCGGAATTAAATACAAAAGGCACAATGCCGACTTAAGTACAAGAAGACTGACTCTTCCTACTGTCTAAGTTTTGAACCATTCCTCTGACACTAGTTATAGATTCGGATGATTCACTTCAGGTTTACTGTATCCCTTGGACCTTCTTAATGACGATGAAACTCAGAAATTGCATCGGAATTAAATACAAAAGGCACAATGCCGACTCAAGTACATGAAGACCGACACTTCTTACTGACCATGTTTTGACCCATTTCTGTGACACTAGTTATAGATTTCCATGCTTCACTCCAGGTTTACTGTGTCCCTTGGACCTTCTTATTGACGATGAAACACAGAAATTGCATCGGAATTAAATACAAAAGGCACAATTCCGACTTAAGTACATGAAGACCGATACTTCTCACTGACTATGTTTTGAACCATTCCTGTAACACTAGTTATAGATTCCGATGCTTCACTTCAGGTTTACTGTATCCCTTAGACCTTCTTATTGACGATGAAACACAGAAATTGCATCGGAATTATATACAAAAGGCAAAATGCAGACTTAAGGAGAAGAAGGCTGACTCTTCCTACTGACCATTCCTGCGACACTAGTTATAGATTCCGATTCTTCACTTCAGGTTTACTGTATCCCTTGGAACTTCCTATTGACGATGAAACACAGAAATTGCATCGGAATTAAATACAAATGGCACAATGCCAACTTAAGTACAAGAAGACTGACTCTTCCTACTGACCATTCCTGTGACACTAGTTATAGATTCCGATGCTTCACTTCAGATTTACTGTATCCCTTGGACCTTCTTATTGACGATGAAACACAGAAATTGCATCGGAATTAAATACAAAAGGCACAATGCCGACTTAAGTACATGAAGAAGGACACTTCTTACTGACTATGTCTTAAACCATTCCTGTAACACAAGTTATGGATTCCGATGCTTCACTTCAGGTTCACTGTATCCCTTGGACCTTCTTATTGACGATGAAACACAGAAACTGCATCGGAATTAAATATAAAAGGCACAATGCCGACTTAAGTACATGAAGACCGACACTTCTTACTAACTATGTTTTGATCCATTCCTGTGACACTAGTTATTGATTTCCATGTTTCACTCCAGGTTTACTGTATCCCTTGGACCTACTTATTGACGATGAAACACAGAAATGGCATCGGAATTAAATACAAAAGGCACAATGCCGACTTAAGTACATGAAGACCGACACTTCTTACTGACTATGTTTTGAACCATTCCTGTAACACTAGTTATAGATTCCGATGCTTCACTTCAGGTTTACTGTGTCCCTTGGACCTTCTTATTGACGATGAAACACAGAAATTGCGTCGAAATTAAATACAAAAGGCACAAATCCGACTAAAGGGCAAGAAGACTGACTCTTCCGACTGATCATTCCTGTGACACTAGCTATAGATTCCGATGCTTCACTTCAGGTTTTCTGCATCCCTTGGACCTTCTTATTGACGATGAAACACAGTAATTGCATCGGAATTAAATACAAAAGGCACAATGCCGACTTAAGTACATGAAGAATGACACTTCTTACTGACTATGTTTTGAACCATTCCTGTGACACTAGTTATAGATTCCGATGCTTCACTTCAGGTTTACTGTATCCCTTGGACCTTTTTATTAACGATGAAACACAGAAATTGCATCGGAATTAAATGCAAAAGGCACAATGCCGACTTAAGTACATGAAGACAGACCCTTCTTACTGACTATGTTTTGAACCATTCCTGTGACACTAGTTATAGATTCCGAAGCTTCACTTCGCGTTTACTGTATCCCTTGGACCTTCTTCTTGACAATGAAACACAGAAATTGCATCGGAATTAAATTCAAAAGGCACAATGCCGACTTAAGGACAAGAAGACTGACTCTTCCTACTGACCATTCCTGTGACAGTAGTTATAGATTCCGATGCTTCACTCCAGGTTTACTGTATCCCTTGGACCTTCTTATTGACGATGAAACAGAGAAATTGCATCGGAATTAAATACAAAAGGCACAATGCCGACTTAAGTACATGAAGACCGACACTTCTTACTGACTATGTTTTGAACCATTCCTGTGACACTAGTTATGTATTCCGATGCATCACTTCAGGTTTACCGTCTCCCTTGGACCTTCTTATTGACGATGAAACTCAGAAATTGCATCGGAATTAAATACAAAAGGCACAATGCCGACTTAAGTACATGAAGACCGACACTTCTTACTATGTTTTGATCCATTCCTGTGACACTAGTTATTGATTTCCATGTTTCACTCCAGGTTTACTGTATCCCTTGGACCTACTTTTTGACGATGAAACACAGAATTGGCATCGAAATTAAATACAAAAGGCACAATGCCGACTTAAGTACATGAAGACCGACACTTCTTACTGACTATGTTTTGAACCATTCCTGTAACACTAGTTATAGATTCCGATGCTTCACTTCAGGTTTACTGTATCCCTTGGACCTTTTTATTGACGATGAAACACAGAAATTGCATCGAAATTAAATACAAAAGGTACAATGCCGACAGAAGTACATGAAGAACGACACTTCTTACTGACTATGTATTGAACCATTCCTGTGACACTAGTTATAGATACCGATGCTTCACTTCAGGTTTACTGTATCCCTTGGACCTTTTTATTGACGATGAAACACAGAAATTGCATCGGAATTAAATGCAAAAGGCACAATGCCGACTTAGGTACATGAAGACAGACACTTCTTACTGACTATGTTTTGAACCATTCCTGTGACACTAGTAATAGATTCCGAAGCTTCACTTCGCGTTTACTTTATCCCTTGGACCTTCTTATTGACAATGAAACACAGAAATTGCATCGGAATTAAATACAAAAGGCACAATGCCGATTTATGTACAAGAAAACTGACTCTTCTTACTGTCTATGTTTTGAACCATTCCTGTGACACTAGTTATAGATTCCGATTCTTCACTTCAGGTTTACTGTGTCCCTCGGACCTACTTATTGACAATGAAACACAAAAATTGCATCGGTATTAAATACAAAGAGCACAATGCCGACTTAAGTACAAGAGAACTGACTCTTCTTACTGTCTATGTTTGAACCATTCCTCTGACACTAGTTATAGATTCGGATGATTCACTTCAGGTTTACTGTATCCCTTGGACCATCTTATTGACGATGAAACTCAGAAATTGCATCGGAATTAAATACAAAAGGCACAATGCCGACTCATGTACATGAAGACCGACACTTCTCACTGACTATGTTTTGAACCATTCCTGTAACACTAGTTATAGATTCCGATGCTTCACTTCAGGTTTACTGTATCCCTTGGACCTTCTTATTGACGATGAAACACAGAAATTGCATCGGAATTATATACAAAATGCACAATGCAGACTTAAGGACAAGAAGACTGACTCTTCCTACTGACCATTCCTGCGACACTAGTTATAGATTCCGATTCTTCACTTCAGGTTTACTGTATCCCTTGGACCTTCCTATTGACGATGAAACACAGAAATTGCATCGGAATGAAATACAAATGGCACAATGCCAACTTAAGTACAAGAAGACTGACTCTTCCTACTGACCATTCCTGTGACACTAGTTATAGATTCCGATGCTTCACTTCAGGTTTACTGTATCCCTTGGACCTTCTTATTGACGATGAAACACAGAAATTGCATCGGAATTAAATACAAAAGGCACAATGCCGACTTAAGTACATGAAGACCGACACTTCTTACTATGTTTTGATCCATTCCTGTGACACTAGTTATTGATTTCCATGTTTCACTCCAGGTTTAATGTATCCCTTGGACCTACTTATTGACGATGAAACACAGAAATGGCATCGAAATTAAATACAAAAGGCACAATGCCGACTTAAGTACATGAAGACCGACACTTCTTACTGACTATGTTTTGAACCATTCCTGTAACACTAGTTATAGATTCCGATGCTTCACTTCAGGTTTACTGTATCCCTTGGACCTTTTTATTGACGATGAAACACAGAAATTGCATCGAAATTAAATACAAAAGGTACAATGCCGACAGAAGTACATGAAGAACGACACTTCTTACTGACTATGTTTTGAACCATTCCTGTGACACTAGTTATAGATACCGATGCTTCACTTCAGGTTTACTGTATCCCTTGGACCTTTTTATTGACGATGAAACACAGAAATTGCATCGGAATTAAATGCAAAAGGCACAATGCCGACTTAGGTACATGAAGACAGACACTTCTTACTGACTATGTTTTGAACCATTCCTGTGACACTAGTAATAGATTCCGAAGCTTCACTTCGCGTTTACTTTATCCCTTGGACCTTCTTATTGACAATGAAACACAGAAATTGCATCGGAATTAAATACAAAAGGCACAATGCCGACTTAAAGACAAGAAGACTGACTCTTCCTACTGACCACTCCTGTGACAGTAGTTATAGATTCCGATGCTTCACTCCAGGTTTACTGTATCCCTTGGACCTTCTTATTGACGATGAAACAGAGACATTTCATCGGAATTAAATACAAAAGACACAATGCCGACTTAAGTACATGAAGACCGACACTTCTTACTGACTATGTTTCGAACCATTCCTGTGACACTAGTTATTTATTCCGATGCATCACTTCAGGTTTACTGTCTCCCTTGGACCTTCTTATTGACGATGAAACTCAGAAATTGAATCGGAATTAAATACAAAAGGCACAATGCCGACTTATGGACAAGAAGACTGACTGTTCTTACTGTCTATGTTTTGAACCACTCCTGTGATACTAGATATAGATCCCGATGCTTCACTTCAGGTTAACTGTATCCCTCTGACATTCTTATTGACGATGAAACACAGAAATTGCATCGGAATTAAATAGAAAAATCACAATGCCGACTTATGTACAAGAAAACTGAATCTTCTTACTGTCTATGTTTTGAGCCATTCCTGTGACACTAGTTATAGATTCCGATTCTTCACTTCAGGTTTACTGTATCCCTTGGACCTACTTATTGACGATGAAACACAGAAATGGCATCGTAATTAAATACAAAAGGCACAATGCCGACTTAAGTACATGAAGACCGACACTTCTTACTGACTATGTTTTGAACCATTCCTGTAACACTAGTTATAGATTCCGATGCTTCACTTCAGGTTTACTGTGTCCCTTGGACCTTCTTATTGACGATGAAACACAGAAATTGCGTCGAAATTAAATACAAAAGGCACAAATCCGACTAAAGGGCAAGAAGACTGACTCTTCCTACTGATCATTCCTGTGACACTAGCTATAGATTCCGATGCTTCACTTCAGGTTTTCTGCATCCCTTGGACCTTCTTATTGACGATGAAACACAGTAATTGCATCGGAATTAAATACAAAAGGCACAATGCCGACTTAAGTACATGAAGAACGACACTTCTTACTGACTATGTTTTGAACCATTCCTGTGACACTAGTTATAGATTCCGATGCTTCACTTCAGGTTTACTGTATCCCTTGGACCTTTTTATTAACGATGAAACACAGAAATTGCATCGGAATTAAATGCAAAAGGCACAATGCCGACTTAAGTACATGAAGACAGACCCTTCTTACTGTCTATGTTTTGAGCCATTCCTGTGACACTAGTTATAGATTCCGATTCTTCACTTCAGGTTTACTGTATCCCTTGGACCTTCTTATTGACAATGAAACACAGAAATTGCATCGGAATTAAATTCAAAAGGCACAATGCCGACTTAAGGACAAGAAGACTGACTCTTCCTACTGACCATTCCTGTGACAGTAGTTATAGATTCCGATGCTTCACTCCAGGTTTACTGTATCCCTTGGACCTTCTTATTGACGATGAAACACAGAAATTGCATCGGAATTAAATACAAAAGGCACAATGCCGACTTAAGTACATGAAGACCGACACTTCTTACTGACTATGTTTTGAACCATTCCTGCAACACTAGTTATGGATTCCGATGCTTCACTTCAGGTTTACTGTATCCCTTGGACCTTCATATTGACGATGAAACACAGAAATTGCATCGGAATTAAATACAAAAGGCACAATGCCGACATAAGGACAAGAACACTGACTCTTCCTACTGCCCATTCCTGTGACACTAGTTATAGATTCCGATGCTTCACTCCAGGTTTACTGTATCCCTTGGACCTTCTTATTGACGATGAAACACAGAAATTGCTTCGGAATTAAATACAAAAGGCACAATGCCGACTTTAGTTTATGAAGACCGACACTTCTTACTGACTATGTTTTGAACCATTCCTTCGACACTAG
Source organism: Schistocerca americana (assembly GCF_021461395.2). Taxonomy (NCBI): domain Eukaryota; kingdom Metazoa; phylum Arthropoda; class Insecta; order Orthoptera; family Acrididae; genus Schistocerca; species Schistocerca americana. The sequence continues at coordinate 30,529,416 of NC_060125.1, forward strand.
TTATAGATTCCGATGCTTCACTTCAGGGTTACTGTATCTCTTGGACCTTCTTATTGACGATGAATACAGAAATTGCATCGGAATTAAATACAAAAGGCACAATGCCGACTTAAGGACAAGAACACTGACTCTTCCTACTGAACATTCCTGTGACACTAGTTACAGATTCCAATGCTTCACTCCAGGTTTACTGTATCCCTTGGACCTTCGTATTGACGATGAAACACAGAAATTGCATCGGAATTAAATACAAAAGGCACAATGCCGACTTAAGGACAAGAAGACTGACTCTTAATAATGCCTAAGTTTTGAACCATTCCTGTGACACTAGTTATAGATTCCGATGCTTCACTTCAGGTTTACTGTTTCCCTTGGACCTTCTTATTGACGATGAAACACAGAAATTGCATCGGAATTAAATACAAAAGGCACAATGATGACTTAAGGACAAGAAGACTGACTCTTCCTACTGACCATTCCTGTGACACTAGTTATAGATTCCGATTCTTCACACCAGGTTTACTGTATCCCTTGGACCTTCTTGTTGACGATGAAACACAGAAATTGCATCGGAATTAAATACAAAAGGCACAATGCCGACTTGAGGGCAAGAGGACTGACTCTTCCTACTGACCATTCCTGTGACACTAGTTATAGATTCCGATGCTTCACTTCAGGTTTACTGTATTCCTTTGACCTTCTTAATGACGATGAAACACAGAAATTGCATCGGAATTAAATACAAAAGGCACAATGCCGACTTAAGGACAAGAAGACTGACTCTTCCTACTTTCCATTCCTGTGACACTAGTTATAGATTCCTATGCTTCACTTCAGGTTTACTGTATACCTAAGACCTTCTTATTGACGATGAAGCACAGAAATCGCATCGGAATTAAATACAAAAGGCACAATGCCGACTTAAGTACATGAAGAAGGACACTTCTGACTGACTATGTTTTGAACCATTCCTGTGACACTAGTTATAGATTCCGATGCTTCACTTCAGGATTACTGTATCCCTTGGACCTTCTTATTGACGATGAAACACAGAAATTGCATCGGAATTAAATACAAAAGGCACAATGCCGACTTAAGTACATGAAGACCGACACTTCTTACTGACTATGATTTGACCCATTCCTGTGACACTAGTTATAGATTTCCATGCTCCACTCCAGGTTTACCGTATCCCTTGGACCTACTTATTGACGATGAAACACAGAAATTGCATCGGAATTAAATACAAAAGGCACAATGCCGACTTAAGTACATGAAGACCGACACTTCTTACTGACTATGTTTTGAACCATTCCTGCAACACTAGTTATGGATTCCGATGCTTCACTTCAGGTTTACTGTATCCCTTGGACCTTCTTATTGACGATGAAACACAGAAATTGCATCGGAATTAAATACAAAAGGCACAATGCCGACATAAGGACAAGAACACTGACTCTTGCTACTGACCATTCCTGTGACACTAGTTATAGATTCCGATGCTTCACTCCAGGTTTACTGTATCCCTTGGACCTTCTTATTGACGATGAAACACAGAAATTGCATCGGAATTAAATACAAAAGGCACAATGCCGACTTAAGGACAAGAACACTGACTCTTCCTACTGACCATTCCTGTGACACTAGTTATAGATTCCGATGCTTCACTCCAGGTTTACTGTATGCCTTGGACCTTCTTATTGACGATGAAACACAGAAATTGCATCGGAATTAAATACAAAAGGCACAATGCCGACTTAAGGACAAGAAGACTTACTCTTAATAATGCCTAAGTTTTGAGCCATTCCTGTGACACTAGTTATAGATTCCGATGCTTCACTTCAGGTTTACTGTTTCCCTTGGTCCTTCTTATTGACGATGAAACACAGAAATTGCATCGGAATTAAATACAAAAGGCACAATGATGATTTAAGGGCAAGAAGACTGACTCTTCCTACTGACCATTCCTGTGACACTAGTTATAGATTCCGATTTATCACACCAGGTTTACTGTATCCCTTGGACCTTCTTATTGACGATGAAACACGGAAATTGCATCGGAATTAAATACAAAAGGCACAATGCCGACTTAAGGGCAAGAAGACTGACTCTTCCTACTGACCATTCCTGTGACACTAGTTATAGATTCCGATGCTTCACTTCAGGTTTACTGTATCCCTTGGACCTTCTTATTGACGATGAAACACAGAAATTGCATCGGAATTAAATACAAAAGGCACAATGCCGACTTAAGTACATGAAGTACGACACTTCTTACTGACTATGTTTGAAACATTCCTGTGACACTAGTTATAGATTCCGATGCTTCACTTCAGGTTTGCTGTATCCCTTGGACCTTCTTATTGACGATGATACACCGAATTTGCATCGGAATTAAATACAGAAGGCACAATGCCGACTTAAGGTCAAGAAGACTGACTCTTCCTACTTTCCATTCCTGTGACACTAGTTATAGATTCCTATGCTTCACTTCAGGTTTACTGTATACCTAGGACCTTCTTATTGACGATGAAACACAGAAATAGCATCGGAATTAAATACAAAAGGCACAATGCCGACATAAGTACATGAAGACCGACACTTCTTACTGACTATGTTTTGAGCAATTCCTGCAACACTAGTTATGGATTTCGATGCTTCCCTTCAGGTTTACTGAATCCCTTGGACCTTCTTATTGACGATGAAACACAGAAAATGCATCGGAATTAAATACAAAAGGCACAATGCCGACTTAAGTACATGAAGACCGACACTTCCTTCTGACTATGTTTTGAACCATTCCTGTGACACTAGTTATAGATTCCGATGCTTCACTTCAGGTTTTCTGTATCCCTTTTACCTTCGTATTGACGATGAAACACAGAAATTGCATCGGAATTAAATACAAAAGGCACAATGCCGACTTAAGTACATGAAGACCGACACTTCCTTCTGACTATGTTTTGAACCATTCCTGTGACACTAGTTATAGATTCCGATGCTTCACTTCAGGTTTACTGTATCCTTTGGACCTTCTTATTGACGATGTAACACAGAAATTGCATCGGAATTAAATACAAAAGGCACAATGCCGACTTAAGGACAAGAAGAATGACTCTTCCTACTGACCATTCCTGTGACACTAGTTATAGTTTCCGATGCTTCACTTCAGGTTTACTGTATCCCTTAGACCTTCTTATTGACGATGAAACACAGAAATTTCATCTGAATTAAATACAAAAGCACAATGCAGACGTAAGGACAAGAACACTGACTCTTCCTACTGACCATTCCTGTGACACTAGTTATGGATTCCGATGCTTCACTCCAGGTTTACTGTATCCCTTGGACCTTCTTATTGACGATGAAACACAGAAATTGCATCGGAATTAAATACAAAAGGCACAATGCCGACATCAGTACATGAAGACCGACACTTCTTACTGACTATGTTCTGAACCATTCCTGCAACACTAGTTATGGATTTCGATGCTTCACTTCAGGTTTACTGTATCCCTTATACCTTCTTATTGACGATGAAACACAGAAAATGCATCGGAATTAAATACAAAAGGCACAATACCGACTTAGGGGCAAGAAGACTGACTCTTCCTACTGACCATTCCTGTGACACTAGTTATAGATTCCGATGCTTCACTCCAGGTTTACTGTATCCCTTGGACCTTCTTATTGGCGATGAAACACAGAAATTGCATCGGAATTAAATACAAATGGCACAATGCCGACTTAAGGACAAGAAGGCTGACTCTTCCAACTGACCATTCCTGTGACACTCGTTATAGATTCCGATGCTTCACTTCAGGTTTACTGTATAACTTGGACCTTCTTATTGACGATGAAACACAGAAATTGCATCGGAATTAAATACAAAAGGCACAATGCCGACTTAAGTACATGAAGACCGACACTTCCTTCTGACTATGATTTGAAAAATTCCTGTGACACTAGTTATAGATTCCGATGCTTCACTTCAGGTTTACTGTATCCCTTGGACTTTCTTATTGACGATGAAACACAGAAATTGCATCGGAATTAAATACAAAAGGCACAATGCCGACTTAAGGACAAGAAGAATGACTCTTCCTACTGACCATTCCTGTGACACTAGTTATAGATTCCGATGCTTCACTTCAGGTTTACTGTATCCCTTGGACCTTCTTATTGACGATGAAACACAGAAATTGCATCTGAATTAAATACAAAAGCACAATGCCGACTTAAGGACAAGAACACTGACTCTTCCTACTGACCATTCCTGTAACACTAGTTATAGACTCCGATGCTTCACTCCAGGTTTACTGTATCCCTTGGACCTTCTTATTGACGATGAAACACAGAAATTGCATCGGAAGTAAATACAAAACGCACAATGCCGTGTTAAGTACAAGAAGACTAACTCTTCCAACTATCTAAGTTTTGAACCATTCCTGTGACACTAGTTATAGATTCCGATGCTTCACTCCAGGTTTACTGTATCCCTTGGACCTTCTTTTTGACGATGAAACACAGAAATTGCATCGGAATTAAATACAAAAGGCACAATGCCGACTTAAGTACAAGAAGACTGACTCTCCCTACTGTCTAAGTTTTGAACCATTCCTGTGACACTAGATATAGATTCCGATGCTTCACGTCAGGTTTACTGTATCCCTTGGACCTTCTTATTGACGATGAAACACAAAAATTGCATCGGAATAGAATACAAAAGGCACAATGCCGACTTAAGTACATGAAGACCGACACTTCTTACTGACTATGTTTTGACCCATTCCAGTGACACTAGTTATAGATTTCCATGCTTCACTCCAGGTTTACTGTATCCCTTGGACCTTCTTATTGACGATGAAACACACAAATGGCATCGGAATGAAATACAAAACTCACAATGCCGACATAAGTACATGAAGACCGACACTTCTTACTGACTATGTTTTGAACCATTACTGTAACACTAGTTATAGATTCCGATGCTTCACTTCAGGTTTACTGTATCCCTTGCACCTTCTTATTGACGATGAAACACAGAAATTGCATCGGAATTAAATACAAAAAGCCCAATGCCGACTTAAGGGCAAGAAGACTGACTCTTCCTACTGACCATTCCTGTGACACTAGTTATAGATTCTGATGCATCTCTTCAGGTATACTGTATCCGTTGGCCCTTCTTATTGACGATGAGACACAGAAATTGCATCGGAATTAAATACAAAAGGCACAATGCCGACTTAAGTACATGAAGAACGACAATACTTACTGACTATGTTTTGAACCATTCCGTTGACACTAGTTATAGATTCCGATGTTTCATTTCAGGTTTACTGTATCCCTTTGACCTTCTTATTGACAATGAAACACAGTATTTGCATCGGAAATAAATACAGAAGACACAATGCCGACTTAAGGACAAGAAGACTGACTCTTCCTACTTTCCATTCCTGTGACAGTAGTTATAGATTCCTATGCTTCACTTCAGGTTTACTGTATCCCTAGGACCTTCTTATTGACGACGAAACACAGAAATTGCATCGGAATTAAATACAAAGTGCACAATGCCGACTTAAGTACATGAAGACCAAGGCTTCTTACTGACTATGTTTTGAACCATTCCTGTAACACTAGTTATAGATTCCGATGCTTCACTTCAGGTTTACTGTATCCCTTGGACCTTCTTATTGACGATGAAACACAAAAATTGCATCGGAATTAAATACAAAACGCACAATGTCGACTTAAGGACAAGAAGACTGACTCTTACTATTGACCATTCCTGTGACACTAGTTAAAGATTCCGATTCTACACACCAGGTTTACTGTATCCCTTGGACCTTCTTATTGACGATGAAACACAGAAATTGCATCGGAATTAAATAAAAAAGGCACGATGCCGACTTAAGTACAAGAAGACTGACTCTTCATAGTGTCTAAGTTTTGAACCATTCCTCTGACACTTGTTATAGATTCCGATGCTTCACTTCAGGTTTACTGTATCCCTTGGACCTTCTTATTGACGATTAAACACAGAAAATGCATCGGAATTAAATACAAAAGGCACAATGTCGACATAAGTACATGAAGACCGACACTTCTTTCTGACTATGTTTTAACCCATTCCAGTGACACTAGTTATAGATTTCCATGCTTCACTCCAGGTTTACTGTATACCTTGGACCTACTTATTGACGATGAAACACAGAAATGGCATCGGAATTAAGTACAAAAGACACAATGCCGACTTAAGTACATGAAGACCGACACTTCTTACTGACTATGTTTTGAACCATTCCTGAGACACTAGTTATGGATTCCGATGCTTCACTCAAGGTTTACTGTATCCCTTGGACCTTCTTATTGACGATGAAACACAGAAATTGCATCGGACTTAAATACAAAAGGCACAATGCCGACTTAAGTACAAGAAGACTGACTCTTCCTACTGACCATTCCTGTGACACTAGTTATAGATTCGGATTTTTTACACCAGGTTTACTGTATCCCTTGGACGTTCTTATTGACTACGAAACACATAAATTGCATCGGAATTAAATACAAAAGACACAATGCCGACTTAAGTACATGAAGACCGACACTTCTTACTGACTATGTTTTGACCCATTCCTGTGACACTAGTTATAGATTTCCATGCTTCACTCCAGGTTTACTGTATCCCTTGGACCTTCTTATTGACGATGAAACACAGAAATGGCATCGGAATTAAAAACAAAATTCACAATGCCGACTTCAGTACATGAAGACCGACACTTCTTACTGACTATGTTTTGACCCATTCCTGTGACAGTAGTTATAGATTTCCATGCTTCACTCCAGGTTTACTGTATCCCTTGGACCTTCTTATTGACGATGAAACACAGAAATGGCATCGGAATTAAATACAAAATTCACAATGCCGACTTAAGTACATGAAGAACGACATTTCTTTCTGACTAGGTTTTGAACCATTACTGTAACACTAGTTATGGATTCCGATGCTTCACTTCAGGTTTACTTTATCCCTTGGACCTTCTTATTGACGATGAAACACATAATTTGCATCGGAATTAAATACAAAAGGCACAATGCCGACTTAAGGGCAAGAAGACTGACTCTTCCTACTGACCATTCCTGTGACACTAGTTATAGATTTCCATGCCTCACTCCAGGTTTACTGTATACCTTGGACCTACATATTGACGATGAAACACAGAAATGGCATCAGAATTAAATACAAAAGGCACAATGCCGACTTAAGTACGTGAAGACAGTCACTTCTTACTGACTATGTTTTGAACCATTCCTGTAACACTAGTTATAGATTCCGATGCTTCACTTCAGGTGTACTGTATCCCTTGGAAATTCATATTGACGATGAAACACAGAAATTGCATCGAAATTAAATACAAAAGGCACAATGCCGACTTAAGGGCAAGAAGACTGACTCTTCCTACTGATCATTCCTGTGACACTAGTTATAGATTTCGATGCTTCACTTCAGGTTTACTGTATCCCTTGGACCTTCTTGTTGACGATGAAACACAGAAATTGCATCGGAATTAAATACAAAAGGCACAATGCCGACTTAAGTACATGAAGAACGACACTTCTTACTAACTATGATTTGAACCACTCGTGTGACACTAGTTATACATTCCGATGCTTCACTTCAGGTTTACTGTATCCCTTGGACCTTCTTATTGACGATGAAACACAGAAATTGCATCGGACTTAAATACAAAAGGCACAATGCCGACTTAAGTACAAGAAGACTGACTCTTCCTACTGACCATTCCTGTGACACTAGTTATAGATTCCGATTTTTTACACCAGGTTTACTGTATCCCTTGGACCTTCTTATTGACGACGAAACACAGAAATTGCATCGGAAATTAATACAAAAGGCACAATGCCGACTTAAGTACAAGAAGACTGACTCTTCCTACTGTCTAAGTTTTGAACCATTCCTCTGACACTAGTTATAGATTGAGATGCTTCACTTCAGGTTTACTGTATCCCTTGGACCTTCTTCTTGACGATTAAACACAGAAATTGCATCGGAATTAAATACAAAAGGCACAAAGCCGACATAAGTACATGAAGACCGACACATCTTACTGACTATGTTTTAACCCATTCCTGTGACACTAGTTATAGATTTCCATGCTTCACTCCAGGTTTACTGTATACCTTGGACCTACTTATTGACGATGAAACACAGAAATGGCATCGGAATTATATACAAAAGACACAATGCCGACTTAAGTACATGAAGATCGACACTTCTTACTGACTATGTTTTGACCCATTCCTGTGACACTAGTTATAGATGTCCATGCTTCACTCCAGGTTTACTGTATCCCTTGGACCTTCTTATAGACGATGAAACACATAAATTTAATCGGAATTAAATACAAAAGGCACAATGCCAACTTAAGGGCAAGAAGACTGACTCTTCCTACTGACCATTCCTGTGACACTAGTTATAGATTCCGATGCTTCACTTCAGGTTTACTGTATCTCTTGGACCTTCTTATTGACGATGAAACAAAGAAATTTCATCGGAATTAAATACAAAAGGCACAATGCCCACTTAAGTACATGAAGACCGACACTTCTTACTGACTATGTTTTGAACCATTGCTGTGACACTAGTTATAGATTCCAATGCTTCACTTCAGGTTTACTGTATCCCTTGGACCTTCTTATTGACGATGAAACACAGAAATTGCATCGGAATTTAATACAAAAGGCACAATGCCCACTTAAGTACAAGAGGAGCGACACTTCTTACTGACTAAGATTTGAACCATTCCTGATACACTAGTTATGGATTCCGATGCTTCACTCAAGGTTTACTGTATCCCTTGGACCTTCTTATTGACGATGAAACACAGAAATTGCATCGGACTTAAATACAAAATGCACAATGCCGACTTAAGTACAAGAAGACTGACTCTTCCTACTGACCATTCCTGTGACACTAGTTATAGATCCGGATTTTTTACACCAGGTTTACTGTATCCCTTGGACCTTCTTATTGACGACGAAACACAGACATTGCATCGGAATTAAATACAAAATTCACAATGCCGACTTAAGTACGTGAAGACCGTCACTTCTTTTTGAGTATGTTTTGAACCATTCCTGTGACACTAGTTATAGATTTCCATGCTTCACTCCAGGTTTACTGTATCCCTTGGACCTTCTTATTGACGATGAAACACATAAATTGCATCGGAATTAAATACAAAAGGCACAATGCCGACTTAAGGGCAAGAAGACTGACACTTCCTACTGACCATTCCTGTGACACTAGTTATAGATTTCCATGCTTCACTCCAGGTTTACTGTATACCTTGGACCTACATATTGACGATGAAACACAGAAATGGCGTCAGAATTAAATACAAAAGGCACAATGCCGACTTAAGTACGTGAAGACCGTCACTTTTTACTGACTATGTTTTGAACCATTCCTGTAACACTAGTTATAGATTCCGATGCTTCACTTCAGGTGTACTGTATCCCTTGGACCTTCTTATTGACGATGAAACACAGAAATTGCATCGAAATTAAATACAAAAGGCACAATGCCGACTTAAGGGCAAGAAGACTGACTCTTCCTACTGATCATTCCTGTGACACTAGTTATAGATTCCGATGCTTCACTTCAGGTTTACTGTATCCCTTGGACCTTCTTATTGACGATGAAACACAGAAATTGCATCGGAATTAAATACAAAAGGCACAATGCCCACTTAAGTACATGAAGACCGACACTTCTTACTGACTATGTTTTGTACCATTCCTGAGACACTAGTTATGGATTCCGATGCTTCACTCAAGGTTTACTGTATCCCTTGGACCTTCTTATTGACGATGAAACACAGAAATTGCTTCGGACTTAAATACAAAAGGCACAATGCCGACTTAAGTACAAGAAGACTGACTCTTCCTACTGACCATTCCTGTGACACTAGTTATAGATTCGGATTTTTTACACCAGGTTTACTGTATCCCTTGGACCTTCTTATTGACGACGAAACACAGACATTGCATCGGAAATTAATACAAAAGGCCCAATGCCGACTTAAGTACAAGAAGACTGACTCTTCGTAGTGTCTAAGTTTTGAACCATTCCTCTGACACTTGTTATAGATTCCGATGCTTCACTTCAGGTTTACTGTATCCCTTGGACCTTCTTATTGACGATTAAACACAGAAATTGCATCGGAATTAAATACAAAAGCACAATGTCCACATAAGTACATGAAGACCGACACTTCTTACTGACTATGTTTTAACCCATTCCAGTGACACTAGTTATAAATTTCCATGCTTCACTCCAGGTTTACTGTATACCTTGGACCTACTTATTGACGATGAAACACAGAAATGGCATCGGAATTAAGTACAAAAGACACAATGCCGACTTAAGTACATGAAGACCGACACTTCTTACTGACTATGTTTTGAACCATTCCTGAGACACTAGTTATGGATTCCGATGCTTCACTCAAGGTTTACTGTATCCCTTGGACCTTCTTATTGACGATGAAACACAGAAATTGCATCGGACTTAAATACAAAAGGCACAATGCCGACTTAAGTACAAGATGACTGACTCTTCCTACTGACCATTCCTGTGACACTAGTTATAGATTCGGATTTTTTACACCAGGTTTACTGTATCCCTTGGACCTTCTTATTGACGACGAAACACAGAAATTGCATCGGAATTAAATACAAAAGACACAATGCCGACTTAAGTACATGAAGACCGACACTTCTTACTGACTATGTTTTGACCCATTCCTGAGACACTAGTTATAGATTTCCATTCTTCCCTCCAGGTTTACTGTATCCCTTGGACCTTCTTATTGACGATGAAACACAGAAATGGCATTGGAATTAAAAACAAAATTCACAATGCCGACTTCAGTACATGAAGACCGACACTTCTTACTGACTATGTTTTGACCCATTCCTGTGACACTAGTTACAGATTTCCATGCTTCACTCCATGTTTACTGTATTCCTTGGACCTTCTTATTGACGATGAAACACAGAAATGGCATCGGAATTAAATACAAAATTCACAATGCCGACTTAAGTACATGAAGAACGACACTTCTTACTGACTATGTTTTGAACCATTACTGTAACACTAGTTATGGATTCCGATGCTTCACTTCAGGTTTACTTTATCCCTTGGACCTTCTTATTGACGATGAAACACATAAATTGCATCGGAATTAAATACAAAAGGCACAATGCCGACTTAAGGGCAAGAAGACTGACTCTTCCTACTGACCATTCCTGTGACACTAGTTATAGATTTCCGTGCCTCACTCCAGGTTTACTGTATACCTTGGACCTACATATTGACGATGAAACACAGAAATGGCATTAGAATTAAATACAAAAGCCACAATGCCGACTTAAGTACGTGAAGACCGTCACTTCTTACTGACTATGTTTTGTACCATTCCTGAGACACTAGTTATGGATTCCGATGCTTCACTCAAGGTTTACTGTATCCCTTGGACCTTCTTATTGACGATGAAACACAGAAATTGCATCGGACATAAATACAAAAGGCACAATGCCGACTTAAGTACAAGAAGACTGACTCTTCCTACTGACCATTCCTGTGACACTAGTTATAGATTCCGATTTTTTACACCAGGTTTACTGTATCCCTTGGACCTTCTTATTGACGACGAAACACAGACATTGCATCGGAATTAAATACAAAAGACACAATGCCGACTTAAGTACATGAAGACCGACACTTCTTACTGACTATGTTTTGACCCATTCCTGTGACACTAGTTATAGATTTCCATGCTTCACTCCAGGTTTACTGTATCCCTTGGACCTTCTTATAGACGATGAAACACATAAATTTCATCGGAATTAAATACTAAAGGCACAATGCCAACTTAAGGGCAAGAAGACTGACTCTTCCTACTGACCATTCCTGTGACACTAGTTATAGATTCCGATGCTTCACTTCAGGTTTACTGTATCTCTTGGACCTTCTTATTGACGATGAAACACAGAAATTTTATCGGAATTAAATACAAAAGGCACAATGCCCACTTAAGTACATGAAGACCGACACTTCTTACTGACTATGTTTTGAACCATTCCTGTGACACTAGTTATAGATTCCGATGCTTCACTTCAGGTTTACTGTATCCCTTGGACCTTGTTATTGACGATGAAACACAGAAATTGCATCGGAATTAAATACAAAAGGCACAATGCCCACTTAAGTACAAGAAGAGCGACACTTCTTACTGACTATGATTTGAACCATTCCTGACACACTAGTTATGGATTCCGATGCTTCACTCAAGGTTTACTGTATCCCTTGGACCTTCTTATTGACGATGAAACACAGAAATTGCATCGGACTTAAATACAAAAGGCACAATGCCGACTTAAGTACAAGAAGACTGACTCTTCCTACTGACCATTCCTGTGACACTAGTTATAGATTCGGATTTTTTACACCAGATTTACTGTATCCCTTGGACCTTCTTATTGACGACGAAACACAGACATTGCATCGGAATTAAATACAAAAGACACAATGCCGACTTAAGTACATGAAGACCGACACTTCTTACTGACTATGTTTTGACCCATTCCTGTGACACTAGTTATAGATTTCCATGCTTCACTCCAGGTTTACTGTATCCCTTGGACCTTCTTATTGACGATGCAACACAGAAATGGCATCGGAATTAAATACAAAATTCACAATGCCGACTTCAGTACATGAAGACCGACACTTCTTACTGACTATGTTTTGACCCATTCCTGTGACACTAGTTATAGATTCCGATGCTTCACTTCAGGTTTACTGTATCCCTTGGACCTTCTTATTGACGATGAAACACATAAATTGCATCGGAATTAAATACAAAAGGCACAATGCCGACTTAAGGGCAAGAAGACTGACTCTTCCTACTGACCATTCCTGTGACGCTAGTTATAGATTTCCATGCTTCAATCCAGGTTTACTGTATACCTTGGACCTACATATTGACGATGAAACACAGAAATGGCATCAGAATTAAATACAAAAGGCACAATGCCGACTTAAGTACGTGAAGACCGTCACTTCTTACTGACTATGTTTTGAACCATTCCTGTAACACTAGTTATATATTCCGATGCTTCACTTCAGGTTTACTGTATCCCTTGGGCCTTCTTATTGACGATGAAACACAGAAATTGCATCGAAATTAAATACAAAAGGCACAATGCCGACTTAAGGGCAAGAAGACTGACTCTTCCTACTGATCATTCCTGTGACACTAGTTATAGATTCCGATGCTTCACTTCAGGTTTACTGTATCCCTTGGACCTTCTTATTGACGATGAAACACAGAAATTGCATCGGAATTAAATACAAAAGGCACAATGCCCACTTAAGTACAAGAAGAGCGACACTTCTTACTGACTATGATTTGAACCATTCCTGATACACTAGTTATAGATTCCGATGCTTCACTTCAGGTTTACTGTATCTCTTGGACCTTCTTATTGACGATGAAACACAGAAATTTCATCGGAATTAAATACAAAAGGCACAATGCCCACTTAAGTACATGAAGACCGACACTTCTTACTGACTATGTTTTGAACCATTCCTGTGACACTAGTTATAGATTCCGATGCTTCACTTCAGGTTTACTGTATCCCTTGGACCTTCTTATTGACGATGAAACACAGAAATTGCATCGGACTTAAATACAAAAGGCACAATGCCGACTTAAGTACAAGAAGACTGACTCTTCCTACTGACCATTCCAGTGACACTAGTTATAGATTCCGATGCTTCACATCAGGTTTACTGTATCCCTTGAACCTTCTTATTGACGATGAAACACAGATATTGCATCGGAATTAAAAACAAAATTCACAATGCCGACTTCAGTACATGAAGACCGACACTTCTTACTGACTATGTTTTGACCCATTCCTGTGACAGTAGTTATAGATTTCCATGCTTCACTCCAGGTTTACTGTATCCCTTGGACCTTCTTATTGACGATGAAACACAGAAATGGCATCGGAATTAAATACAAAATTCACAATGCCGACTTAAGTACATGAAGAACGACATTTCTTTCTGACTAGGTTTTGAACCATTACTGTAACACTAGTTATGGATTCCGATGCTTCACTTAAGGTTTACTTTATCCCTTGGACCTTCTTATTGACGATGAAACACATAATTTGCATCGGAATTAAATACAAAAGGCACAATGCCGACTTAAGGGCAAGAAGACTGACTCTTCCTACTGACCATTCCTGTGACACTAGTTATAGATTTCCATGCCTCACTCCAGTTTTACTGTATACCTTGGACCTACATATTGACGATGAAACACAGAAATGGCATCAGAATTAAATACAAAAGGCACAATGCCGACTTAAGTACGTGAAGACCGTCACTTCTTACTGACTATGTTTTGAACCATTCCTGTAACACTAGTTATAGATGCCGATGCTTCACTTCAGGTGTACTGTATCCCTTGGACCTTCATATTGACGATGAAACACAGAAATTGCATCGAAATTAAATACAAAAGGCACAATGCCGACTTAAGGGCAAGAAGACTGACTCTTCCTACTGATCATTCCTGTGACACTAGTTATAGATTTCGATGCTTCACTTCAGGTTTACTGTATCCCTTGGACCTTCTTGTTGACGATGAAACACAGAAATTGCATCGGAATTAAATACAAAAGGCACATTGCCGACTTAAGTACATGAAGAACGACACTTCTTACTAACTATGATTTGAACCACTCGTGTGACACTAGTTATACATTCCGATGCTTCACTTCAGGTTTACTGTATCCCTTGGACCTTCTTATTGACGATGAAACACAGAAATTGCATCGGACTTAAATACAAAAGGCACAATGCCGACTTAAGTACAAGAAGACTGACTCTTCCTACTGACCATTCCTGTGACACTAGTTATAGATTCCGATTTTTTACACCAGGTTTACTGTATCCCTTGGACCTTCTTATTGACGACGAAACACAGAAATTGCATCGGAAATTAATACAAAATCACAATGCCGACTTAAGTACAAGAAGACTGACTTTTCCTACTGTCTAAGTTTTGAACCATTCCTCTGACACTAGTTATAGATTGAGATGCTTCACTTCAGGTTTACTGTATCCCTTGGACCTTCTTCTTGACGATTAAACACAGAAATTGCATCGGAATTAAATACAAAAGGCACAAAGCCGACATAAGTACATGAAGACCGACACATCTTACTGACTATGTTTTAACCCATTCCTGTGACACTAGTTATAGATTTCCATGCTTCACTCCAGGTTTACTGTATACCTTGGACCTACTTATTGACGATGAAACACAGAAATGGCATCGGAATTATATACAAAAGACACAATGCCGACTTAAGTACATGAAGATCGACACTTCTTACTGACTATGTTTTGACCCATTCCTGTGACACTAGTTATAGATGTCCATGCTTCACTCCAGGTTTACTGTATCCCTTGGACCTTCTTATAGACGATGAAACACATAAATTTCATCGGAATTAAATACAAAAGGCACAATGCCAACTTAAGGGCAAGAAGACTGACTCTTCCTACTGACCATTCCTGTGACACTAGTTATAGATTCCGATGCTTCACTTCAGGTTTACTGTATCTCTTGGACCTTCTTATTGACGATGAAACACAGAAATTTCATCGGAATTAAATACAAAAGGCACAATGCCCACTTAAGTACATGAAGACCGACACTTCTTACTGACTATGTTTTGAACCATTGCTGTGACACTAGTTGTAGATTCCAATGCTTCACTTCAGGTTTACTGTATCCCTTGGACCTTCTTATTGACGATGAAACACAGAAATTGCATCGGAATTAAATACAAAAGGCACAATGCCCACTTAAGTACAAGAGGAGCGACACTTCTTACTGACTATGATTTGAACCATTCCTGATACACTAGTTACGGATTCCGATGCTTCACTCAAGGTTTACTGTATCCCTTGGACATTCTTATTGACGATGAAACACAAAAATTGCATCGGACTTAAATACAAAATGCACAATGCCGACTTAAGTACAAGAAGACCGACTCTTCCTACTGACCATTCCTGTGACACTAGTTATAGATTCGGATTTTTTACACCAGGTTTACTGTATCCCTTGGACCTTCTTATTGACGACGAAACACAGACATTGCATCGGAATTAAATACAAAATTCACAATGCCGACTTAAGTACGTGAAGACCGTCACTTCTTATTGAGTATGTTTTGAACCATTCCTGTGACACTAGTTATAGATTTCCATGCTTCACTCCAGGTTTACTGTATCCCTTGGACCTTCTTATTGACGATGAAACACATAAATTGCATCGGAATTAAATACAAAAGGCACAATGCCGACTTAAGGGAAAGAAGACTGACACTTCCTACTGACCATTCCTGTGACACTAGTTATAGATTTCCATGCTTCACTCCAGGTTTACTGTATACCTTGGACCTACATATTGACGATGAAACACAGAAATGGCATCAGAATTAAATACAATAGGCACAATGCCGACTTACGTACGTGAAGACCGTCACTTTTTACTGACTATGTTTTGAACCATTCCTGTAACACTAGTTATAGATTCAGATGCTTCACTTCAGGTGTACTGTATCCCTTGGACCTTCTTATTGACGATGAAACACAGAAATTGCATCGAAATTAAATACAAAAGGCACAATGCCGACTTAAGGGCAAGAAGACTGACTCTTCCTACTGATCATTCCTGTGACACTAGTTATAGATTCCGATGCTTCACTTCAGGTTTACTGTATCCCTTGGACCTTCTTATTGACGATGAAACACAGAAATTGCATCGGAATTAAATACAAAAGGCACAATGCCCACTTAAGTACATGAAGACCGACACTTCTTACTGACTATGTTTTGTACCATTCCTGAGACACTAGTTATAGATTCCGATGCTTCACTCAAGGTTTACTGTATCCCTTGGACCTTCTTATTGACGATTAAACACAGAAATTGCATCGGAATTAAATACAAAAGCACAATGTCGACATAAGTACATGAAGACCGACACTTCTTACTGACTATGTTTTAACCCATTCCAGTGACACTAGTTATAGATTTCCATGCTTCACTCCAGGTTTACTGTATACCTTGGACCTACTTATTGACGATGAAACACAGAAATGGCATCGGAATTAAGTACAAAAGACACAATGCCGACTTAAGTACATGAAGACCGACACTTCTTACTGACTATGTTTTGAACCATTCCTGAGACACTAGTTATGGATTCCGATGCTTCACTCAAGGTTTACTGTATCCCTTGGACCTTCGTATTGACGATGAAACACAGAAATTGCATCGGACTTAAATACAAAAGGCACAATGCCGACTTAAGTACAAGATGACTGACTCTTCCTACTGACCATTCCTGTGACACTAGTTATAGATTCGGATTTTTTACACCAGGTTTACTGTATCCCTTGGACCTTCTTATTGACGACGAAACACAGAAATTGCATCGGAAATAAATACAAAAGACACAATGCCGACTTAAGTACATGAAGACCGACACTTCTTACTGACTATGTTTTGACCCATTCCTGTGACACTAGTTATAGATTTCCATGCTTCACTCCAGGTTTACTGTATCCCTTGGACCTTCTTATTGACGATGAAACACAGAAATGGCATCGGAATTAAAAACAAAATTCACAATGCCGACTTCAGTACATGAAGACCGACACTTCTTACTGACTATATTTTGACCCATTCCTGTGACACTAGTTACAGATTTCCATGCTTCACTCCATGTTTACTGTATTCCTTGGACCTTCTTATTGACGATGAAACACAGAAATGGCATCGGAATTAAATACAAAATTCACAATGCCGACTTAAGTACATGAGGAACGACACTTCTTACTGACAATGTTTTGAACCATTACTGTAACACTAGTTATGGATTCCGATGCTTCACTTCAGGTTTACTTTATCCCTTGGACCTTCTTATTGACGATGAAACACATAAATTGCATCTTAATTAAATACAAAAGGCACAATGCCGACTTAAGGGCAAGAAGACTGACTCTTCCTACTGACCATTCCTGTGACACTAGTTATAGATTTCCATGCCTCACTCCAGGTTTACTGTATACCTTGGACCTACATATTGACGATGAAACACAGAAATGGCATTAGAATTAAATACAAAAGCCACAATGCCGACTTAAGTACGTGAAGACCGTCACTTCTTACTGACTATGTTTTGTACCATTCCTGAGACACTAGTTATGGATTCCGATGCTTCACTCAAGGTTTACTGTATCCCTTGGACCTTCTTATTGACGATGAAACACAGAAATTGCATCGGACATAAATACAAAAGGCACAATGCCGACTTAAGTACAAGAAGACTGACTCTTCCTACTGACCATTCCTGTGACACTAGTTATAGATTCCGATTTTTTACACCAGGTTTACTGTATCCCTTGGACCTTCTTATTGACGACGAAACACAGACATTGCATCGGAATTAAATACAAAAGACACAATGCCGACTTAAGTACATGAAGACCGACACTTCTTACTGACTATGTCTTGACCCATTCCTGTGACACTAGTTATAGATTTCCATGCTTCACTCCAGGTTTACTGTATCCCTTGGACCTTCTTATAGACGATGAAACACATAAATTTCATCGGAATTAAATACTAAAGGCACAATGCCAACTTAAGGGCAAGAAGACTGACTCTTCCTACTGACCATTCCTGTGACACTAGTTATAGATTCCGATGCTTCAATTCAGGTTTACTGTATCTCTTGGACCTTCTTATTGACGATGAAACACAGAAATTTTATCGAAATTAAATACAAAAGGCACAATGCCCACTTAAGTACATGAAGACCGACACTTCTTACTGACTATGTTTTGAACCATTCCTGTGACACTAGTTATAGATTCCGATGCTTCACTTTAGGTTTACTGTATCCCTTGGACCTTCTTATTGACGATGAAACACAGAAATTGCATCGGAATTAAATACAAAAGGCACAATGCCCACTTAAGTACAAGAAGAGCGACACTTCTTACTGACTATGATTTGAACCATTCCTGATACACTAGTTATGGATTCCGATGCTTCACTCAAGGTTTACTGTATCCCTTGGACCTTCTTATTGACGATGAAACACAGAAATTGCATCGGACTTAAATACAAAAGGCACAATGCCGACTTAAGTACAAGAAGACTGACTCTTCCTACTAACCATTCCTGTGACACTAGTTATAGATTCGGATTTTTTACACCAGGTTTACTGTATCCCTTGGACCTTCTTATTGACGACGAAACACAGACATTGCATCGGAATTAAATACAAAAGACACAATGCCGACTTAAGTACATGAAGACCGACACTTCTTACTGACTATGTTTTGACCCATTCCTGTGACACTAGTTATAGATTTCCATGCTTCACTCCAGGTTTACTGTATCCCTTGGACCTTCTTATTGACGATGAAACACAGAAATGGCATCGGAATTAAATACAAAATTCACAATGCCGACTTCAGTACATGAAGACCGACACTTGTTACTGACTATGTTTTGACCCATTCCTGTGACACTAGTTATAGATTCCGATGCTTCACTTCAGGTTTACTGTATCCCTTGGACCTTCTTATTGACGATGAAACACATAAATTGCATCGGAATTAAATACAAAAGGCACAATGCCGACTTAAGGGCAAGAAGACTGACTCTTCCTACTGACCATTCCTGTGACACTAGTTATAGATTTCCATGCTTCAATCCAGGTTTACTGTATACCTTGGACCTACATATTGACGATGAAACACAGAAATGGCATCAGAATTAAATACAAAAGGCACAATGCCGACTTAAGTACGTGAAGACCGTCACTTCTTACTGACTATGTTTTGAACCATTCCTGTAACACTAGGTTTATATTCCGATGCTTCACTTCAGGTTTACTGTATCCCTTGGACCTTCTTATTGACGATGAAACACAGAAATTGCATCGAAATTAAATACAAAAGGCACAATGCCGACTTAAGGGCAAGAAGACTGACTCTTCCTACTGATCATTCCTGTGACACTAGTTATAGATTCCGATGCTTCACTTCAGGTTTACTGTATCCCTTGGACCTTCTTATTGACGATGAAACACAGAAATTGCATCGGAATTAAATACAAAAGGCACAATGCCCACTTAAGTACAAGAAGAGCGACACTTCTTACTGACTATGATTTGAACCATTCCTGATACACTAGTTATAGATTCCGATGCTTCACTTCAGGTTTACTGTATCTCTTGGACCTTCTTATTGACGATGAAACACAGAAATTTCATCGGAATTAAATACAAAAGGCACAATGCCCACTTAAGTACATGAAGACCGACACTTCTTACTGACTATGTTTTGAACCATTCCTGTGACACTAGTTATAGATTCCGATGCTTCACTTCAGGTTTACTGTATCCCTTGGACCTTCTTATTGACGATGAAACACAGAAATTGCATCGGACTTAAATACAAAAGGCACAATGACGACTGAAGTACAAGAAGACTGACTCTTCCTACTGACCATTCCTGTGACACTAGTTATAGATTCCGATTTTTTACACCAGGTTTACTGTATCCCTTGGACCTTCTTATTGACGACGAAACACAGAAATTGCATCGGAAACTAATACAAAAGTCACAATGCCGACTTAAGTACAAGAAGACTGACTCTTCCTACTGTCTAAGTTTTGAACCATTCCTCTGACACTAGTTATAGATTCCGATGCTTCACTTCAGGTTTACTGTATCCCTTGGACCTTCTTATTGACGATGAAACACAGAAATTGCATCGGAGTTAAATACAAATGGCACAATGCCAACTTACGTACAAGAAGACTGACTCTTCCTACTGACCATTCCTGTGACACTAGTTATAGATTCCGATGCTTCACTTCAGGTTTACTGTATCCCTTGGACCTTCTTATTGACGATGAAACACAGAAATTGCATGGGAATTAAATACAAAAGGCACAATGCCGACTTAAGGACAAGAAGACTGACTCTTCCTACTGACCATTCCTGTGACACTAGTTATAGATTCCGATGCTTCACTTCAGGTTTACTGTATCCCTTAGACCTTCTTATTGGCGATGAAACACAGAAATTGCATCGGAATTAAATACAAAAGGCACAATGCCGACGTATGTATATGAAGACCGACACTTCTTACTGAGTATGTTTTGAACCATTCCTGTGACACTAGTTATAGATTCCGATGCTTCATTTCAGGTTTACTGTATCCTGTGGACCTTCTTATTGACGATGAAACACATAAATTGCATCGGAATTAAATACAAAAGGCACAATGCCGACTTAAGGGCAAGAAGACTGACTCTTCCTACTGACCATTCCTGTCACACTAGTTATAGATTCCGATGCTTCACTTCAGGTTTACTGTATCTCTTGGACCTTCTTATTGACTATGAAACACAGAAATTTCATCGGAATTAAATACAAAAGCCACAATGCCGACTTAAGTACAAGAAGACTGACTCTTCCTACTGTCTAATTTTTGAACTATTCCTCTGAGACTAGTTATAGATTCCGATGCTTCACTTCAGGTTTACTGTATCCCTTGGACCTTCTAATTGACAATGAAACACAGAAATTGCATCGGAATTAAATACAAAAGGCACAATGCCGACTTAAGTACATGAAGACCGACACTTCCTACTGACTATGTTTTGAACCATTCCTGTGACACTAGTTATAGATTCCGATGCTTCACTTCAGGTTTACTGTATTCCTTGGACCTTCTTATTGACGATGAAACACAGAAATTGCATCGGAGTTAAACACAAATAACACAATGCCAACTTAAGTACAAGAAGACTGACTCTTCCTACTGACCATTCCTGTGACACTAGTTATAGATTCCGATGCTTCACTTCAGGTTTACTGTATCCCTTGGACCTTCGTATTGACGATGAAACACAGAAATTGCATGGGAATTAAATACAAAAGGCATAATGCCGACTTAAGGGCAAGAAGACTGACTCTTCCTACTGACCATTCCTGTCACACTAGTTATAGATTCCGATGCTTCACTTCAGGTTTACTGTATCTCTTGGACCTTCTTATTGACTATGAAACACAGAAATTTCATCGGAATTAATTACAAAAGGCACACTGCCGACTTAAGTACAAGAAGACTGACTCCTCCTACTGTCTAATTTTTGAACTATTCCTCTGAGACTAGTTATAGATTCCGATACTTCACTTCAGGTTTACTGTATCCCTTGGACCTTCTAATTGTCAATGAAACACAGAAATTGCATCGGAATTAAATACAAAAGGCACAATGCCGACTTAAGTACATGAAGACCGACACTTCCTACTGACTATGTTTTGAACCATTCCTGTGACACTAGTTATAGATTCCGATGCTTCACTTCAGGTTTACTGTATTCCTTGGACCTTCTTATTGACGATGAAACACAGAAATTGCATCGGAGTTAAATACAAATAACACAATGCCAACTTAAGTACAAGAAGACTGACTCTTCCTACTGACCATTCCTGTGACACTAGTTATAGATTCCGATGCTTCACTTCAGGTTTACTGTATCCCTTGGACCTTCGTATTGACGATGAAACACAGAAATTGCATGGGAATTAAATACAAAAGGCACAATGCCGACTTAAGGACAAGAAGACTGACTCTTCCTACTGACCATTCCTGTGACACTAGTTATAGATTTCCATGCTTCACTCCAGGTTTACTGTATCCCTTGGACCTTCTTATTGGCGATAAAACACAGAAATTGCATCGGAATTAAATACAAAAGGCACAATGCCGACGTATGTATATGAAGACCGACACTTCTTACTGACTATGTTTTGAACCATTCCTGTGACACTAGTTATAGATTCCGATGCTTCACTTCAGGTTTACTGTATCCCTTGGACCATCTTATTGACGATGAAACACAGAAATTGCATGGGAATTAAATACAAAAGGCACAATGCCGACTTAAGTACATGAAGACCGACACTTCTTATTGACTATGATTTGAACCATTCCTGCAACACTAGTTATAGATTCCGATGCTTCACTTCAAGTTTACTGTATTCCTTGGACGTTCTTATTGACGATGAAACACAGAAATTGCATCGGAGTTAAATACAAAAGGCACAATGCCGACTTAAGGACAATAAGACTGACTCTTCCTACTGACCATTCGTGTGACACTAGTTATAGATTCCGATGCTTCACATCAGGTTTGCTGTATCCCTTGGACCTTCTTATTGGCGAAGAAACACAGAAATTGCATCGGAATTAAATACAAAAGGCACAATGCGGACTTAAGGACAAGAAGACTGACTCTTCCCACTGACCATTCCTGTGACAGTAGTTATAGATTCCGATCTTCACTCCAGGTTTACTGTATCCCATGGACCTTCTTATTGACGATGAAACACAGAAATTGCATCGGAATGAAGTACAAAAGGCACAATGCCGACTTAAGTACATGAAGACCGACACTTCTTACTGACTATGCTTTTGAACCATTCCTGTGACACTAGTTATAGATTCCGAAGCTACACTTCACGTTTACTATATCCCTTGGACGTTCTTATTGACGATGAAACACAGAAATTGCATCGGAATTAAATACAAAAGGCACAATGCCGACTTAAGGACAAGAAGACTGACTCTTCCGACTGACCATTCCTGTGACAGTAGTTATAGATTCCGATGCTTCACTTCAGGTTTACAATATCCCTTGGACCTTCTTATTGACGATGAAACACAGAAATTGCATCGGAATTAAATACAAAAGGCACAATGCCCACTTAAGTACATGAAGACCGACACTTCTTACTGACTATGTTTTGAACCATTCCTGAGACACTAGTTATGGATTCCGATGCTTCACTCAAGGTTTACTGTATCCCTTGGACCTTCTTATTGACAATGAAACACAGAAATTGCATCGGACCTAAATACAAAAGGCACAATGCCGACTTAAGTACAAGAAGACTGACTCTTCCTACTGACCATTCCTGTGACACTAGTTATAGATTCGGATTTTTTACACCAGGTTTACTGTATCCCTTGGACCTTCTTATTGACGACGAAACACAGAAATTGCATCGGAATTAAATACAAAAGACACAATGCCGACTTAAGTACATGAAGACCGACACTTCTTACTGACTATGTTTTGACCCATTCCTGTGACACTAGTTATAGATTTCCATGCTTCACTCCAGGTTTACTGTATCCCTTGGAAATTCTTAATGACGATGAAACACAGAAATGGCATCGGAATTAAATACAAAATTCACAATGCAGACTTAAGTACATGAAGACCGACACTTCTTACTGACTATGTTTTGACCCATTCCTGTGACACTAGTTACAGATTTCCATGCTTCACTCCAGGTTTACTGTATCCCTTGGACCTTCTTATTGGCGATGAAACACAGAAATTGCATCGGAATTAAATACAAAAGCACAATGCCGACGTATGTATATGAAGACCGACACTTCTTACTGACTATGCTTTGAACCATTCCTGTGACACTAGTTATAGATTCCGATGCTTCACTTCAGGTTTACTGTATTCCTTGGACCTTCTTATTGACGATGAAACACAGAAATTGCATCGGAGTTAAACACAAATAACACAATGCCAACTTAAGTACAAGAAGACTGACTCTTCCTACTGACCATTCCTGTGACACTAGTTATAGATTCCGATGCTTCAGTTCAGGTTTACTGTATCCCTTGGACCTTCGTATTGACGATGAAACACAGAAATTGCATGGGAATTAAATACAAAAGGCACAATGCCGACTTTAGGGCAAGAAGACTGACTCTTCCTACTGACCATTCCTGTCACACTAGTTATAGATTCCGATGCTTCACTTCAGGTTTACTGTATCTCTTGGACCTTCTTATTGACTATGAAACACAGAAATTTCATCGGAATTAAATACAAAAGGCACAATGCCGACTTAAGTACAAGAAGACTGACTCTTCCTACTGTCTAATTTTTGAACTATTCCTCTGAGACTAGTTATAGATTCCGATGCTTCACTTGAGGTTTACTGTATCCCTTGGACCTTCTAATTGACAATGAAACACAAAAATTGCATCGGAATTAAATACAAAAGGCACAATGCCGACTTAAGTACATGAAGACCGACACTTCCTACTGACTATGTTTTGAACCATTCCTGTGACACTAGTTATAGATTCCGATGCTTCACTTCAGGTTTACTGTATTCCTTGGACCTTCTTATTGACGATGAAACACAGAAATTGCATCGGAGTTAAATACAAATAACACAATGCCAACTTAAGTACAAGAAGACTGACTCTTCCTACTGACCATTCCTGTGACACTAGTTATAGATTCCGATGCTTCACTTCAGGTTTACTGTATCCCTTGGACCTTCGTATTGACGATGAAACACAGAAATTGCATGGGAATTAAATACAAAAGGCACAATGCCGACTTAAGGACAAGAAGACTGACTCTTCCTACTGACCATTCCTGTGACACTAGTTATAGATTTCCACGCTTCACTCCAGGTTTACTGTATCCCTTGGACCTTCTTATTGGCGATGAAACACAGAAATTGCATCGGAATTAAATACAAAAGGCACAATGCCGACGTATGTATATGAAGACCGACACTTCTTACTGACTATGTTTTGAACCATTCCTGTGACACTAGTTATAGATTCCGATGCTTCACTTCAGGTTTACTGTATCCCTTGGACCATCGTATTGACGATGAAACACAGAAATTGCATCGGAATGAAGTACAAAAGGCACAATGCCGACTTAAGTACATGAAGACCGACACTTCTTACTGACTATGCTTTTGAACCATTCTTGTGACACTAGTTATAGATTCCGAAGCTACACTTCACGTTTACTGTATCCCTTGGACGTTCTTATTGACGATGAAACACAGAAATTGCATCGGAATCAAATACAAAAGGCACAATGCCGACTTAAGGACAAGAAGACTGACTCTTCCGACTGACCATTCCTGTGACAGTAGTTATAGATTCCGATGCTTCACTTCAGGTTTACTGTATCCCTTGGACCTTCTTATTGACGATGAAACACAGAAATTGCATCGGAATTAAATACAAAAGGCACAATGCCCACTTAAGTACATGAAGACCGACACTTCTTACTGACTATGTTTTGAACCATTCCTGAGACACTAGTTATGGATTCCGATGCTTCACTCAAGGTTTATTGTATCCCTTGGACCTTCTTATTGGCGATGAAACACAGAAATTGCATCCTAATTAAATACAAAAGGCACAATGCCGACGTATGTATATGAAGACCGACACTTCTTACTGAATATGTTTTGAACCATTCCTGTGACACTAGTTATAGATTCCGATGCTTCACTTCAGGTTTACTGTATCCCTTGGACCATCTTATTGACGATGAAACACAGAAATTGCATCGGAATTAAATACAAAAGGCACAATGCCGACTTAAGTACATGAAGACCGACACTTCTTATTGACTATGTTTTGAACGATTCCTGCAACACTAGTTATAGATTCCGATGCTTCACTTCAAGTTTACTGTATTCCTTGGACGTTCTTATTGACGATGAAACACAGAAATTGCATCGGAGTTAAATACAAAAGGCACAATGCCGACTTAAGGACAATAAGACTGACTCTTCCTACTGACCATTCGTGTGACACTAGTTATAGATTCCGATGCTTCACATCAGGTTTGCTGTATCCCTTGGACCTTCTTATTGGCGAAGAAACACAGAAATTGCATCGGAATTAAATACAAAAGGCACAATGCGGACTTAAGGACAAGAAGACTGACTCTTCCCACTGACCATCCCTGTGACAGTAGTTATAGATTCCGATGCTTCACTCCAGGTTTACTGTATCCCTTGGACCTTCTTATTGACGATGAAACACAGAAATTGCATCGGAATGAAGTACAAAAGGCACAATGCCGACTTAAGTACATGAAGACCGACACTTCTTACTGACTATGCTTTTGAACCATTCCTGTGACACTAGTTATAGATTCCGAAGCTACACTTCACGTTTACTGTATCCCTTGGACGTTCTTATTGACGATGAAACACAGAAATTGCATCGGAATTAAATACAAAAGGCACAATGCCCACTTAAGGACAAGAAGACTGACTCTTCCGACTGACCATTCCTGTGACAGTAGTTATAGATTCCGATGCTTCACTTCAGGTTTACTGTATCCCTTGGACCTTCTTATTGACGATGAAACACAGAAATTGCATCGGAATTAAATAGAAAAGGCACAATGCCCACTTAAGTACATGAAGACCGACACTTCTTACTGACTATGTTTTGAACCATTCCTGAGACACTAGTTATGGATTCCGATGCTTCACTCAAGGTTTACTGTATCCCTTGGACCTTCTTATTGGCGATGAAACACAGAAATTGCATCGGAATTAAATACAAAAGGCACAATGCCGACGTATGTATATGAAGACCGACACTTCTTACTGACTATGTTTTGAACCATTCCTGTGACACTAGTTATAGATTCCGATGCTTCACTTCAGGTTTACTGTATCCCTTGGACCATCTTATTGACGATGAAACACAGAAATTGCATCGGAATTAAATACAAAAGGCACAATGCCGACTTAAGTACATGAAGACCGACACTTCTTATTGACTATGTTTTGAACCATTCCTGCAACACTAGTTATAGATTCCGATGCTTCACTTCAAGTTTACTGTATTCCTTGGACGTTCTTATTGACGATGAAACACAGAAATTGCATCGGAGTTAAATACAAAAGGCACAATGCCGACTTAAGGACAATAAGACTGACTCTTCCTACTGACCATTCGTGTGACACTAGTTATAGATTCCGATGCTTCACATCAGGTTTGCTGTATCCCTTGGACCTTCTTATTGGCGAAGAAACACAGAAATTGCATCGGAATTAAATACAAAAGGCACAATGCGGACTTAAGGACAAGAAGACTGACTCTTCCCACTGACCATCCCTGTGACAGTAGTTATAGATTCCGATGCTTCATTCCAGGTTTACTGTATCCCTTGGACCTTCTTATTGACGATGAAACACAGAAATTGCATCGGAATGAAGTACAAAAGGCACAATGCCGACTGAAGTACATGAAGACCGACACTTCTTACTGACTATGCTTTTGAACCATTCCTGTGACACTAGTTATAGATTCCGAAGCTACACTTCACGTTTACTGTATCCCTTGGACGTTCTTATTGACGATGAAACACAGAAATTGCATCGGAATTAAATACAAAAGGCACAATGCCGACTTAAGGACAAGAAGACTGACTCTTCCGACTGACCATTCCTGTGACAGTAGTTATAGATTCCGATGCTTCACTTCAGGTTTACTGTATCCCTTGGACCTTCTTATTGACGATGAAACACAGAAATTGCATCGGAATTAAATACAAAAGGCACAATGCTGACTTAAGTACATGAAGAACGACACTTCCTACTGACTATGTTTTGAACCATTCCTGTGCCACTAGTTATAGATTCCGATGCTTCACATCAGGTTTACTGTATTCCTTGGACCATCTTATTGACGATGAAGCAGAGAAATTGCATCGGAATTAAATACAAATGGCTCAATGCCAACTTAAGTACAAGAAGACTGACTCTTCCTACTGACCATTCCTGTGAAACTAGTTATAGATTCCGATGCTGCACTTCATGTTTACTGTATCCCTTGGACCTACTTATTGACGATGAAACACAGAAATTGCATCTGAATTAAATACAAAAGGCACAATGTCGACTTATGTACATGAAGACCGACACTTCTTACTGACTATCTTTAGACCCATTCCTGTGACATTAGTTATAGATTTCCATGTTTCACTCCAGGTTTACTGTATACCTTGGACCTATATATTGACGATGAAACCCAGAAATGGCATCAGAATTAAATACAAAAGGCACAATGCCGACATAAGTACGTGAAGACCGTCACTTCTTACTGACTATGCTTTGAACCATTCCTGTAACACTAGTTATAGATTCCGATGCTTCACTTCAGGTTTACTGTATCCCTTGGACCTTCTTATTGTCGATGAAACACAGAAATTGCATCGAAATTAAATACAAAAGGCACAATGGCGACTTAAGGGCAAGAAGACTGACTCTTCCTACTGATCATTCCTGTGACACTAGTTATAGATTCCGAGCTTCACTTCAGGTTTACTGTATCCCTTGGACCTTCTTATTGACGATGAAACACAGAAATTGCATCGCAATTAAATACAAAAGGCACAATGCCCACTTAAGTACATGAAGACCGACACTTCTTACTGACTATGTTTTGAACCATTCCTGAGACACTAGTTATGGATTCCGATGCTTCACTCAAGGTTTACTGTATCCCTTGGACCTTCTTATTGACGATGAAACACAGAAATTGCATCGGACTTAAATACAAACTGCACAATGCCGACTTAAGTACAAGAAGACTGACTCTTCCTACTGACCATTCCTGTGACACTAGTTATAGATTCGGATTTTTTACACCAGGTTTACTGTATCCCTTGGACCTTCTTATTGACGACGAAACACAGAAATTGCGTCGGAATTAAATACAAGAGACACAATGCCGACTTAAGTACATGAAGACCGACACTTCTTACTGACTATGTTTTGACCCATTCCTGTGACACTAGTTATAGATTTCCATGCTTCACTCCAGGTTTACTGTATCCCTTGGACCTTCTTATTGACGATGAAACACAGAAATGGCATCGGAATTAAAAACAAAATTCACAATGCCGGCTTCAGCACATGAAGACCGACACTTCTTAATGACTATGTTTTGACCCATTCCTGTGACAGTAGTTATAGATTTCCATGCTTCTCTATAGGTTTACTGTACCCCTTGGACCTTCTTATTGACGATGAAACACAGAAATGGCATCGGAATTAAATACAAAATTCACAATGCCGACTTAAGTACGTGAAGACCGTCACTTCTTACTGAGTATGTTTTGAACCATTCCTGTGACACTAGTTATAGATTTCCATGCTTCACTCCAGGTTTACTGTATCCCTTGGACCTTCTTATTGACGATGAAACACATAAATTGCATCGGAATTAAATACAAAAGGCACAATGCCGACTTAAGGGCACGAAGACTGACACTTCCTACTGACCATTCCTGTGACACTAGTTATAGATTTCCATGCTTCACTCCAGGTTTACTGTATACCTTGGACCTACATATTGACGATGAAACACAGAAATGGCATCAGAATTAAATACAAAAGGCACAATGCCGACTTAAATACGTGAAGACCGTCACTTCTTACTGACTATGTTTTGAACCATTCCTGTAACACTAGTTACAGATTCCGATGCTTCACTTCAGGTGTACTGTATCCCTTGGACCTTCTTATTGACGATGAAACACAGAAATTGCATCGAAATTAAATACAAAAGGCACAATGCCGACTTAAGGGCAAGAAGACTGACTCTTCCTACTGATCATTCCTGTGACACTAGTTATAGATTCCGATACTTCACTTCAGGTTTACTGTATCCCTTGGACCTTCTTATTGACGATGAAACACAGAAATTGCATCGGAATTAAATACAAAAGGCACAATGCCCACTTAAGTACATGAAGACCGACACTTCTTACTGACTATGTTTTGTACCATTCCTGAGACACTAGTTATGGTTTCCGATGCTTCACTCAAGGTTTACTGTATCCCTTGGAACTTCTTATTGACGATGAAACACAGATATTGCATCGGACTTAAATACAAAAGGCACAATGCCGACTTAAGTACAAGAAGACTGACTCTTCTTACTGACCATTCCTGTGACACTAGTTATAGATTCCGATTTTTTACACCAGGTTTACTGTATCCCTTGGACCTTCTTATTGACGACGAAACACAGAAATTGCATCGGAAATTAATACAAAAGGCACAATGCCGACTTAAGTACAAGAAGACTGACTCTTCATAGTGTCTAAGTTTTGAACCATTCCTCTGACACTTGTTATAGATTCCGATGCTTCACTTCAGGTTTACTGTATCCCTTGGACCTTCTTATTGACGATTAAACACAGAAAATGCATCGGAATTAAATACAAAAGGCACAATGTCGACATAAGTACATGAAGACCGACACTTCTTTCTGACTATGTTTTAACCCATTCCAGTGACACTAGTTATAGATTTCCATGCTTCACTCCAGGTTTACTGTATACCTTGGACCTACTTATTGACGATGAAACACAGAAATGGCATCGGAATTAAGTACAAAAGACACAATGCCGACTTAAGTACATGAAGACCGACACTTCTTACTGACTATGTTTTGAACCATTCCTGAGACACTAGTTATGGATTCCGATGCTTCACTCAAGGTTTACTGTATCCCTTGGACCTTCTTATTGACGATGAAACACAGAAATTGCATCGGACTTAAATACAAAAGGCACAATGCCGACTTAAGTACAAGAAGACTGACTCTTCCTACTGACCATTCCTGTGACACTAGTTATAGATTCGGATTTTTTACACCAGGTTTACTGTATCCCTTGGACGTTCTTATTGACTACGAAACACATAAATTGCATCGGAATTAAATACAAAAGACACAATGCCGACTTAAGTACATGAAGACCGACACTTCTTACTGACTATGTTTTGACCCATTCCTGTGACACTAGTTATAGATTTCCATGCTTCACTCCAGGTTTACTGTATCCCTTGGACCTTCTTATTGACGATGAAACACAGAAATGGCATCGGAATTAAAAACAAAATTCACAATGCCGACTTCAGTACATGAAGACCGACACTTCTTACTGACTATGTTTTGACCCATTCCTGTGACAGTAGTTATAGATTTCCATGCTTCACTCCAGGTTTACTGTATCCCTTGGACCTTCTTATTGACGATGAAACACAGAAATGGCATCGGAATTAAATACAAAATTCACAATGCCGACTTAAGTACATGAAGAACGACATTTCTTTCTGACTAGGTTTTGAACCATTACTGTAACACTAGTTATGGATTCCGATGCTTCACTTCAGGTTTACTTTATCCCTTGGACCTTCTTATTGACGATGAAACACATAATTTGCATCGGAATTAAATACAAAAGGCACAATGCCGACTTAAGGGCAAGAAGACTGACTCTTCCTACTGACCATTCCAGTGACACTAGTTATAGATTTCCATGCCTCACTCCAGGTTTACTGTATACCTTGGACCTACATATTGACGATGAAACACAGAAATGGCATCAGAATTAAATACAAAAGGCACAATGCCGACTTAAGTACGTGAAGACAGTCACTTCTTACTGACTATGTTTTGAACCATTCCTGTAACACTAGTTATAGATTCCGATGCTTCACTTCAGGTGTACTGTATCCCTTGGAAATTCATATTGACGATGAAACACAGAAATTGCATCGAAATTAAATACAAAAGGCACAATGCCGACTTAAGGGCAAGAAGACTGACTCTTCCTACTGATCATTCCTGTGACACTAGTTATAGATTTCGATGCTTCACTTCAGGTTTACTGTATCCCTTGGACCTTCTTGTTGACAATGAAACACAGAAATTGCATCGGAATTAAATACAAAAGGCACAATGCCGACTTAAGTACATGAAGAACGACACTTCTTACTAACTATGATTTGAACCACTCGTGTGACACTAGTTATACATTCCGATGCTTCACTTCAGGTTTACTGTATCCCTTGGACCTTCTTATTGACGATGAAACACAGAAATTGCATCGGACTTAAATACAAAAGGCACAATGCCGACTTAAGTACAAGAAGACTGACTCTTCCTACTGACCATTCCTGTGACACTAGTTATAGATTCCGATTTTTTACACCAGGTTTACTGTATCCCTTGGACCTTCTTATTGACGACGAAACACAGAAATTGCATCGGAAATTAATACAAAAGGCACAATGCCGACTTAAGTACAAGAAGACTGACTCTTCCTACTGTCTAAGTTTTGAACCATTCCTCTGACACTAGTTATAGATTGAGATGCTTCACTTCAGGTTTACTGTATCCCTTGGACCTTCTTCTTGACGATTAAACACAGAAATTGCATCGGAATTAAATACAAAAGGCACAAAGCCGACATAAGTACATGAAGACCGACACATCTTACTGACTATGTTTTAACCCATTCCTGTGACACTAGTTATAGATTTCCATGCTTCACTCCAGGTTTACTGTATACCTTGGACCTACTTATTGACGATGAAACACAGAAATGGCATCGGAATTATATACAAAAACACAATGCCGACTTAAGTACATGAAGATCGACACTTCTTACTGACTATGTTTTGACCCATTCCTGTGACACTAGTTATAGATGTCCATGCTTCACTCCAGGTTTACTGTATCCCTTGGACCTTCTTATAGACGATGAAACACATAAATTTAATCGGAATTAAATACAAAAGGCACAATGCCAACTTAAGGGCAAGAAGACTGACTCTTCCTACTGACCATTCCTGTGACACTAGTTATAGATTCCGATGCTTCACTTCAGGTTTACTGTATCTCTTGGACCTTCTTATTGACGATGAAACAAAGAAATTTCATCGGAATTAAATACAAAAGGCACAATGCCCACTTAAGTACATGAAGACCGACACTTCTTACTGACTATGTTTTGAACCATTGCTGTGACACTAGTTATAGATTCCAATGCTTCACTTCAGGTTTACTGTATCCCTTGGACCTTCTTATTGACGATGAAACACAGAAATTGCATCGGAATTTAATACAAAAGGCACAATGCCCACTTAAGTACAAGAGGAGCGACACTTCTTACTGACTAAGATTTGAACCATTCCTGATACACTAGTTATGGATTCCGATGCTTCACTCAAGGTTTACTGTATCCCTTGGACCTTCTTATTGACGATGAAACACAGAAATTGCATCGGACTTAAATACAAAATGCACAATGCCGACTTAAGTACAAGAAGACTGACTCTTCCTACTGACCATTCCTGTGACACTAGTTATAGATCCGGATTTTTTACACCAGGTTTACTGTATCCCTTGGACCTTCTTATTGACGACGAAACACAGACATTGCATCGGAATTAAATACAAAATTCACAATGCCGACTTAAGTACGTGAAGACCGTCACTTCTTTTTGAGTATGTTTTGAACCATTCCTGTGACACTAGTTATAGATTTCCATGCTTCACTCCAGGTTTACTGTATCCCTTGGACCTTCTTATTGACGATGAAACACATAAATTGCATCGGAATTAAATACAAAAGGCACAATGCCGACTTAAGGGCAAGAAGACTGACACTTCCTACTGACCATTCCTGTGACACTAGTTATAGATTTCCATGCTTCACTCCAGGTTTACTGTATACCTTGGACCTACATATTGACGATGAAACACAGAAATGGCGTCAGAATTAAATACAAAAGGCACAATGCCGACTTAAGTACGTGAAGACCGTCACTTTTTACTGACTATGTTTTGAACCATTCCTGTAACACTTGTTATAGATTCCGATGCTTCACTTCAGGTGTACTGTATCCCTTGGACCTTCTTATTGACGATGAAACACAGAAATTGCATCGAAATTAAATACAAAAGGCACAATGCCGACTTAAGGGCAAGAAGACTGACTCTTCCTACTGATCATTCCTGTGACACTAGTTATAGATTCCGATGCTTCACTTCAGGTTTACTGTATCCCTTGGACCTTCTTATTGACGATGAAACACAGAAATTGCATCGGAATTAAATACAAAAGGCACAATGCCCACTTAAGTACATGAAGACCGACACTTCTTACTGACTATGTTTTGTACCATTCCTGAGACACTAGTTATGGATTCCGATGCTTCACTCAAGGTTTACTGTATCCCTTGGACCTTCTTATTGACGATGAAACACAGAAATTGCTTCGGACTTAAATACAAAAGGCACAATGCCGACTTAAGTACAAGAAGACTGACTCTTCCTACTGACCATTCCTGTGACACTAGTTATAGATTCGGATTTTTTACACCAGGTTTACTGTATCCCTTGGACCTTCTTATTGACGACGAAACACAGACATTGCATCGGAAATTAATACAAAAGGCCCAATGCCGACTTAAGTACAAGAAGACTGACTCTTCGTAGTGTCTAAGTTTTGAACCATTCCTCTGACACTTGTTATAGATTCCGATGCTTCACTTCAGGTTTACTGTATCCCTTGGACCTTCTTATTGACGATTAAACACAGAAATTGCATCGGAATTAAATACAAAAGCACAATGTCGACATAAGTACATGAAGACCGACACTTCTTACTGACTATGTTTTAACCCATTCCAGTGACACTAGTTATAAATTTCCATGCTTCACTCCAGGTTTACTGTATACCTTGGACCTACTTATTGACGATGAAACACATAAATTGCATCGGAATTAAATACAAAAGGCACAATGCCGACTTAAGGGCAAGAAGACTGACTCTTCCTACTGACCATTCCTGTGACACTAGTTATAGATTTCCGTGCCTCACTCCAGGTTTACTGTATACCTTGGACCTACATATTGACGATGAAACACAGAAATGGCATTAGAATTAAATACAAAAGCCACAATGCCGACTTAAGTACGTGAAGACCGTCACTTCTTACTGACTATGTTTTGTACCATTCCTGAGACACTAGTTATGGATTCCGATGCTTCACTCAAGGTTTACTGTATCCCTTGGACCTTCTTATTGACGATGAAACACAGAAATTGCATCGGACATAAATACAAAAGGCACAATGCCGACTTAAGTACAAGAAGACTGACTCTTCCTACTGACCATTCCTGTGACACTAGTTATAGATTCCGATTTTTTACACCAGGTTTACTGTATCCCTTGGACCTTCTTATTGACGACGAAACACAGACATTGCATCGGAATTAAATACAAAAGACACAATGCCGACTTAAGTACATGAAGACCGACACTTCTTACTGACTATGTTTTGACCCATTCCTGTGACACTAGTTATAGATTTCCATGCTTCACTCCAGGTTTACTGTATCCCTTGGACCTTCTTATAGACGATGAAACACATAAATTTCATCGGAATTAAATACTAAAGGCACAATGCCAACTTAAGGGCAAGAAGACTGACTCTTCCTACTGACCATTCCTGTGACACTAGTTATAGATTCCGATGCTTCACTTCAGGTTTACTGTATCTCTTGGACCTTCTTATTGACGATGAAACACAGAAATTTTATCGGAATTAAATACAAAAGGCACAATGCCCACTTAAGTACATGAAGACCGACACTTCTTACTGACTATGTTTTGAACCATTCCTGTGACACTAGTTATAGATTCCGATGCTTCACTTCAGGTTTACTGTATCCCTTGGACCTTGTTATTGACGATGAAACACAGAAATTGCATCGGAATTAAATACAAAAGGCACAATGCCCACTTAAGTACAAGAAGAGCGACACTTCTTACTGACTATGATTTGAACCATTCCTGACACACTAGTTATGGATTCCGATGCTTCACTCAAGGTTTACTGTATCCCTTGGACCTTCTTATTGACGATGAAACACAGAAATTGCATCGGACTTAAATACAAAAGGCACAATGCCGACTTAAGTACAAGAAGACTGACTCTTCCTACTGACCATTCCTGTGACACTAGTTATAGATTCGGATTTTTTACACCAGATTTACTGTATCCCTTGGACCTTCTTATTGACGACGAAACACAGACATTGCATCGGAATTAAATACAAAAGACACAATGCCGACTTAAGTACATGAAGACCGACACTTCTTACTGACTATGTTTTGACCCATTCCTGTGACACTAGTTATAGATTTCCATGCTTCACTCCAGGTTTACTGTATCCCTTGGACCTTCTTATTGACGATGCAACACAGAAATGGCATCGGAATTAAATACAAAATTCACAATGCCGACTTCAGTACATGAAGACCGACACTTCTTACTGACTATGTTTTGACCCATTCCTGTGACACTAGTTATAGATTCCGATGCTTCACTTCAGGTTTACTGTATCCCTTGGACCTTCTTATTGACGATGAAACACATAAATTGCATCGGAATTAAATACAAAAGGCACAATGCCGACTTAAGGGCAAGAAGACTGACTCTTCCTACTGACCATTCCTGTGACGCTAGTTATAGATTTCCATGCTTCAATCCAGGTTTACTGTATACCTTGGACCTACATATTGACGATGAAACACAGAAATGGCATCAGAATTAAATACAAAAGGCACAATGCCGACTTAAGTACGTGAAGACCGTCACTTCTTACTGACTATGTTTTGAACCATTCCTGTAACACTAGTTATGTATTCCGATGCTTCACTTCAGGTTTACTGTATCCCTTGGGCCTTCTTATTGACGATGAAACACAGAAATTGCATCGAAATTAAATACAAAAGGCACAATGCCGACTTAAGGGCAAGAAGACTGACTCTTCCTACTGATCATTCCTGTGACACTAGTTATAGATTCCGATGCTTCACTTCAGGTTTACTGTATCCCTTGGACCTTCTTATTGACGATGAAACACAGAAATTGCATCGGAATTAAATACAAAAGGCACAATGCCCACTTAAGTACAAGAAGAGCGACACTTCTTACTGACTATGATTTGAACCATTCCTGATACACTAGTTATAGATTCCGATGCTTCACTTCAGGTTTACTGTATCTCTTGGACCTTCTTATTGACGATGAAACACAGAAATTTCATCGGAATTAAATACAAAAGGCACAATGCCCACTTAAGTACATGAAGACCGACACTTCTTACTGACTATGTTTTGAACCATTCCTGTGACACTAGTTATAGATTCCGATGCTTCACTTCAGGTTTACTGTATCCCTTGGACCTTCTTATTGACGATGAAACACAGAAATTGCATCGGACTTAAATACAAAAGGCACAATGCCGACTTAAGTACAAGAAGACTGACTCTTCCTACTGACCATTCCAGTGACACTAGTTATAGATTCCGATGCTTCACATCAGGTTTACTGTATCCCTTGAACCTTCTTATTGACGATGAAACACAGATATTGCATCGGAATTAAAAACAAAATTCACAATGCCGACTTCAGTACATGAAGACCGACACTTCTTACTGACTATGTTTTGACCCATTCCTGTGACAGTAGTTATAGATTTCCATGCTTCACTCCAGGTTTACTGTATCCCTTGGACCTTCTTATTGACGATGAAACACAGAAATGGCATCGGAATTAAATACAAAATTCACAATGCCGACTTAAGTACATGAAGAACGACATTTCTTTCTGACTAGGTTTTGAACCATTACTGTAACACTAGTTATGGATTCCGATGCTTCACTTAAGGTTTACTTTATCCCTTGGACCTTCTTATTGACGATGAAACACATAATTTGCATCGGAATGAAATACAAAAGGCACAATGCCGACTTAAGGGCAAGAAGACTGACTCTTCCTACTGACCATTCCTGTGACACTAGTTATAGATTTCCATGCCTCACTCCAGTTTTACTGTATACCTTGGACCTACATATTGACAATGAAACACAGAAATGGCATCAGAATTAAATACAAAAGGCACAATGCCGACTTAAGTACGTGAAGACCGTCACTTCTTACTGACTATGTTTTGAACCATTCCTGTAACACTAGTTATAGATGCCGATGCTTCACTTCAGGTGTACTGTATCCCTTGGACCTTCATATTGACGATGAAACACAGAAATTGCATCGAAATTAAATACAAAAGGCACAATGCCGACTTAAGGGCAAGAAGACTGACTCTTCCTACTGATCATTCCTGTGACACTAGTTATAGATTTCGATGCTTCACTTCAGGTTTACTGTATCCCTTGGACCTTCTTGTTGACGATGAAACACAGAAATTGCATCGGAATTAAATACAAAAGGCACATTGCCGACTTAAGTACATGAAGAACGACACTTCTTACTAACTATGATTTGAACCACTCGTGTGACACTAGTTATACATTCCGATGCTTCACTTCAGGTTTACTGTATCCCTTGGACCTTCTTATTGACGATGAAACACAGAAATTGCATCGGACTTAAATACAAAAGGCACAATGCCGACTTAAGTACAAGAAGACTGACTCTTCCTACTGACCATTCCTGTGACACTAGTTATAGATTCCGATTTTTTACACCAGGTTTACTGTATCCCTTGGACCTTCTTATTGACGACGAAACACAGAAATTGCATCGGAAATTAATACAAAATCACAATGCCGACTTAAGTACAAGAAGACTGACTTTTCCTACTGTCTAAGTTTTGAACCATTCCTCTGACACTAGTTATAGATTGAGATGCTTCACTTCAGGTTTACTGTATCCCTTGGACCTTCTTCTTGACGATTAAACACAGAAATTGCATCGGAATTAAATACAAAAGGCACAAAGCCGACATAAGTACATGAAGACCGACACATCTTACTGACTATGTTTTAACCCATTCCTGTGACACTAGTTATAGATTTCCATGCTTCACTCCAGGTTTACTGTATACCTTGGACCTACTTATTGACGATGAAACACAGAAATGGCATCGGAATTATATACAAAAGACACAATGCCGACTTAAGTACATGAAGATCGACACTTCTTACTGACTATGTTTTGACCCATTCCTGTGACACTAGTTATAGATGTCCATGCTTCACTCCAGGTTTACTGTATCCCTTGGACCTTCTTATAGACGATGAAACACATAAATTTCATCGGAATTAAATACAAAAGGCACAATGCCAACTTAAGGGCAAGAAGACTGACTCTTCCTACTGACCATTCCTGTGACACTAGTTATAGATTCCGATGCTTCACTTCAGGTTTACTGTATCTCTTGGACCTTCTTATTGACGATGAAACACAGAAATTTCATCGGAATTAAATACAAAAGGCACAATGCCCACTTAAGTACATGAAGACCGACACTTCTTACTGACTATGTTTTGAACCATTGCTGTGACACTAGTTATAGATTCCAATGCTTCACTTCAGGTTTACTGTATCCCTTGGACCTTCTTATTGACGATGAAACACAGAAATTGCATCGGAATTAAATACAAAAGGCACAATGCCCACTTAAGTACAAGAGGAGCGACACTTCTTACTGACTATGATTTGAACCATTCCTGATACACTAGTTACGGATTCCGATGCTTCACTCAAGGTTTACTGTATCCCTTGGACATTCTTATTGACGATGAAACACAAAAATTGCATCGGACTTAAATACAAAATGCACAATGCCGACTTAAGTACAAGAAGACCGACTCTTCCTACTGACCATTCCTGTGACACTAGTTATAGATTCGGATTTTTTACACCAGGTTTACTGTATCCCTTGGACCTTCTTATTGACGACGAAACACAGACATTGCATCGGAATTAAATACAAAATTCACAATGCCGACTTAAGTACGTGAAGACCGTCACTTCTTATTGAGTATGTTTTGAACCATTCCTGTGACACTAGTTATAGATTTCCATGCTTCACTCCAGGTTTACTGTATCCCTTGGACCTTCTTATTGACGATGAAACACATAAATTGCATCGGAATTAAATACAAAAGGCACAATGCCGACTTAAGGGAAAGAAGACTGACACTTCCTACTGACCATTCCTGTGACACTAGTTATAGATTTCCATGCTTCACTCCAGGTTTACTGTATACCTTGGACCTACATATTGACGATGAAACACAGAAATGGCATCAGAATTAAATACAATAGGCACAATGCCGACTTACGTACGTGAAGACCGTCACTTTTTACTGACTATGTTTTGAACCATTCCTGTAACACTAGTTATAGATTCAGATGCTTCACTTCAGGTGTACTGTATCCCTTGGACCTTCTTATTGACGATGAAACACAGAAATTGCATCGAAATTAAATACAAAAGGCACAATGCCGACTTAAGGGCAAGAAGACTGACTCTTCCTACTGATCATTCCTGTGACACTAGTTATAGATTCCGATGCTTCACTTCAGGTTTACTGTATCCCTTGGACCTTCTTATTGACGATGAAACACAGAAATTGCATCGGAATTAAATACAAAAGGCACAATGCCCACTTAAGTACATGAAGACCGACACTTCTTACTGACTATGTTTTGTACCATTCCTGAGACACTAGTTATAGATTCCGATGCTTCACTCAAGGTTTACTGTATCCCTTGGACCTTCTTATTGACGATTAAACACAGAAATTGCATCGGAATTAAATACAAAAGCACAATGTCGACATAAGTACATGAAGACCGACACTTCTTACTGACTATGTTTTAACCCATTCCAGTGACACTAGTTATAGATTTCCATGCTTCACTCCAGGTTTACTGTATCCCTTGGACCTACTTATTGACGATGAAACACAGAAATGGCATCGGAATTAAGTACAAAAGACACAATGCCGACTTAAGTACAAGATGACTGACTCTTCCTACTGACCATTCCTGTGACACTAGTTATAGATTCGGATTTTTTACACCAGGTTTACTGTATCCCTTGGACCTTCTTATTGACGACGAAACACAGAAATTGCATCGGAAATAAATACAAAAGACACAATGCCGACTTAAGTACATGAAGACCGACACTTCTTACTGACTATGTTTTGACCCATTCCTGTGACACTAGTTATAGATTTCCATGCTTCACTCCAGGTTTACTGTATCCCTTGGACCTTCTTATTGACGATGAAACACAGAAATGGCATCGGAATTAAAAACAAAATTCACAATGCCGACTTCAGTACATGAAGACCGACACTTCTTACTGACTATATTTTGACCCATTCCTGTGACACTAGTTACAGATTTCCATGCTTCACTCCATGTTTACTGTATTCCTTGGACCTTCTTATTGACGATGAAACACAGAAATGGCATCGGAATTAAATACAAAATTCACAATGCCGACTTAAGTACATGAGGAACGACACTTCTTACTGACAATGTTTTGAACCATTACTGTAACACTAGTTATGGATTCCGATGCTTCACTTCAGGTTTACTTTATCCCTTGGACCTTCTTATTGACGATGAAACACATAAATTGCATCTTAATTAAATACAAAAGGCACAATGCCGACTTAAGGGCAAGAAGACTGACTCTTCCTACTGACCATTCCTGTGACACTAGTTATAGATTTCCATGCCTCACTCCAGGTTTACTGTATACCTTGGACCTACATATTGACGATGAAACACAGAAATGGCATTAGAATTAAATACAAAAGCCACAATGCCGACTTAAGTACGTGAAGACCGTCACTTCTTACTGACTATGTTTTGTACCATTCCTGAGACACTAGTTATGGATTCCGATGCTTCACTCAAGGTTTACTGTATCCCTTGGACCTTCTTATTGACGATGAAACACAGAAATTGCATCGGACATAAATACAAAAGGCACAATGCCGACTTAAGTACAAGAAGACTGACTCTTCCTACTGACCATTCCTGTGACACTAGTTATAGATTCCGATTTTTTACACCAGGTTTACTGTATCCCTTGGACCTTCTTATTGACGACGAAACACAGACATTGCATCGGAATTAAATACAAAAGACACAATGCCGACTTAAGTACATGAAGACCGACACTTCTTACTGACTATGTCTTGACCCATTCCTGTGACACTAGTTATAGATTTCCATGCTTCACTCCAGGTTTACTGTATCCCTTGGACCTTCTTATAGACGATGAAACACATAAATTTCATCGGAATTAAATACTAAAGGCACAATGCCAACTTAAGGGCAAGAAGACTGACTCTTCCTACTGACCATTCCTGTGACACTAGTTATAGATTCCGATGCTTCAATTCAGGTTTACTGTATCTCTTGGACCTTCTTATTGACGATG
Organism: Schistocerca americana; assembly: GCF_021461395.2. Taxonomy (NCBI): domain Eukaryota; kingdom Metazoa; phylum Arthropoda; class Insecta; order Orthoptera; family Acrididae; genus Schistocerca; species Schistocerca americana. Next base: position 30,572,584 of record NC_060125.1, read on the forward strand.
AAACACAGAAATTTTATCGAAATTAAATACAAAAGGCACAATGCCCACTTAAGTACATGAAGACCGACACTTCTTACTGACTATGTTTTGAACCATTCCTGTGACACTAGTTATAGATTCCGATGCTTCACTTTAGGTTTACTGTATCCCTTGGACCTTCTTATTGACGATGAAACACAGAAATTGCATCGGAATTAAATACAAAAGGCACAATGCCCACTTAAGTACAAGAAGAGCGACACTTCTTACTGACTATGATTTGAACCATTCCTGATACACTAGTTATGGATTCCGATGCTTCACTCAAGGTTTACTGTATCCCTTGGACCTTCTTATTGACGATGAAACACAGAAATTGCATCGGACTTAAATACAAAAGGCACAATGCCGACTTAAGTACAAGAAGACTGACTCTTCCTACTAACCATTCCTGTGACACTAGTTATAGATTCGGATTTTTTACACCAGGTTTACTGTATCCCTTGGACCTTCTTATTGACGACGAAACACAGACATTGCATCGGAATTAAATACAAAAGACACAATGCCGACTTAAGTACATGAAGACCGACACTTCTTACTGACTATGTTTTGACCCATTCCTGTGACACTAGTTATAGATTTCCATGCTTCACTCCAGGTTTACTGTATCCCTTGGACCTTCTTATTGACGATGAAACACAGAAATGGCATCGGAATTAAATACAAAATTCACAATGCCGACTTCAGTACATGAAGACCGACACTTCTTACTGACTATGTTTTGACCCATTCCTGTGACACTAGTTATAGATTCCGATGCTTCACTTCAGGTTTACTGTATCCCTTGGACCATCTTATTGACGATGAAACACATAAATTGCATCGGAATTAAATACAAAAGGCACAATGCCGACTTAAGGGCAAGAAGACTGACTCTTCCTACTGACCATTCCTGTGACACTAGTTATAGATTTCCATGCTTCAATCCAGGTTTACTGTATACCTTGGACCTACATATTGACGATGAAACACAGAAATGGCATCAGAATTAAATACAAAAGGCACAATGCCGACTTAAGTACGTGAAGACCGTCACTTCTTACTGACTATGTTTTGAACCATTCCTGTAACACTAGGTTTATATTCCGATGCTTCACTTCAGGTTTACTGTATCCCTTGGACCTTCTTATTGACGATGAAACACAGAAATTGCATCGAAATTAAATACAAAAGGCACAATGCCGACTTAAGGGCAAGAAGACTGACTCTTCCTACTGATCATTCCTGTGACACTAGTTATAGATTCCGATGCTTCACTTCAGGTTTACTGTATCCCTTGGACCTTCTTATTGACGATGAAACACAGAAATTGCATCGGAATTAAATACAAAAGGCACAATGCCCACTTAAGTACAAGAAGAGCGACACTTCTTACTGACTATGATTTGAACCATTCCTGATACACTAGTTATAGATTCCGATGCTTCACTTCAGGTTTACTGTATCTCTTGGACCTTCTTATTGACGATGAAACACAGAAATTTCATCGGAATTAAATACAAAAGGCACAATGCCCACTTAAGTACATGAAGACCGACACTTCTTACTGACTATGTTTTGAACCATTCCTGTGACACTAGTTATAGATTCCGATGCTTCACTTCAGGTTTACTGTATCCCTTGGACCTTCTTATTGACGATGAAACACAGAAATTGCATCGGACTTAAATACAAAAGGCACAATGACGACTGAAGTACAAGAAGACTGACTCTTCCTACTGACCATTCCTGTGACACTAGTTATAGATTCCGATTTTTTACACCAGGTTTACTGTATCCCTTGGACCTTCTTATTGACGACGAAACACAGAAATTGCATCGGAAACTAATACAAAAGTCACAATGCCGACTTAAGTACAAGAAGACTGACTCTTCCTACTGTCTAAGTTTTGAACCATTCCTCTGACACTAGTTATAGATTCCGATGCTTCACTTCAGGTTTACTGTATCCCTTGGACCTTCTTATTGACGATGAAACACAGAAATTGCATCGGAGTTAAATACAAATGGCACAATGCCAACTTACGTACAAGAAGACTGACTCTTCCTACTGACCATTCCTGTGACACTAGTTACAGATTCCGATGCTTCACTTCAGGTTTACTGTATCCCTTGGACCTTCTTATTGACGATGAAACACAGAAATTGCATGGGAATTAAATACAAAAGGCACAATGCCGACTTAAGGACAAGAAGACTGACTCTTCCTACTGACCATTCCTGTGACACTAGTTATAGATTCCGATGCTTCACTTCAGGTTTACTGTATCCCTTAGACCTTCTTATTGGCGATGAAACACAGAAATTGCATCGGAATTAAATACAAAAGGCACAATGCCGACGTATGTATATGAAGACCGACACTTCTTACTGAGTATGTTTTGAACCATTCCTGTGACACTAGTTATAGATTCCGATGCTTCATTTCAGGTTTACTGTATCCTGTGGACCTTCTTATTGACGATGAAACACATAAATTGCATCGGAATTAAATACAAAAGGCACAATGCCGACTTAAGGGCAAGAAGACTGACTCTTCCTACTGACCATTCCTGTCACACTAGTTATAGATTCCGATGCTTCACTTCAGGTTTACTGTATCTCTTGGACCTTCTTATTGACTATGAAACACAGAAATTTCATCGGAATTAAATACAAAAGCCACAATGCCGACTTAAGTACAAGAAGACTGACTCTTCCTACTGTCTAATTTTTGAACTATTCCTCTGAGACTAGTTATAGATTCCGATGCTTCACTTCAGGTTTACTGTATCCCTTGGACCTTCTAATTGACAATGAAACACAGAAATTGCATCGGAATTAAATACAAAAGGCACAATGCCGACTTAAGTACATGAAGACCGACACTTCCTACTGACTATGTTTTGAACCATTCCTGTGACACTAGTTATAGATTCCGATGCTTCACTTCAGGTTTACTGTATTCCTTGGACCTTCTTATTGACGATGAAACACAGAAATTGCATCGGAGTTAAACACAAATAACACAATGCCAACTTAAGTACAAGAAGACTGACTCTTCCTACTGACCATTCCTGTGACACTAGTTATAGATTCCGATGCTTCACTTCAGGTTTACTGTATCCCTTGGACCTTCGTATTGACGATGAAACACAGAAATTGCATGGGAATTAAATACAAAAGGCATAATGCCGACTTAAGGGCAAGAAGACTGACTCTTCCTACTGACCATTCCTGTCACACTAGTTATAGATTCCGATGCTTCACTTCAGGTTTACTGTATCTCTTGGACCTTCTTATTGACTATGAAACACAGAAATTTCATCGGAATTAATTACAAAAGGCACACTGCCGACTTAAGTACAAGAAGACTGACTCCTCCTACTGTCTAATTTTTGAACTATTCCTCTGAGACTAGTTATAGATTCCGATACTTCACTTCAGGTTTACTGTATCCCTTGGACCTTCTAATTGTCAATGAAACACAGAAATTGCATCGGAATTAAATACAAAAGGCACAATGCCGACTTAAGTACATGAAGACCGACACTTCCTACTGACTATGTTTTGAACCATTCCTGTGACACTAGTTATAGATTCCGATGCTTCACTTCAGGTTTACTGTATTCCTTGGACCTTCTTATTGACGATGAAACACAGAAATTGCATCGGAGTTAAATACAAATAACACAATGCCAACTTAAGTACAAGAAGACTGACTCTTCCTACTGACCATTCCTGTGACACTAGTTATAGATTCCGATGCTTCACTTCAGGTTTACTGTATCCCTTGGACCTTCGTATTGACGATGAAACACAGAAATTGCATGGGAATTAAATACAAAAGGCACAATGCCGACTTAAGGACAAGAAGACTGACTCTTCCTACTGACCATTCCTGTGACACTAGTTATAGATTTCCATGCTTCACTCCAGGTTTACTGTATCCCTTGGACCTTCTTATTGGCGATAAAACACAGAAATTGCATCGGAATTAAATACAAAAGGCACAATGCCGACGTATGTATATGAAGACCGACACTTCTTACTGACTATGTTTTGAACCATTCCTGTGACACTAGTTATAGATTCCGATGCTTCACTTCAGGTTTACTGTATCCCTTGGACCATCTTATTGACGATGAAACACAGAAATTGCATGGGAATTAAATACAAAAGGCACAATGCCGACTTAAGTACATGAAGACCGACACTTCTTATTGACTATGATTTGAACCATTCCTGCAACACTAGTTATAGATTCCGATGCTTCACTTCAAGTTTACTGTATTCCTTGGACGTTCTTATTGACGATGAAACACAGAAATTGCATCGGAGTTAAATACAAAAGGCACAATGCCGACTTAAGGACAATAAGACTGACTCTTCCTACTGACCATTCGTGTGACACTAGTTATAGATTCCGATGCTTCACATCAGGTTTGCTGTATCCCTTGGACCTTCTTATTGGCGAAGAAACACAGAAATTGCATCGGAATTAAATACAAAAGGCACAATGCGGACTTAAGGACAAGAAGACTGACTCTTCCCACTGACCATTCCTGTGACAGTAGTTATAGATTCCGATCTTCACTCCAGGTTTACTGTATCCCATGGACCTTCTTATTGACGATGAAACACAGAAATTGCATCGGAATGAAGTACAAAAGGCACAATGCCGACTTAAGTACATGAAGACCGACACTTCTTACTGACTATGCTTTTGAACCATTCCTGTGACACTAGTTATAGATTCCGAAGCTACACTTCACGTTTACTATATCCCTTGGACGTTCTTATTGACGATGAAACACAGAAATTGCATCGGAATTAAATACAAAAGGCACAATGCCGACTTAAGGACAAGAAGACTGACTCTTCCGACTGACCATTCCTGTGACAGTAGTTATAGATTCCGATGCTTCACTTCAGGTTTACTGTATCCCTTGGACCTTCTTATTGACGATGAAACACAGAAATTGCATCGGAATTAAATACAAAAGGCACAATGCCCACTTAAGTACATGAAGACCGACACTTCTTACTGACTATGTTTTGAACCATTCCTGAGACACTAGTTATGGATTCCGATGCTTCACTCAAGGTTTACTGTATCCCTTGGACCTTCTTATTGACAATGAAACACAGAAATTGCATCGGACCTAAATACAAAAGGCACAATGCCGACTTAAGTACAAGAAGACTGACTCTTCCTACTGACCATTCCTGTGACACTAGTTATAGATTCGGATTTTTTACACCAGGTTTACTGTATCCCTTGGACCTTCTTATTGACGACGAAACACAGAAATTGCATCGGAATTAAATACAAAAGACACAATGCCGACTTAAGTACATGAAGACCGACACTTCTTACTGACTATGTTTTGACCCATTCCTGTGACACTAGTTATAGATTTCCATGCTTCACTCCAGGTTTACTGTATCCCTTGGAAATTCTTAATGACGATGAAACACAGAAATGGCATCGGAATTAAATACAAAATTCACAATGCAGACTTAAGTACATGAAGACCGACACTTCTTACTGACTATGTTTTGACCCATTCCTGTGACACTAGTTACAGATTTCCATGCTTCACTCCAGGTTTACTGTATCCCTTGGACCTTCTTATTGGCGATGAAACACAGAAATTGCATCGGAATTAAATACAAAAGCACAATGCCGACGTATGTATATGAAGACCGACACTTCTTACTGACTATGCTTTGAACCATTCCTGTGACACTAGTTATAGATTCCGATGCTTCACTTCAGGTTTACTGTATTCCTTGGACCTTCTTATTGACGATGAAACACAGAAATTGCATCGGAGTTAAACACAAATAACACAATGCCAACTTAAGTACAAGAAGACTGACTCTTCCTACTGACCATTCCTGTGACACTAGTTATAGATTCCGATGCTTCAGTTCAGGTTTACTGTATCCCTTGGACCTTCGTATTGACGATGAAACACAGAAATTGCATGGGAATTAAATACAAAAGGCACAATGCCGACTTTAGGGCAAGAAGACTGACTCTTCCTACTGACCATTCCTGTCACACTAGTTATAGATTCCGATGCTTCACTTCAGGTTTACTGTATCTCTTGGACCTTCTTATTGACTATGAAACACAGAAATTTCATCGGAATTAAATACAAAAGGCACAATGCCGACTTAAGTACAAGAAGACTGACTCTTCCTACTGTCTAATTTTTGAACTATTCCTCTGAGACTAGTTATAGATTCCGATGCTTCACTTGAGGTTTACTGTATCCCTTGGACCTTCTAATTGACAATGAAACACAGAAATTGCATCGGAATTAAATACAAAAGGCACAATGCCGACTTAAGTACATGAAGACCGACACTTCCTACTGACTATGTTTTGAACCATTCCTGTGACACTAGTTATAGATTCCGATGCTTCACTTCAGGTTTACTGTATTCCTTGGACCTTCTTATTGACGATGAAACACAGAAATTGCATCGGAGTTAAATACAAATAACACAATGCCAACTTAAGTACAAGAAGACTGACTCTTCCTACTGACCATTCCTGTGACACTAGTTATAGATTCCGATGCTTCACTTCAGGTTTACTGTATCCCTTGGACCTTCGTATTGACGATGAAACACAGAAATTGCATGGGAATTAAATACAAAAGGCACAATGCCGACTTAAGGACAAGAAGACTGACTCTTCCTACTGACCATTCCTGTGACACTAGTTATAGATTTCCATGCTTCACTCCAGGTTTACTGTATCCCTTGGACCTTCTTATTGGCGATGAAACACAGAAATTGCATCGGAATTAAATACAAAAGGCACAATGCCGACGTATGTATATGAAGACCGACACTTCTTACTGACTATGTTTTGAACCATTCCTGTGACACTAGTTATAGATTCCGATGCTTCACTTCAGGTTTACTGTATCCCTTGGACCATCGTATTGACGATGAAACACAGAAATTGCATCGGAATGAAGTACAAAAGGCACAATGCCGACTTAAGTACATGAAGACCGACACTTCTTACTGACTATGCTTTTGAACCATTCTTGTGACACTAGTTATAGATTCCGAAGCTACACTTCACGTTTACTGTATCCCTTGGACGTTCTTATTGACGATGAAACACAGAAATTGCATCGGAATCAAATACAAAAGGCACAATGCCGACTTAAGGACAAGAAGACTGACTCTTCCGACTGACCATTCCTGTGACAGTAGTTATAGATTCCGATGCTTCACTTCAGGTTTACTGTATCCCTTGGACCTTCTTATTGACGATGAAACACAGAAATTGCATCGGAATTAAATACAAAAGGCACAATGCCCACTTAAGTACATGAAGACCGACACTTCTTACTGACTATGTTTTGAACCATTCCTGAGACACTAGTTAAGGATTCCGATGCTTCACTCAAGGTTTATTGTATCCCTTGGACCTTCTTATTGGCGATGAAACACAGAAATTGCATCCTAATTAAATACAAAAGGCACAATGCCGACGTATGTATATGAAGACCGACACTTCTTACTGAATATGTTTTGAACCATTCCTGTGACACTAGTTATAGATTCCGATGCTTCACTTCAGGTTTACTGTATCCCTTGGACCATCTTATTGACGATGAAACACAGAAATTGCATCGGAATTAAATACAAAAGGCACAATGCCGACTTAAGTACATGAAGACCGACACTTCTTATTGACTATGTTTTGAACGATTCCTGCAACACTAGTTATAGATTCCGATGCTTCACTTCAAGTTTACTGTATTCCTTGGACGTTCTTATTGACGATGAAACACAGAAATTGCATCGGAGTTAAATACAAAAGGCACAATGCCGACTTAAGGACAATAAGACTGACTCTTCCTACTGACCATTCGTGTGACACTAGTTATAGATTCCGATGCTTCACATCAGGTTTGCTGTATCCCTTGGACCTTCTTATTGGCGAAGAAACACAGAAATTGCATCGGAATTAAATACAAAAGGCACAATGCGGACTTAAGGACAAGAAGACTGACTCTTCCCACTGACCATCCCTGTGACAGTAGTTATAGATTCCGATGCTTCACTCCAGGTTTACTGTATCCCTTGGACCTTCTTATTGACGATGAAACACAGAAATTGCATCGGAATGAAGTACAAAAGGCACAATGCCGACTTAAGTACATGAAGACCGACACTTCTTACTGACTATGCTTTTGAACCATTCCTGTGACACTAGTTATAGATTCCGAAGCTACACTTCACGTTTACTGTATCCCTTGGACGTTCTTATTGACGATGAAACACAGAAATTGCATCGGAATTAAATACAAAAGGCACAATGCCCACTTAAGGACAAGAAGACTGACTCTTCCGACTGACCATTCCTGTGACAGTAGTTATAGATTCCGATGCTTCACTTCAGGTTTACTGTATCCCTTGGACCTTCTTATTGACGATGAAACACAGAAATTGCATCGGAATTAAATAGAAAAGGCACAATGCCCACTTAAGTACATGAAGACCGACACTTCTTACTGACTATGTTTTGAACCATTCCTGAGACACTAGTTATGGATTCCGATGCTTCACTCAAGGTTTACTGTATCCCTTGGACCTTCTTATTGGCGATGAAACACAGAAATTGCATCGGAATTAAATACAAAAGGCACAATGCCGACGTATGTATATGAAGACCGACACTTCTTACTGACTATGTTTTGAACCATTCCTGTGACACTAGTTATAGATTCCGATGCTTCACTTCAGGTTTACTGTATCCCTTGGACCATCTTATTGACGATGAAACACAGAAATTGCATCGGAATTAAATACAAAAGGCACAATGCCGACTTAAGTACATGAAGACCGACACTTCTTATTGACTATGTTTTGAACCATTCCTGCAACACTAGTTATAGATTCCGATGCTTCACTTCAAGTTTACTGTATTCCTTGGACGTTCTTATTGACGATGAAACACAGAAATTGCATCGGAGTTAAATACAAAAGGCACAATGCTGACTTAAGGACAATAAGACTGACTCTTCCTACTGACCATTCGTGTGACACTAGTTATAGATTCCGATGCTTCACATCAGGTTTGCTGTATCCCTTGGACCTTCTTATTGGCGAAGAAACACAGAAATTGCATCGGAATTAAATACAAAAGGCACAATGCGGACTTAAGGACAAGAAGACTGACTCTTCCCACTGACCATCCCTGTGACAGTAGTTATAGATTCCGATGCTTCATTCCAGGTTTACTGTATCCCTTGGACCTTCTTATTGACGATGAAACACAGAAATTGCATCGGAATGAAGTACAAAAGGCACAATGCCGACTGAAGTACATGAAGACCGACACTTCTTACTGACTATGCTTTTGAACCATTCCTGTGACACTAGTTATAGATTCCGAAGCTACACTTCACGTTTACTGTATCCCTTGGACGTTCTTATTGACGATGAAACACAGAAATTGCATCGGAATTAAATACAAAAGGCACAATGCCGACTTAAGGACAAGAAGACTGACTCTTCCGACTGACCATTCCTGTGACAGTAGTTATAGATTCCGATGCTTCACTTCAGGTTTACTGTATCCCTTGGACCTTCTTATTGACGATGAAACACAGAAATTGCATCGGAATTAAATACAAAAGGCACAATGCCCACTGAAGTACATGAAGACCGACACTTCTTACTGACTATGTTTTGAACCATTCCTGAGACACTAGTTATGGATTCCGATGCTTCACTCAAGGTTTACTGTATCCCTTGGACCTTCTTATTGACAATGAAACACAGAAATTGCATCGGACCTAAATACAAAAGGCACAATGCCGACTTAAGTACAAGAAGACTGACTCTTCCTACTGACCATTCCTGTGACACTAGTTATAGATTCGGATTTTTTACACCAGGTTTACTGTATCCCTTGGACCTTCTTATTGACGACGAAACACAGAAATTGCATCAGAATTAAATACAAAAGACACAATGCCGACTTAAGTACATGAAGACCGACACTTCTTACTGACTATGTTTTGACCCATTCCTGTGACACTAGTTATAGATTTCCATGCTTCACTCCAGGTTTACTGTATCCCTTGGACCTTCTTAATGACGATGAAACACAGAAATGGCATCGGAATTAAATACAAAATTCACAATGCAGACTTAAGTACATGAAGACCGACACTTCTTACTGACTATGTTTTGACCCATTCCTGTGACACTAGTTACAGATTTCCATGCTTCACTCCAGGCTTACTGTATCCCTTGGACCTTCTTATTGGCGATGAAACACAGAAATTGCATCGGAATTAAATACAAAAGCACAATGCCGACGTATGTATATGAAGACCGACACTTCTTACTGACTATGTTTTGAACCATTCCTGTGACACTAGTTATAGATTCCGATGCTTCACTTCAGGTTTACTGTATCCCTTGGACCTTCTTATTGACGATGAAACACAGAAATTGCATCGGAATTAAGTACATAAGGCACAATGCCGACTTAAGTACATGAAGACCGACACTTCTTACTGACTATGCTTTTGAACCATTCCTGTGACACTAGTTATAGATTCCGAAGCTACACTTCACGTTTACTGTATCCCTTGGACCTTCTTATTGACGATGAAACACAGCAATTGCATCGGAATTAAATACAAAAGGCACAATGCCGACTTAAGTACATGAAGACCGACACTTCATATTGACTATGTTTTGAACCATTCCTGCAACACTAGTTATAGATTCCGATGCTTCACTTCAAGTTTACTGTACTCCTTGGACGTTCTTATTGACGATGAAACACAGAAATTGCATCGGAATTAAATACAAAAGGCACAATGCCGACTTAAGGACAATAAGACTGACTCTTCCTACTGACCATTCGTGTGACACTAGTTATAGATTCCGATGCTTCACTTCAGGTTTACTGTATCCCTTGGACCTTCTTATTGACAATGAAACACAGAAATTGCATCGGAATTAAGTACAAAAGGCACAATGCCGACTTAAGTACATGAAGACCGACACTTCTTACTGACTATGCTTTTGAACCATTCCTGTTACACTAGTTATAGATTCCGAAGTTACACTTCACGTTTACCGTATCCCTTGGACGTTCTTATTGACGATGAAACACAGAAATTGCATCGGAATTAAATACAAAAGGCACAATGCCGACTTAAGTACATGAAGACAGTCACTTCTTACTGACTATGTTTTGAACCATTCCTGTAACACTAGTTATAGATTCCGATGCTTCACTTCAGGTTTACTGTATCCCTTGGACCTTCTTATTGACGATGAAACACAGAAATTGCATCGGAATTAAATACAAAAGGCACAATGCCGACTTAAGTACATGAAGAACGACACGTCTTACTGACTATGATTTGAACCATTCCTGTGACACTAGTTATAGATTCCGATGCTTCACTTCAGGTTTACTGTATCCCTTGGACCTTCTTATTGGCGATGAAACACAGAAATTGCATCGGAATTAAATACAAAAGGCACAATGCCGACTTAAGTACATGAAGTCCGACACTACTTACTGACTATGTTTTGACCCATTCCTGTGACACTAGTTATAGATTTCCATGCTTCACTCCAGGTTTACTGTATACCTTGGACCTACATATTGACGATGAAAACAGAATTGGCATCAGAATTAAATACAAAAGGCACAATGCCGACTAAAGTACGTGAAGACCGTCACCTCTTACTGACTATGTTTTGAACCATTCCTGTAACACTAGTTATAGATTCCGAAGCTACACTTCACGTTTACTGTATCCCTTGGACGTTCTTATTGACGATGAAACACAGAAATTGCATCGGAATTAAATACAAAAGGCACAATGCCGACTTAAGGACAAGAAGACTGACTCTTCCGACTGACCATTCCTGTGACAGTAGTTATAGATTCCGATGCTTCACTTCAGGTTTACTGTATCCCTTGGACCTTCTAATTGACGATGAAACACAGAAATTGCATCGGAATTAAATACAAAAGGCACAATGCCCACTTAAGTACATGAAGACCGACACTTCTTACTGACTATGTTTTGAACCATTCCTGAAACACTAGTTATGGATTCCGATGCTTCACTCAAGGTTTACTGTATCCCTTGGACCTTCTTATTGACGATGAAACACAGAAATTGCATCGGACCTAAATACAAAAGGCACAATGCCGACTTAAGTACAAGAAGACTGACTCTTCCTACTGACCATTCCTGTGACACTAGTTATAGATTCGGATTTTTTACACCAGGTTTACTGTATCCCTTGGACCTTCTTATTGACGACGAAACACAGAAATTGCATCGGAATTAAATACAAAAGACACAATGCCGACTTAAGTACATGAAGACCGACACTTCTTACTGACTATGTTTTGACCCATTCCTGTGACACTAGTTATAGATTTCCATGCTTCACTCCAGGTTTACTGTATCCCTTGGACCTTCTTATTGACGATGAAAAACAGAAATGGCATCGGAATTAAATACAAAATTCACAATGCCGACTTAAGTACATGAAGACCGACACTTCTTACTGACTATGTTTTGACCCATTCCTGTGACACTAGTTATAGATTTCCATGCTTCACTCCAGGTTTACTGTATCCCTTTGACCTTCTTATTGACGATGAAACACAGAAATGGCATCGGAATTAAATACAAAATTCACAATGCCGACTTAAGTACATGAAGACCGACACTTCTTACTGACTATGTTTTGACCCATTCCTGTGACACTAGTTACAGATTTCCATGCTTCACTCCAGGTTTACTGTATCCCTTGGACCTTCTTATTGGCGATGAAACACAGAAATTGCATCGGAATTAAATACAAAAGCACAATGCCGACGTATGTATATGAAGACCGACACTTCTTACTGACTATGATTTGAACCATTCCTGTGACACTAGTTATAGATTCCGATGCTTCACTTCAGGTTTACTGTATCCCTTGGACCTTCTTATTGACGATGAAACACAGAAATTGCATCGGAATTAAGTACATAAGGCACAATGCCGACTTAAGTACATGAAGACCGACACTTCTTACTGACTATGCTTTTGAACCATTCCTGTGACACTAGTTATAGATTCCGAAGCTACACTTCACGTTTACTGTATCCCTTGGACCTTCTTATTGACGATGATACACAGCAATTGCATCGGATTTAAATACAAAAGGCACAATGCCGACTTAAGTACATGAAGACCGACACTTCTTATTGACTATGTTTTGAACCATTCCTGCAACACTAGTTATAGATTCCGATGCTTCACTTCAAGTTTACTGTACTCCTTGGACGTTCTTATTGACGATGAAACACAGAAATTGCATCGGAATTAAATACAAAAGGCACAATGCCGACTTATGGACAATAAGACTGACTCTTCCTACTGACCATTCGTGTGACACTAGTTATAGATTCCGATGCTTCACTTCACGTTTACTGTATCACTTGGACCTTCTTATTGACGAAGCAACACAGAAATGGCATCGGAATTAAATACAAAATTCACAATGCAGACTTAAGTACATGAAGACCGACACTTCTTACTGACTATGTTTTGACCCATTCCTGTGACACTAGTTACAGATTTCCATGCTTCACTCCAGGTTTACTGTATCCCTTGGACCTTCTTATTGGCGATGAAACACAGAAATTGCATCGGAATTAAATACAAAAGCACAATGCCGACGTATGTATATGAAGACCGACACTTCTTACTGACTATGTTTTGAACCATTCCTGTGACACTAGTTATAGATTCCGATGCTTCACTTCAGGTTTACTGTATCCCTTGGACCTTCTTATTGACGATGAAACACAGAAATTGCATAGGAATTATGTACATAAGGCACAATGCCGACTTAAGTACATGCAGACCGACACTTCTTACTGACTATGCTTTTGAACCATTCCTGTGACACTAGTTATAGATTCCGAAGCTACACTTCACGTTTACTGTATCCCTTGGACATTCTTATTGACGATGAAACACAGCAATTGCATCGGAATTAAATACAAAAGGCACAATGCCGACTTAAGTACATGAAGACCGACACTTCATATTGACTATGTTTTGAACCATTCCTGCAACACTAGTTATAGATTCCGATGCTTCACTTCAAGTTTACTGTACTCCTTGGACGTTCTTATTGACGATGAAACACAGAAATTGCATCGGAATTAAATACAAAAGGCACAATGCCGACTTAAGGACAATAAGACTGACTCTTCCTACTGACCATTCGTGTGACACTAGTTATAGATTCCGATGCTTCACTTCAGGTTTACTGTATCACTTGGACCTTCTTATAGACGAAGAAACACAGAAATTGCATCGGAATTAAATACAAAATTCACAATGCCGACTTAAGTACATGAAGACCGACACTTCTTACTGACTATGTTTTGACCCATTCCTGTGACACTAGTTATAGATTTCCATGCTTCACTCCAGGTTTACTGTATCCCTTGGACCTTCTTATTGGCGATGAAACACAGAAATTGCATCGGAATTAAATACAAAAGGCACAATGCCGACGTATGTATATGAAGACCGACACTTCTTACTGACTATGTTTTGAACCATTCCTGTGACCCTAGTTATAGATTCCGATGCTTCACTTCAGGTTTACTGTATCCCTTGGACCCTCTTATTGACGATGAAACACAGAAATTGCATCGGAATTAAGTACAAAAGGCACAATGCCGACTTAAGTACATGAAGACCGACACTTCTTACTGACTATGCTTTTGAACCATTCCTGTTACACTAGTTATAGATTCCGAAGTTACACTTCACGTTTACCGTATCCCTTGGACCTTCTTATTGACGATGAAACACAGAAATTGCATCGGAATTAAATACAAAAGGCACAATGCCGACTTAAGTACATGAAGACCGTCACTTCTTACTGACTATGTTTTGAACCATTCCTGTAACACTAGTTATAGATTCCGATGCTTCACTTCAGGTTTACTGTATCCCTTGGACCTTCTTATTGACGATGAAACACAGAAATTGCATCGGAATTAAATACAAAAGGCACAATGCCGACTTAAGTACATGAAGAACGACACGTCTTACTGACTATGATTTGAACCATTCCTGTGACACTAGTTATAGATTCCGATGCTTCACTTCAGGTTTACTGTATCCCTTGGACCTTCTTATTGGCGATGAAACACAGAAATTGCATCGGAATTAAATACAAAAGGCACAATGCCGACTTAAGTACATGAAGTCCGACACTACTTACTGACTATGTTTTGACCCATTCCTGTGACACTAGTTATAGATTTCCATGCTTCACTCCAGGTTTACTGTATACCTTGGACCTACATATTGACGATGAAAACAGAAATGGCATCAGAATTAAATACAAAAGGCACAATGCCGACTAAAGTACGTGAAGACCGTCACTTCTTACTGACTATGTTTTGAACCATTCCTGTAACACTAGTTATAGATTCCGAAGCTACACTTCACGTTTACTGTATCCCTTGGACGTTCTTATTGACGATGAAACACAGAAATTGCATCGGAATTAAATACAAAAGGCACAATGCCGACTTAAGGACAAGAAGACTGACTCTTCCGACTGACCATTCCTGTGACAGTAGTTATAGATTCCGATGCTTCACTTCAGGTTTACTGTATCCCTTGGACCTTCTTATTGACGATGAAACACAGAAATTGCATCGGAATTAAATACAAAAGGCACAATGCCCACTTAAGTACATGAAGACCGACACTTCTTACTGACTATGTTTTGAACCATTCCTGAGACACTAGTTATGGATTCCGATGCTTCACTCAAGGTTTACTGTATCCCTTGGACCTTCTTATTGACGATGAAACACAGAAATTGCATCGGACCTAAATACAAAAGGCACAATGCCGACTTAAGTACAAGAAGACTGACTCTTCCTACTGACCATTCCTGTGACACTAGTTATAGATTCGGATTTTTTACACCAGGTTTACTGTATCCCTTGGACCTTCTTATTGACGACGAAACACAGAAATTGCATCGGAATTAAATACAAAAGACACAATGCCGACTTAAGTACATGAAGACCGACACTTCTTACTGACTGTGTTTTGACCCATTCCTGTGACACTAGTTATAGATTTCCATGCTTCACTCCAGGTTTACTGTATCCCTTGGACCTTCTTATTGACGATGAAAAACAGAAATGGCATCGGAATTAAATACAAAATTCACAATGCCGACTTAAGTACATGAAGACCGACACTTCTTACTGACTATGTTTTGACCCATTCCTGTGACACTAGTTATAGATTTCCATGCTTCACTCCAGGTTTACTGTATCCCTTGGACCTTCTTATTGACGATGAAACACAGAAATGGCATCGGAATTAAATACAAAAGGCACAATGCCGACTTATGGACAATAAGACTGACTCTTCCTACTGACCATTCGTGTGACACTAGTTATAGATTCCGATGCTTCACTTCACGTTTACTGTATCACTTGGACCTTCTTATTGACGAAGCAACACAGAAATGGCATCGGAATTAAATACAAAATTCACAATGCAGACTTAAGTACATGAAGACCGACACTTCTTACTGACTATGTTTTGACCCATTCCTGTGACACTAGTTACAGATTTCCATGCTTCACTCCAGGTTTACTGTATCCCTTGGACCTTCTTATTGGCGATGAAACACAGAAATTGCATCGGAATTAAATACAAAAGCACAATGCCGACGTATGTATATGAAGACCGACACTTCTTACTGACTATGTTTTGAACCATTCCTGTGACACTAGTTATAGATTCCGATGCTTCACTTCAGGTTTACTGTATCCCTTGGACCTTCTTATTGACGATGAAACACAGAAATTGCATAGGAATTATGTACATAAGGCACAATGCCGACTTAAGTACATGCAGACCGACACTTCTTACTGACTATGCTTTTGAACCATTCCTGTGACACTAGTTATAGATTCCGAAGCTACACTTCACGTTTACTGTATCCCTTGGACCTTCTTATTGACGATGAAACACAGCAATTGCATCGGAATTAAATACAAAAGGCACAATGCCGACTTAAGTACATGAAGACCGACACTTCATATTGACTATGTTTTGAAAAATTCCTGCAACACTAGTTATAGATTCCGATGCTTCACTTCAAGTTTACTGTACTCCTTGGACGTTCTTATTGACGATGAAACACAGAAATTGCATCGGAATTAAATACAAAAGGCACAATGCCGACTTAAGGACAATAAGACTGACTCTTCCTACTGACCATTCGTGTGACACTAGTTATAGATTCCGATGCTTCACTTCAGGTTTACTGTATCACTTGGACCTTCTTATAGACGAAGAAACACAGAAATTGCATCGGAATTAAATACAAAATTCACAATGCCGACTTAAGTACATGAAGACCGACACTTCTTACTGACTATGTTTTGACCCATTCCTGTGACACTAGTTATAGATTTCCATGCTTCACTCCAGGTTTACTGTATCCCTTGGACCTTCTTATTGGCGATGAAACACAGAAATTGCATCGGAATTAAATACAAAAGGCACAATGCCGACGTATGTATATGAAGACCGACACTTCTTACTGACTATGTTTTGAACCATTCCTGTGACCCTAGTTATAGATTCCGATGCTTCACTTCAGGTTTACTGTATCCCTTGGACCCTCTTATTGACGATGAAACACAGAAATTGCATCGGAATTAAGTACAAAAGGCACAATGCCGACTTAAGTACATGAAGACCGACACTTCTTACTGACTATGCTTTTGAACCATTCCTGTTACACTAGTTATAGATTCCGAAGTTACACTTCACGTTTACCGTATCCCTTGGACCTTCTTATTGACGATGAAACACAGAAATTGCATCGGAATTAAATACAAAAGGCACAATGCCGACTTAAGTACATGAAGACCGTCACTTCTTACTGACTATGTTTTGAACCATTCCTGTAACACTAGTTATAGATTCCGATGCTTCACTTCAGGTTTACTGTATCCCTTGGACCTTCTTATTGACGATGAAACACAGAAATTGCATCGGAATTAAATACAAAAGGCACAATGCCGACTTAAGTACATGAAGAACGACACGTCTTACTGACTATGATTTGAACCATTCCTGTGACACTAGTTATAGA
The DNA here is from genome assembly GCF_021461395.2 of Schistocerca americana. Lineage (NCBI taxonomy): Eukaryota > Metazoa > Arthropoda > Insecta > Orthoptera > Acrididae > Schistocerca > Schistocerca americana. The sequence continues at coordinate 30,590,848 of NC_060125.1, forward strand.
TTCCGATGCTTCACTTCAGGTTTACTGTATCCCTTGGACCTTCTTATTGGCGATGAAACACAGAAATTGCATCGGAATTAAATACAAAAGGCACAATGCCGACTTAAGTACATGAAGTCCGACACTACTTACTGACTATGTTTTGACCCATTCCTGTGACACTAGTTATAGATTTCCATGCTTCACTCCAGGTTTACTGTATACCTTGGACCTACATATTGACGATGAAAACAGAAATGGCATCAGAATTAAATACAAAAGGCACAATGCCGACTAAAGTACGTGAAGACCGTCACTTCTTACTGACTATGTTTTGAACCATTCCTGTAACACTAGTTATAGATTCCGAAGCTACACTTCACGTTTACTGTATCAATTGGACGTTCTTATTGACGATGAAACACAGAAATTGCATCGGAATTAAATACAAAAGGCACAATGCCGACTTAAGGACAAGAAGACTGACTCTTCCGACTGACCATTCCTGTGACAGTAGTTATAGATTCCGATGCTTCACTTCAGGTTTACTGTATCCCTTGGACCTTCTTATTGACGATGAAACACAGAAATTGCATCGGAATTAAATACAAAAGGCACAATGCCCACTTAAGTACATGAAGACCGACACTTCTTACTGACTATGTTTTGAACCATTCCTGAGACACTAGTTATGGATTCCGATGCTACACTCAAGGTTTACTGTATCCCTTGGACCTTCTTATTGACGATGAAACACAGAAATTGCATCGGACCTAAATACAAAAGGCACAATGCCGACTTAAGTACAAGAAGACTGACTCTTCCTACTGACCATTCCTGTGACACTAGTTATAGATTCGGATTTTTTACACCAGGTTTACTGTATCCCTTGGACCTTCTTATTGACGACAAAACACAGAAATTGCATCGGAATTAAATACAAAAGACACAATGCCGACTTAAGTACATGAAGACCGACACTTCTTACTGACTATGTTTTGACCCATTCCTGTGACACTAGTTATAGATTTCCATGCTTCACTCCAGGTTTACTGTATCCCTTGGACCTTCTTATTGACGATGAAACACAGAAATGGCATCGGAATTAAATACAAAATTCACAATGCCGACTTAAGTACATGAAGACCGACACTTCTTACTGACTATGTTTTGACCCATTCCTGTGACACTAGTTACAGATTTCCATGCTTCACTCCAGGTTTACTGTATCCCTTGGACCTTCTTATTGGCGATGAAACACAGAAATTGCATCGGAATTAAATACAAAAGCCTAATGCCGACGTATGTATATGAAGACCGACACTTCTTACTGACTATGATTTGAACCATTCCTGTGACACTAGTTATAGATTCCGATGCTTCACTTCAGGTTTACTGTATCCCTTGGACCTTCTTATTGACGATGAAACACAGAAATTGCATCGGAATTAAGTACATAAGGCACAATGCCGACTTAAGTACATGAAGACCGACACTTCTTACTGACTATGCTTTTGAACCATTCCTGTGACACTAGTTATAGATTCCGAAGCTACACTTCACGTTTACTGTATCCCTTGGACCTTCTTATTGACGATGATACACAGCAATTGCATCGGAATTAAATACAAAAGGCACAATGCCGACTTAAGTACATGAAGACCGACACTTCTTATTGACTATGTTTTGAACCATTCCTGCAACACTAGTTATAGATTCCGATGCTTCACTTCAAGTTTACTGTACTCCTTGGACGTTCTTATTGACGATGAAACACAGAAATTGCATCGGAATTAAATACAAAAGGCACAACGCCGACTTAAGGACAATAAGACTGACTCTTCCTACTGACCATTCGTGTGACACTAGTTATAGATTCCGATGCTTCACTTCAGGTTTACTGTATCACTTGGACCTTCTTATTGACGAAGCAACACAGAAATTGCATCGGAATTAAACACAAAATTCACAATGCCGACTTAAGTACATGAAGACCGACACTTCTTACTGACTATGTTTTGACCCATTCCTGTGACACTAGTTATAGATTTCCATGCTTCACTCCAGGTTTACTGTATCCCTTGGACCTTCTTATTGGCGATGAAACACAGAAATTGCATCGGAATTAAATACAAAAGGCACAATGCCGACGTATGTATATGAAGACCGACACTTCTTACTGACTATGTTTTGAACCATTCCTGTGACCCTAGTTATAGATTCCGATGCTTCACTTCAGGTTTACTGTATCCCTTGGACCTTCTTATTGACGATGAAACACAGAAATTGCATCGGAATTAAGTACAAAATGCACAATGCCGACTTAAGTACATGAAGACCGACACTTCTTACTGACTATGCTTTTGAACCATTCCTGTTACACTAGTTATAGATTCCGAAGTTACATTTCACGTTTACCGTATCCCTTGGACCTTCTTATTGACGATGAAACACAGAAATTGCATCGGAATTAAATACAAAAGGCACAATGCCGACTTAAGTACATGAAGACCGTCACTTCTTACTGACTATGTTTTGAACCATTCCTGTAACACTAGTTATAGATTCCGATGCTTCACTTCAGGTTTACTGTATCCCTTGGACCTTCTTATTGACGATGAAACACAGAAATTGCATCGGAATTAAATACAAAAGGCACAATGCCGACTTAAGTACATGAAGAACGACACGTCTTACTGACTATGATTTGAACCATTCCTGTGACACTAGTTATAGATTCCGATGCTTCACTTCAGGTTTACTGTATCCCTTGGACCTTCTTATTGGCGATGAAACACAGAAATTGCATCGGAATTAAATACAAAAGGCACAATGCCGACTTAAGTACATGAAGTCCGACACTACTTACTGACTATGTTTTGACCCATTCCTGTGACACTAGTTATAGATTTCCATGCTTCACTCCAGGTTTACTGTATACCTTGGACCTACATATTGACGATGAAAACAGAAATGGCATCAGAATTAAATACAAAAGGCACAATGCCGACTAAAGTACGTGAAGACCGTCACTTCTTACTGACTATGTTTTGAACCATTCCTGTAACACTAGTTATAGATTCCGATGCTTCACTTCAGGTTTACTGTATCCCTTGGACCTTCTTATTCACGATGAAACACAGAAATTGCATCGGAATTAAATACAAAAGGCACAATGCCGACTTAAGTACATGAAGAACGACACGTCTTACTGACTATGTTTTGAACCTTTCCTGAGACACTAGTTATGGATTCCGATGCTTCACTCAAGGATTACTGTATCCCGTGGACCTTCTTATTGACGATGAAACACAGAAATGGCATCGGAATTAAATGCAAAATTCACAATGCCGACTTAAGTACATGAAGACCGACACCTCTTACTGACTATGTTTTGACCCATTCCTGTGACACTAGTTATAGATTTCCATGCTTCACTCCAGGTTTACTGTATCCCTTGGACCTTCTTATTGACGATGAAACACAGAAATGCCATCGGAATAAAATACAAAATTCACAATGCCGACTTATGTTCATGAAGAACGACACCTCTTACTGACTATGTTTTGAACCATTACTGTAACACTAGTTATAGATTCCGATGCTTCACTTCAGGTTTACTGTATCCCTTGGACCTTCTTATTGACGATGAAACACATAAATTGCATCGGAATTAAATACAAAAGGCACAATGCCGACTTAAGCGCAAGAAGACTGACTCTTCCTACTGACCATTCCTGTGACACTAGTTATAGATTTCCATGCTTCACTCCAGGTTTACTGTATACCTTGGACCTACATATTGACGATGAAACACAGAAATGGCATCAGAATTAAATACAAAAGGCCCCATGCCGACTTAAGCACGTGAAGACCGTCACTTCTTACTGACTATGTTTTGAACCATTCCTGTAACACTAGTTATAGATTCCGATGCTTCACTTCAGGTTTACTGTATCCCTTGGACCTTCTTATTGACGATGAAACACAGAAATTGCATCGGAATTAAATACAAAAGGCACAATGCCCACTTAAGTACATGAAGACCGACACTTCTTACTGACTATGTTTTGAACCATTCCTGAGACACTAGTTATGGATTCCGATGCTTCACTCAAGGTTTACTGTATCCCTTGGACCTTCTTATTGACGATGAAACACAGAAATTGCATCGGACTTAAATACAAAAGGCACAATGCCGACTTAAGTACAAGAAGACAGACTCTTCCTACTGACCATTCCTGTGACACTAGTTATAGTTTCGGATTTTTTACACCAGGTTTACTGTATCCCTTGGACCTTCTTATTGACGACGAAACACAGAAATTGCATCGGAATTAAATACAAAAGACACAATGCCGACTTAAGTACATGAAGACCGACACTACTTACTGACTATGTTTTGACCCATTCCTGTGACACTAGTTATAGATTCCGATGCTTCACTTCAGGTTTACTGTATCCCTTGGACCTTCTTATTGACGATGAAACACAGAAATTGCATCGGAATTAAATACAAAAGGCACAATGCCGACTTAAGTACATGAAGACCGACACTTCTTATTGACTATGTTTTGAACCATTCCTGCAACACTAGTTATAGATTCCGATGCTTGACTTCAAGTTTAATGTATTCCTTGGACGTTCTTACTGACGATGAAACACAGAAATTGCATCGGAATTAAATACAAAATGCACAATGCCGACCTAAGGACAATAAGACTGACTCTTCCTACTGACCATTCGTGTGACACTAGTTATAGATTCCGATGCTTCACTTCAGGTTTACTGGATCCCTTGGACCTTCATATTGACGAAGAAACACAGAAATTGCATCGGAATTAAATACAAAAGGCACAATGCGGATATAAGGACAAGAAGACTGACTCTTCCCACTGACCATTCCTGTGACAGTAGTTATAGATTCCGATGCTTCACTCCAGGTTTACTGTATCCCTTGGACCTTCTTATTGACGATGAAACACAGAAATTGCATCGGAATTAAATACAAAAGGCACAATGCCGACTTAAGTACATGAAGACCGACACTTCTTACTGACTATGTTTTGACCCATTCCTGTGACACTAGTTATAGATTTCCATGCTTCACTCCAGGTTTACTGTATACCTTGGACCTACATATTAACGATGAAACACAGAAATGGCATCAGAATTAAATACAAAAGGCACAATGCCGACTAAAGTACGTGAAGACCGTCACTTCTTACTGACTATGTTTTGAACCATTCCTGTAACACTAGTTATAGATTCCGATGCTTCACTTCAGGTTTACTGTATCCCTTGGACCTTCTTATTGACGATGAAACACAGAAATTGCATCGGAATTAAATACAAAAGGCACAATGCCGACTTAAGTACATATAGAACGACACGTCTTACTGACAATGATTTGAACCATTCCTGTGACACTAGTTATAGATTCCGATGCTTCACTTCAGGTTTACTGTATCCCTTGGACCTTCTTATTGACGATGAAACACAGAAATTGCATCGGAATTAAATACAAAAGGCACAATGCCGACTTAAGTACATGAAGACCGACACTACTTACTGACTATGTTTTGACCCATTCCTGTGACACTAGTTATAGATTTCCATGCTTCACTCCAGGTTTACTGTATACCTTGGACCTACATATTGACGATGAAACACAGAAATGGCATCAGAATTAAATACAAAAGGCACAATGCCGACTAAAGTACGTGAAGACCGTCACTTCTTACTGACTATGTTTTGAACCATTCCTGTAACACTAGTTATAGATTCCGATGCTTCACTTCAGGTTTACTGTATCCCTTGGACCTTCTTATTGACGATGAAACACAGGAATTGCATCGGAATTAAATACAAAAGGCACAATGCCGACTTAAGTACATGAAGAACGACACGTCTTACTGACTATGATTTGAACCATTCCTGTGACACTAGTTATAGATTCCGATGCTTCACTTCAGGTTTACTGTATACCTTGGACCTACATATTGACGATGAAAACAGAAATGGCATCAGAATTAAATACAAAAGGCACAATGCCGACTAAAGTACGTGAAGACCGTCACTTCTTACAGACTATGTTTTGAACCATTCCTGTAACACTAGTTATAGATTCCGATGCTTCACTTCAGGTTTACTGTATCCCTTGGACCTTCTTATTGACGATGAAACACAGAAATTGCATCGGAATTAAATACAAAAGGCACAATGCCGACTTAAGTACATGAAGAACGACACGTCTTACTGACTATGATTTGAACCATTCCTGTGACACTAGTTATAGATTCCGATGCTTCACTTCAGGTTTACTGTATCCCTTGGACCTTCTTATTGGCGATGAAACACAGAAATTGCATCGGAATTAAATACAAAAGGCACAATGCCGACTTAAGTACATGAAGTCCGACACTACTTACTGACTATGTTTTGACCCATTCCTGTGACACTAGTTATAGATTTCCATGCTTCACTCCAGGTTTACTGTATACCTTGGACCTACATATTGACGATGAAAACAGAAATGGCATCAGAATTAAATACAAAAGGCACAATGCCGACTAAAGTACGTGAAGACCGTCACTTCTTACTGACTATGTTTTGAACCATTCCTGTAACACTAGTTATAGATTCCGAAGCTACACTTCACGTTTACTGTATCCCTTGGACGTTCTTATTGACGATGAAACACAGAAATTGCATCGGAATTAAATACAAAAGGCACAATGCCGACTTAAGGACAAGAAGACTGACTCTTCCGACTGACCATTCCTGTGACAGTAGTTATAGATTCCGATGCTTCACTTCAGGTTTACTGTATCCCTTGGACCTTCTTATTGACGATGAAACACAGAAATTGCATCGGAATTAAATACAAAAGGCACAATGCCCACTTAAGTACATGAAGACCGACACTTCTTACTGACTATGTTTTGAACCATTCCTGAGACACTAGTAATGGATTCCGATGCTTCACTCAAGGTTTACTGTATCCCTTGGACCTTCTTATTGACGATGAAACACAGAAATTGCATCGGACCTAAATACAAAAGGCACAATGCCGACTTAAGTACAAGAAGACTGACTCTTCCTATTGACCATTCCTGTGACACTAGTTATAGATTCGGATTTTTTACACCAGGTTTACTGTATCCCTTGGACCTTCTTATTGACGACGAAACACAGAAATTGCATCGGAATTAAATACAAAAGACACAATGCCGACTTAAGTACATGAAGACCGACACTTCTTACTGACTATGTTTTGACCCATTCCTGTGACACTAGTTATAGATTTCCATGCTTCACTCCAGGTTTACTGTATCCCTTGGACCTTCTTATTGACGATGAAAAACAGAAATGGCATCGGAATTAAATACAAAATTCACAATGCCGACTTAAGTACATGAAGACCGACACTTCTTACTGACTATGTTTTGACCCATTCCTGTGACACTAGTTATAGATTTCCATGCTTCACTCCAGGTTTACTGTATCCCTTGGACCTTCTTATTGACGATGAAACACAGAAATGGCATCGGAATTAAATACAAAATTCACAATGCCGACTTAAGTACATGAAGACCGACACTTCTTACTGACTATGTTTTGACCCATTCCTGTGACACTAGTTACAGATTTCCATGCTTCACTCCAGGTTTACTGTATCCCTTGGACCTTCTTATTGGCGATGAAACACAGAAATTGCATCGGAATTAAATACAAAAGCCTAATGCCGACGTATGTATATGAAGACCGACACTTCTTACTGACTATGATTTGAACCATTCCTGTGACACTAGTTATAGATTCCGATGCTTCACTTCAGGTTTACTGTATCCCTTGGACCTTCTTATTGACGATGAAACACAGAAATTGCATCGGAATTAAGTACATAAGGCACAATGCCGACTTAAGTACATGAAGACCGACACTTCTTACTGACTATGCTTTTGAACCATTCCTGTGACACTAGTTATAGATTCCGAAGCTACACTTCACGTTTACTGTATCCCTTGGACCTTCTTATTGACGATGATACACAGCAATTGCATCGGAATTAAATACAAAAGGCACAATGCCGACTTAAGTACATGAAGACCGACACTTCTTATTGACTATGTTTTGAACCATTCCTGCAACACTAGTTATAGATTCCGATGCTTCACTTCAAGTTTACTGTACTCCTTGGACGTTCTTATTGACGATGAAACACAGAAATTGCATCGGAATTAAATACAAAAGGCACAACGCCGACTTAAGGACAATAAGACTGACTCTTCCTACTGACCATTCGTGTGACACTAGTTATAGATTCCGATGCTTCACTTCAGGTTTACTGTATCACTTGGACCTTCTTATTGACGAAGCAACACAGAAATTGCATCGGAATTAAACACAAAATTCACAATGCCGACTTAAGTACATGAAGACCGACACTTCTTACTGACTATGTTTTGACCCATTCCTGTGACACTAGTTATAGATTTCCATGCTTCACTCCAGGTTTACTGTATCCCTTGGACCTTCTTATTGGCGATGAAACACAGAAATTGCATCGGAATTAAATACAAAAGGCACAATGCCGACGTATGTATATGAAGACCGACACTTCTTACTGACTATGTTTTGAACCATTCCTGTGACCCTAGTTATAGATTCCGATGCTTCACTTCAGGTTTACTGTATCCCTTGGACCTTCTTATTGACGATGAAACACAGAAATTGCATCGGAATTAAGTACAAAATGCACAATGCCGACTTAAGTACATGAAGACCGACACTTCTTACTGACTATGCTTTTGAACCATTCCTGTTACACTAGTTATAGATTCCGAAGTTACATTTCACGTTTACCGTATCCCTTGGACCTTCTTATTGACGATGAAACACAGAAATTGCATCGGAATTAAATACAAAAGGCACAATGCCGACATAAGTACATGAAGACCGTCACTTCTTACTGACTATGTTTTGAACCATTCCTGTAACACTAGTTATAGATTCCGATGCTTCACTTCAGGTTTACTGTATCCCTTGGACCTTCTTATTGACGATGAAACACAGAAATTGCATCGGAATTAAATACAAAAGGCACAATGCCGACTTAAGTACATGAAGAACGACACGTCTTACTGACTATGATTTGAACCATTCCTGTGACACTAGTTATAGATTCCGATGCTTCACTTCAGGTTTACTGTATCCCTTGGACCTTCTTATTGGCGATGAAACACAGAAATTGCATCGGAATTAAATACAAAAGGCACAATGCCGACTTAAGTACATGAAGTCCGACACTACTTACTGACTATGTTTTGACCCATTCCTGTGACACTAGTTATAGATTTCCATGCTTCACTCCAGGTTTACTGTATACCTTGGACCTACATATTGACGATGAAAACAGAAATGGCATCAGAATTAAATACAAAAGGCACAATGCCGACTAAAGTACGTGAAGACCGTCACTTCTTACTGACTATGTTTTGAACCATTCCTGTAACACTAGTTATAGATTCCGATGCTTCACTTCAGGTTTACTGTATCCCTTGGACCTTCTTATTCACGATGAAACACAGAAATTGCATCGGAATTAAATACAAAAGGCACAATGCCGACTTAAGTACATGAAGAACGACACGTCTTACTGACTATGTTTTGAACCTTTCCTGAGACACTAGTTATGGATTCCGATGCTTCACTCAAGGATTACTGTATCCCGTGGACCTTCTTATTGACGATGAAACACAGAAATGGCATCGGAATTAAATGCAAAATTCACAATGCCGACTTAAGTACATGAAGACCGACACCTCTTACTGACTATGTTTTGACCCATTCCTGTGACACTAGTTATAGATTTCCATGCTTCACTCCAGGTTTACTGTATCCCTTGGACCTTCTTATTGACGATGAAACACAGAAATGCCATCGGAATAAAATACAAAATTCACAATGCCGACTTATGTACATGAAGAACGACACCTCTTACTGACTATGTTTTGAACCATTACTGTAACACTAGTTATAGATTCCGATGCTTCACTTCGGGTTTACTGTATCCCTTGGACCTTCTTATTGACGATGAAACACATAAATTGCATCGGAATTAAATACAAAAGGCACAATGCCGACTTAAGCGCAAGAAGACTGACTCTTCCTACTGACCATTCCTGTGACACTAGTTATAGATTTCCATGCTTCACTCCAGGTTTACTGTATACCTTGGACCTACATATTGACGATGAAACACAGAAATGGCATCAGAATTAAATACAAAAGGCCCCATGCCGACTTAAGCACGTGAAGACCGTCACTTCTTACTGACTATGTTTTGAACCATTCCTGTAACACTAGTTATAGATTCCGATGCTTCACTTCAGGTTTACTGTATCCCTTGGACCTTCTTATTGACGATGAAACACAGAAATTGCATCGGAATTAAATACAAAAGGCACAATGCCCACTTAAGTACATGAAGACCGACACTTCTTACTGACTATGTTTTGAACCATTCCTGAGACACTAGTTATGGATTCCGATGCTTCACTCAAGGTTTACTGTATCCCTTGGACCTTCTTATTGACGATGAAACACAGAAATTGCATCGGACTTAAATACAAAAGGCACAATGCCGACTTAAGTACAAGAAGACAGACTCTTCCTACTGACCATTCCTGTGACACTAGTTATAGTTTCGGATTTTTTACACCAGGTTTACTGTATCCCTTGGACCTTCTTATTGACGACGAAACACAGAAATTGCATCGGAATTAAATACAAAAGACACAATGCCGACTTAAGTACATGAAGACCGACACTACTTACTGACTATGTTTTGACCCATTCCTGTGACACTAGTTATAGATTCCGATGCTTCACTTCAGGTTTACTGTATCCCTTGGACCTTCTTATTGACGATGAAACACAGAAATTGCATCGGAATTAAATACAAAAGGCACAATGCCGACTTAAGTACATGAAGACCGACACTTCTTATTGACTATGTTTTGAACCATTCCTGCAACACTAGTTATAGATTCCGATGCTTGACTTCAAGTTTAATGTATTCCTTGGACGTTCTTACTGACGATGAAACACAGAAATTGCATCGGAATTAAATACAAAATGCACAATGCCGACCTAAGGACAATAAGACTGACTCTTCCTACTGACCATTCGTGTGACACTAGTTATAGATTCCGATGCTTCACTTCAGGTTTACTGGATCCCTTGGACCTTCTTATTGACGAAGAAACACAGAAATTGCATCGGAATTAAATACAAAAGGCACAATGCCGATATAAGGACAAGAAGACTGACTCTTCCCACTGACCATTCCTGTGACAGTAGTTATAGATTCCGATGCTTCACTCCAGGTTTACTGTATCCCTTGGACCTTCTTATTGACGATGAAACACAGAAATTGCATCGGAATTAAATACAAAAGGCACAATGCCGACTTAAGTACATGAAGACCGACACTTCTTACTGACTATGTTTTGACCCATTCCTGTGACACTAGTTATAGATTTCCATGCTTCACTCCAGGTTTACTGTATACCTTGGACCTACATATTAACGATGAAACACAGAAATGGCATCAGAATTAAATACAAAAGGCACAATGCCGACTAAAGTACGTGAAGACCGTCACTTCTTACTGACTATGTTTTGAACCATTCCTGTAACACTAGTTATAGATTCCGATGCTTCACTTCAGGTTTACTGTATCCCTTGGACCTTCTTATTGACGATGAAACACAGAAATTGCATCGGAATTAAATACAAAAGGCACAATGCCGACTTAAGTACATATAGAACGACACGTCTTACTGACAATGATTTGAACCATTCCTGTGACACTAGTTATAGATTCCGATGCTTCACTTCAGGTTTACTGTATCCCTTGGACCTTCTTATTGACGATGAAACACAGAAATTGCATCGGAATTAAATACAAAAGGCACAATGCCGACTTAAGTACATGAAGACCGACACTACTTACTGACTATGTTTTGACCCATTCCTGTGACACTAGTTATAGATTTCCATGCTTCACTCCAGGTTTACTGTATACCTTGGACCTACATATTGACGATGAAACACAGAAATGGCATCAGAATTAAATACAAAAGGCACAATGCCGACTAAAGTACGTGAAGACCGTCACTTCTTACTGACTATGTTTTGAACCATTCCTGTAACACTAGTTATAGATTCCGATGCTTCACTTCAGGTTTACTGTATCCCTTGGACCTTCTTATTGACGATGAAACACAGGAATTGCATCGGAATTAAATACAAAAGGCACAATGCCGACTTAAGTACATGAAGAACGACACGTCTTACTGACTATGATTTGAACCATTCCTGTGACACTAGTTATAGATTCCGATGCTTCACTTCAGGTTTACTGTATACCTTGGACCTACATATTGACGATGAAAACAGAAATGGCATCAGAATTAAATACAAAAGGCACAATGCCGACTAAAGTACGTGAAGACCGTCACTTCTTACTGACTATGTTTTGAACCATTCCTGTAACACTAGTTATAGATTCCGATGCTTCACTTCAGGTTTACTGTATCCCTTGGACCTTCTTATTCACGATGAAACACAGAAATTGCATCGGAATTAAATACAAAAGGCACAATGCCGACTTAAGTACATGAAGAACGACACGTCTTACTGACTATGTTTTGAACCTTTCCTGAGACACTAGTTATGGATTCCGATGCTTCACTCAAGGTTTACTGTATCCCGTGGACCTTCTTATTGACGATGAAACACAGAAATGGCATCGGAATTAAATGCAAAATTCACAATGCCGACTTAAGTACATGAAGACCGACACCTCTTACTGACTATGTTTTGACCCATTCCTGTGACACTAGTTATAGATTTCCATGCTTCACTCCAGGTTTACTGTATCCCTTGGACCTTCTTATTGACGATGAAACACAGAAATGCCATCGGAATAAAATACAAAATTCACAATGCCGACTTAAGTACATGAAGAACGACACCTCTTACTGACTATGTTTTGAACCATTACTGTAACACTAGTTATAGATTCCGATGCTTCACTTCAGGTTTACTGTATCCCTTGGACCTTCTTATTGACGATGAAACACATAAATTGCATCGGAATTAAATACAAAAGGCACAATGCCGACTTAAGCGCAAGAAGACTGACTCTTCCTACTGACCATTCCTGTGACACTAGTTATAGATTTCCATGCTTCACTCCAGGTTTACTGTATACCTTGGACCTACATATTGACGATGAAACACAGAAATGGCATCAGAATTAAATACAAAAGGCACAATGCCGACTTAAGCACGTGAAGACCGTCACTTCTTACTGACTATGTTTTGAACCATTCCTGTAACACTAGTTATAGATTCCGATGCTTCACTTCAGGTTTACTGTATCCCTTGGACCTTCTTATTGACGATGAAACACAGAAATTGCATCGGAATTAAATACAAAAGGCACAATGCCCACTTAAGTACATGAAGACCGACACTTCTTACAGACTATGTTTTGAACCATTCCTGAGACACTAGTTATGGATTCCGATGCTTCACTCAAGGTTTACTGTATCCTTTGGACCTTCTTATTGACGATGAAACACAGAAATTGCATCGGACTTAAATACAAAAGGCACAATGCCGACTTAAGTACAAGAAGACAGACTCTTCCTACTGACCATTCCTGTGACACTAGTTATAGTTTCGGATTTTTTACACCAGGTTTACTGTATCCCTTGGACCTTCTTATTGACGACGAAACACAGAAATTGCATCGGAATTAAATACAAAAGACACAATGCCGACTTAAGTACATGAAGACCGACACTACTTACTGACTATGTTTTGACCCATTCCTGTGACACTAGTTATAGATTCCGATGCTTAACTTCAGGTTTACTGAACCCTTGGACCTTCTTATTGACGATGAAACACAGAAATTGCATCGGAATTAAATACAAAAGGCACAATGCCGACTTAAGTACATGAAGACCGACACTTCTTATTGACTATGTTTTGAACCATTCCTGCAACACTAGTTATAGATTCCGATGCTTGACTTCAAGTTTAATGTATTCCTTGGACGTTCTTACTGACGATGAAACACAGAAATTGCATCGGAATTAAATACAAAATGCACAATGCCGACCTAAGGACAATAAGACTGACTCTTCCTACTGACCATTCGTGTGACACTAGTTATAGATTCCGATGCTTCACTTCAGGTTTACTGGATCCCTTGGACCTTCTTATTGACGAAGAAACACAGAAATTGCATCGGAATTAAATACAAAAGGCACAATGCGGATATAAGGACAAGAAGACTGACTCTTCCCACTGACCATTCCTGTGACAGTAGTTATAGATTCCGATGCTTCACTCCAGGTTTACTGTATCCCTTGGACCTTCTTATTGACGATGAAACACAGAAATTGCATCGGAATTAAATACAAAAGGCACAATGCCGACTTAAGTACATGAAGACCGACACTTCTTACTGACTATGTTTTGACCCATTCCTGTGACACTAGTTATAGATTTCCATGCTTCACTCCAGGTTTACTGTATACCTTGGACCTACATATTAACGATGAAACACAGAAATGGCATCAGAATTAAATACAAAAGGCACAATGCCGACTAAAGTACGTGAAGACCGTCACTTCTTACTGACTATGTTTGAACCATTCCTGTAACACTAGTTATAGATTCCGATGCTTCACTTCAGGTTTACTGTATCCCTTGGACCTTCTTATTGACGATGAAACACAGAAATTGCATCGGAATTAAATACAAAAGGCACAATGCCGACTTAAGTACATATAGAACGACACGTCTTACTGACAATGATTTGAACCATTCCTGTGACACTAGTTATAGATTCCGATGCTTCACTTCAGGTTTACTGTATCCCTTGGACCTTCTTATTGACGATGAAACACAGAAATTGCATCGGAATTAAATACAAAAGGCACAATGCCGACTTAAGTACATGAAGACCGACACTACTTACTGACTATGTTTTGACCCATTCCTGTGACACTAGTTATAGATTTCCATGCTTCACTCCAGGTTTACTGTATACCTTGGACCTACATATTGACGATGAAACACAGAAATGGCATCAGAATTAAATACAAAAGGCACAATGCCGACTAAAGTACGTGAAGACCGTCACTTCTTACTGACTATGTTTTGAACCATTCCTGTAACACTAGTTATAGATTCCGATGCTTCACTTCAGGTTTACTGTATCCCTTGGACCTTCTTATTGACGATGAAACACAGGAATTGCATCGGAATTAAATACAAAAGGCACAATGCCGACTTAAGTACATGAAGAACGACACGTCTTACTGACTATGATTTGAACCATTCCTGTGACACTAGTTATAGATTCCGATGCTTCACTTCAGGTTTACTGTATCCCTTGGACCTTCTTATTGACGATGAAACACAGAATTTGCATCGGAATTAAATACAAAAGGCACAATGCCGACTTAAGTACATGAAGACCGACACTACTTACTGACTATGTTTTGAACCTTTCCTGAGACACTAGTTATGGATTCCGATGCTTCACTCAAGGTTTACTGTATCCCTTGGACCTCCTTATTGACGACGAAACACAGAAATTGCATCGGAATTAAATACAAAAGGCACAATGCCGACTTAAGTACATGAAGACCGACACTACTTACTGACTATGTTTTGACCCATTCCTGTGACACTAGTTATAGATTTCCATGCTTCACTCCAGGTTTACTGTATCCCTTGGACCTTCTCATTGACGATGAAACACAGAAATGGCATCGGAATTAAATACAAAATTCACAATGCCGACTTAAGTACATGAAGACCGACACTTCTTACTGACTATGCTTTGATCCATTCCTGTGACACTAGTTATAGATTTCCATGCTTCACTCCAGGTTTACTGTATACCTTGGACCTTCTTATTGGCGATGAAACACAATAATTGCATCGGAATTAAATACAAAAGGCACAATGCCGACGTATGTATATGAAGACCGACACTTCTTACTGACTATGTTTTGAACCATTCCTGTGACACTAGTTATAGATTCCGATGCTTCACTTCAGGTTTACTGTATCCCTTGGACCTTCTTATTGACGATGAAACACAGAAATTGCATCGGAATTAAGTACAAAAGGCACAATGCCGACTTAAGTACATGAAGACCGACACTTCTTACTGACTATGCCTTTGAACCATTCCTGTGACACTAGTTATAGATTCCGAAGCTACACTTCACGTTTACTGTATCCCTTGGACCTTCTTATTGACGATGAAACACAGAAATTGCATCGGAATTGAATACAAAAGGCACAATGCCGACTTAAGTACATGAAGACCGACACTTCTTATTGACTATGTTTTGAACCATTCCTGCAACACTAGTTATAGATTCCGATGCTTGACTTCAAGTTTACTGTATTCCTTGGACGTTCTTACTGACGATGAAACACAGAAATTGCATCGGAATTAAATACAAAAGGCACAATGCCGACCTAAGGACAATAAGACTGACTCTTCCTACTGACCATTCGTGTGACACTAGTTATAGATTCCGATGCTTCACTTCAGGTTTACTGGATCCCTTGGACCTTCTTATTGACGAAGAAACACAGAAATTGCATCGGAATTAAATACAAAAGGCACAATGCGGACATAAGGACAAGAAGACTGACTCTTCCCACTGACCATTCCTGTGACAGTAGTTATAGATTCCGATGCTTCACTCCAGGTTTACTGTATCCCATGGACCTTCTTATTGACGATGAAACACAGAAATTGCATCGGAATTAAATACAAAAGGCACAATGCCGACTTAAGTACATGAAGACCAAAACTTCTTACAGACTATGTTTTGACCCATTCCTGTGACACTAGTTATAGATTTCCATGCTTCACTCCAGGTTTACTGTATACCTTGGACCTACATATTAACGATGAAACACAGAAATGGCATCAGAATTAAATACAAAAGGCACAATGCCGACTAAAGTACGTGAAGACCGTCACTTCTTACTGACTATGTTTTGAACCATTCCTGTAACACTAGTTATAGATTCCGATGCTTCACTTCAGGTTTACTGTATCCCTTGGACCTTCTTATTGACGATGAAACACAGGAATTGCATCGGTATTAAATACAAAAGGCACAATGCCGACTTAAGTACATGAAGAACGACACGTCTTACTGACTATGATTTGAACCATTCCTGTGACACTAGTTATAGATTCCGATGCTTCACTTCAGGTTTACTGTATCCCTTGGACCTTCTTATTGACGATGAAACACAGAATTTGCATCGGAATTAAATACAAAAGGCACAATGCCGACTTAAGTACATGAAGACCGACACTACTTACTGACTATGTTTTGAACCATTCCTGAGACACTAGTTATGGATTCTGATGCTTCACTCAAGGTTTACTGTATCCCTTGGACCTTCTTATTGACGATGAAACACAGAAATGGCATCGGAATTAAATACAAAATTCACAATGCCGACTTAAGTACATGAAGACCGACACTTCTTACTGACTATGTTTTGACCCATTCCTGTGACACTAGTTATAGATTTCCTTGCTTCACTCCAATTTTACTGTATCCCTTGGACCTTCTTATTGACGATGAAACACATAAATGGCATCGGAATTAAATACAAAATTCACAATGCCGACTTAAGTACATGAAGACCGACACTTCTTACTGACTATGTTTTGACCCATTCCTGTGACACTAGTTATAGATTTCCATGCTTCACTCCAGGTTTACTGTATCCCTTGGACCTTCTTATTGACGATGAAACACAGAAATGGCATCGGAATTAAATACAAAATTCACAATGCCGACTTAAGTACATGAAGAACGACACTTCTTACTGACTATGTTTTGAACCATTACTGTAACACTAGTTATAGATTCCGATGCTTCACTTCAGGTTTACTGTATCCCTTGGACCTTCTTATTGACGATGAAACACATAAATTGCATCGGAATTAAATACAAAAGGCACAATGCCGACTTAAGGGCAAGAAGACTGACTCTTCCTACTGACCATTCCTGTGACACTAGTTATAGATTTCCATGCATCACTCCAGGTTTACAGTATACCTTGGACCTACATATTGACGATGAAACACAGAAATGGCATCACAATTAAATACAAAAGGCACAATGCTGACTTAAGTACGTGGAGACCGTCACTTCTTACTGACTATGTTTTGAACCATTCCTGTAACACTAGTTATAGATTCCGATGCTTCACTTCAGGTTTACTGTATCCCTTGGACCTTCTTATTGACGATGAAACACAGATATTGCATCGGAATTAAATACAAAAGGCACAATGCCCACTTAAGTACATGAAGACCGACACTTCTTACTGACTATGTTTTGAACCATTCCTGAGACACTAGTTGTGGATTCCGATGTTTCACTCAAGGTTTACTGTATCCCTTGGACCTTCTTATTGACGATGAAACACAGAAATTGCATCGGACTTAAATACAAAAGGCACAATGCCGACTTAAGTACATGAAGACCGACACTACTTACTGACTATGCTTTGACCAATTCCTGTGACACTAGTTATAGACTTCCATGCTTCACTCCAGGTTTACTGTATACCTTGGACCTACATATTGACGATGCAACACAGAAATGGCATCAGAATTAAATACAAAAGGCACAATGCCGACTAAAGTACGTGAAGACCGTCACTTCTTACTGACTATGTTTTGAACCATTCCTGTAACACTAGTTATAGATTCCGATGCTTCACTTCAGGTTTACTGTATCCCTTGGACCTTCTTATTGACGATGAAACACAGAAATTGCATCGGAATTAAATACAAAAGGCACAATGCCCACTTAAGTACATGAAGACCGACACTTCTTATTGACTATGTTTTGAACCATTCCTGAGACACTAGTTATGGATTCCGATGCTTCACTCAAGGTTTACTGTATCCCTTGGACCTTCTTATTGACGATGAAACACAGAAATTGCATCGGACTTAAATACAAAAGGCACAATGCCGACTTAAGTACAAGAAGACAGACTCTTCCTACTGACCATTCCTGTGACACTAGTTATAGATTCGGATTTTTTACACCAGGTTTACTGTATCCCTTGGACCTTCTTATTGACGACGAAACACAGAAATTGCATCGGAATTAAATACAAAAGACACAATGCCGACTTAAGTACATGAAGACCGACACTACTTACTGACTATGTTTTGACCCATTCCTGTGACACTAGTTATAGATTCCGATGCTTCACTTCAGGTTTACTGTATCCCTTGGACCTTCTTATTGACGATGAAACACAGAAATTGCATCGGAATTAAATACAAAAGGCACAATGCCGACTTAAGTACATGAAGACCGACACTTCTTATTGACTATGTTTTGAACCATTCCTGCAACACTAGTTATAGATTCCGATGCTTGACTTCAAGTTTAATGTATTCCTTGGACGTTCTTACTGACGATGAAACACAGAAATTGCATCGGAATTAAATACAAAAGGCACAATGCCGACCTAAGGACAATAAGACTGACTCTTCCTACTGACCATTCGTGTGACACTAGTTATAGATTCCGATGCTTCACTTCAGGTTTACTGGATCCCTTGGACCTTCTTATTGACGAAGAAACACAGAAATTGCATCGGAATTAAATACAAAAGGCACAATGCGGATATAAGGACAAGAAGACTGACTCTTCCCACTGACCATTCCTGTGACAGTAGTTATAGATTCCGATGCCTCACTCCAGGTTTACTGTATCCCTTGGACCTTCTTATTGACGATGAAACACAGAAATTGCATCGGAATTAAATACAAAAGGCACAATGCCGACTTAAGTACATGAAGACCGACACTTCTTACTGACTATGTTTTGACCCATTCCTGTGACACTAGTTATAGATTTCCATGCTTCACTCCAGGTTTACTGTATACCTTGGACCTACATATTAACGATGAAACACAGAAATGGCATCAGAATTAAATACAAAAGGCACAATGCCGACTAAAGTACGTGAAGACCGTCACTTCTTACTGACTATGTTTTGAACCATTCCTGTAACACTAGTTATAGATTCCGATGCTTCACTTCAGGTTTACTGTATCCCTTGGACCTTCTTATTGACGATGAAACACAGAAATTGCATCGGAATTAAATACAAAAGGCACAATGCCGACTTCAGTACATATAGAACGACACGTCTTACTGACAATGATTTGAACCATTCCTGTGACACTAGTTATAGATTTCCATGCTTCACTCCAGGTTTACTGTATACCTTGGACCTACATATTGACGATGAAACACAGAAATGGCATCAGAATTAAATACAAAAGGCACAATGCCGACTAAAGTACGTGAAGACCGTCACTTCTTACTGACTATGTTTTGAACCATTCCTGTAACACTAGTTATAGATTCCGATGCTTCACTTCAGGTTTACTGTATCCCTTGGACCTTCTTATTGACGATGAAACACAGGAATTGCATCGGAATTAAATACAAAAGGCACAACGCCGACTTAAGTACATGAAGAACGACACGTCTTACTGACTATGATTTGAACCATTCCTGTGACACTAGTTATAGATTCCGATGCTTCACTTCAGGTTTACTGTATCCCTTGGACCTTCTTATTGACGATGAAACACAGGAATTGCATCGGAATTAAATACAAAAGGCACAATGCCGACTTAAGTACATGAAGAACGACACGTCTTACTGACTATGATTTGAACCATTCCTGTGACACTAGTTATAGATCCCGATGCTTCACTTCAGGTTTACTGTATCCCTTGGACCTTCTTATTGACGATGAAACACAGAATTTGCATCGGAATTAAATACAAAAGGCACAATGCCGACTTAAGTACATGAAGACCGACACTACTTACTGACTATGTTTTGAACCTTTCCTGAGACACTAGTTATGGATTCCGATGCTTCACTCAAGGTTTACTGTATCCCTTGGACCTTCTTATTGACGACGAAACACAGAAATTGCATCGGAATTAAATACAAAAGGCACAATGCCGACTTAAGTACATGAAGACCGACACTACTTACTGACTATGCTTTGACCCATTCCTGTGACACTAGTTATAGATTTCCATGCTTCACTCCAGGTTTACTGTATCCCTTGGACCTTCTTATTGATGATGAAACACAGAAATGGCATCGGAATTAAATACAAAATTCACAATGCCGACTTAAGTACATGAAGACCGACCCTTCTTACTGACTATGTTTTGATCCATTCCTGTGACACTAGTTATAGATTTCCATGCTTCACTCCAGGTTTACTGTATCCCTTGGACCTTCTTATTGGCGATGAAACACAGAAATTGCATCGGAATTTAATACAAAAGGCACAATGCCGACGTATGTATATGAAGACCGACACTTCTTACTGACTATGTTTTGAACCATTCCTGTGACACTAGTTATAGATTCCGATGCTTCACTTCAGGTTTACTGTATCCCTTGGACCTTCTTATTGACGATGAAACACAGAAATTGCATCGGAATTAAGTACAAAAGGCACAATGCCGACTTAAGTACATGAAGACCGACACTTCTTACTGACTATGCCTTTGAACCATTCCTGTGACACTAGTTATAGATTCCGAAGCTACACTTCACGTTTACTGTATCCCTTGGACCTTCTTATTGACGATGAAACACAGAAATTGCATCGGAATTAAATACAAAAGGCACAATGCCGACTTAAGTACATGAAGACCGACACTTCTTATTGACTATGTTTTGAACCATTCCTGCAACACTAGTTATAGATTCCGAAGCTTGACTTCAAGTTTACTGTATTCCTTGGACGTTCTTACTGACGATGAAACACAGAAATTGCATCGGAATTAAATACAAAAGGCACAATGCCGACCTAAGGACAATAAGACTGACTCTTCCTACTGACCATTCGTGTGACACTAGTTATAGATTCCGATGCTTCACTTCAGGTTTACTGGATCCCTTGGACCTTCTTATTGACGAAGAAACACAGAAATTGCATCGGAATTAAATACAAAAGGCACAATGCGGACATAAGGACAAGAAGACTGACTCTTCCCACTGACCATTCCTGTGACAGTAGTTATAGATTCCGATGCTTCACTCCAGGTTTACTGTATCCCATGGACCTTCTTATAGACGATGAAACACAGAAATTGCATCGGAATTAAATACAAAAGGCACAATGCCGACTTAAGTACATGAAGACCGACACTTCTTACTGACTATGTTTTGACCCATTCCTGTGACACTAATTATAGATTTCCATGCTTCACTCCAGGTTTACTGTATACCTTGGACCTACATATTAACGATGAAACACAGAAATGGCATCAGAATTAAATACAAAAGGCACAATGCCGACTAAAGTACGTGAAGACCGTCACTTCTTACTGACTATGTTTTGAACCATTCCTGTAACACTAGTTATAGATTCCGATGCTTCACTTCAGGTTTACTGTATCCCTTGGACCTTCTTATTGACGATGAAACACAGAAATTGCATCGGAATTAAATACAAAAGGCACAATGCCGACTTAAGTACATATAGAACGACACGTCTTACTGACAATGATTTGAACCATTCCTGTGACACTAGTTATTGATTCCGATGCTTCACTTCAGGTTTACTGTATCCCTTGGACCTTCTTATTGACGATGAAACACAGAAATTGCATTGGAATTAAATACAAAAGGCACAATGCCGACTTAAGTACATGAAGACCGACACTACTTACTGACTATGATTTGACCCATTCCTGTGACACTAGTTATAGATTTCCATGCTTCACTCCAGGTTTACTGTATACCTTGGACCTACATATTGACGATGAAACACAGAAATGGCATCAGAATTAAATACAAAAGGCACAATGCCGACTAAAGTACGTGAAGACCGTCACTTCTTACTGACTATGTTTTGAACCATTCCTGTAACACTAGTTATAGATTCCGATGCTTCACTTCAGGTTTACTGTATCCCTTGGACCTTCTTATTGACGATGAAACACAGGAATTGCATCGGAATTAAATACAAAAGGCACAACGCCGACTTAAGTACATGAAGAACGACACGTCTTACTGACTATGATTTGAACCATTCCTGTGACACTAGTTATAGATTCCGATGCTTCACTTCAGGTTTACTGTATCCCTTGGACCTTCTTATTGACGACGAAACACAGAATTTGCATCGGAATTAAATACAAAAGGCACAATGCCGACTTAAGTACATGAAGACCGACACTACTTACTGACTATGTTTTGAACCATTCCTGAGACACTAGTTATGGATTCCGATGCTTCACTCAAGGTTTGCTGTATCCCTTGGACCTTCTTATTGACGATGAAACACAGAAATGGCATCGGAATTAAATACAAAATTCACAATGCCGACTTAAGTACATGAAGACCGACACTTCTTACTGACTATGTTTTGACCCATTCCTGTGACACTAGTTATAGATTTCCTTGCTTCACTCCAGGTTTACTGTATCCCTTGGACCTTCTTATTGACGATGAAACACAGAAATGGCATCGGAATTAAATACAAAATTCACAATGCCGACTTAAGTACATGAAGACCGACACTTCTTACTGACTATGTTTTGACCCATTCCTGTGACACTAGTTATAGATTTCCATGCTTCACTCCAGGTTTACTGTATCCCTTGGACCTTCTTATTGACGATGAAACATAGAAATGGCATCGGAATTAAATACAAAATTCACAATGCCGACTTAAGTACATGAAGAACGACACTTCTTACTGACTATGTTTTGAACCATTACTGTAACACTAGTTATAGATTCCGATGCTTCACTTCAGGTTTACTGTATCCCTTGGACCTTCTTATTCACGATGAAACACATAAATTGCATCGGAATTAAATACAAAAGGCACAATGCCGACTTAAGGGCAAGAAGACTGACTCTTCCTACTGACCATTCCTGTGACACTAGTTATAGATTTCCATGCTTCACTCCAGGATTACAGTATACCTTGGACCTACATATTGACGATGAAACACAGAAATGGCATCAGAATTAAATACAAAAAGCACAATGCTGACTTAAGTACGTGGAGACCGTCACTTCTTACTGACTATGTTTTGAACCATTCCTGTAACACTAGTTATAGATTCCGATGCTTCACTTCAGGTTTACTGTATCCCTTGGACCTTCTTATTGACGATGAAACACAGATATTGCATCGGAATTAAATACAAAAGGCACAATGCCCACATAAGTACATGAAGACCGACACTTCTTACTGACTATGTTTTGAACCATTCCTGAGACACTAGTTGTGGATTCCGATGTTTCACTCAAGGTTTACTGTATCCCTTGGACCTACTTATTGACGATGAAACACAGAAATTGCATCGGACTTAAATACAAAAGGCACAATGCCGACTTAAGTACATGAAGACCGACACTACTTACTGACTATGCTTTGACCAATTCCTGTGACACTAGTTATTGACTTCCATGCTTCACTCCAGGTTTACTGTATACCTTGGACCTACATATTGACGATGAAACACAGAAATGGCATCAGAATTAAATACAAAAGGCACAATGCCGACTAAAGTACGTGAAGACCGTCACTTCTTACTGACTATGTTTTGAACCATTCCTGTAACACTAGTTATAGATTCCGATGCTTCACTTCAGGTTTACTGTATCCCTTGGACCTTCTTATTGACGATGAAACACAGGAATTGCATCGGAATTAAATACAAAAGGCACAATGCCGACTTAAGTACATGAAGAACGACACGTCTTACTGACTATGATTTGAACCATTCCTGTGACACTAGTTATAGATTCCGACGCTTCACTTCAGGTTTACTGTATCCCTTGGACCTTCTTATTGACGATGAAACACAGAAATTGCATCGGAATTAAATACAAAAGGCACAATGCCGACTTAAGTACATGAAGACCGACACTACTTACTGACTATGTTTTGAACCATTCCTGAGACACTAGTTATAGATTCCGATGCTTCACTCAAGGTTTACTGTATCCCTTGGACCTTCTTATTGTCGATGAAACACAGAAATGGCATCGGAATTAAATACAAAATTCACAATGCCGACTTAAGTACATGAATACCGACACTTCTTACTGACTATGTTCTGACCCATTCCTGTGACACTAGTTATAGATTTCCATGCTTCACTCCAGGTTTACTGTATCCCTTGGACCTTCTTATTGACGATGAGACACAGAAATGGCATCGGAATTAAATACAAAATTCACAATGCCGACTTAAGTACATGAAGACCGACACTTCATACTGACTATGTTTTGACCCATTCCTGTGACACTAGTTATAGATTTCCATGCTTCACTCCAGGTTTACTGTATCCCTTGGACCTTCTTATTGACGATGAAACACAGAAATGGCATCGGAATTAAATACAAAATTCACAATGCCGACTTAAGTACATGAAGAACGACACTTCTTACTGACTATGTTTTGAACCATTACTGTAACACTAGTTATAGATTCCGATGCTTCACTTCAGGTTTACTGTATCCCTTGGACCTTCTTATTGACGATGAAACACATAAACTGCATCGGAATTAAATACAAAAGGCACAATGCCGACTTAAGGGCAAGAAGACTGACTCTTCCTACTGACCATTCCTGTGACACTAGTTATAGATTTCCATGCTTCACTCCAGGTTTACAGTATACCTTGGACCTACATATTGACGATGAAACACAGAAATGGCATCAGAATTAAATACAAAAGGCACAATGCTGACTTAAGTACGTGGAGACCGTCACTTCTTACTGACTATGTTTTGAACCATTCCTGTAACACTAGTTATAGATTCCGATGCTTCACTTCAGGTTTACTGTATCCCTTGGACCTTCTTATTGACGATGAAACACAGAAATTGCATCGGAATTAAATACAAAAGGCACAATGCCCACTTAAGTACATGAAGACCGACACTTCTTACTGACTATGTTTTGAACCATTCCTGAGACACTAGTTGTGGATTCCGATGTTTCACTCAAGGTTTAATGTATCCCTTGGACCTTCTTATTGACGATGAAACACAGAAATTGCATCGGACTTAAATACAAAAGGCACAATGCCGACTTAAGTACAAGAAGACTGACTCTTCCTACTGACCATTCCTGTGACACTAGTTATAGATTCGGATTTTTTACACCAGGTTTACTATATCCCTTGGACCTTCTTATTGACGACGAAACACAGAAATTGCATCGGTATTAAATACAAAAGACACAATGCCGACTTAAGTACATGAAGACCGACACTTCTTACTGACTATGTTTTGACCCATTCCTGTGACACTAGTTATAGATTTCCATGCTTCACTCCAGGTTTACTGCATCCCTTGGACCTTCTTATTGACGATGAAACACAGAAATGGCATCGGAATTAAATACAAAATTCACAATGCTGACTTAAGTACAAGAAGACCGACACTTCTTACTGACTATGTTTTGACCCATTCCTGTGACAATAGTTGTAGATTTCCATGCTTCACTCCAGGTTTACTGTATCCCTTGGACCTTCTTATTGACGATGAAACACAGAAATGGCATCGGAATTAAATACAAAATTCACAATGCCGACTTAAGTACATGAAGAACGACACTTCTTACTGACTATGTTTTGAACCATTACTGTAACACTAGTTATAGATTCCGATGCTTCACTTCAGGTTTACTGTATCCCATGGACCTTCTGATTGACGATGAAACACATAAATTGCATCGGAAATTAATACATAATGCACAATGCCGACTTAAGTACAAGAGAACTGACTCTTCCTACTGTCTAAGTTTTGAACCATTCCTCTGACACTAGTTATAGATTCCGATGCTTCACTTCAGGTTTACTGTATCCCTTGGACCTTCTTATTGACGATGAAACACAGAAATTGCATCGGAAGTAAATACAAAAGGCACAATGCCGACATAAGTACATGAAGACCGACACTTCTTACTGACTACGTTTAACCCATTCCTGTGACACTAGTTATAGATTTCCATGCTTCACTCCAGGTTTACTGTATACCTTGGACCTACTTATTGAGGATGAAACACAGAAATTGCATCGGAATTAAATACAAAAGACACAATGCCGACTTAAGTACATGAAGACCGACACCTCTTACTTACAATGTTTTGACCCATTCCTGTGACACTAGTTATAGATTTCCATGCTTCACTCCAGGTCTACTGTATCCCTTGGACCTTCTTATTGACGATGAAACACAAAAATGGCATCGGAATTAAATACAAAATTCACAATGCCGACTTGAGTACTAGAAGACCGACACTTCTTACTGACTATGTTTTGAACCATTACTGTAACACTAGTTATAGATTCCGATGCTTCACTTCAGGTTTACTGTATTCCTTGGACCTTCTTATTGACGTTGAAACACAGAAAATGCATCGGAATTAAATACTAATGGCACAATGCCAACTTAAGTACAAGAAGACTGACTCTTCCTACTGACCATTCCTGTGACACTAGTTACAGATTCCGATGCTTCACTTCAGGTTTACTGTATCCCTTGGACCTTCTTATAGACGATGAAACACAGAAATTGCATCGGAATTAAATACAAAAGGCACAATGCCGACTTAAGGACAAGAAGACTGACTCTACCTACTGACCATTCCTGTGACACTAGTTATAGATTCCGATGCTTCACTTCAGTTTTACTGTATCCCTTGGACCTTCTAATTGACGATGAAACACAGAAATTGCATCGGAATTAGATACAAAAGGCACAATGCCGACGTATGTACATGAAGACCGACACTTCTTACTGACTATGTTTTGAACCATTCCTGTGACACTAGTTATAGATTCCGATGCTTCACTTCAGGTTTACTGTATCCCTTGGACTTTCTTATTGACGATGAAACACAGAAATTGCATCGGAATTAAGTACAAAAGGCACAATGCCGACTTAAGTACATGAAGACCGACACTTCTTACTGATTATGGTTTTGAACCATTCCTGTGACACTAGTTACAGATTCCGAAGCAACACTTCACGTTTACTGTATCCCTTGGACCTTCTTATTGACGATGAAACACAGATATTGCATCGGAATTAAATACAAAAGGCACAATGCCGACTTAAGTACATGAAGACCGACACTTCTTATTGACTATGTTTTGAACCATTCCTGCAACACTAGTTATAGATTCCGATGCTTCACTTCAAGTTGACTGTATCCCTTGGACGTTCTTATTGACGATGAAACACAGAAATTGCATCGGAATTAAATACAAAAGGCACAATGCCGATTTAAGGACAAGAAGACTGACTCTTCCAACTGACCATTCCTGTGGCAGTAGTTATAGATTCCGATGCTTCACTCCAGGTTTACTGTATCCCTTGGACCTTCTTATTGACGATGAAACACAGAAATTGCATCGGAATTAAATACAAAAGGCACAATGCCGACTTAACTACATTAAGACCGACACTTCTTACTGACTATATTTTGACCCATTCCTGTGACACTAGTTATAGATTTCCATGCTTCACTCCAGGTTTACTGTATACTTTGGACCTTTATATTGACGATGAAACACAGAAATGGCATCAGAATTAAATACAAAAGGCACAATGCCGACAAAAGTACGTGAAGACCGTCACTTCTTACTGACTATGTTTTGAACCATTCCTGTAACACTAGTTATAGATTCCGATGCTTCACTTCAGGTTTACTGTATCCCTTGGACCTTCTTATTGACGATGAAACACAGAAATTGCATCGGAATTAAATACAAAAGGCACAATGCCGACTTAAGTACATGACGAACGACACGTCTTACTGACTATGATTTGAACCATTCCTGTGACACTAGTTATAGATTCCGATGCTTCACTTCAGGTTTACTGTATCCCTTGGACCTTCTTATTGACGAAGAAACACAGAAATTGCATCGGCATTAAATACAAAAGGCACAATGCCGACTTAAGTACATGAAGACCAACACTTCTTACTGACTATGTTTTGAACCAATCCTGTGACACTAGTTATAGATTCCGATGCATCACTTCAGGTTTACTGTCTCCCTTGGACCTTCTTATCGACGATGAAACACAGAAATTGCATCGGAATTAAATACAAAAGGCACAATGCCGACTTAAGTACATGAAGACCAACACTACTTACTGACTATGTTTTGAACCATTCCTGAGACACTAGTTATGGATTCCGATGCTTCACTCAAGGTTTACAGTATCCCTTGGACCTTCTTATTGACGATGAAACACAGAAATTGCATCGGACTTAAATACAAAATGCACAATGCCGACTTAAGTACAAGAAGACTGACTCTTCCTACTGACAATTCCTGTGACACTAGTTATAGATTCCGATTCTTTACACCAGGTTTACTGTATCCCTTGGACCTTCTTATTGACGACGAAACACAGAAATTGCATCGGATATTAATACAAAAGGCACAATGCCAACTTAAGTACAAGAAGACTGACTCTTCCTACTGTCTAAGTTTTGAACCATATCTCTGACACTAGTTATAGATTCCGATGCTTCACTTCAGGTTTACTGTATCCCTTGGACCTTCTTTTTGACGATGAAACACGGAAATTGCATCGGAAGTAAATACAAAAGGCACAATGCCGACATAAGTACATGAAGACCGACACTACTTACTGACTACGTTTAACCCATTCCTGTGACACTAGTTATAGATTTCCATGTTTCACTCCAGGTTTACTGTATACCTTGGACCTACTTATTGACCATGAAACACAGAAATTGCATCGGAATTAAATAGAAAAGACACAATGCCGACTTAAGTACATGAAGACCGACACTTCTTACTGACTATGTTTTGACCCATTCCTGTGACACTAGTTATAGATTTCCTTGCTTTACTCCAGGTTTACTGTATCCCTTGGACCTTCTTATTGACGATGAAACACAGAAATGGCAACGGAATTAAATACAAAATTCACAATGCCGACTTAAGTACATGAAGACCGACGCTTCTTACTGACTATGTTTTGCACCATTACTGTAACACTAGTTATAGATTCCTATGCTTCACTTCAGGTTTAGTGTATTCCTTGGACCTTCTTATTGACGATGAAACACAGAAATTGCATCGGAATTAAATACAAATGGCACAATGCCAACTTAAGTACAAGAAGACTGACTCTTCCTTCTGACCATTCCTGTGACACTAGTTACAGATTC
This sequence comes from Schistocerca americana, assembly GCF_021461395.2. NCBI lineage: Eukaryota > Metazoa > Arthropoda > Insecta > Orthoptera > Acrididae > Schistocerca > Schistocerca americana. The sequence continues at coordinate 30,621,226 of NC_060125.1, forward strand.
CGATGCTTCACTTCAGGTTTACTGTATCCCTTGGACCTTCTTATTTACGATGAAACACAGAAATTGCATCGGAATTATATACAAAATGCACAATGCCGACTTAAGGACAAGAAGACTGACTCTTCCAACTGACCATTCCTGTGACACTAGTTATAGATTCCGATGCTTCACTTCAGGTTTACTGTATCCCTTGGACCTTCTTATTGACGATGAAACACAGAAATTGCATCGGAATTAGATACAAAAGGCACAATGCCGACGTATGCACATGAAGACCGACACTTCTTTCTGACTATGTTTTGAACCATTCCTGTGTCACTAGTTATAGATTCCGATGCTTCACTTCAAGTTTACTGTATCCCTTGGAAGTTCTTATTGACGATGAAACACAGAAATTGCATCGGAAATAAATACAAAAGGCACAATGCCGACTTAAGGACAATAAGACTGACTCTTCCTACTGACCATTCCTGTGACACTAGTTATAGATTCCGATGCTTCACTTCAGGTTTACTGTATCCCTTGGACTTCTTATTGACGAAGAAACACAGAAATTGCATCGGCATTAAATACAAAAGGCGCAATGCCGACTTAAGTACATGAAGACCAACACTTCTTACTGACTATGTTTTGAACCAATCCTGTGACACTAGTTATAGATTCCGATGCATCACTTCAGGTTTACTGTCTCCCTTGGACCTTCTTATCGACGATGAAACACAGAAATTGCATCGGAATTAAATACAAAAGGCACAATGCCTACTTAAGGACAAGAAGACTGACAGTTCTTACAGTCTATATTTTGAACCACTCCTGTGACACTAGATATAGATTCCGATGCTTCACTTCAGGTTTACTGTATCCCTCTGACATTCTTATTGACGATGAAACACAGACATTGCATCGGAATTAAATAGAAAAGGCACAATGCCGACTTAAGTACATGAAGACCGACTCTTCCTGCTATCTAAGTTTTGAACCATTCCTGTGTCACTAGTTATAGATTCTGATGCTTCACTTCAGGTTTACTGTATCCCTTGGCGCTTCTTATTGACGATGAAACACAGAAATTGTATCGAAATTAAATACAAAATGCACAATGCCGACTTAAGTACAAGAAGACTGACTCTTCCTACTGTCTAAGTTTTGAACCATTCCTGTGACACTAGTTATAGATTCTGATGCTTCACTCCAGGTTTACTGTATCCCTTGGACCTTCTTATTGACGATGAAACACAGAAATTGCATCGGAATTAAATACAAGAGCACAATGCCGACTTAAGTACAAGGGGACTGACTCTTCCTAATGTCTAAGTTTTGTACCATTCCTGTGACACTAGTAATAGATTCCGAAGCACCACTCCAGGTTTACTGTATCCCTTGGACCTTCTTATTGACGATGAAACACAGATATTGCATTGGAATTAAATACAAAAGGCGCAATGCCGACGTATGTACATGAAGACCGACACTTCTTACTGCCTATGTTTTGAACCATTCCTGTGACACTAGTTATAGATTCCGATGCTTCACTTCAGGTTTACTGTATCCCTTGGACCTTCTTATTGCCGATGAAACACAGAAATTGCATCGGAATTAAATACAAAAGGCACTATGCCGACTTAAGGACAAGAAGACTGACTCTTCCTACTGACCATTACTGTGACACTAGTTACAGATTCCGATGCTTCACTTCAGGTTTACTGTATCCCTTGGACCTTCTTATTGACGATGAAACACAGAGATTGCATCGGAACTAAATACAAAAGCACAATGCCGACGTATGTACATGAAGACCGACACTTCTTACTGACTATGTTTTGAACCATTCCTGTGACACTAGTTGTAGATTCCGATGCTTCACTTCAGGTTTACTGTATCCCTTGGACCTTCTTATTGACGATGAAACACAGAAATTGCATCGGAATTAAATACAAAAGGCACAATGCCGACTTAAGTACATGAAGACCGACACTTCTTATTGACTATGTTTTGAACCATTCCTGCAACACTAGTTATAGATTCCGATGCTTCACTTCAGGTTCACTGTATCCCTTGGACGTTCTTATTGACGATGAAACACAGAAATTGCATGGGAATTAAATACAAAAGGCAAAATGACGACTTAAGTACATTAAGACTAACTCTTCCTACTGACCATTCCTGTGGCACTAGTTATAGATTCCGATGCTTCACTCCAGGTTTACTGTATCCCTTGGACCTTCTTATTGACGATGATACACAGAAATTGCATCGGAATTAAATATAAAAAGCACAATGCCGACTTAAGTACAAGAAGACTGATTCTTGCTACTGTCTAAGTTTTGAACCATTCCTGTGACACTAGTTATAGATTCTGATGCTTCACTCCAGGTTTACTGTATCCCTTGGACCTTCTTATTGACGATGAAACACAGAAATTGCAACCGAATTAAATACAAAATGCACATTGCCGACTTAAGTACAAGAAGACTGACTCTTCCTAGTGTCTAAGTTTTGAACCATTCCTGTGACACTAGTTATATATTCCGATGCTTCACCTCAGGTTTACTGTATCGATTGGACCTTCTTACTGACGATGAAACCCAAAAATTGCATCGGAATTAAATACAAAAGGCTCAATGCCGACTTAAGTACATGAAGACCGACACTTCTTACTGACTATGTTTTGAACCATTCCTGTAACACTAGTTATAGATTCTGATGCTTCACTTCAGGTTTACTGTATCCCATGGACCTTCTTATTGACGATGAAACACAGAAATTGCATAGGAATTAAATACAAAAGGCACAATGCCGAGTTAAGGACAAGAAGACTGATTCTCCCTACTGACCATTTTTTTGACACAAGTTATAGATTCCGATTCTTCACACTAGGTTTACTGTATCCCTTGGACCTTCTTATTGACGATGAAACACAGAAATTGCATAGGAATTAAATACAAAAGGCACAATGCCTACTTATGTACAAGAAGACTGACTCTTCCAACTGTCTATGTTTTGAACCATTCCTCTGCCACTAGTTATAGTTTATGATGCTTCACTTCAGGTTTACTGTATCCCTTGGACCTTCTTATTGACGATGATACACAGAAATTGCATAGGAATTAAATACAAAAGGCAACAATGCCGACTTAAATACATGAAGACCGACACTTCCTACTGACTATGTTTTGAACCATTCCTGTGACACTAGTTATAGATTACGATGCATCACTCCAGGTTTACTGTATCCCTTGGACCTTCTTATTGACGATGAAACACAGAAATTGCTTCGGAAATAAATACAAAAGGCACAATGCCGACTTAAGGACAAGAAGACTGACTCTTCCTACTGACCATTCCTGTGACACTAGTTATAGATTCCGATGCTTCACCTCAGGTTTAGTGGATTCCTTGGACCTTCTTATTGACGATGAAACACAGAAATTGCATCGGAATTAAATACAAACGGCACAATGCCGACTTAAGTACATGAAGACCGACACTTTTTACTTACTATGTTTTGAACCATTCCTGTGACACTAGTAATAGATTACGATGATTCACTTCAGGTTTACTGTATCCCTTGGACCTTATTATTGACGATGAAACACAGAAATTGCATCGGAATTAAATACAAATGGCACAATGCCGAGTTAAGTACAAGAGAACTGACTCTTCTTACTGTCTATGTTTTGAACCATTCCTGTGACAGTAGTTATAGATTACGATGCTTCTTTTCAGGTTTACTGTATCCCTCTGACTTTCTTATTGACGATGAAACACAGAAATTGCATCGGAATTAAATACAATAGGCACAATGCCGACATAATTATAAGAAAACTGACACTTCATACTGTTTATGCTTTGAACCATTCCTGTGACTTTAGTTGTATATTCAGATGCTTCACTTCAGGTTTACTGTATCCCTAAGACCTTCTTAGTGACGATGAAACACAGGAATTGCATCGGAATTAAATGCAAAAGGCACAATGACGACTCAAGTACAAGGAGACTGGCTCCTCTTACTGTCAATGTTTTGAACCTTTCCTGTGACACTAGTTATAGATTCCGATACTTCACTTCAGGTTTACTGTATCCCTTGGACCTTCTTATTGACGATGAAACACAGAAATTCCATCGGAATTTAATACAAAAGGCACAATGCCGACTTAAGTACAAGAAGACTGACTCTTCCTACTGTCTAAGTTTGAACCTTTCCTGTGACACTAGTTATAGATTCCGATGCATCACTCCAGGTTTACTGTATCCCTTGGACCTTCTTATTGACGATGAAACACAGAAATTGCATCGGAATTAAACACAAAAGGCTCGATGCCGACTTAAGTACATGAAGACCGACACTTCTTACTGACTATGTTTTAAACCATTCCTGTAACACTAGTTATAGATTCCGATGCTTCACTTCAGGTTTACTGTATCCATTCGACCTTCTTATTGACGATGAAACACAGAAATTGCATCGGAATTAATTACAAAAGGCTCGATGCCGACTTAAGTATATGAAGACCGACACTTCTTACTGACTATGTTTTGAACCATTCCTGTGACACTAGTTCTAGTTTCCGATGCTTCACTTCAGGTTTACTGTATCCCTTGGACCTTCTTACTGACGATGAAACAGAGAAATTGCATCGGAATTAAATACAAAGGGCACAAAGCCGACTTAAGTACAAGAAGACTGACTCTTCCTACTGTCTAAATTTTGATCCATTACTCTGACACTAGTTGTAGATTCCGATGCTTCACTTCAGGTTTAATGTATCCCTTGGACCTTCTTATTGACGATGAAACACAGAAATTGCATCGGAATTAAATACAAAACGCACAATGCCGATCTAAGGACATAAAGACTGACTCTTCCTACTGGCCATTCCTGTGACACTAGTTATAGATTCCGATGCTTCACTTCAGGTTTACTGTATCCCTTGGACCTTCTTACTGACGTTGAAACACAGAAATTGCATCGGAATTACATACAAAAGGCACAATGCCGACTTAAGTACATGAAGACCGACACTTCTTACTGACTTTGTTTTGAACCATTCCTGTGACACCAGTTATAGATTCCGATGCTTCACTTCAGGTTTACTGTATGCCTTGGACTTTCTTATTGACGATGAAACACAGAAATTGCATTGGAATGAAATACAAAAGGCACAATGCCGACTTAAGTACAAGAAGACTGACTCTTCCTACATTCTATGTTTTGAACCATTGCTGTGACACTAGTTATAGATACCGATGCTTCACTTCAGGTTTACTGTATCCCTTGGACCTTCTTATTGACGATGAAACACAGAAATTCCATCGGAATTAAATACAAAAGGCACAATTCCGACTTAAGTACAAGAGGACTGACTTTTCCTACCGTCTAAGATTTGAACCATTCCTCTGACACTAGTTATAGATTCCGATGCTTCACTCCAGGTTTACTGTATCCCTTGGACCTTCTTACTGACGATGAAACACAGAAATTGCATCGGAATTATATACAAAAGGCACAATGCCGACTTAAGTACATGAAGACCGACACTTCTCACTGACTATGTTTTGAACCATTCCTGTGACACTAGCTATAGATTCCGATGCATCACTTCAGGTTTACTGTCTCCCTTGGACCTTCTTATCGACGATGAAACACAGAAATTAGATCGGAATTAAATACAAAAGGCACATTGCCGACTTAAGGACAAGAAGACTTACAGTTCTTACTGTCTATGTTTTGAACCACTCCTGTGACACTAGATATAGATTCCGATGCTTCACTTCAGGTTTACTGAATCCCTCTGACATTCTTATTGACGATGAAATAACACAAATTGCACCGGAATTAAATAGAAAAGGCACAATGCCGACTTATGTACAAGATAACTGACTCTTCTTACTGTCTATGTTTTGAAACATTCCTGTGACACTAGTTATAGATTCCGATGCTTCACTTCAGGTTAACTGTATCCCTCGGATCTTCTTATTGACGATGAAACACAGAAATTGCACCGGTATTAAATACAAAAGGCACAATGCCGACTTAAGTACAAGAGATCTGACTCTTCTTACTGTCTATGTTTTGAACCATTCCTGTGACAGTAGTTATAGATTACGATGCTTCACTTCTGGTCAACTGTATCCCTCTGACTTTCTCATTGACGATGAAACACAGAAATTGCATCGGTATTAAATACGAAAGGCAAAATGCCGACTTAAGTACAAGAAGACCGACTCTTCCTACTATCTAAATTTGAACCATTCCTGTGACATTAGTTATAGATTCCGATGCTTCACTTCAGGTTTACTGTATCTCTTGGACCTTCTTATTGACGATGAAACACAGAAATTGCATAGGAATTAAATACAAAAGGCACAATGCCGACTTAAGGACAAGAAGACTGACCCTTCCTACTGACCATTCCTGTGACACTATTTATAGATTCCGATTCTTCACACCAGGTTTACTGTCTCCCTTGGACCTTCTTATTGACGATGAAACACAGATATTGCATCGGAATTAAATACGAAAGGCTCAATGCCGACTTAAGTACATGAAGACCGACACTTCTTACTGACTACGTTTTGAACCATTCCTGTAACACTAGTTATAGATTCCGATGCTTCACGTCAGGTTTACTGTCTCCCTTATACCTTCGTATTGACGATGAAACACAGAAATTGCATCGGAATTAAATACAAAAGACACAATGCCGACTTAAGTACATGAAGACCGACACTTCTTACTGACTATGTTTTGACCCATTCCTGTGACACTAGTTATAGATTTCCATGCTTCACTCCAGGTTTACTGTATCCCTTGGACCTTCCTATTGACGATGAAACACAGAAATGGCATCGGAATTAAATACAAAATACACAATGCTGACTTAAGTACAAGAAGACCGACACTGCTTACTGATTATGTTTTGACCCATTCCTGTGACACTAGTTGTAGATTTCCATGCTTCACTCCAGGTTTACTGTATCCCTTGGACCTTCTTATTGACGATGAAACACAGAAATTGCATCGGAATTAAATACAACATTCACAATGCCGACTTAAGTACATGAAGAACGACACTTCTTACTGACTATGTTTTGAACCATTACAGTAACACTAGTTATAGATTCCTGTGCTTCACTTCAGGTTTACTCTATCCCATGGACCTTCTGATTCACGATGAAACACATAAATTGCATCGGAAATTAATACATAAGGCACAATGCCGTCTTAAGTACAAGAGAACTGACTCTTCCAACTGTCTAAGTTTTGAACCATTCCTCTGACACTAGTTATAGATTCCGATGCTTCACTTCAGGTTTACTGTATCCCTTGGACCTTCTTATTGACGATGAAACACAGAAATTGCATCGGAAGTAAATACAAAAGGCACAATGCCGACATAAGTACATGAACACCGACACTTCTTACTGACTACGTTTAACCCATTCCTGTGACACTAGTTATAGATTTCCATGCTTCACTCCAGGTTTACTGTATACCTTGGACCTACTTATTGAGGATGAAACACAGAAATTGCATCGGAATTAAATACAAAAGACACAATGCCGACTTAAGTACATGAAGACCGACACCTCTTACTTACTATGTTTTGACCCATTCCTGTGACACTAGTTATAGATTTCCATGCTTCACTCCAGGTGTACTGTATCCCTTGGACCTTCTTATTGACGACGAAACACAAAAATGGCATCGGAATTAAATACAAAATTCACAATGCCGACTTGAGTACTAGAAGACCGACACTTCTTACTGACTATGTTTTGAACCATTACTGTAACACTAGTTATAGATTCCGATGCTTCACTTCAGGTTTACTGTATTCCTTGGACCTTCTTATTGACGTTGAAACACAGAAATTGCATCGGAATTAAATACTAATGGCACAATGCCAACTTAAGTACAAGAAGACTGACTCTTCCTACTGACCATTCCTGTGACACTAGTTACAGATTCCGATGCTTCACTTCAGGTTTACTGTATCCCTTGGACCTTCTTATTGACGATGAAACACAGAAATTGCATCGGAATTAGATACAAAAGGCACAATGCCGACGTATATACATGAAGACCGACACTTCTTACTGACTATGTTTTGAACCATTCCTGTGACACTAGTTATAGATTCCGATGCTTCACTTCAGGTTTACTGTATCCCTTGGACTTTCTTATTGACGATGAAACACAGAAATTGCATCGGAATTAAGTACAAAAGGCACAATGCCGACTTAAGTACATGAAGACCGACACTTCTTACTGATTATGGTTTTGAACCATTCCTGTGACACTAGTTATAGATTCCGAAGCAACACTTCACGTTTACTGTATCCCTTGGACCTGCTTATTGACGATGAAACACAGAAATTGCATCGGAATTAAATACAAAAGGCACAATGCCGACTTAAGTACATGAAGACCGACACTTCTTATTGACTATGTTTTGAACCATTCCTGCAACACTAGTTATAGATTCCGATGCTTCACTTCAAGTTGACTGTATCCCTTGGACGTTCTTATTGACGATGAAACACAGAAATTGCATCGGAATTAAATACAAAAGGCACAATGCCGATTTAAGGACAAGAAGACTGACTCTTCCAACTGACCATTCCTGTGACAGTAGTTATAGATTCCGATGCTTCACTCCAGGTTTACTGTATCCCTTGGACCTTCTTATTGACGATGAAACACAGAAATTGCATCGGAATTAAATACAAAAGGCACAATGCCGACTTAACTACATTAAGACCGACACTTCTTACTGACTATGTTTTGACCCATTCCTGTGACACTAGTTATAGATTTCCATGCTTCACTCCAGGTTTACTGTATACCTTGGACCTTTATATTGACGATGAAACACAGAAATGGCATCAGAATTAAATACAAAAGGCACAATGCCGACAAAAGTACGTGAAGACCGTCACTTCTTACTGACTATGTTTTGAACCATTCCTGTAACACTAGTTATAGATTCCGATGCTTCACTTCAGGTTTACTGTATCCCTTGGACCTTCTTATTGACGATGAAACACAGAAATTGCATCGGAATTAAATACAAAAGGCACAATGCCGACTTAAGTACATGACGAACGACACGTCTTACTGACTACGATTTGAACCATTCCTGTGACACTAGTTATAGATTCCGATGCTTCACTTCAGGTTTACTGTATCCCTTGGACCTTCTTATTGACGAAGAAACACAGAAATTGCATCGGCATTAAATACAAAAGGCACAATGCCGACTTAAGTACATGAAGACCAACACTTCTTACTGACTATGTTGTGAACCAATCCTGTGACACTAGTTATAGATTCCGATGCATCACTTCAGGTTTACTGCCTCCCTTGGACCTTCTTATCGACGATGAAACACAGAAATTGCATCGGAATTAAATACAAAAGGCACAATGCCGACTTAAGTACATGAAGACCAACACTACTTACTGACTATGTTTTGAACCATTCCTGAGACACTAGTTATGGATTCCGATGCTTCACTCAAGGTTTACAGTATCCCTTGGACCTTCTTATTGACGACGAAACACAGAAATTGCATCGGATATTAATACAAAAGGCACAATGCCAACTTAAGTACAAGAAGACTGACTCTTCCTACTGTCTAAGTTTTGAACCATATCTCTGACACTAGTTATAGATTCCGATGCTTCACTTCAGGTTTACTGTATCCCTTGGACCTTCTTTTTGACGAAGAAACACAGAAATTGCATCGGAAGTAAACACAAAAGGCACAATGCCGACATAAGTACATGAAGACCGACACTACTTACTGACTACGTTTAACCCATTCCTGTGACACTAGTTATAGATTTCCATGTTTCACTCCAGGTTTACTGTATTCCTTGGACCCACTTATTGACGATGAAACACAGAAATTGCATCGGAATTAAATAGAAAAGACACAATGCCGACTTAAGTACATGAAGACCGACACTTCTTACTGTCTATGTTTTGACCCATTCCTGTGACACTAGTTATAGATTTCCATGCTTTACTCTAGGTTTACTGTATCCCTTGGACCTTCTTATTGACGATGAAACACAGAAATGGCATCGGAATTAAATACAAAATTCACAATGCCGACTTAAGTACATGAAGACCGACACTTCTTACTGACTATGTTTTGAACCATTACTGTAACACTAGTTATAGATTCCGATGCTTCACTTCAGGTTTACTGTATTCCTTGGACCTTCTTATTGACGATGAAACACAGAAATTGCATCGGAATTAAATACAAATGGCACAATGCCAACTTAAGTACAAGAAGACTGACTCTTCCTACTGACCATTTCTGTGACACTAGTTACAGATTCTGATGCTTCACTTCCGGTTTACTGTATCCCTTGGACCTTCTTATTGACGATGAAACACAGAAATTGCATCGGAATTATATACAAAATGCACAATGCCGACTTAAGGACAAGAAGACTGACTCTTCCAAGTGACCATTCCTGTGACACTAGTTATAGATTCCGATGCTTCACTTCAGGTTTACTGTATCCCTTGGACCTTCTTATTGACGATGAAACACAGAAATTGCATCGGAATTAGATACAAAAGGCACAATGCCGACGTATGCACATGTAGACCGACACTTCTTTCTGACTATGTTTTGAACCATTCCCGTGTCACTAGTTATAGATTCCGATGCTTCACTTCAAGTTTACTGTATCCCTTGGAAGTTCTTATTGACGATGAAACACAGAAATTGCATCGGAATTAAATACAAAAGGCACAATGCCGACTTAAGGACAATAAGACTGACTCTTCCTACTGACCATTCCTGTGACACTAGTTATAGATTCCGATGCTTCACTTCAGGTTTACTGTATCCCTTGGACTTCTTATTGACGAAGAAACACAGAAATTGCATCGGCATTAAATACAAAAGGCGCAATGCCGACTTAAGTACATGAAGACCAACACTTCTTACTGACTATGTTTTGAACCAATCCTGTGACACTAGTTATAGATTCCGATGCATCACTTCAGGTTTACTGTCTCCCTTGGACCTTCTTATCGACGATGAAACACAGAAATTGCATCGGAATTAAATACAAAAGGCACAATGCCTACTTAAGGACAAGAAGACTGACAGTTCTTACAGTCTATATTTTGAACCACTCCTGTGACACTAGATATAGATTCCGATGCTTCACTTCAGGTTTACTGTATCCCTCTGACATTCTTATTGACGATGAAACACAGACATTGCATCGGAATTAAATAGAAAAGGCACAATGCCGACTTAAGTACATGAAGACCGACTCTTCCTGCTATCTAAGTTTTGAACCATTCCTGTGTCACTAGTTATAGATTCTGATGCTTCACTTCAGGTTTACTGTACCCCTTGGCGCTTCTTATTGACGACGAAACACAGAAATTGTATCGAAATTAAATACAAAATGCACAATGCCGACTTAAGAACAAGAAGACTGACTCTTCCTACTGTCTATGTTTTGAACCATTCCTGAGACACTAGTTATGGATTCCGATGCTTCACTCAAGGTTTACAGTATCCCTTGGACCTTCTTATTGACGACGAAACACAGAAATTGCATCGGATATTAATACAAAAGGCACAATGCCAACTTAAGTACAAGAAGACTGACTCTTCCTACTGTCTAAGTTTTGAACCATATCTCTGACACTAGTTATAGATTCCGATGCTTCACTTCAGGTTTACTGTATCCCTTGGACCTTCTTTTTGACGATGAAACACAGAAATTGCATCGGAAGTAAATACAAAAGGCACAATGCCGACATAAGTACATGAAGACCGACACTACTTACTGACTACGTTTACCCCATTCCTGTGACACTAGTTATAGATTTCCATGTTTCACTCCAGGTTTACTGTATACCTTGGACCTACTTATTGACGATGAAACACAGAAATTGCATCGGAATTAAATAGAAAAGACACAATGCCGACTTAAGTACATGAAGACCGACACTTCTAACTGACTATGTTTTGACCCATTCCTGTGACACTAGTTATAGATTCGGATGCTTCACTTCAGGTTTACTGTATCTCTTGGACCTTCTTATTGCCGATGAAACACAGAAATTGCATCGGAATTAAATACAAAAGGCACTATGCCGACTTAAGGACAAGAAGACTGACTCTTCCTACTGACCATTACTGTGACACTAGTTACAGATTCCGATGCTTCACTTCAGGTTTACTGTATCCCTTGGACCTTCTTATTGACGATGAAACACAGAGATTGCATCGGAATTAAAACAAAAGCACAATGCCGACGTATGTACATGAAGACCGACACTTCTTACTGACTATGTTTTGAACCATTCCTGTGACACTAGTTGTAGATTCCGATGCTTCACTTCAGGTTTACTGTATCCCTTGGACCTTCTTATTGACGATGAAACACAGAAATTGCATCGGAATTAAATACAAAAGGCACAATGCCGACTTAAGTACATGAAGACCGACACTTCTTATTGACTATGTTTTTAACCATTCCTGCAACACTAGTTATAGATTCCGATGCTTCACTTCAGGTTTACTGTATCCCTTGGACGTTCTTATTGACGATGAAACACAGAAATTGCATCGGAATTAAATACAAAAGGCAAAATGACGACTTAAGTACAATAAGACTTACTCTTCCTACTGACCATTCCTGTGACACTAGTTATAGATTCCGATGCTTCACTTCAGGTTTACTGTATCCCTTGGACCTTCTTATTGACGAAGAAACACAGAAATTGCATCGGAATTAAATACAAAAGGCACAATGCCGACTTAAGGACAAGAAGACTGACTCTTCCCACTGACCATTCCTGTGACAGTGGTTATAGATTCCGATGCTTCACTCCAGGTTTACTGTATCCCTTGGACCTTCTTATTGACGATGAAACACAGAAATTGCATCGGAATTAAATATAAAAAGCACAATGCCGACTTAAGTACATGAAGACCGACACTTCTTAATGACTATGTTTTGAACCATTCCTGTGACACTAGTTATAGATTCCGATGCATCACTTCAGGTTTACTGTCTCCCTTGGACCTTCGTATCGATGATGAAACACGGAAATTGCATCGGAATTAAATAGAAAAGGCACAATGCCGACTTAAGTACATGAAGACCGACTCTTCCTACTATCTAAGTTTTGAACCATTCCTGTGGCACTAGTTATAGATTCAGATGCTTCACTTCAGGTTTACTGTACCCCTTGGACCTTCTTATTGACGATGAAACACAGAAATTGCATCGGAATTAAATACAAGAGCACAATGCTGACTTAAGTACAAGGGGACTGACTCTTCCTAATGTCTAAGTTTGAACCATTCCTGTGACACTAGTTACAGATTCCGATGCATCACTCCAGGTTTACTGTATCCCTTGGACCATCTTATTGACGATGAAACACAGATATTGCATCGGTATTAATACAAAAGGCACAATGCCGACGTATGTACATGAAGACCGACACTTCTTACTGACTATGTTTGAACAATTCCTGTGACACTAGTTATAGATTCCGATGCTTCACTTCAGGTTTACTGTATCCCTTGGACCTTCTTATTGACGGTGAAACACAGAAATTGCATCGGAATTATATACAAAATGCACAATGCCGACTTAAGTACAAGAAGACTGATTCTTGCTACTGTCTAAGTTTTGAACCATTCCTGTGACACTAGTTATAGATTCTGATGCTTCACTCCAGGTTTACTGTATCCCTTGGACCTTCTTATTGACGATGAAACACAGAAATTGCATCCGAATTAAATACAAAATGCACATTGCCGACTTAAGTACAAGAAGACTGACTCTTCCTAATGTCTAAGTTTTGAACCATTCCTGTGACACTAGTTATATATTCCGATGCTTCACCTCAGGTTTACTGTATCGATTGGACCTTCTTACTGACGATGAAACCCAAAAATTGCATCGGAATTAAATACAAAAGGCTCAATGCCGACTTAAGTACATGAAGACCGACACTTCTTACTGACTATGTTTTGAACCATTCCTGTAACACTAGTTATAGATTCTGATGCTTCACTTCAGGTTTACTGTATCCCATGGACCTTCTTATTGACGATGAAACACAGAAATTGCATAGGAATTAAATACAAAAGGCACAATGCCGAGTTAAGGACAAGAAGACTGATTCTCCCTACTGACCATTTTTTTGACACAAGTTATAGATTCCGATTCTTCACACTAGGTTTACTGTATCCCTTGGACCCTCTTACTGACGATGAAACACAGAAATTGCATAGGAATTAAATACAAAAGGCACAATGCCGACTTAAGTACATGAAGACCGACACTTTTTACTGACTATGTTTTGAACCATTCCTGTGACACTAGTAATAGATTACGATGATTCACTTCAGGTTTACTGTATCCCTTGGACCTTATTATTGACGATGAAACACAGAAATTGCATAGGAATTAAATACAAAAGGCAACAATGCCGACTTAAGTACATGAAGACCGACACTTCCTACTGACTATGTTTTGAACCATTCCTGTGACACTAGTTATAGATTACGATGCTTCACTTCAGGTTTACTGTATCCCTTGGACATTCTTATTGACGATGAAACACAGAAATTGCTTCGGAATTAAATACAAAAGGCACAATGCCGACTTAAGGACAAGAAGACTGACTCTTCCTACTGACCATTCCTGTGACACTAGTTATAGATTCCGATGCTTCTCCTCAGGTTTAGTGGATTCCTTGGACCTTCTTATTGACGATGAAACACAGAAATTGCATCGGAATTAAATACAAAAGGCACAATGCCGACTTAAGTACATGAAGACCGACACTTTTTACTGACTATGTTTTGAACCATTCCTGTGACACTAGTAATAGATTACGATGATTCACTTCAGGTTTACTGTATCCCTTGGACCTTATTATTGACGATGAAACACAGAAATTGCATCGGAATTAAATACAAATGGCACAATGCCGAGTTAAGTACAAGAGAACTGACTCTTCTTACTGTCTATGTTTTGAACCATTCCTGTGACAGTAGTTATAGATTACGATGCTTCTTTTCAGGTTTACTGTATCCATCTGACTTTCTTATTGACGATGAAACACAGAAATTGCATCGGAATTAAATACAATAGGCACAATGCCGACATAATTATAAGAAAACTGACACTTCATACTGTTTATGCTTTGAACCATTCCTGTGACTTTAGTTGTATATTCAGATGCTTCACTTCAGGTTTACTGTATCCCTAAGACCTTCTTATTGACGATGAAACACAGGAATTGCATCGGAATTAAATGCAAAGGGCACAATGACGACTCAAGTACAAGGAGACTGGCTCCTCTTACTGTCAATGTTTTGAACCTTTCCTGTGACACTAGTTATAGATTCCGATACTTCACTTCAGGTTTACTGTATCCCTTGGACCTTCTTATTGACGATGAAACACAGAAATTGCATCGGAATTTAATACAAAAGGCACAATGCCGACTTAAGTACAAGAAGACTGACTCTTCCTACTGTCTAAGTTTGAACCTTTCCTGTGACACTAGTTATTGATTCCGATGCATCACTCCAGGTTTACTGTATCCCTTGGACCTTCTTATTGACGATGAAACACAGAAATTGCATCGGAATTAAACACAAAAGGCTCGTTGCCGACTTAAGTACATGAAGACCGACACTTCTTACTGACTATGTTTTGAACCATTCCTGTAACACTAGTTATAGATTCCGATGCTTCACTTCAGGTTTACTGTATCCATTCGACCTTCTTATTGACGATGAAACACAGAAATTGCATCGGAATTAATTACAAAAGGCTCGATGCCGACTTAAGTATATGAAGACCGACACTTCTTACTGACTATGTTTTGAACCATTCCTGTGACACTAGTTCTAGTTTCCGATGCTTCACTTCAGGTTTACTGTATCCCTTGGACCTTCTTACTGACGATGAAACAGAGAAATTGCATCGGAATTAAATACAAAGGGCACAAAGCCGACTTAAGTACAAGAAGACTGACTCTTCCTACATTCTATGTTTTGAACCATTGCTGTGACACTAGTTATAGATACCGATGCTTCACTTCAGGTTTACTGTATCCCTTGGACCTTCTTATTGACGATGAAACACAGAAATTGCATCGGAAATAAATACAAAAGGCACAATGCCGACTTAAATACATGAAGACCGACACTTCTTACTGACTATGTTTTGAACCGTTCCTGTGACACTAGCTATAGATTCCGATGCATCACTTCAGGTTTACTGTCTCCCTTGGACCTTCTTATCGACGATGAAACACAGAAATTAGATCGGAATTAAATACAAAAGGCACATTGCCGACTTAAGGACAAGAAGACTTACAGTTCTTACTGTCTATGTTTTGAACCACTCCTGTGACACTAGATATAGATTCCGATGCTTCACTTCAGGTTTACTGAAACCCTCTGACATTCTTATTGACGATGAAATAACACAAATTGCACCGGAATTAAATAGAAAAGGCACAATGCCGACTTATGTACAAGATAACTGACTCTTCTTACTGTCTATGTTTTGAAACATTCCTGTGACACTAGTTATAGATTCCGATGCTTCACTTCAGGTTTACTGTATCCCTCGGATCTTCCTATTGACGATGAAACACAGAAATTGCACCGGTATTAAATACAAAAGGCACAATGCCGACTTAAGTACAAGAGATCTGACTCTTCTTACTGTCTATGTTTTGAACCATTCCTGTGACAGTAGTTATAGATTACGATGCTTCACTTCTGGTCAACTGTATCCCTCTGACTTTCTCATTGACGATGAAACACAGAAATTGCATCGGTATTAAATACGAAAGGCACAATGCCCACTTAAGTACAAGAGGACCGACTCTTCCTACTATCTAAGTTTGAACCATTCCTGTGACATTAGTTATAGATTCCGATGCTTCACTTCAGGTTTACTGTATCTCTTGGACCTTCTTATTGACGATGAAACACAGAAATTGCATAGGAATTAAATACAAAAGGCACAATGCCGACTTAAGGACAAGAAGACTGACCCTTCCTACTGACCATTCCTGTGACACTATTTATAGATTCCGATTCTTCACACCAGGTTTACTGTCTCCCTTGGACCTTCTTATTGACGATGAAACACAGATATTGCATCGGAATTAAATACGAAAGGCTCAATGCCGACTTAAGTACATGAAGACCGACACTTCTTACTGACTACGTTTTGAACCATTCCTGTAACACTAGTTATAGATTCCGATGCTTCACGTCAGGTTTACTGTCTCCCTTGGACCTTCGTATTGACGATGAAACACAGAAATTGCATCGGAATTAAATACAAAAGGCACAATGCCGACTTAAGTACAAGAAGACTGACACTTCCTACTGTCTAAGTTTTGAACCATTCCTCTGACACTAGTTATAGATTCCGATGCTTCACTTCAGGTTTACTGTATCCCTTGGACCTTCTTATTGACGATGAAACACAGAAATTGCATCGGAATTAAATACAAAAGGCACAATGCCGGCTTAAGTACATGAAGACCGACACTTTTTACTGACTATGTTTTGAACCATTCCTGTGACACTAGTAATAGATTACGATGATTCACTTCAGGTTTACTGTATCCCTCTGACTTTCTTATTGACGATGAAACACAGAAATTGCATCGGAATTAAATACAATAGGCACAATGCCGACATAATTATAAGAAAACTGACACTTCATACTGTTTATGCTTTGAACCATTCCTGTGACTTTAGTTGTATATTCAGATGCTTCACTTCAGGTTTACTGTATCCCTAAGACCTTCTTATTGACGATGAAACACAGGAATTGCATCGGAATTAAATGCAAAAGGCACAATGACGACTCAAGTACAAGGAGACTGGCTCCTCTTACTGTCAATGTTTTGAACCTTTCCTGTGACACTAGTTATAGATTCCGATACCTCACTTCAGGTTTACTGTATCCCTTGGACCTTCTTATTGACGATGAAACACAGAAATTGCATCGGAATTTAATACAAAAGGCACAATGCCGACTTAAGTACAAGAAGACTGACTCTTCCTACTGTCTAAGTTTGAACATTTCCTGTGAGACTAGTTATAGATTCCGATGCATCACTCCAGGTTTACTGTATCCCTTGGACCTTCTTATTGACGATGAAACACAGAAATTGCATCGGAA
Source organism: Schistocerca americana (assembly GCF_021461395.2). Taxonomy (NCBI): domain Eukaryota; kingdom Metazoa; phylum Arthropoda; class Insecta; order Orthoptera; family Acrididae; genus Schistocerca; species Schistocerca americana. The sequence continues at coordinate 30,639,463 of NC_060125.1, forward strand.
TTAAACACAAAAGGCTCGATGCCGACTTAAGTACATGAAGACCGACACTTCTTACTGACTATGTTTTGAACCATTCCTGTAACACTAGTTATAGATTCCGATGCTTCACTTCAGGTTTACTGTATCCATTCGACCTTCTTATTGACGATGAAACACAGAAATTGCATCGGAATTAGTTACAAAAGGCTCGATGCCGACTTAAGTATATGAAGACCGACACTTCTTACTGACTATGTTTTGAACCATTCCTGTGACACTAGTTCTAGTTTCCGATGCTTCACTTCAGGTTTACTGTATCCCTTGGACCTTCTTACTGACGATGAAACAGAGAAATTGCATCGGAATTAAATACAAAGGGCACAAAGCCGACTTAAGTACAAGAAGACTGACTCTTCCTACTGTCTAAGTTTTGATCCATTACTCTGACACTAGTTGTAGATTCCGATGCTTCACTTCAGGTTTAATGTATCCCTTGGACCTTCTTATTGACGATGAAACACAGAAATTGCATCGGAATAAAATACAAAACGCACAATGCCGATCTAAGGACAAGAAGACTGACTCTTCCTACTGGCCATTCCTGTGACACTAGTTATAGATTCCGATGCTTCACTTCAGGTTTACTGTATCCCTTGGACCTTCTTACTGACGTTGAAACACAGAAATTGCATCGGAATTACATACAAAAGGCACAATGCCGACTTTAGTACATGAAGACCGACACTTCTTACTGACTTTGTTTTGAACCATTCCTGTGACACCAGTTATAGATTCCGATGCTTCACTTCAGGTTTACTGTACCCCTTGGACTTTCTTATTGACGATGAAACACAGAAATTGCATCGGAATGAAATACAAAAGGCACAATGCCGACTTAAGTACAAGAAGACTGACTCTTCCTACATTCTATGTTTTGAACCATTGCTGTGACACTAGTTATAGATACCGATGCTTCACTTCAGGTTTACTGTATCCCTTGGACCTTCTTATTGACGATGAAACACAGAAATTGCATCGGAAATAAATACAAAAGGCACAATGCCGACTTAAATACATGAAGACCGACACTTCTTACTGACTATGTTTTGAACCATTCCTGTGACACCAGTTATAGATTCCGATGCTTCACTCCAGGTTTACTGTATCCCGTGGACCTTCTTATTGACGATGAAACACAGAAATTGCTTCGGAATTAAATACAAAAGGCACAATGCCGACTTAAGTTTGTGAAGACCGACATTTCTTACTGACTATGCTTTAAACCATTCCTGTAACACTAGTCATAGATTCCGATGCTTCACTTCAGGTTTACTGTATCCCTTGGACCTTCTTATTGACGATGAAACACAGAAATTGCGTCAGAATTAAATACAAAAAGCACAATGCCGACTTAAAGGACAAGAAGACTGACTCTTCCTACTGACCCTTTCTGTGACACTAGTTATAGATTCCGATGCTTCACTTCAGGTTAACTGTATCCCTTGGACGTTCTTATTGACGATGAAACACAGAAATTGCATCGGAATTAAAAACAAAGTGCACAATGCCGACATAAGTACATAAAGACCGACACTTCTTACTGACTATGTTTTGAACCATTCCTGAGTCACTAGTTATAGATTCCGATGCTTCACTCTAGTTTTACTGTATCCCTTGGACCTTCTTATTGACGATGAAACACAGAAATTGCATAGGAATTAAATACAAAAGGCACAATGCCGACTTAAGTACATGAAGACCGACACTTCTTACTGACTATGTTTTGAACCATTCCTGTGACACTAGTAATAGATTCCGATGCTTCACTTCAGGTTTACTGTATCCCTCGGACCGTCTTATTGACGATGAAACACAGAAATTGCATCGGAATTAAATACAAAAGGCACAATGCCGACTTAAGGACAAGAAGACTGACTCTTCCTACCGACCATTCCTGTGACACTAGTTATAGATTCCGATGCTTCACTTCCGGTTTACTGTATCCCTCGGACCTTCTTATTGACGATGAAACACAGAAATTGCATCGGAATTAATTACAAAAGACACAATGCCGACTTAAGTACATGAAGACCGACACTTCTTACTGACAATGATTTGAACCATTCCTGTGACACGAGTTATAGATTCCGATGCTACACTTCAAGTTTACTGTATCCCTGGGCCCTTCTTATTGACGATGAAACACAGAAAATGCATTGGAATTAAATACAAAAGGCACAATGCCGACTTAAGGACATGAAGACCGACACTTCTTACTGACTAAGTTCTGAACCATTCCTGTGACACTAGTAATAGATTCCGATGCTTCACTCCAGGTTTACTGTATCCCTTGGACCTTCTTATTGACGATGAAACACAGAAATTGCATCCGAATTAAATACGAAAGGCACAATGCCGACTTAAGTACATGAAGACCGACACTTCTTACTGACTATGCTTTGAACCATTCCTGTAACACTAGTTATAGATTCCGATGCTTCACTTCAGGTTTACTGAATCCCTCGGACCTTCTTATTGACGATGAAACACAGAAATTGCATCGGAATTAAATACAAAATGCACAATGCCGTCTTAAGGACAAGAAGACTGACTCTTCCTACTGACCATTCCTGTGACACTAGTTATAGATTCCGATGCTTCACTTCAGGTATACTGTATCCCTTGGACCTTCTTATGACGATGAAACACAGAAATTGCATCGGAATCAAATACGAAAGGCACAATGCCGACTTAAGTACAAGAGGACTGTATCTTCTTACTGACTAAGTTTTAATCCATTCCTGTGACACTAGTTATAGATTCCGATGCTTCACTTCAGGTTTACTGTATCCCTTGGACGTTCTTATTGACGATGAAACACAGAAATTGCATCGGAATTAAATACAAAAGGCACAACGCCGACTTAAGTACAAGAAGACTGACTCTTCCTACTGTCTAAGTTTTGAACCATTCCTGTGACACTAGTTATAGATTCCGATGCTTGACTTCAGTTTTACTGTATCCCTTGGACCATCTTATTGACGACGAAACACAGAAATTGCATCGGAAATAAATACAAAAGGCCCAAATCCGTCTTAAGTACAAGAGACTGACTCTTCTTACTGACAAGGTTTTGAACCATTCCTGTGCCACTAGTTATAGATTCCGATGCTTCACTTCAGGTTTACTGTATCCCTTGGACGTTCTTATTGACGATGAAACACAGAAATTGCATCGAATTAAAATACAAAAGGCACAATGCCGACTTAAGTACAAGAAGACTGACTCTTCTTACTGTCTTTGCTTTGAACCAATCCTGTGACACTAGTTAGAGATTCCGATGCTTCACTTCAGGTTTACTGCATCCCTTTGACCTTCTTATTGACGATTTAACGCAGAAATGGCGTCGGAATTAAATAAAAAAGGCACAATGCAGACTTAAGTACAAAAAGACTGACTCTTCTTACTGACTATGTTTTGAACGGTTCATGTGACACTGGTCATAGATTATGATGCTTCACTTCAGGTTTACTGTAGCCCTCTGACCTTCTTATTGATGATGAAACACAGAAATTGCATCGGAATTAAATACTAAAGGCACAATGCCGACTCAATTACAAGAAGTCTGACACTTCTTACTGACTATCTTTTGAACCATTCCTGTGACACTAGTTATAGATTCCGATGCTTGACTTCAGTTTTATTGTATCCCTTGGACCTCCTTATTGACGATGAAACACAGAAATTGCATCGGAATTAAATACAAAAGGCCCAAAGCCGTCTTAAGTACAAGAGACTGACTCTTCTTACTGACAAGGTTTGAACCATTCCTGTGACACTAGTTATAGATTCCGATGCTTCACTTCAGGTTTACTGTATCCCTTGGACGTTCTTATTGACGATGAAACACAGAAATTGCATCGGAATTAAATACAAAAGGCACAATGCCGACTTAAGTACAAGAAGACTGACTCTTCTTACTGTCTTTGTTTTGAACCAATCCTGTGACACTAGTTAGAGATTCCGATGCTTCACTTCAGGTTTACTGCATCCCTTTGACCTTCTTATTGACGATTTAACACAGAAATTGCGTCGGAATTAAATAAAAAAGGCACAATGCCGACTTAAGTACAAAAAGACTGACTCTTCTTACTGACTATGTTTTGAACCGTTCATGTGACACTAGTCATAGATTCCGATGCTTCACTTCAGGTTTACTGTATCCCTCTGACCTTCTTATTGATGATGAAACACAGATATTGCATCGGATTTAAATACTAAAGGCATAATGCCGACTTAATTACAAGAAGTCTGACTCTTCTTACTGACTATCGTTTGAACCATTCCTGTGACACTAGTTATAGATTCCGATGCTTCACTTCAGGTTTACTGTATCCCTCTGACCTTCTTATTGACGTTGAAACACTGAAATTGCATCGGAATTCAATAGAAAAGGCACAATGCCGACTTAAGTAAAGGAAGACTGACTCTTCTTACTGTCTATGTTTTGAACAATTCCTGTGACACTAGTTATAGATTCCGATGTTTGACTTCAGTTTTACTGTATACCTTGGACCTCCTTATTGACGATGAAACACAGAAATTGCATCGGAATTACATACAAAAGGCACAAAGCCGACTTAAGTACATGAAGACCGACACTTCTTACTGAGTATGTTTCGAACCATTCCTGTAACACTAGTTATAGATTCCGATGCTTCACTTCAGGTTTACAGTATCGCTTGGACCTTCTTATTGACGATGAAACACAGAAATTGCATCGGAATTAAATACAAAAGGCACAATGCCGACTTAAGGATAAGAAGACTCACTCTTCCTACTGACCCTTGCTGTGACACTAGTTATAGATTCCGATACTTCACTTCAGGTTTACTGTATCCCTTGGACCTTCTTATTGACGATGAAACACAGAAATTGCATCGGAATTTAATACAAAAGGCACAATGCCGACTTAAGTACAAGAAGACTGACTCTTCCTACTGTCTAAGTTTGAACCTTTCCTGTGACACTAGTTATAGATTCCGATGCATCACTCCAGGTTTACTGTATCCCTTGGACCTTCTTATTGACGACGAAACACAGAAATTGCATCGGAATTAAACACAAAAGGCTCGATGCCGACTTAAGTACATGAAGACCGACACTTCTTACTGACTATGTTTTGAACCATTCCTGTAACACTAGTTATAGATTCCGATGCTTCACTTCAGGTTTACTGTATCCATTCGACCTTCTTATTGACGATGAAACACAGAAATTGCATCGGAATTAGTTACAAAAGGCTCGATGCCGACTTAGGTATATGAAGACCGTCACTTCTTACTGACTATGTTTTGAACCATTCCTGTGACACTAGTTCTAGTTTCCGATGCTTCACTTCAGGTTTACTGTATCCCTTGGACCTTCTTACTGACGATGAAACAGAGAAATTGCATCGGAATTAAATACAAAGGGCACAAAGCCGACTTAAGTACAAGAAGACTGACTCTTCCCACTGTCTAAGTTTTGATCCATTACTCTGACACTAGTTGTAGATTCCGATGCTTCACTTCAGGTTTAATGTATCCCTTGGACCTTCTTATTGACGATGAAACACAGAAATTGCATCGGAATTAAATACAAAACGCACAATGCCGATCTAAGGACAAGAAGACTGACTCTTCCTACTGGCCATTCCTGTGACACTAGTTATAGATTCCGATGCTTCACTTCAGGTTTACTGTATCCCTTGGACCTTCTTACTGACGTTGAAACACAGAAATTGCATCGGAATTACATATAAAAGGCACAATGCCGACTTTAGTACATGAAGACCGACACTTCTTACTGACTTTGTTTTGAACCATTCCTGTGACACCAGTTATAGATTCCGATGCTTCACTTCAGGTTTACTGTACCCCTTGGACTTTCTTATTGACGATGAAACACAGAAATTGCATCGGAATGAAATACAAAAGGCACAATGCCGACTTAAGTACAAGAAGACTGACTCTTCCTACATTCTATGTTTTGAACCATTGCTGTGACACTAGTTATAGATACCGATGCTTCACTTCAGGTTTACTGTATCCCTTGGACCTTCTTATTGACGATGAAACACAGAAATTGCATCGGAAATAAATACAAAAGGCACAATGCCGACTTAAATACATGAAGACCGACACTTCTTACTGACTATGTTTTGAACCATTCCTGTGACACCAGTTATAGATTCCGATGCTTCACTCCAGGTTTACTGTATCCCGTGGACCTTCTTATTGACGATGAAACACAGAAATTGCTTCGGAATTAAATACAAAAGGCACAATGCCGACTTAAGTTTGTGAAGACCGACATTTCTTACTGACTATGCTTTAAACCATTCCTGTAACACTAGTCATAGATTCCGATGCTTCACTTCAGGTTTACTGTATCCCTTGGACCTTCTTATTGGCGATGAAACACAGAAATTGCATCGGAATTAGTTACAAAAGGCTCGATGCCGACTTAAGTATATGAAGACCGACACTTCTTACTGACTATGTTTTGAACCATTCCTGTGACACTAGTTCTAGTTTCCGATGCTTCACTTCAGGTTTACTGTATCCCTTGGACCTTCTTACTGACGATGAAACAGAGAAATTGCATCGGAATTAAATACAAAGGGCACAAAGCCGACTTAAGTACAAGAAGACTGACTCTTCCTACTGTCTAAGTTTTGATCCATTACTCTGACACTAGTTGTAGATTCCGATGCTTCACTTCAGGTTTAATGTATCGCTTGGACCTTCTTATTGACGATGAAACACAGAAATTGCATCGGAATTAAATACAAAACGCACAATGCCGATCTAAGGACAAGAAGACTGACTCTTCCTACTGGCCATTCCTGTGACACTAGTTATAGATTCCGATGCTTCACTTCAGGTTTACTGTATCCCTTGGACCTTCTTACTGACGTTGAAACACAGAAATTGCATCGGAATTACATACAAAAGGCACAATGCCGACTTTAGTACATGAAGACCGACACTTCTTACTGACTTTGTTTTGAACCATTCCTGTGACACCAGTTATAGATTCCGATGCTTCACTTCAGGTTTACTGTACCCCTTGGCCTTTCTTATTGACGATGAAACACAGAAATTGCATCGGAATGAAATACAAAAGGCACAATGCCGACTTAAGTACAAGAAGACTGACTCTTCCTACATTCTATGTTTTGAACCATTGCTGTGACACTAGTTATAGATACCGATGCTTCACTTCAGGTTTACTGTATCCCTTGGACCTTCTTATTGACGATGAAACACAGAAATTGCATCGGAAATAAATACAAAAGGCACAATGCCGACTTAAATACATGAAGACCGACACTTCTTACTGACTATGTTTTGAACCATTCCTGTGACACCAGTTATAGATTCCGATGCTTCACTCCAGGTTTACTGTATCCCGTGGACCTTCTTATTGACGATGAAACACAGAAATTGCTTCGGAATTAAATACAAAAGGCACAATGCCGACTTAAGTTTGTGAAGACCGACATTTCTTACTGACTATGCTTTAAACCATCCCTGTAACACTAGTCATAGATTCCGATGCTTCACTTCAGGTTTACTGTATCCCTTGGACCTTCTTATTGACGATGAAACACAGAAATTGCGTCAGAATTAAATACAAAAAGCACAATGCCGACTTAAAGGACAAGAAGACTGACTCTTCCTACTGACCCTTTCTGTGACACTAGTTATAGATTCCGATGCTTCACTTCAGGTTAACTGTATCCCTTGGACGTTCTTATTGACGATGAAACACAGAAATTGCATCGGAATTAAAAACAAAGTGCACAATGCCGACATAAGTACATAAAGACCGACACTTCTTACTGACTATGTTTTGAACCATTCCTGAGTCACTAGTTATAGATTCCGATGCTTCACTCTAGTTTTACTGTATCCCTTGGACCTTCTTATTGACGATGAAACACAGAAATTGCATAGGAATTAAATACAAAAGGCACAATGCCGACTTAAGTACATGAAGACCGACACTTCTTACTGACTATGTTTTGAACCATTCCTGTGACACTAGTAATAGATTCCGATGCTTCACTTCAGGTTTACTGTATCCCTCGGACCGTCTTATTGACGATGAAACACAGAAATTGCATCGGAATTAAATACAAAAGGCACAATGCCGACTTAAGGACATGAAGACTGACTCTTCCTACCGACCATTCCTGTGACACTAGTTATAGATTCCGATGCTTCACTTCCGGTTTACTGTATCCCTCGGACCTTCTTATTGACGATGAAACACAGAAATTGCATCGGAATTAATTACAAAAGACACAATGCCGACTTAAGTACATGAAGACCGACACTTCTTACTGACAATGATTTGAACCATTCCTGTGACACGAGTTATAGATTCCGATGCTACACTTCAAAATTACTGTATCCCTGGGCCCTTCTTATTGACGATGAAACACAGAAAATGCATTGGAATTAAATACAAAAGGCACAATGCCGACTTAAGGACATGAAGACCGACACTTCTTACTGACTAAGTTCTGAACCATTCCTGTGACACTAGTAATAGATTCCGATGCTTCACTCCAGGTTTACTGTATCCCTTGGACCTTCTTATTGACGATGAAACACAGAAATTGCATCCGAATTAAATACGAAAGGCACAATGCCGACTTAAGTACATGAAGACCGACACTTCTTACTGACTATGCTTTGAACCATTCCTGTAACACTAGTTATAGATTCCGATGCTTCACTTCAGGTTTACTGAATCCCTCGGACCTTCTTATTGACGATGAAACACAGAAATTGCATCGGAATTAAATACAAAATGCACAATGCCGTCTTAAGGACAAGAAGACTGACTCTTCCTACTGACCATTCCTGTGACACTAGTTATAGATTCCGATGCTTCACTTCAGGTATACTGTATCCCTTGGACCTTCTTATGACGATGAAACACAGAAATTGCATCGGAATCAAATACGAAAGGCACAATGCCGACTTAAGTACAAGAGGACTGTATCTTCTTACTGACTAAGTTTTAATCCATTCCTGTGACACTAGTTATAGATTCCGATGCTTCACTTCAGGTTTACTGTATCCCTTGGACGTTCTTATTGACGATGAAACACAGAAATTGCATCGGAATTAAATACAAAAGGCACAACGCCGACTTAAGTACAAGAAGACTGACTCTTCCTACTGTCTAAGTTTTGAACCATTCCTGTGACACTAGTTATAGATTCCGATGCTTGACTTCAGTTTTACTGTATCCCTTGGACCATCTTATTGACGATGAAACACAGAAATTGCATCGGAAATAAATACAAAAGGCCCAAATCCGTCTTAAGTACAAGAGACTGACTCTTCTTACTGACAAGGTTTTGAACCATTCCTGTGCCACTAGTTATAGATTCCGATGCTTCACTTCAGGTTTACTGTATCCCTTGGACGTTCTTATTGACGATGAAACACAGAAATTGCATCGAATTAAAATACAAAAGGCACAATGCCGACTTAAGTACAAGAAGACTGACTCTTCTTACTGTCTTTGCTTTGAACCAATCCTGTGACACTAGTTAGAGATTCCGATGCTTCACTTCAGGTTTACTGCATCCCTTTGACCTTCTTATTGACGATTTAACGCAGAAATGGCGTCGGAATTAAATAAAAAAGGCACAATGCCGACTTAAGTACAAAAAGACTGACTCTTCTTAGTGACTATGTTTTGAACGGTTCATGTGACACTGGTCATAGATTCCGATGCTTCACTTCAGGTTTACTGTAGCCCTCTGACCTTCTTATTGATGATGAAACACAGAAATTGCATCGGAATTAAATACTAAAGGCACAATGCCGACTCAATTACAAGAAGTCTGACACTTCTTACTGACTATCTTTTGAACCATTCCTGTGACACTAGTTATAGATTCCGATGCTTGACTTCAGTTTTATTGTATCCCTTGGACCTCCTTATTGACGATGAAACACAGAAATTGCATCGGAATTAAATACAAAAGGCCCAAAGCCGTCTTAAGTACAAGAGACTGACTCTTCTTACTGACAAGGTTTGAACCATTCCTGTGACACTAGTTATAGATTCCGATGCTTCACTTCAGGTTTACTGTATCCCTTGGACGTTCTTATTGACGATGAAACACAGAAATTGCATCGGAATTAAATACAAAAGGCACAATGCCGACTTAAGTACAAGAAGACTGACTCTTCTTACTGTCTTTGTTTTGAACCAATCCTGTGACACTAGTTAGAGATTCCGATGCTTCACTTCAGGTTTACTGCATCCCTTTGACCTTCTTATTGACGATTTAACACAGAAATTGCGTCGGAATTAAATAAAAAAGGCACAATGCCGACTTAAGTACAAAAAGACTGACTCTTCTTACTGACTATGTTTTGAACCGTTCATGTGACACTAGTCATAGATTCCGATGCTTCACTTTAGGTTTACTGTATCCCTCTGACCTTCTTATTGATGATGAAACACAGATATTGCATCGGATTTAAATACTAAAGGCACAATGCCGACTTAATTACAAGAAGTCTGACTCTTCTTACTGACTATCGTTTGAACCATTCCTGTGACACTAGTTATAGATTCCGATGCTTCACTTCAGGTTTACTGTATCCCTCTGACCTTCTTATTGACGTTGAAACACTGAAATTGCATCGGAATTCAATAGAAAAGGCACAATGCCGACTTAAGTAAAGGAAGACTGACTCTTCTTACTGTCTATGTTTTGAACAATTCCTGTGACACTAGTTATAGATTCCGATGTTTGATTTCAGTTTTACTGTATACCTTGGACCTCCTTATTGACGATGAAGCACAGAAATAGCATCGGAATTAAATACAAAAGGCACAATGCCGACTTAAGGACAAGAAGATTGACTCTTCTTACTGAACATTCCTGTGACACTAGTTATAGATTCCGATGCTTCACTTCAGGTTTACTGTATCCCTTGGACCTTCTTATTGACGATGAAACACATAAATTGCATCGGAATTAAATGCAAAAGGCACAATGCCGACTTAAGTACATGAAGACCGACACTTCTTACTGACTATGTTTTGAACCATTCCTGTGACACTAGTTATAGATTCCGATGCTTCACTTCAGGTTTACTGTATCCCTTGGATCTTCTTATTTACGATGAGACACAGAAATTGCATCGGAATTAAATACAAAAGGCACAATGCCGACTTAAGTACATGAAGACCGACACTTCTTCCTGACTATGTTTTGAACCCTTCCTGTAACACTAGTTATAGATTCCGATGCTTCACTTCAGGTTTACTGTATCCCTTGGACCTTCTTATTGACGATGAAATACAGAAATTGCATCGGAATTAAATACAAAAGGCACAATGCCGACTTAAGGACAAGAAGATTGACTCTTCTTACTGAACATTCCTGTGACACTAGTTATAGATTCCGATGCTTCACTTCAGGTTTAATGTATCCCTTGGACCTTCTTATTGACGATGAAACACATAAATTGCATCGGAATTAAATACAAAAGGCACAATGCCGACTTAAGTACATGAAGACCGACACTTCTTACTGACTATGTTTTGAACCATTCCTGTGACACTAGTTATAGATTCCGATGCTTCACTTCAGGTTTACTGTATCCCTTGGATCTTCTTATTTACGATGAGACACAGAAATTGCATCGGAATTAAATACAAAAGGCACAATGCCGACTTATGGGCAAGAAGCCTGACTCTTTCTACTGACCATTCTTGTGACTCTAGTTATAGATTCCGATGCTTCACTTCAGGTTTACTGTATCCCTTGGACCTTTTTACCGACGATGAAACACAGAAATTGCATCGGAATTAAATACAAAAGGCACAATTCCGACTTAAGAACATGAAGACCGACACTTCGTACTGACAATGCTTTCAACCATTCCTGTGACACTAGTTATAGATTCCGATGCTTCACTCCAGGTTTACTGTATCCCTTGGACCTTCTTATTGACGATGAAACACAGAAATTGCATCGGAATTACATACAAAAGGCACAAAGCCGACTTAAGTACATGAAGACCGACACTTCTTACTGAGTATGTTTCGAACCATTCCTGTAACACTAGTTATAGATTCCGATGCTTCACTTCAGGTTTACTGTATCGCTTGGACCTTCTTATTGACGATGAAACACAGAAATTGCATCGGAATTAAATACAAAAGGCACAATGCCGACTTAAGGATAAGAAGACTCACTCTTCCTACTGACCCTTTCTGTGACACTAGTTACAAATTCCGATGCTTCACTTCAGGTTTACTGTATCCCTTGGACCTTCTTATTGACGATGAAACACAGAAATTGCATCCGAATTAAATGCGAAAGGCACAATGCCGACTTAAGTACATGAAGACCGACACTTCTTACTGACTATGCTTTGAACCATTCCTGAAACACTAGTTATAGATTCCGATGCTTCACTTCAGGTTTACTGAATCCCTTGGACCTTCTTATTGACGATGAAACACAGAAATTGCATCGGTATTAAATACAAAATGCACAATGCCGTCTTAAGGACAAGAAGACTGACTCTTCCTACTGACCATTCCTGTGACGCTAGTTATAGATTCCGATGGTTCACTTCAGGTATACTGTATCCCTTGGACCTTCTTATTGACGATGAAACACAGAAATTGCATCGGAATCAAATACGAAAGGCACAATGCCGACTTAAGTACAAGAAGACTGTATCTTCTTACTGACTATGTTTTAATCCATTCCTGTGACACTAGTTATAGATTCCGATGCTTCACTTCAGGTTTACTGTATCCCTTGGACGTTCTTATTGACGATGAAACACAGAATTTGCATCGGAATTAAATAAAAAAGGCACAATGCCGAATTAAGTACAAGAAGAGTGACTCTTCTTACTGTCTTTGTTTTGAACCAATCCTGTGACACTAGTTAGAGATTCCGATGCTTCACTTCAGGCTTACTGCATCCCTTTGACCTTCTTATTGACGATTAAACACAGAAATTGCGTCGGAATTAAATACATAAGGCACAATGCCGACTTATGTACAAAAAGACTGACTCTTCTTACTGTCTTTGTTTTGAACCATACCTGTAACACTAGTTATAGATTCCGATGCTTCACTTCAGGTTTACTGTATCCCTTGGACCATCTTAGTGACGATGAAACACAGAAATTGCATCGGAATTAAATACAAAAGGCACAATGCCGACTTAAGGACAGGAAGACTGACTCTTCCTACTGACCCTTTCTGTGACACTTGTTATAGATTCCGATGCTTCACTTCAGGTTTAATGTATCCCTTGGACCTTCTTATTGACGATGAAGTACAGAAATTGTATCGGAATTAAATACAAAAGGCACAATGCCGACATAAGTACATGAAGACCGACTCTTCTTACTGACTATGTTTTGAACCATACCTGTAACACTAGTTATAGATTCCGATGCTTCACTTCAGGTTTACTGTATCCCTTGGACCATCTGAGTGACGATGAAACACAGAAATTGCATCGGAATTAAATACAAAAGGCACAATGCCGACTTAAGTACATGAAGACCGACACTTCTTCCTGACTGTGTTTTGAACCATACCTGTAACACTAGTTATAGATTCCGATGCTTCTCTTCAGGTTTACTGTATCGCTTGGACTTTGTTATTGACGATGAAACACAGAAATTGCATCGGAATTAAATACAAAAGGCACAATGCCGATTTAAGGATAAGAAGACTGACTCTTCCTACTGACCCTTTCTGTGACACTAGTTACAAATTCCGATGCTTCACTTCAGGTTTACTGTATCCCTTGGACCTTCTTAATGACGATGAAACACAGAAATTGCATCCGAATTAAATACGAAAGGCACAATGCCGACTTAAGTACATGAAGACCGACACTTCTTACTGACTATGCTTTGAACCATTCCTGTAACACTAGTTATAGATTCCGATGCTTCACTTCAGGTTTACTGAATCCCTTGGACCTTCTTATTGACGATGAAACACAGAAATTGCATCGGAATTAAATACAAAATGCACAATGCCGTCTTAAGGACAAGAAGACTGACACTTCTTACTGACCATTCCTGTGACACTAGTTATAGATTCCGATGGTTCACTTCAGGTATACTGTATCCCTTGGACCTTCTTATTGACGATGAAACACAGAAATTGCATCGGAATCAAATACGAAAGGCACAATGCCGACTTAAGTACAAGAAGACTGTATCTTCTTACTGACTATGTTTTAATCCATTCCTGTGACACTAGTTATAGATTCCGATGCTTCACTTCAGGTTTACTGTATCCCTTGGACGTTCTTATTGACGATGAAACACAGAAATTGCATCGGAATTAAATACAAAAGGCCCAAAGCCGTCTTAAGTACAAGAGACTGACTCTCCTTACTGACAATGTTTTGAACCATACATGTGACACTAGTTATAGATTCCGATGCTTCACTTCAGGTTTACTGTATCCCTTGGACCTTCTTATTGACGATGAAACACAGAAATTGCATCGGAATTAAATAAAAAAGGCACAATGCCGACTTAAGTACAAGAAGACTGACTCTTCTTACTGTCTTTGTTTTGAACCAATCCTGTGACACTAGTTAGAGATTCCGATGCTTCACTTCAGGTTTACTGCATCCCTTTGACCTTCTTATTGACGATTAAACACAGAAATTACATCGGAATTAAATACAAAAAGCACAATGCCGACTTATGGGCAAGAAACCTGACTCTTTCTACTGACCATTCTTGTGACTCTAGTTATAGATTCCGATGCTTCACTTCAGGTTTACTGTATCCCGTGGACCTTTTTACCGACGATGAAGCACCGAAATTGCATCGGAATTAAATACAAAAGGCACAATTCCGACTTATGTACATGAAGACCGACACTTCGTACTGACAATGTTTTCAACCATTCCTGTGACATTCGTTATAGATTCCGATGCTTCACTCCAGGTTTACTGTATCCCTTGGACCTTCTTATTGACGATGAAACACAGAAATTGCATCGTAATTACATACAAAATGCACAAAGCCGACTTAAGTACATGATGACCGACACTTCTTACTGAGTATGTTTTGAACCATTCCTGTAACACTAGTTATAGATTCCGATGCTTCACTTCAGGTTTACTGTATCGCTTGGACCTTCTTATTGACGATGAAACACAGAAATTGCATCGGAATAAAATACAAAAGGCACAATGCCGACTTAAGGACAAGAAGACTGACTCTTCCTACTGACCCTTTCTGTGACACTAGTTACAAATTCCGATGCTTCACTTCAGGTTTACTGTATCCCTTGGACCTTAATATTGACGATGAAACACAGAAATTGCATCGGAATTAAATACAAAAGGTACAATGCTGACATAAGTACATGATGACCGACACTTCTTTCTGACTATGTTTTGAACCATTCCTGTGACTCTAGTTATAGATTCCGATGCTTCAATCCAAGTTTACTGTAACCTTTGGACCTTCTTATTGAGGATGAAACACAGAAATTGCATCGGAATGAAATACAAAAGGCACACGGCGACTTATGTACATGAAGACCGACACTTCTTACTGACTATGTTTTGAACCATTCCTGTAACACTAGTTATTGATTCCGATGCTTCACTTCATGCTTACTGTATCCCTTGGACATTCTTATTGACGAAGAAACACATAAATTGCATCGGAATTAAATGCAAAAGGCACAATGCCGACTTAAGGACAAGAAGACTGACTCTTCCTACTGACCATTCCTGTGAAACTAGTTATAGATTCCGATGCATCACTTCAGGTTTACTGTATCCCTTGGACCTTCTTATTGACGATGAAACACAGAAATTGCATCGGAATTAAATACAAAAGGCACAATGCTGACTTAGGTACATGAAGACCGACACTTCTTGCTGACTATGTTTTGAACCATTCCTGGTACACCAGTTTTAGATTCCGATGCTTCACTCCAGGTTTACTGTATCCCTTGGACCTTCTTATTGACGATGAAACACAGATATTACCTCGGAATTAAATACAAAAGGCCCAAAGCCGTCTTAAGTACAAGAGACTGATTCTTCTTACTGACAAGGTTTTGAACCATTCCTGTGACACTAGTTATAGATTCCGATGCTTCACTTCAGGTTTACTGTATCCCTTGGACGTTCTTATTGACGATGAAACACAGAAATTGCATCGGAATTAAATACAAAAGGCACAATGCCGACTTAAGTACAAGAAGACTGGCTCTTCCTACTGTCTAAGCTTTGAACCATTCCTGTGACACTAGTTATAGATTCCGATGTTTGACGTCAGTTTTACTGTATCCCTTGGACCTTCTTATTGACGATGAAACATAGAAATTGCATCGGAATTAAATACAAAGGGCACAAAGCCGACTTAAGTACAAGAGACTGACTCTCCTTACTGACAATGTTTTGAACCATACCTGTGACACTAGTTATAGATTCCGATGCTTCACTTCAGGTTTACTGTATACCTCTGACCTTCTTATTGATGATGAAACACAGAAATTGCATCGGAATTAAATACTAAAGGCACAATGCCGACTTAATTACAAGAAGTCTGACTCTTCTTACTGACTATCTTTTGAACCATTCCTGTGACACTAGTTATAGATTCCGATGCTTCACTTCAGGTTTACTGTATCCCTCTGACCTTCTTATTGACGACGAAACACTGAAATTGCATCGGAATTCAATAGAAAAGGCACAATGCCGACTTAAGTAAAAGAAGACTGACTCTTCTTACTGTCTATGTTTTGAACCATTCCTGTGACACTAGTTATAGATTCCGATGTTTGACTTCAGTTTTACTGTATCCCTTGGACCTCCTTATTGACGATGAAACACAGAAATACCATCGGATTTAAATACAAAAGGCACAATGCCGACTTAAAACATGAAGACCGGCACTTCTTACTGACTATGTTTTGAACCATTCCTGTGACACTAGTTATAGATTCCGATGCTTCACTTCAGGTTTACTGTATCCCATGGACCTTTTTATTGACGATGAATCACAGAAATTGCATCGGAATTAAATACAAAAGGTACAATGCCGACTTAGGTACATGAAGACCGACACTTCTTACTGACTATGTTTTGAACCATTCCTGGGACACCAGTTATAGATTCCGATGCTTCACTCAAGGTTTACTGTATCCCTTGGACCTTCTTATTGACGATGAAACACAGAAATTGCTTCGGAATTAAATAAAAAAGGCACAATGCCGACTAAGGTTTATGAAGGCCGACACTTCTACTGACTATGTTTTGAACCATTCCTGTAACACTAGTTATAGATTCCGATGCTTCACTTCAGGTTTACTGTATCGCTTGGACCTTCTTATTGACGATGAAACACAGAAATTGCATCGGCATTAAATACAAAAGGCACAATGCCGACTTAAGGACAAGAAGACTTACTCTTCCTACTGACCCTTTCTGTGACACTTGTTATAGATTCCGATGCTTCACTTCAGGTTTAATGTATCCCTTGGACCTTCTTATTGACGATGAAATACAGAAACTGCATCGGAATGAAATACAAAAGGCACAATGCCGACTTAAGTACATGAAGACCGACACTTCTTACTCACTATGTTTTGAACCATACCTGTAACACTAGTTATAGATTCCGATGCTTCACTTCAGGTTTACTGTATCCCTTGGACCATCTTAGTGACGATGAAACACAGAAATTGCATCGGAATTAAATACAAAAGGCACAATGCCGACTTAAGTACATGAAGACCGACACTTCTTCCTGACTATGTTTTGAACCATTCCTGTAACACTAGTTATAGATTCCGATGCTTCACTTCAGGTTTACTGTATCCCTTGGACCTTCTTATTGACGATGAAACACAGAAATTGCATTGGAATTAAATACAAAAGGCACAATGCCGACTTAAGGACAAGAAGACTGACTCTTCTTACTGACCATTCCTGTGACACTAGTTATAGATTCGGATGCTTCACTTCAGGTTTACTGTATCCCTTGGACTTCTTATTGACGATGAAACACAGAAATTGCACCGGAATTAAACTCAAAAGGCACAATGCCGACTTAAGTACATGAAGACCGACACTTCTTTTTGACTATGTTTTGAACCATTCCTGTGACACTAGTTATAGATTCCGATGCTTCACTTCAGGTTTACTGTATCCCTTGGATCTTCTTATTTACGATGAAACACAGAAATTACATCGGAATTAAATACAAAAGGCACAATGCCGACTTATGTACATGAAGACCGACACTTCGTACTGACAATGTTTTCAACCATTCCTGTGACATTCGTTATAGATTCCGATGCTTCACTCCAGGTTTACTGTATCCCTTGGACCTTCTTATTGACGATGAAACACAGAAATTGCATCGGAATTACATACAAAATGCACAAAGCCGACTTAAGTACATGAAGACCGACACTTCTTACTGAGTATGTTTTGAACCATTCCTGTAACACTAGTTATAGATTCCGATGCTTCACTTCAGGTTTACTGTATCGCTTGGACCTTCTTATTGACGATGAAACACAGAAATTGCATCGGAATAAAATACAAAAGGCACAATGCCGACTTAAGGACAAGAAGACTGACTCTTCCTACTGACCCTTTCTGTGACACTAGTTACAAATTCCGATGCTTCACTTCATGTTTACTGTATCCCTTGGACCTTCATATTGACGATGAAACACAGAAATTGCATCGGAATTAAATACAAAAGGTACAATGCTGACATAAGTACATGATGACCGACACTTCTTTCTGACTATGTTTTGAACCATTCCTGTGACACTAGTTATTGATTCCGATGCTTCAATCCAGGTTTACTGTATCCCTTGGACCTTCATATTGACGATGAAACACAGAAATTGCATTGCAATGAAATACAAAAGGCACACGGCGACTTAAGTACATGAAGACCGACACTTCTTACTGACTATGTTTTGAACCATTCCTGTAACACTAGTTATTGATTCCGATGCTTCACTTCATGCTTACTGTATCCCTTGGACATTCGTATTGACGAAGAAACACATAAATTGCATCGGAATTAAATGCAAAAGGCACAATGCCGACTTAAGGACAAGAAGACTGACTCTTCCTACTGACCATTCCTGTGAAACTAGTTATAGATTCCGATGCATCACTTCAGGTTTACTGTATCACTTGGACCTTCTTATTGACGATGAAACACAGAAATTGCATCGGAATTAAATACAAAAGGCACAATGCTGACTTAGGTACATGAAGACCGACACTTCTTGCTGACTATGCTTTGAACCATTCCTGGGACACCAGTTTTAGATTCCGATGCTTCACTCCAGGTTTACTGTATCCCTTGGACCTTCTTATTGACGATGAAACACAGAAATTACCTAGGAATTAAATACAAAAGGCCCAAAGCCGTCTTAAGTACAAGAGACTGACTCTTCTTACTGACAAGGCTTTGAACCATTCCTGTGACACTAGTTATAGATTCCGATACTTCACTTAAGGTTTACTGTATCCCTTGGACGTTCTTATTGACGATGAAACACAGAAATTGCATCGGAATTAAATACAAAAGGCACAATGCCGACTTAAGTACAAGAAGACTGGCTCTTCCTACTGTCTAAGCTTTGAACCATTCCTGTGACACTAGTTATAGATTCCGATGTTTGACTTCAGTTTTACTGTATCCCTTGCACCTTCTTATTGACGATGAAACATAGAAATTGCATCGGAATTAAATACAAAGGGCACAAAGCCGACTTAAGTACAAGAGACTGACTCTCCTTACTGACAATGTTTTGAACCATACCTGTGACACTAGTTATAGATTCCGATGCTTCACTTCAGGTTTACTGTATACCTCTGACCTTCTTATTGATGATGAAACACAGAAATTGCATCGGAATTAAATACTAAAGGCACAATGCCGACTTAATTACAAGAAGTCTGACTCTTCTTACTGACTATCTTTTGAACCATTCCTGTGACACTAGTTATAGATTCCGATGCTTCACTTCAGGTTTACTGTATCCCTCTGACCTTCTTATTGACGACGAAACACTGAAATTGCATCGGAATTCAATAGAAAAGGCACAATGCCGACTTAAGTAAAAGAAGACTGACTCTTCTTACTGTCTATGTTTTGAACCACTCCTGTGACACTAGTTATAGATTCCGATGTTTGACTTCAGTTTTACTGTATCCCTTGCACCTTCTTATTGACGATGAAACACAGAAATACCATCGGATTTAATTACAAAAGGCACAATGCCAACTTAAAACATGAAGACCGGCACTTCTTACTGACTATGTTTTGAACCATTCCTGTGACACTAGTTATAGATTCCGATGCTTCACTTCAGGTTTACTGTATCCCTTGGACCTTCTTATTGACGATGAATCGCAGAAATTGCATCGGAATTAAATACAAAAGGTACAATGCCGACTTAGGTACATGAAGACCGACACTTCTTACTGACTATGTTTTGAACCATTCCTGGGACACCAGTTATAGATTCCGATGCTTCACTCAAGGTTTACTGTATCCCTTGGACCTTCTTATTGACGATGGAACACAGAAATTGCTTCGGAAATAAATACAAAAGGCACAATGCCGACTAAGGTTTATGAAGGCCGACAATTCTACTGACTATATTTTGAACCATTCCTGTAACACTAGTTATAGATTCCGATGCTTCACTTCAGGTTTACTGTATCCCTTGGACCATCTTAGTGACGATGAAACACAGAAATTGCATCGATATTAAATACAAAAGGCACAATGCCGACTTAAGTACATGAAGACCGACACTTCTTCCTGACTATGTTTTGAACCATTCCTGTAACACTAGTTATAGATTCCGATGCTTCACTTCAGGTTTACTGTATCCCTTTGACCTTCTTATTGACGATGAAACACATAAATTGCATTGGAATTAAATACAAAAGGCACAATGCCGACTTAAGGACAAGAAGACTGACTCTTCTTACTGACCATTCCTGTGACACTAGTTATAGATTCCGATGCTTCACTTCAGGTTTACTGTATCCCTTGGACCTTCTTATTGACGATGAAACACTGAAATTGCATCGGAATTACATACAAAAGGCACAAAGCCGACTTAAGTACATGAAGACCGACACTTCTTACTGAGTATGTTTTGAACCATTCCTGTAACACTAGTTATAGATTCCGATGCTTCACTTCAGGTTTACTGTATCGCTCGGACCTTCTTATTGACGATGAAACACAGAAATTGCATCGGAATTAAATACAAAAGGCACAATGCCGACTTAAGGACAAGAAGACTGACTCTTCTTACTGACCATTCCTGTGACACTAATTATAGATTCCGATGCTTCACTTCAGGTTTACTGTATCCCTTGGACCTTCTTATTGACGATGAAACACTGAAATTGCATCGGAATGAAATACAAAAGGCACACGGCATCTTAAGTACATGAAGACCGACACTTCTTACTGACTATGTTTTGAACCATTCCTGTAACACTAGTTATTGATTCCGATGCTTCACCTCATGCTTACTGTATCCCTTGGACATTCTTATTGACGAAGAAACACATAAATTGCATCGGAATTAAATGCAAAAGGCACAATGCCGACTTAAGGACAAGAAGACTGACTCTTCCTACTGACCATTCCTGTGAAACTAGTTATAGATTCCGATGCATCACTTCAGGTTTACTGTATCCCTTGGACCTTCTTATTGACGATGAAACACAGAAATTGCATCGGAATTAAATACAAAAGGCACAATGCTGACTTAGGTACATGTAGACCGACACTTCTTGCTGACTATGTTTTGAACCATTCCTGGGACACCAGTTTTAGATTCCGATGCTTCACTCCAGGTTTACTGTATCCCTTGGACCTTCTTATTGACGATGAAACACAGAAATTGCCTCGGAATTAAATACAAAAGGCCCAAAGCCGTCTTAAGTACAAGAGACTGACTCTTCTTACTGACAAGGTTCTGAACCATTCCTGTGACACTCGTTATAGATTCCGATGCTTCACTTCAGGTTTACTATATCCCTTGGACGTTCTTATTGACGATGAAACACAGAAATTGCATCGGAATTAAATACAAAAGGCACAATGCCTACTTAAGTACAAGAAGACTGGCTCTTCCTACTCTCTAAGCTTTGAACCATTTCTGTGACACTAGTTATAGATTCCGATGTTTGACTTCAGTTTTACTGTATCCCTTGGACCTTCTTATTGACGATGAAACATAGAAATTGCATCGGAATTAAATACAAAGGGCACAAAGCCGACTTAAGTACAAGAGACTGACTCTCCTTACTGACAATGTTTGAACCATACCTGTGACACTAGTTATAGATTCCGATGCTTCAATTCAGGTTTACTGTATCCCTTGGACTTTCTTATTGACGATGAAACACAGAAATTGCATCGGAATTAAATACAAAAGGCACAATGCCGACTTACGTACAAGAAGACTGACTCTTCTTACTGCCTTTGTTTTGAACCAATCCTGTGACACTAGTTAGAGATTCCGATGCTTCACATCAGGTTTACTGCATCCCTGCATCCCTTTGACCTTCTTATTGACGATTAAACACAGAAATTGCGTCGCAATTAAATACAAAATGCACAATGCCGACTTAAGTACAAAAAGACTGACTCTTCTTACTGACTATGTTTTGAACCGTTCATGTGACACTAGTTATAGATTCCGATGCTTCACTTCAGGTTTACTGTATACCTCTGACCTTCTTATTGATGATGAAACACAGAAATTGCATCGGAATTAAATACTAAAGGCACAATGCCGACTTAATTACAAGAAGTCTGACTCTTCTTACTGACTATCTTTTGAACCATTCCTGTGACACTAGTTATAGATTCCGATGCTTCACTTCAGTTTTACTGTATCCCTTGGACCTCCTTATTGACGATGAAAAACAGAAATAGCATCGGATTTAAATACAAAAGGCACAATGCCGACTTAAAACATGAAGACCGACACTTCTTACTGACTATGTTTTGAACAATTCCTGTGACACTAGTTATAGATTCCGATGCTTCTCTTCAGGTTTACTGTATCCCTTGGACCTTCTTATTGACGATGAGAGACAGAAATTGCATCGGAATTAAATACAAAAGGCACAATGCCGACTTAAGAACAAGAAGACTGGCTCTTCCTACTGTCTAAGCTTTGAACCATTCCTGTGACACTAGTTATAGATTCCGATGTTTGACTTCAGTTTTACTGTATCCCTTGGACCTTCTTATTGACGATGAAACATAGAAATTGCATCGGAATTAAATACAAAGGGCACAAAGCCGACTTAAGTACAAGAGACTGACTCTCCTTACTGACAATGTTTTGAACCATACCTGTGACACTAGTTATAGATTCCGATGCTTCACTTCAGGTTTACTGTATACCTCTGACCTTCTTATTGATGATGAAACACAGAAATTGCATCGGAATTAAATACTAAAGGCACAATGCCGACTTAATTACAAGAAGTCTGACTCTTCTTACTGACTATCTTTTGAACCATTCCTGTGACACTAGTTATAGATTCCGATGCTTCACTTCAGGTTTACTGTATCCCTCTGACCTTCTTATTGACGACGAAACACTGAAATTGCATCGGAATTCAATAGAAAAGGCACAATGCCGACTTAAGTAAAAGAAGACTGTCTCTTCTTACTGTCTATGTTTTGAACCATTCCTGTGACACTAGTTATAGATTCCGATGTTTGACTTCAGTTTTACTGTATCCCTTGCACCTCCTTATTGACGATGAAACACAGAAATACCATCGGATTTAAATACAAAAGGCACAATGCCGACTTAAAACATGAAGACCGGCACTTCTTACTGACTATGTTTTGAACCATTCCTGTGACACTAGTTATAGATTCCGAAGCTTCACTTCAGGTTTACTGTATCGCTTGGACCTTCTTATTGACAATGAAACACAGAAATTGCATCGGAATTAAATACAAAAGGCACAATGCCGACTTAAGGACAAGAAGACTGACTCTTCCTACTGACCCTTTCTATGACACTAGTTACAAATTCCGATGCTTCACTTCAGGTTTACTGTATCCCATGGACCTTCTTATTGACGATGAAACACAGAAATTGCATCGGAATTAAATAAAAAAGGTACAATGCTGACTTAAGTACATGAAGACCAACACTTCTTTCTGACTATGTTTTGAACCATTCCAGTGACACTAGTTATAGATTCCGATGCTTCAATCCAAGTTTACTGTAACCCTTGGACCTTCTTATTGAGGATGAAACACAGAAATTGCATCGGAATGAAATACAAAAGGCACACGGCGACTTAAGTACATGAAGACCGACACTTCTTACTGACTATGTTTTGAACCATTCCTGTAACACTAGTTATTGATTCCGATGCTTCACTTCATGCTTACTGTATCCCTTGGACATTCTTATTGACGAAGAAACGCATAAATTGCATCGGAATTAAATGCAAAAGGCACAATGCCGACTTAAGGACAAGAAGACTGACTCTTCCTACTGACCATTCCTGTGAAACTAGTTATAGATTCCGATGCATCACTTCAGGTTTACTGTATCCCTTGGACCTTCTTATTGACGATGAAACACAGAAATTGCATCGGAATTAAATACAAAAGGCACAATGCTGACTTAGGTACATGAAGACCGACACTTCTTGCTGACTATGTTTTGAACCATTCCTGGTACACCAGTTTTAGATTCCGATGCTTCACTCCAGGTTTACTGTATCCCTTGGACAATCTTATTGACGATGAAACACAGAAATTACCTCGGAATTAAATACAAAAGGCCCAAAGCCGTCTTAAGTACAAGAGACTGATTCTTCTTACTGACAAGGTTTTGAACCATTCCTGTGACACTAGTTATAGATTCCGATGCTTCACTTCAGGTTTACTGTATCCCTTGGACGTTCTTATTGACGATGAAACACAGAAATTGCATCGGAATTAAATACAAAAGGCACAATGCCGACTTAAGTACAAGAAGACTGGCTCTTCCTACTGTCTAAGCTTTGAACCATTCCTGTGACACTAGTTATAGATTCCGATGTTTGACGTCAGTTTTACTGTATCCCTTGGACCTTCTTATTGACGATGAAACATAGAAATTGCATCGGAATTAAATACAAAGGGCACAAAGCCGACTTAAGTACAAGAGACTGACTCTCCTTACTGACAATGTTTTGAACCATACCTGTGACACTAGTTATAGATTCCGATGCTTCACTTCAGGTTTACTGTATACCTCTGACCTTCTTATTGATGATGAAACACAGAAATTGCATCGGAATTAAATACTAAAGGCACAATGCCGACTTAATTACAAGAAGTCTGACTCTTCTTACAGACTATCTTTTGAACCATTCCTGTGACACTAGTTATAGATTCCGATGCTTCACTTCAGGTTTACTGTATCCCTCTGACCTTCTTATTGACGACGAAACACTGAAATTGCATCGGAATTCAATAGAAAAGGCACAATGCCGACTTAAGTAAAAGAAGACTGACTCTTCTTACTCTCTATGTTTTGAACCATTCCTGTGACACTAGTTATAGATTCCGATGTTTGACTTCAGTTTTACTGTATCCCTTGGACCTCCTTATTGACGATGAAACACAGAAATACCATCGGATTTAAATACAAAAGGCACAATGCCGACTTAAAACATGAAGACCGGCACTTCTTACTGACTATGTTTTGAACCATTCCTGTGACACTAGTTATAGATTCCGATGCTTCACTTCAGGTTTACTGTATCCCTTGGACCTTTTTATTGACGATGAATCACAGAAATTGCATCGGAATTAAATACAAAAGGTACAATGCCGACTTAGGTACATGAAGACCGACACTTCTTACTGACTATGTTTTGAACCATTCCTGGGACACCAGTTATAGATTCCGATGCTTCACTCAAGGTTTACTGTATCCCTTGGACCTTCTTATTGACGATGAAACACAGAAATTGCTTCGGAATTAAATAAAAAAGGCACAATGCCGACTAAGGTTTATGAAGGCCGACACTTCTACTGACTATGTTTTGAACCATTCCTGTAACACTAGTTATAGATTCCGATGCTTCACTTCAGGTTTACTGTATCGCTTGGACCTTCTTATTGACGATGAAACACAGAAATTGCATCGGCATTAAATACAAAAGGCACAATGCCGACATAAGGACAACAAGACTTACTCTTCCTACTGACCCTTTCTGTGACACTTGTTACAGATTCCGATGCTTCACTTCAGGTTTAATGTATCCCTTGGACCTTCTTATTGACGATGAAATACAGAAACTGCATCGGAATGAAATACAAAAGGCACAATGCCGACTTAGGTACATGAAGACCGACACTTCTTACTGACTATGTTTTGAACCATACCTGTAACACTAGTTATAGATTCCGATGCTTCACTTCAGGTTTACTGTATCCCTTGGACCATCTTAGTGACGATGAAACACAGAAATTGCATCGGAATTAAATACAAAAGGCACAATGCCGACTTAAGTACATGAAGACCGACACTTCTTCCTGACTATGTTTTGAACCATTCCTGTAACACTAGTTATAGATTCCGATGCTTCACTTCAGGTTTATTGTATCCCTTGGACCTTCTTATTGACGATGAAACATAGAAATTGCATTGGAATTAAATACAAAAGGCACAATGCCGACTTAAGGACAAGAAGACTGACTCTTCTTACTGACCATTCCTGTGACACTAGTTATAGATTCGGATGCTTCACTTCAGGTTTACTGTATCCCTTGGACTTCTTATTGACGATGAAACACAGAAATTGCACCGGAATTAAACTCAAAAGGCACAATGCCGACTTAAGTACATGAAGACCGACACTTCTTTTTGACTATGTTTTGAACCATTCCTGTGACACTAGTTATAGATTCCGATGCTTCACTTCAGGTTTACTGTATCCCTTGGATCTTCTTATTTACGATGAAACACAGAAATTACATCGGAATTAAATACAAAATTCACAATGCCGACTTATGTACATGAAGACCGACACTTCGTACTGACAATGTTTTCAACCATTCCTGTGACATTCGTTATAGATTCCGATGCTTCACTCCAGGTTTACTGTATCCCTTGGACCTTCTTATTGACGATGAAACACAGAAATTGCATCGGAATTACATACAAAATGCACAAAGCCGACTTAAGTACATGAAGACCGACACTTCTTACTGAGTATGTTTTGAACCATTCCTGTAACACTAGTTATAGATTCCGATGCTTCACTTCAGGTTTACTGTATCGCTTGGACCTTCTTATTGACGATGAAACACAGAAATTGCATCGGAATAAAATACAAAAGGCACAATGCCGACTTAAGGACAAGAAGACTGACTCTTCCTACTGACCCTTTCTGTGACACTAGTTACAAATTCCGATGCTTCACTTCATGTTTACTGTATCCCTTGGACCTTCATATTGACGATGAAACACAGAAATTGCATCGGAATTAAATACAAAAGGTACAATGCTGACATAAGTACATGATGACCGACACTTCTTTCTGACTATGTTTTGAACCATTCCTGTGACACTAGTTATTGATTCCGATGCTTCAATCCAGGTTTACTGTATCCCTTGGACCTTCATATTGACGATGAAACACAGAAATTGCATCGGAATGAAATACAAAAGGCACACGGCGACTAAAGTACATGAAGACCGACACTTCTTACTGACTATGTTTTGAACCATTCCTGTAACACTAGTTATTGATTCCGATGCTTCACTTCATGCTTACTGTATCCCTTGGACATTCTTATTGACGAAGAAACACATAAATTGCATCGGAATTAAATGCAAAAGGCACAATGCCGACTTAAGGACAAGAAGACTGACTCTTCCTACTGACCATTCCTGTGAAACTAGTTATAGATTCCGATGCATCACTTCAGGTTTACTGTATCCCTTGGACCTTCTTATTGACGATGAAACACAGAAATTGCATCGGAATTAAATACAAAAGGCACAATGCTGACTTAGGTACATGAAGACCGACACTTCTTGCTGACTATGCTTTGAACCATTCCTGGGACACCAGTTTTAGATTCCGATGCTTCACTCCAGGTTTACTGTATCCCTTGGACCTTCTTATTGACGATGAAACACAGAAATTACCTAGGAATTAAATACAAAAGGCCCAAAGCCGTCTTAAGTACAAGAGACTGACTCTTCTTACTGACAAGGTTTTGAACCATTCCTGTGACACTAGTTATAGATTCCGATGCTTCACTTAAGGTTTACTGTATCCCTTGGACGTTCTTATTGACGATGAAACACAGAAATTGCATCGGAATTAAATACAAAAGGCACAATGCCGACTTAAGTACAAGAAGACTGGCTCTTCCTACTGTCTAAGCTTTGAACCATTCCTGTGACACTAGTTATAAATTCCGATGTTTGACTTCAGTTTTACTGTATCCCTTGCACCTTCTTATTGACGATGAAACATAGAAATTGCATCGGAATTAAATACAAAGGGCACAAAGCCGACTTAAGTACAAGAGACTGACTCTCCTTACTGACAATGTTTTGAACCATACCTGTGACACTAGTTATAGATTCCGATGCTTCACTTCAGGTTTACTGTATACCTCTGACCTTCTTATTGATGATGAAACACAGAAATTGCATCGGAATTAAATACTAAAGGCACAATGCCGACTTAATTACAAGAAGTCTGACTCTTCTTACTGACTATCTTTTGAACCATTCCTGTGACACTAGTTATAGATTCCGATGCTTCACTTCAGGTTTACTGTATCCCTCTGACCTTCTTATTGACGACGAAACACTGAAATTGCATCGGAATTCAATAGAAAAGGCACAATGCCGACTTAAGTAAAAGAAGACTGACTCTTCTTACTGTCTATGTTTTGAACCACTCCTGTGACACTAGTTATAGATTCCGATGTATGACTTCAGTTTTACTGTATCCCTTGCACCTTCGTATTGACGATGAAACACAGAAATACCATCGGATTTAAATACAAAAGGCACAATGCCAACTTAAAACATGAAGACCGGCACTTCTTACTGACTATGCTTTGAACCATTCCTGTGACACTAGTTATAGATTCCGATGCTTCACTTCAGGTTTACTGTATCCCTTGGACCTTCTTATTGACGATGAATCGCAGAAATTGCATCGGAATTAAATACAAAAGGTACAATGCCGACTTAGGTACATGAAGACCGACACTTCTTACTGACTATGTTTTGAACCATTCCTGGGACACCAGTTATAGATTCCGATGCTTCACTCAAGGTTTACTGTATCCCTTGGACCTTCTTATTGACGATGGAACACAGAAATTGCTTCGGAATTAAATACAAAAGGCACAATGCCGACTAAGGTTTATGAAGGCCGACAATTCTACTGACTATATTTTGAACCATTCCTGTAACACTAGTTATAGATTCCGATGCTTCACTTCAGGTTTACTGTATCCCTTGGACCATCTTAGTGACGATGAAACACAGAAATTGCATCGATATTAAATACAAAAGGCACAATGCCGACTTAAGTACATGAAGACCGACACTTCTTCCTGACTATGTTTTGAACCATTCCTGTAACACTAGTTATAGATTCCGATGCTTCACTTCAGGTTTACTGTATCCCTTGGACCTTCTTGTTGACGATGAAACACAGAAATTGCATTGGAATTAAATACAAAAGGCACAATGCCGACTTAAGGACAAGAAGACTGACTCTTCTTACTGACCATTCCTGTGACACTAGTTATAGATTCCGATGCTTCACTTCAGGTTTACTGTATCCCTTGGACCTTCTTATTGACGATGAAACACTGAAATTGCATCGGAATTACATACAAAAGGCACAAAGCCGACTTAAGTACATGAAGACCGACACTTCTTACTGAGTATGTTTTGAACCATTCCTGTAACACTAGTTATAGATTCCGATGCTTCACTTCAGGTTTACTGTATCGCTCGGACCTTCTTATTGACGATGAAACACAGAAATTGCATCGGAATTAAATACAAAAGGCACAATGCCGACTTAAGGACAAGAAGACTGACTCTTCTTACTGACCATTCCTGTGACACTAGTTATAGATTCCGATGCTTCACTTCAGGTTTACTGTATCCCTTGGACCTTCTTATTGACGATGAAACACTGAAATTGCATCGGAATGAAATACAAAAGGCACACGGCATCTTAAGTACATGAAGACCGACACTTCTTACTGACTATGTTTTGAACCATTCCTGTAACACTAGTTATTGATTCCGATGCTTCACCTCATGCTTACTGTATCCCTTGGACATTCTTATTGACGAAGAAACACATAAATTGCATCGGAATTAAATGCAAAAGGCACAATGCCGACTTAAGGACAAGAAGACTGACTCTTCCTACTGACCATTCCTGTGAAACTAGTTATAGATTCCGATGCATCACTTCAGGTTTACTGTATCCCTTGGACCTTCTTATTGACGATGAAACACAGAAATTGCATCGGAATTAAATACAAAAGGCACAATGCTGACTTAGGTACATGTAGACCGACACTTCTTGCTGACTATGTTTTGAACCATTCCTGGGACACCAGTTTTAGATTCCGATGCTTCACTCCAGGTTTACTGTATCCCTTGGACCTTCGTATTGACGATGAAACACAGAAATTGCCTCGGAATTAAATACAAAAGGCCCAAAGCCGTCTTAAGTACAAGAGACTGACTCTTCTTACTGACAAGGTTCTGAACCATTCCTGTGACACTCGTTATAGATTCCGATGCTTCACTTCAGGTTTACTATATCCCTTGGACGTTCTTATTGACGATGAAACACAGAAATTGCATCGGAATTAAATACAAAAGGCACAATGCCGACTTAAGTACAAGAAGACTGGCTCTTCCTACTCTCTAAGCTTTGAACCATTTCTGTGACACTAGTTATAGATTCCGATGTTTGACTTCAGTTTTACTGTATCCCTTGGACCTTCTTATTGACGATGAAACATAGAAATTGCATCGGAATTAAATACAAAGGGCACAAAGCCGACTTAAGTACAAGAGACTGACTCTCCTTACTGACAATGTTTGAACCATACCTGTGACACTAGTTATAGATTCCGATGCTTCAATTCAGGTTTACTGTATCCCTTGGACTTTCTTATTGACGATGAAACACAGAAATTGCATCGGAATTAAATACAAAAGGCACAATGCCGACTTACGTACAAGAAGACTGACTCTTCTTACTGCCTTTGTTTTGAACCAATCCTGTGACACTAGTTAGAGATTCCGATGCTTCACATCAGGTTTACTGCATCCCTGCATCCCTTTGACCTTCTTATTGACGATTAAACACAGAAATTGCGTCGCAATTAAATACAAAAGGCACAATGCCGACTTAAGTACAAAAAGACTGACTCTTCTTACTGACTATGTTTTGAACCGTTCATGTGACACTAGTTATAGATTCCGATGCTTCACTTCAGGTTTACTGTATACCTCTGACCTTCTTATTGATGATGAAACACAGAAATTGCATCGGAATTAAATACTAAAGGCACAATGCCGACTTAATTACAAGAAGTCTGAC
Organism: Schistocerca americana; assembly: GCF_021461395.2. NCBI lineage: Eukaryota > Metazoa > Arthropoda > Insecta > Orthoptera > Acrididae > Schistocerca > Schistocerca americana. The sequence continues at coordinate 30,671,204 of NC_060125.1, forward strand.
TCTTCTTACTGACTATCTTTTGAACCATTCCTGTGACACTAGTTATAGATTCCGATGCTTCACTTCAGTTTTACTGTATCCCTTGGACCTCCTTATTGACGATGAAAAACAGAAATAGCATCGGATTTAAATACAAAAGGCACAATGCCGACTTAAAACATGAAGACCGACACTTCTTACTGACTATGTTTTGAACAATTCCTGTGACACTAGTTATAGATTCCGATGCTTCTCTTCAGGTTTACTGTATCCCTTGGACCTTCTTATTGACGATGAGAGACAGAAATTGCATCGGAATTAAATACAAAAGGCACAATGCCGACTTAAGTACAAGAAGACTGGCTCTTCCTACTGTCTAAGTTTGAACCATTCCTGTGACACTAGTTATAGATTCCGATGTTTGACTTCAGTTTTACTGTATCCCTTGGACCTTCTTATTGACGATGAAACATAGAAATTGCATCGGAATTAAATACAAAGGGCACAAAGCCGACTTAAGTACAAGAGACTGACTCTCCTTACTGACAATGTTTTGAACCATACCTGTGACACTAGTTATAGATTCCGATGCTTCACTTCAGGTTTACTGTATACCTCTGACCTTCTTATTGATGATGAAACACAGAAATTGCATCGGAATTAAATACTAAAGGCACAATGCCGACTTAATTACAAGAAGTCTGACTCTTCTTACTGACTATCTTTTGAACCATTCCTGTGACACTAGTTATAGATTCCGATGCTTCACTTCAGGTTTACTGTATCCCTCTGACCTTCTTATTGACGACGAAACACTGAAATTGCATCGGAATTCAATAGAAAAGGCACAATGCCGACTTAAGTAAAAGAAGACTGTCTCTTCTTACTGTCTATGTTTTGAACCATTCCTGTGACACTAGTTATAGATTCCGATGTTTGACTTCAGTTTTACTGTATCCCTTGCACCTCCTTATTGACGATGAAACACAGAAATACCATCGGATTTAAATACAAAAGGCACAATGCCGACTTAAAACATGAAGACCGGCACTTCTTACTGACTATGTTTTGAACCATTCCTGTGACACTAGTTATAGATTCCGAAGCTTCACTTCAGGTTTACTGTATCGCTTGGACCTTCTTATTGACAATGAAACACAGAAATTGCATCGGAATTAAATACAAAAGGCACAATGCCGACTTAAGGACAAGAAGACTGACTCTTCCTACTGACCCTTTCTATGACACTAGTTACAAATTCCGATGCTTCACTTCAGGTTTACTGTATCCCATGGACCTTCTTATTGACGATGAAACACAGAAATTGCATCGGAATTAAATAAAAAAGGTACAATGCTGACTTAAGTACATGAAGACCAACACTTCTTTCTGACTATGTTTTGAACCATTCCAGTGACACTAGTTATAGATTCCGATGCTTCAATCCAGGTTTACTGTATCCCTTGGACCTTCTTATTGACGATGAAACACAGAAATTGCATCGGAATGAAATACAAAAGGCACACGGCATCTTAAGTACATGAAGACCGACACTTCTTACTGACTATGTTTTGAACCATTCCTGTAACACTAGTTATTGATTCCGATGCTTCACCTCATGCTTACTGTATCCCTTGGACATTCTTATTGACGAAGAAACACATAAATTGCATCGGAATTAAATGCAAAAGGCACAATGCCGACTTAAGGACAAGAAGACTGACTCTTCCTACTGACCATTCCTGTGAAACTAGTTATAGATTCCGATGCATCACTTCAGGTTTACTGTATCCCTTGGACCTTCTTATTGACGATGAAACACAGAAATTGCATCGGAATTAAATACAAAAGGCACAATGCTGACTTAGGTACATGTAGACCGACACTTCTTGCTGACTATGTTTTGAACCATTCCTGGGACACCAGTTTTAGTTTCCGATGCTTCACTCCAGGTTTACTGTATCCCTTGGACCTTCTTATTGACGATGAAACACAGAAATTGCCTCGGAATTAAATACAAAAGGCCCAAAGCCGTCTTAAGTACAAGAGACTGACTCTTCTTACTGACAAGGTTCTGAACCATTCCTGTGACACTCGTTATAGATTCCGATGCTTCACTTCAAGTTTACTATATCCCTTGGACGTTCTTATTGACGATGAAACACAGAAATTGCATCGGAATTAAATACAAAAGGCACAATGCCGACTTAAGTACAAGAAGACTGGCTCTACCTACTCTCTAAGCTTTGAACCATTCCTGTGACACTAGTTATAGATTCCGATGTTTGACTTCAGTTTTACTGTATCCCTTGGACCTTCTTATTGACGATGAAACATAGAAATTGCATCGGAATTAAATACAAAGGGCACAAAGCCGACTTAAGTACAAGAGACTGACTCTCCTTACTGACAATGTTTGAACCATACCTGTGACACTAGTTATAGATTCCGATGCTTCAATTCAGGTTTACTGTATCCCTTGGACTTTCTTATTGACGATGAAACACAGAAATTGCATCGGAATTAAATACAAAAGGCACAATGCCGACTTACGTACAAGAAGTCTGACTCTTCTTACTGCCTTTGGTTTGAACCAATCCTGTGACACTAGTTAGAGATTCCGATGCTTCACTTCAGGTTTACTGCATCCCTTTGACCTTCTTATTGACGATTAAACACAGAAATTGCGTCGGAATTAAATACAAAAGGCACAATGCCGCCTTAAGTACAAAAAGACTGACTCTTCTTACTGACTATGTTTTGAACCGTTCATGTGACACTAGTTATAGATTCCGATGCTTCACTTCAGGTTTACTGTATACCTCTGACCTTCTTATTGATGATGAAACACAGAAATTGCATCGGAATTAAATACTAAAGGCACAATGCCGACTTAATTACAAGAAGTCTGACTCTTCTTACTGACTATCTTTTGAACCATTCCTGTGACACTAGTTATAGATTCCGATGCTTCACTTCAGTTTTACTGTATCCCTTGGACCTCCTTATTGACGATGAAAAACAGAAATAGCATCGGATTTAAATACAAAAGGCACAATGCCGACTTAAAACATGAAGACCGACACTTCTTACTGACTATGTTTTGAACAATTCCTGTGACACTAGTTATAGATTCCGATGCTTCTCTTCAGGTTTACTGTATCCCTTGGACCTTCTTATTGACGATGAAAGACAGAAATTGCATCGGAATTAAATACAAAAGGCACAATGCCGACTTAAGTACAAGAAGACTGGCTCTTCCTACTGTCTAAGCTTTGAACCATTCCTGTGACAGTAGTTATAGATTCCGATGTTTGACTTCAGTTTTACTGTATCCCTTGGACCTTCTTATTGACGATGAAACATAGAAATTGCATCGGAATTAAATACAAAGGGCACAAAGCCGACTTAAGTACAAGAGACTGACTCTCCTTACTGACAATGTTTTGAACCATACCTGTGACACTAGTTATAGATTCCGATGCTTCACTTCAGGTTTACTGTATACCTCTGACCTTCTTATTGATGATGAAACACAGAAATTGCATCGGAATTAAATACTAAAGGCACAATGCCGACTTAATTACAAGAAGTCTGACTCTTCTTACTGACTATCTTTTGAACCATTCCTGTGACACTAGTTATAGATTCCGATGCTTCACTTCAGGTTTACTGTATCCCTCTGACCTTCTTATTGACGACGAAACACTGAAATTGCATCGGAATTCAATAGAAAAGGCACAATGCCGACTTAAGTAAAAGAAGACTGACTCTTCTTACTGTCTATGTTTTGAACCATTCCTGTGACACTAGTTATAGATTCCGATGTTTGACTTCAGTTTTACTGTATCCCTTGCCCCTCCTTATTGACGATGAAACACAGAAATACCATCGGATTTAATTACAAAAGGCACAATGCCGACTTAAAACATGAAGACCGGCACTTCTTACTGACTATGTTTTGAACCATTCCTGTGACACTAGTTATAGATTCCGATGCTTCACTTCAGGTTTACTGTATCCCTTGGACCTTCTTATTGACGATGAATCACAGAAATTGCATCGGAATTAAATACAAAAGGTACAATGCCGACTTAGGTACAAGAAGACCGACACTTCTTACTGACTATGTTTTGAACCATTCCTGGGACACCAGTTATAGATTCCGATGCTTCACTCAAGGTTTACTGTATCCCTTGGACCTTCTTATTGACGATGAAACACAGAAATTGCCTAGGGAATTAAATACAAAAGGCACAATGCAGACTAAGGTTTATGAAGGCCGACACTTCTACTGACTATGTTTTGAACCATTCCTGTAACACTAGTTGTAGATTCCGATGCTTCACTTCAGGTTTACTGTATCCCTTGGACCATCTTAGTGACGATGAAACACAGAAATTGCATCGGAATTAAATACAAAAGGCACAATGCCGACTTAAGTACATGAAGACCGACACTTCTTCCTGACTATGTTTTGAACCATTCCTGTAACACTAGTTATAGATTCCGATGCTTCACTTCAGGTTTACTGTATCCCTTGGACCTTCTTATTGACGATGAAACACAGAAATTGCATTGGAATTAAATACAAAAGGCACAATGCCGACTTAAGGACAAGAAGACTGACTCTTCTTACTGACCATTCCTGTGACACTAGTTATAGATTCCGATGCTTCACTTCAGGTTTACTGTATCCCTTGGACCTTCATATTGACGATGAAACACTGAAATTGCATCGGAATTACATACAAAAGGCACAAAGCCGACTTAAGTACATGAAGACCGACACTTCTTACTGAGTATGTTTTGAACCATTCCTGTAACACTAGTTATAGATTCCGATGCTTCACTTCAGGTTTACTGTATCCCTTGGACCTTCTTATTGACGATGAAACACAGAAATTGCATTGGAATTAAATACAAAAGGCACAATGCCGACTTAAGGACAAGAAGACTGACTCTTCTTACTGACCATTCCTGTGACACTAGTTATAGATTCCGATGCTTCACTTCAGGTTTACTGTATCCCTTGGACCTTCTTATTGACGATGAAACACAGAAATTGCATCGGAATGAAATACAAAAGGCACACGGCATCTTAAGTACATGAAGACCGACACTTCTTACTGACTATGTTTTGAACCATTCCTGTAACACTAGTTATTGATTCCGATGCTTCACCTCATGCTTACTGTATCCCTTGGACATTCTTATTGACGAAGAAACACATAAATTGCATCGGAATTAAATGCAAAAGGCACAATGCCGACTTAAGGACAAGAAGACTGACTCTTCCTACTGACCATTCCTGTGAAACTAGTTATAGATTCCGATGCATCACTTCAGGTTTACTGTATCCCTTGGACCTTCTTATTGACGATGAACTACAGAAATTGCATCGGAATTAAACACAAAAGGCACAATGCTGACTTAGGTACATGTAGACCGACACTTCTTGCTGACTATGTTTTGAACCATTCCTGGGACACCAGTTTTAGATTCCGATGCTTCACTCCAGGTTTACTGTATCCCTTGGACCTTCTTATTGACGATGAAACACAGAAATTGCCTCGGAATTAAATACAAAAGGCCCAAAGCCGTCTTAAGTACAAGAGACTGACTCTTCTTACTGACAAGGTTCTGAACCATTCCTGTGACACTCGTTATAGATTCCGATGCTTCACTTCAGGTTTACTATATCCTTTGGACGTTCTTCTTGACGATGAAACACAGAAATTGCATCGGAATTAAATACAAAAGGCACAATGCCGACTTAAGTACAAGAAGACTGGCTCTTCCTACTCTCTAAGCTTTGAACCATTCCTGTGACACTAGTTATAGATTCCGATGTTTGACTTCAGTTTTACTGTATCCCTTGGACCTTCTTATTGACGATGAAACATAGAAATTGCATCGGAAATAAATACAAAGCGCACAAAGCCGACTTAAGTACAAGAGACTGACTCTCCTTACTGACAATGTTTGAACCATACCTGTGACACTAGTTATAGATTCCGATGCTTCACTTCAGGTTTACTGTATACCTCTGACCTTCTTATTGATGATGAAACACAGAAATTGCATCGGAATTAAATACTAAAGGCACAATGCCGACTTAATTACAAGAAGTCTGACTCTTCTTACTGACTATCTTTTGAACCATTCCTGTGACACTAGTTATAGATTCCGATGCTTCACTTCAGTTTTACTGTATCCCTTGGACCTCCTTATTGACGATGAAAAACAGAAATAGCATCGGATTTAAATACAAAAGGCACAATGCCGACTTAAAACATGTAGACCGACACTTCTTATTGACTATGTTTTGAACAATTCCTGTGACACTAGTTATAGATTCCGATGCTTCTCTTCAGGTTTACTGTATCCCTTGGGCCTTCTTATTGACGATGAAAGACAGAAATTGCATCGAAATTAAATACAAAAGGCACAATGCCGACTTAAGGGCAAGAAGACGGACTCTTCCTACTGACCATTCCTGTGACACTAGTTATAGATTCCGATGCTTCACTTCAGGTTTACTGTCTCCCTTGGACCTTTTTACCGACGATGAAACACAGAAATTGCATCGGAATTAAATACAAAAGGCACAATGCCGACTTAAGTACGTGAAGACCGACACTTCCTACTGACTATGTTTTGAAGCATTCCTGTGACACTAGTTACAGATTCCGATGCTTCACTTCAGGTTTACTGTATCCCTTGGACCTTCTTATTGACGATGAAACACAGAAATTGCATCGGAATTAAATACAAAAGGCACAATGCCGACTTAAGGAGAAGAAGACTGACTCTTCTTACTGACCATTCCTGTGACACTAGTTATAGATTCCGATGCTCCACTTCAGGTTTACTGTATCCCTTGGACCTTCTTATTGACGATGAAACACAGAAATTGCATCGGAATTAAATACAAAAGGCACAATGCCGACTTAAGTACATGAAGACCGACACTTCTTACTCACTATGTTTTGAACCATTCCTGTGACACTAGTTATAGATTCCGATGCTTCAATCCAGGTTTACTGTATCCCTTGGACCTTCTTATTGACGATGAAACATAGAAATTGCATCGGAATTAAATACAAAAGGCACACGGCGTCTTAAGTACATGAAGACCGACACTTCTTACTGACTATGTTTTGAACCATTCCTGTAACACTAGTTATTGATTCCGATGCTTCACTTTATGCTTACTGTATCCCTTGGACATTCTTATTGACGAAGAAACACATAAATTGCATCCGAATTAAATGCAAAAGGCACAATGCCGATTTAAGGACAAGAAGACTGACTCTTCCTACTGACCATTCCTGTGAAACTAGTTATAGATTCCGATGCATGACTTCAGGTTTACTGTATCCCTTGGACCTTCTTATTGACGATGAAACACAGAAATTGCATCGGAATTAAATACAAAAGGCACAATGCTGACTTAGGTACATGTAGACCGACACTTCTTGCTGACTATGTTTTGAACCATTCCTGGGACACCAGTTTTAGATTCCGATGCTTCACTCCAGGTTTACTGTATCCCTTGGACCTTCTTATTGACGATGAAACACAGAAATTGCCTCGGAATTAAATACAAAAGGCCCAAAGCCGTCTTAAGTACAAGAGACTGACTCTTCTTACTGACAAGGTTCTGAACCATTCCTGTGACACTCGTTATAGATTCCGATGCTTCACTTCAGGTTTACTATATCCCTTGGACGTTCTTATTGACGATGAAACACAGAAATTGCATCGGAATTAAATACAAAAGGCACAATGCCGACTTAAGTACAAGAAGACTGGCTCTTCCTACTCTCTAAGCTTTGAACCATTCCTGTGACACTAGTTATAGATTCCGATGCTTCACTCCAGGTTTACTGTATCCCTTGGACCTTCCTATTGACGATGAAACACAGAAATTGCCTCGGAATTAAATACAAAAGGCACAATGCCGACTTTAGTTTATGAAGACCGACACTCCTTACTGACTATGTTTTGAACCATTCCTGTAACACTGGTTATAGATTCCGATGCTTCACTTCAGGTTTACTGTGTCCCTTGGACCTTATTATTGACGATGAAACACAGAAATTGCATCGGAATTTAATACAAAAGGCACAATGCCGACTTAAGGACAAGAAGACTGACTCATCCTACTGACCCTTACTGTGACACATGTTATAGATTCCGATGCTTCACTTCGGGTTTACTGTATCCCTTGGACCTTCTTATTGACGATGAAACACAGAAAATGTATCGGAATTAAATACAAAAGGCACAATGCCGACTTAAGTACATGAAGACCGACTCTTCTTACTGACTATGTTTTGAACCGTTCATGTGACACTAGTTATAGATTCCGATGCTTCTCTTCAGGTTTACTGTCTCCCTTGGACCTTTTTACCGACGATGAAACACAGAAATTGCATCGGAATTAAATACAAAAGGCACAATGCCGACTTAAGTACGTGAAGACCGACACTTCTTACTGACTATGTTTTGAAGCATTCCTGTGACACTAGTTACAGATTCCGATGCTTCACTTCAGGGTTACTGTCTCCCTTGGACCTTCTTATTGACGATGAAACACAGAAATTGCATCGGAATGAAATACAAAAGCACAATGCCGACTTAAGTACAAGAAGACTGACTGTTCCTACTGACCGTCCCTGTGACACTAGTTATAGATTCCGATGCTTCACTTCAGGTTTACTGTATCCCTTGGACCTTCTTATACACGATGAAACACAGAAATCGCATCGGAATTATATACAAAAGGCACAATGCCGACTTAAGTACATGAAGACCGACACTTCTTACTGACTATGATTTGACCCATTCCTGTGACACTAGTTATAGATTCCGATGCTTCACTTCAGGTTTACTGTATCCCTTGGACCCTCCTATTGACGATGAAACACAGAAAGTGCATCGGAATTAAATGCAAAAGGCACAATGCCGACTTAAGTACATGAAGACCGACACTTCTCACTGACTATGTTTTGAACCATTCCTGTGACACTAGTTATAGATTCCGATGCTTCACTCCAGGTTTACTGCATCCCTTGGACCTTCTAATTGACGATGAAACACAGAAATTGCATCGGAATTAAACACAAAAGGCACGACGCCGACTTAAGTACATGAAGACCGACACTTCTTACTGACTATGTCATGAACCATTCGTGTGACACTAGTTATAGATTCCGATGCTTCACTTCAGGTTTACTGTATCCCTTGGACCATCTTATTGACGATGAAACACAGAAATTGCATCGGAATTAAATACAAAAGCACAATGCCGACTTAAGTACAAGAAGACTGACTCTTCCTAATGTCCAAGTTTTGAACCATTCCTGTGACACTAGTTATAGATTCCGATGCTTCACTACAGGTTTACCGTATCCCTTGGACCTTCTTATTGACGATGAAACACAGAAATTGCATCGGAATTAAATACAAAAGGCACAATGCCGACTTAAGTACATGAAGACCGACACTTCTTACTGACTATGTTTGAACCATTTTCTGTGACACTAGTTATAGAGTCCGATGTTTGACTTCAGGTTAACTGTATCCCTTGGACCTTCTTATTGACGATGAAACACAGAAATTGCATCGGAATTAAATGCAAAAGGCACAATGCCGACTTAAGTATATGAAGACCGACACTTCTTACTGACTATGTTTTGAACCATTCCTGTGACACTAGTTATAGATTCCGATGCTTCACTCCAGGTTTACTGTATCCCTTGGACCTTCTTATTGACGATGAAACACAGAAATTGCATCGGAATTAAACACAAAAGGCCTGACGCCGACTTAAGTACATGAAGACCGACACTTCTTACTGACTAAGTTTTGAACCATTCCTGTAACACTAACTATAGATTCCGATGCTTCACTTCAGGTTTACTGTAGCCCTTGGACCTTCTTATTGACGATGAAACACAGAAATTGCATGGGATTTAAATACAAATGGCACAATGCCGACTTAAGTACAAGAAGACTGACTCTTCCTAATGTCTAAGTTTTGAACCATTCCTGTGACACTAGTTATAGATTCCGATGCTTCACTTCAGGTTTACTGTATCCCTTGGACCTTCTTATTGACGATGAAGCACAGAAATTGCATCGGAATTAAATGCAAAACGCACAATGCCGACTTAAGTACATGAAGACCGACACTTCTTACTGACTATGTTTTGAACCATTCCTGTAACACTAGTTATAGATTCCGATGCTTCACTTCAGGTTTACTGTATCCCTTGGACCTTCTTATTGACGATAAAACACAGAAATTGCATGGGAATTAAATACAAAGGTCACATTGCCGACTTAAGTACATGAAGACCGACACTTCTTACTGACTATGATTTGAACCATTCCTGAGACACTAGTTATAGATTCCGATGCATCACTCCTGGTTTACTGGATCCCTTGGACCTTCTTATTGACGATGAAACACAGAAATTGCATCGGAATTAAATGCAAAACGCACAATGCCGACTTAAGTACATGAAGACCGACACTTCTTACTGACTATGTTTTGAACCATTCCTGTAACACTAGTTATAGATTCCGATGGTTCACTTCAGGTTTACTGTATCCCTTGGACCTTCTTATTGACGATGAAACACGGAAATTGCATCGGAATTAAATAAAAAAGGCACGCTGCCGACTTAATTACATGAAGACCGACACTTCTTACTGACAATATTTTGAACCATTCCTGTGACACTAGTTATAGTTTCCGAAGCTTCACTTCAGGTTCACTCTATCCCTTGGAGCTTCTTATTGACGATGAAACGCAGAAATTGCATCGGAATCAAATACAAGAGGCACAATGCCGACTAAAGTACATGAAGGCCGACAGTTCTAACTGACTATGTTTTGAACCATTCCTGTGACACTAGTTATAGATTCCGATGCTTCACTTCAGGGTTACTGTATCCCTTGGACCTTCTTACTGACGATGAAACACAGAAATTGCATCGGAATTATATACCAAAGGCACAATGCCGACTTAAGTACATGAAGACCGACACTTCTTACTGACTATGTTTTGAACCATTCCTGTGACACTAGTTATAGATTCCGATGCTTCAATTCAGCTTTACTGTATCCCTTGGACCTTCTTATTGACGATGAAACACAGAAATTGCATCAGAATTAAATACAAAAGGCAGAATGCCGACATAAGGACATGAAGATTGACTCTTCCTGCTGACCATTCCTGCGACACTAGTTATAGATTCCGATGCTTCACTCCATTTTTACTGTATCCCTTGGACCTTCTTATTGACGATGAAACACAGATATTGCATGGGATTTAAATACAAAAGGCACAATGCCGACTTCAATACAAGAAGACTGACTCTTCCTAATGTCTAAGTTTTGAACCATTCCCGTGACACTAGTTATAGATTCCGATGCTTCACTTCAGGTTTACTGTATCCCTTGGACCTTCTTATTGACGATGAAACACAGAAATTGCATCGGAATTAAATACAAAAGTCACAATGCCGACTGAAGTACAAGAAGACTGACTCTTCCTACTGTCTACGTTTTGAACCATTCCTGCGACACTAGTTATAGATTCCGATGCTTCACTCCAGGTTTACTGTATCCCTTGGACCTTCTTATTGACGATGAAACACAGAAATAGCATCGGAATTAAATACAAAAGCACAATGCCGACTTAAGTACAAGAAGACTGACTCTTCCTAATGTCTAAGTTTTGATCCATTCCTGTGACACTAGTTATAGATTCCGATGCTCCACTTCAGGTTTGCCGTATCCCTTGGGCCTTCTTATTGACGATGAAACACAGAAATTGCATCGGAATTAAATACAAAAGGCACAATGCCGACTCAAGTATATGAAGACCGACACTTCTTACTGACTATGTTTTGAACCATTCCTGTAACACTAGTTATAGATTCCGATGCTTCACTTCAGGTTTACTGTATCCCTAGGACCTTCTTATTGACGATGAAACACAGAAATTCCATTGGTATTAAATACAAAAGGCACAATGCCGACTTAAGGACAAGAAGACTGACTCTTGTGACTGACCATTCCTGTGACAGTAGGTATACATTCCGATTCTTCACACCAGGTTTACTGTATCCCTTGGACCTTCTTATTGGCGATGAAACACAGAAATTGCATCGGAATTAAATACAAAAGGCACAATGCCGACTTCAGTACAAGAGGACTGACTCTTCCTACTGACCATTCCTGTGACACTAGTTATGGATTCCGATGCTTCACTTAGGGTTTACTGTAACCCTTGGACCTTCTTATTGACGATGAAACACAGAAATTGCATCGGAATTAAATACAAAAGGCACAATGCCGATTTAAGTTCGTGAAGGAGGACACTTCTTCGTGACTAAGTTTTGATAAATTCCTGTGACACTAGTTATGGATTCCGATGCTTCACTTCAGGTTTACTGTATCCCTTGGACCTTCTTATTGACGATGAAACACAGAAATTTCATCGGAATTAAATACAAAAGGCACAATGCCGACTTAAGTACATGAAGAACGACACTTCTTACTGACAATGTTTTGAAGCATTCCTGTGACACTAGTTATAGATGCCGATGCTTCACTTCAGGTTTACTGTATCCCTTGGATCTTCTGATTGACGATGAAACACAGAAATTGCATGGGAATTAAATACAAAGGTCACAATGCCGACTTAAGTACATGAAGACCGACACTTCTTACTGACTATGATTTGAACCATTCCTGAGACACTAGTTATAGATTCCGATGCATCACTCCTGGTTTACTGTATCCCTTGGACCTTCGTATTAACGATGAAACACAGAAATTGCATCGGAATTAAATGCAAAACGCACAATGCCGACTTAAGTACATGAAGACCGACACTTCTTACTGACTATGGTTTGAACCATTCCTGTAACACTAGTTATAGATTCCGATGCTTCACTTCAGGTTTTCTGTATCCCTTGGACCTTCTTATTGACGATGAAACACAGAAATTGCATCGGAATTAAATACAAAAGGCACAATGCCGACTTAAGGACAAGAAGACTGACTCTTCCTACTGACGATTCCTGTGACACTAGTTATAGATTCCGATGCTTCACTTCAGGTTTACTGTATCCCTTGGACCTTCTTACTGACGATGAAAAAGATAAATTGCATCGGAAATAAATACAAATGGCACAATACCGACTTAAGTACATGACGACCGACACTTCTTACTGACTATGATTTGAACCATTCCTGTGACACTAGTTATAGATTCCGATGCTTCACTTCAGGTTTACTGTATCCCTTGGACCTTCTTATTGACGAAGAAACACAGAAATTGCATCGGAATTAAATACAAAAGGCACAATGCCGACTTAAGGACAAGAAGACTGACTCTTCCCACTGACCATTCCTGTGACACTAGTTATAGATTCCAATGCTTCACTTCAGGTTTACTGTATCCCTTGGACCTTCTTATTGACGATGGAACACAGAAATTGCATCGGAATTAGATACAAAAGGCACAACGCCGACTGAAGTACATGAAGACCGACACTTCTTACTGACTATGTTTTGAACCTTTCCTGTAACACTAGTTATAGATTCCGATGCTTCACTTCAGGTTTACTGTATCCCTTGGACCTTCTTATTGACGATGAAACACAGAAATTGCATCGGAATTAAATACAAAAGGCACAATGCCGACTTAAGGACAAGAAGACTGACTCTTCCTACTGACCATTCCTGTGACACAAGTTATGGATTCCGATGCTTCACTCCAGGTTTACTGTATCCCTTGGACCTTCTTATTGACGATGAAATACAGAAATTGCATCGGAATTAAATATAAAATGCACAGCGCCGACTTAAGGACAAGAAGACTGACTCTTCCTACTGACCATTCCTGTGACACAAGTTATGGATTCCGATGCTTCACTCCAGGTTTACTGTATCCCTTGGAACTTCTTATTGACGATGAAATACAGAAATTGCATCGGAATTAAATACACAAGGCACATTGCCGACTTAAGGACAAGAAGACTGACTCTTCCTACTGACCATTCCTGTGACACAAGTTATGGATTCCGATGCTTCACTCCAGGTTTACTGTATCCCTTGGACCTTCTTATTGACGATGAAACACAGAAATTGCATCGGAATTAAATACAGAAGGCACAATGCCGACTAAAGTACTTGAAGACCGACACTACTTACTGACTATGTTTTGAACCATTCCTGTGACACTAGTTATAGATTCCGACGCTTCACTTCAGGTTTACTGTATACCTTGGACCTTCTTACTGAAGATGAAATACATAAATTGCATCGGAATTATATACCAAAGGCACAATGCCGACTTAAGTACATGAAGACCGACACTTCTTACTGACTATGTTTTGAACCATTCCTGTGACACTAGTTATAGATTCCGATGCATCACTTCAGCTTTACTGTATCCCTTGGACCTTCTTATTGACGATGAAACACTAGAATTGCATCAGAATTAAATACAAAAGGCAGAATGCCGACATAAGGACATGAAGATTGACTCTTCCAGCTGACCATTCCTGCGACACTAGTTATAGATTCCGATGCTTCACTCCAGGTTTACTGTATCCCTTGGACCTTCTTATTGACGATGAAACCTAGAAATTGCATCGGAATTGAATACAAAAGGCACAATGCCGACTTAAGGACAAGAAGACTGACTCTTCCTACTGACCATTCCTGTGACACTAGTTATAGATTCCGATGCTTCACTTCAGGTTTACTGTATCTATTGGACCTTCTTATTAACGATGAAACACAGAAATTGCATCGGAATTAAATACAAAAGGGACAATGCAGACTTAAGGACAAGAAGACTGATTCTTCCTACTGACCATTCCTGTGACACTAGTTATATATTCCGATGCTTCACTTCAGGTTTATTGTATCCCTTGGACCTTCTTATTGACGATGAAACACAGAAATTACATCGGAATTAAATACAAAAGGCACAATGCCGACTTAAGTACATGAAGACCGACACTTCTTACTGACTATGTTTTGAACCTTTCCTGTAACACTAGTTATAGATTCCCATGCTTCACTTCAGGTTTACTGTATCCCTTGGACCCTCTTATTGACGATGAAACACAGAATTTGCATCAGAATTAAATACAAAAGGCAGAATGCCGACATAAGGACATGAAGATTGACTCTTTCTGCTGACCATTCCTGTGACACTAGTTATAGATGCCGATGCTTCACTCCAGGTTTACTGTATAACTTGGACCTTCTTATTGACGATGAAACCCAGAAATTGCATCGGAATTAAATACAAAAGGCACAATGCTGACTTAAGGACAAGATGACTGACTCTTCCTACTGACCATTCCTGTGACACTAGTTATAGATTCCGATGCTTCACTTCAGGTTTACTGTATCCCTTGGACCTTCTTATTGACGATGAAACACAGAAATTGCATCGGAATTAAATACAAAAGGCACAATGCAGACTTAAGGACAAGAAGACTGACTCTTCCTACTGACCATTCCTGTGTCACTAGTTAAAGATTCCGATGCTTCACTTCAGGTTTACTGTATCCCTTGGACCTTTTTATTGATGATAAAACACAGAAATTGCACCGGAATTAAATACAAAAGGCACAATGCCGACTTAAGTACATGAAGACCGACGCTTCTTACTGACTATGTTTTGAACCATTCCTGTGACACTAGTTATAGATTCCGATGCTTCACTTCAGGTTTACTGTATCCCTTGGACCTTCTTATTGACGATGAAACACAGAAATTACATCGGAATTAAATACAAAAGGCACAATGCCGACTTAAGTACATGAAGACCGACGCTTCTTACTGACTATGTTTTGAACCATTCCTGTGACACTAGTTATAGATTCCGATGCTTCACTTCAGTTTTACTGTATCCCTTGGACCTTCTTATTGACGATGAAACACAGAAATTGCACCAGAATTAAATACAAAAGGCACAATACCGACTTAAGTACATGAAGACCGACACTTCTTACTGACTATGATTTGAACCATTCCTGCAACACTAGTTATAGATTCCGACGCTTCACTTCAGGTTTACTGTATCCCTTGTACCTTCTTATTGACGATGAAACACAGAAACTGCATCGGAATTAAATACAAAAGGCACAATGCCGACTAATGGACAAGAAGACTGACTCTTCCTACTGACCATTCCTGTGACACTAGTTATATATTCCGATGCTTCACTTCAGGTTTATTGTATCCTTGGACCTTCTTATTGTCGATGAAACACAGAAATTGCATCGGAATAAAATACAAAAGGCACAATGCCGACTTAAGAACATGAAGACCTACACTTCTTACTGACTATATTTTGAACCATTCCTGTGACACTAGTTATAGTTTCCGATGCTTCACTTCAGGTTCACTGTATCCCCTGGACCTTCTTATTGACGATGAAACGCAGAAATTGCATCGGGATTAAATACAAAAGGCACAATGCCGACTTAAGTACATGAAGACCGACGGTTCTTACTGACTATGTTTGAACCATTCCTGTGACACTAGTTATAGATTCCAATGCTTCACTTCAGGTTTACTGTATCCCTTGGACCTTCTTATTGACGATGAAACACAGAAATTGCATCGGAATTATATACCAAAGGCACAATGCCGACTTAAGTACATTAAGACCGACACTTCTTACTGACAATGTTTTGAACCATTCCTGTGACACTAGTCATAGATTCCGATGCTTCACTTCAGGTTTACTGTATCCCTTGGACCTTCTTATTGACGATGAAACACAGAAATTGCATCAGAATTAAATACAAAATGCAGAATGCCGACATAAGGTCATGAAGATTGACTGTTCCTGCTGACCATTCCTGTGTCACTAGTTATATATTCCGATGCTTCACTTCAGGTTTATTGTATCCCTTGGACCTTCTTATTGACGATGAAACACAGAAATTGCATCGGAATTAAATACAAAAGGCACAATGCCGTCTTAAGTACATGAAGACCGACACTTCTTACTGACTATATTTTGAACCATTCCTGTGACACTAGTCATAGTTTCCGATGCTTCACTTCAGGTTCACTGTATCCCCTGGACCTTCTTATTGACGATGAAACGCAGAAATTGCATCGGGATTAAATACAAAAGGCACAATGCCATCTTAAGTACATGAAGACCGACAGTTCTTACTGACTATGCTTTGAACCATTCCTGTGACACTAGTTATAGATTCCGATGCTTCACTTCAGGTTTACTGTATCCCTTGGACCTTCTTATTGACGATGAAATACAGAAATTGCATCGGAATTAAATACAAAAGGCACAAAGCTGACATAAGGACAAGAAGACTAAATCTTCCTACTGACCATTCCTGTGACACTAGTTATAGATTCCGATGCTTCACTTCAGGTTTACTGTATCCCCTGGACCTTCTTATTGACGATGAAACACAGAAGTTGCATCGAAAATAAATACAAAAGTCACAATGCCGACTAAAGTACTTGAAGACCGACACTTCTTACTGACTATGTTTTGAACCATTCCTGTGACACTAGTTATAGATTCCGATGCTTCACTTCAGGTTTACTGTATCCCTTGGGCCTTCTTATTGAGGATAAAACACAGAAATTGCATCGGAATTAAATATAAAATGCACAGCGCCGACTTAAGGACAGGAAGATTGACTCATCCTACTGACCATTCCTGTGACACTAGTTATAGATTCCGATGCTTCACTTCAGGTTTACTGTATCCCTTGGACCTTCTTATTGACGATGAATCACAGAAATTGCATCGGAATTAAATACAAAAGGCACAATGCAGACTTAAGGACAAGAAGACTGACTCTTCCTACAGACCATTCCTGTGACACTAGTTATATATCCCGATGCTTCACCTCAGGTTTATTGTATCCCTTGCCCTTCTTATTGACGATGAAACACAGAAATTGCATCGGAATTAAATACAAAAGGCACAATGCCGACTTACGTTCATGAAGACCGACACTTCTTACTGACTATGTTTTGAACCATTCCTGTGACACTAGTTATAGATTCCGATGCTTCACTTCAGGTTTATTGTATCCCTTGGACCTTCTTATTGACAATGAAACACAGAAATTGCATCGGAATTAAATACAAAAGCCACAATGCCGACTTATGGACAAGAAGACTGACTCTTCCTACTGACCATTCCTGTGACACTAGTTATATATTCCGATGCTTCGCTTCAGGTTTATTGTATCCCTAGGACCTTCTTATTGACGATGAAACACAGAAATTGCATCGGAATTAAATACAAAAGGCACAATGCCGACTTAAGTACATAAAGACCGACACTTCTTACTGACTATATTTTGAAGCATTCCTGTGACACTAGTTATCGTTTCCGATGCTTCACTTCAGGTTCACTGTATCCCCTGGACCTTCTTATTGACGATGAAACGCAGAAATTGCATCGGGATCAAATACAAAAGGCACAATGCCGACTTAAGTACATGAAGACCGACAGTTCTTACTGACTATGTTTTGAACCATTCCTGTGACACTAGTTATAGATTCCAATGATTCACTTCAGGTTTACTGTATCCCTTGGACCTACGTATTGACGATGAAACACAGAAATTGCATCGGAATTATATACCAAAGGCACAATGCCGACTTCAGTACATGAAGACCGACACTTCTTACTCACTATGTTTTGAACCATTCCTGTGACACTAGTTATAGATTATGATGCTTCACTTCAGGTTTACTGTATCCCTTGGACCTTCTTATTGACGATGAAACACAGAAATTGCATCAGAATTAAATACAAAAGGCAGAATGCCGACATAAGGACATGAAGATTGACTCTTCCTGCCGACCATTCCTGTGACACTAGTTATAGATTCCGATGCTTCACACCAGGTTTACTGTATCCCTTGGACCTTCTTATTGACGATGAAACACAGAAATTGCATCGGAATTAAATACAAAAGGCACAATGGCGACTTAAGGACCAGAAGACTCACTCTTCTTACTGACCATTCCTGTGACACTAGTTATAGATTCCGATGCTTCACTTCAGGTTTATTGTATGCCTTGGACCTTCTTATTGACGATGAAACACAGAATTTGCATCGGAATTAAATACAAAAGGCACAATGCAGACTTAAGGACAAGAAGACTGACTCTTCCTACTGACCATTCCTGTCACACTAGTTATAGATTCCGATGCTTCACTTCAGGTTTACTGTATCCCTCAGACCTTTTTATTGATGATAAAACACAGAAATTGCATCAGAATTAAATACAAAAGGCACAATACCGACTTAAGTACATGAAGACCGACACTTCTTACTGACTATGTTTTGAACCATTCCTGCAACATTAGTTATAGATTCCGATGCTTCACTTCAGGTTTACTGTATCCCTTGGAGCTTCTTATTGACGATGAAACACAGAAATTGCATCGGAATTAAATACAAAAGGCACAAAGCCGACTTAAGGACAAGAAGACTGACTCTTCCTACTGACCATTCCTGTGACACTAGTTATAGATTCCGATGCTTCACTTCAGGTTTACTGTATCCCTTGGACCTTCTTATTGACGATGAATCACAGAAATTGCATCGGAATTATATACCTAAGGCACAATGCCGACTTAAGTACGTGAAGACCGACACTTCTTACTGACTATGTTTTGAACCATTCCTGTGACACTAGTTATAGATTCCGATGCTTCACTTCAGGTTTACTGTATCCCTTGGACCTTCTTATTGGCGATGCAACACAGAAATTGCATCAGAATTATATACAAAAGGCAGAATGCCGACATAAGGACATGAAGATTGACTCTTCCTGCTGACCATTCCTGTGACACTAGTTATAGATTCCGATGCTTCACTCCAGGTTTACTGTATCCCTTGGACCTTCTTATTGACGATGAAACCCAGAAATTGCATCGGAATTAAATACAAAAGGCACAATGGCGACTTAAGGACCAGAAGACTCACTCTTCCTACTGACCATTCCTGTGACACTAGTTATAGATTCCGATGCTTCACTTCAGGTTTACTGTATCCCTTGGACCTTCTTATTGACGATGAA
This sequence comes from Schistocerca americana, assembly GCF_021461395.2. NCBI lineage: Eukaryota > Metazoa > Arthropoda > Insecta > Orthoptera > Acrididae > Schistocerca > Schistocerca americana. The sequence goes on from NC_060125.1 coordinate 30,691,322, forward strand.
ACACAGAACTTGCATCGGAAATAAATACAAAAGGCACAATGCCGACTAAAGTACTTGAAGACCGACACTTCTTCCTGACTATGTTTTAAACCATTCCTGTGACACTAGTTATATATTCCGATGCTTCACTTCAGGTTTATTGTATCCCTTGGACCTTCTTATTGACGATGAAACACAGAAATTGCATCGGAATTAAATACAAAAGGTACAATGCCGACTTAAGTACATGAAGACCGACACTTCTTACTGACTATATTTTGAACCATTCCTGTGACACTAGTTATAGTTTCCGATGCTTCACTTCAGGTTCCCTGTATCCCCTGGACCTTCTTAATGACGATGAAACGCAGAAATTGCATCGGGATTAAATACAAAAGGCACAATGCCGACTTAAGTACATGAAGACCGACAGTTCTTACTGACTATGTTTTGAACCAATCCTGTGACACTAGTTATAGATTCCGATGCTTCACTTCAGGTGTACTGTATCCCTTGGACCTTCTTATTGACGATGAAACACAGAATTTGCATCGGAATTAAATACAAAAGGCACAATGCAGACTTAAGGACAAGAAGACTGACTCTTCCTACTGACCATTCCTGTCACACTAGTTATAGATTCCGATGCTTCACTTCAGGTTTACTGTATCCCTCAGACCTTTTTATTGATGATAAAACACAGAAATTGCATCAGAATTAAATACAAAAGGCACAATACCGACTTAAGTACATGAAGACCGACACTTCTTACTGACTATGTTTTGAACCATTCCTGCAACACTAGTTATAGATTCCGATGCTTCACTTCAGGTTTACTGTATCCCTTGGACCTTCTTATTGGCGATGCAACACAGAAATTGCATCAGAATTAAATACAAAAGGCAGAATGCCGACATAAGGACATGAAGATGGACTCTTCCTGCTGACCATTCCTGTGACACTAGTTATAGATTCCGATGCTTCACTCCAGGTTTACTGTATCCCTTGGACCTTCTTATTGACGATGAAACCCAGAAATTGCATCGGAATTAAATACAAAAGGCACAATGGCGACTTAAGGACCAGAAGACTCACTCTTCCTACTGACCATTCCTGTGACACTAGTTGTAGATTCCGATGCTTCACTTCAGGTTTACTGTATCCCTTGGACCTTCTTATTGACGATGAAACACAGAACTTGCATCGGAAATAAATACAAAATGCACAATGCCGACTAAAGTACTTGAAGACCGACACTTCTTCCTGACTATGTTTTGACCCATTCCTGTGACACTAGTTATATATTCCGATGCTTCACTTCAGGTTTATTGTATCCCTTGGACCTTCGTATTGACGATGAAACACAGAAATTGCATCGGAATTAAATACAAAAGGTACAATGCCGACTTAAGTACATGAAGACCGACACTTCTTACTGACTATATTTTGAACCATTCCTGTGACACTAGTTATAGTTTCCGATGCTTCACTTCAGGTTCCCTGTATCCCCTGGACCTTCTTAATGACGATGAAACGCAGAAATTGCATCGGGATTAAATACAAAAGGCACAATGCCGACTTAAGTACATGAAGACCGACAGTTCTTACTGACTATGTTTTGAACCATTCCTGTGACACTAGTTATAGATTCCGATGCTTCACTTCAGGTGTACTGTATCCCTTGGACCTTCTTATTGACGATGAAACACAGAATTTGCATCAGAATTAAATACAAAAGGCAGAATGGCTACATAAGGACATGAAGATTGACTCTTCCTGCTGACCATTCCTGTGACACTAGTTATAGATTCCGATGCTTCACTTCAGGTTTACTGTATCCCTTGGACCTTTTTATTGATGATAAAACACAGAAATTGCATCGGAAATAAATACTAAAGGCACAATGCCGACATAAGTACATGAAGACCGTTGCTTCTTACTGACTATGTTTTGAACCATTCCTGTGACACTAGTTATAGATTCCGATGCTTCACTTCAGGTTTACTGTATCCCTTGGACCTTCTTACAGACGATAAAACACAGAAATTGCATCGGAATTAAATATAAAATGCACAGCGCCGACCTAAGGACAAGAAGACTCACTCTTCCTACTGACCATTCCTATGACACTAGTTATAGATTCCGATGCTTCACTTCAGGTTTACTGTATCCCTTGGACCTTCTTATTGACGATGAAACACAGAAATTGCATCGGAATTAAATACAAAAGGCACAAAGCCGACTTATGGACAAGAAGACTGACTCTTCCTACTGACCATTCCTGTGACACGAATTATAGATTCCGATGCTTCACTTCAGGTTTACTGTATCCTTTGGACCTTCTTATTGACGATGAAATACAGAAATTGCATCGGAATCAAATACAAAAGGCACATTGCCGACTTAAGGTCAAGAAGACTGACTCTTCCTACTGACCATTCCTGTGACACAAGTTATGGATTCCGATGCTTCACTCCAGGTTTACTGTATCCCTTGGACCTTCTTATTGACGATGAAACACAGAACTTGCATCGGAAATAAATACAAAAGGCACAATGCCGACTAAAGTACTTGAAAACCGACACTTCTTACTGACTATGTTTTGAACCATTCCTGTGACACTAGTTATAGATTCCGATGCTTCACTTCAGGTTTACTGTATCCCTTGGACCTTCTTATTGACGATAAAACACAGAAATTGCATCGGAATTAAATATAAAATGCACAGCGCCGACGTAAGGACAAGAAGACTGACTCTTCCTACTGACCATTCCTGTGACGCTAGTTATAGATTCCGATGCTTCACTTCAGGTTTACTGTATCCCTTGGACCTTCTTATTGACGATGAAACACAGAATTTGCATCGGAATTAAATACAAAAGGCACAATGCCGACTTAAGTACATGAAGACCGACACTTCTTACTGACTATGGTTTGAACCATTCCTGCGACACTAGTTATAGATTCCGATGCTTCACTTCAGGTTTACTGTATCCCTTGACCTTCTTATTGACGATGAAACCCAGAAATTGCATCGGAATTAAATACAAAAGGCACAATGCCGACTTAAGGACAAGAAGACTGACTCTTTCTACTGACCATTCCTGTGACACTAGTTATAGATCCCGATGCTTCACTTCAGGTTTACTGTATCCCTTGGACCTTCTTATTGGCGATGCAACACAGAAATTGCATCAGAATTAAATACAAAAGGCAGAATGCCGACATAAGGACATGAAGATTGACTCTTCCTGCTGACCATTCCTGTGACACTAGTTATAGATTCCGATGCTTCACTCCAGGTTTACTGTATCCCTTGGACCTTCTTATTGACGATGAAACCCAGAAATTGCATCGGAATTAAATACAAAAGGCACAATGGCGACTTAAGGACCAGAAGACTCACTCTTCCTACTGACCATTCCTGTGACACTAGTTATAGATTCCGATGCTTCACTTCAGGTTTACTGTATCCCTTGGACCTTCTTATTGACGATGAAACACAGAACTTGCATCGGAAATAAATACAAAAGGCACAATGCCGACTAAAGTACTTGAAGACCGACACTTCTTCCTGACTATGTTTTGAACCATTCCTGTGACACTAGTTATATATTCCGATGCTTCACTTCAGGTTTATTGTATCCCTTGGACCTTCTTATTGACGATGAAACACAGAAATTGCATCGGAATTAAATACAAAAGGTACAATGCCGACTTAAGTACATGAAGACCGACACTTCTTACTGACTATATTTTGAACCATTCCTGTGACACTAGTTATAGTTTCCGATGCTTCACTTCAGGTTCCCTGTATCCCCTGGACCTTCTTAATGACGATGAAACGCAGAAATTGCATCGGGATTAAATACAAAAGGCACAATGCCGACTTAAGTACATGAAGACCGACAGTTCTTACTGACTATGTTTTGAACCATTCCTGTGACACTAGTTATAGATTCCGATGCTTCACTTCAGGTGTACTGTATCCCTTGGACCTTCTTATTGACGATGAAACACAGAATTTGCATCAGAATTAAATACAAAAGGCAGAATGCCGACATAAGGACATGAAGATTGACTCTTCCTGCTGACCATTCCTGTGACACTAGTTATAGATTCCGATGCTTCACTTCAGGTTTACTGTATCCCTTGGACCTTTTTATTGATGATAAAACACAGAAATTGCATCGGAAATAAATACTAAAGGCACAATGCCGACATAAGTACATGAAGACTGTTGCTTCTTACTGACTATGTTTTGAACCATTCCTGTGACACTAGTTATAGATTCCGATGCTTCACTTCAGGTTTACTGTATCCCTTGGACCTCCTTATAGACGATAAAACACAGAAATTGCATCGGAATTAAATATAAAATGCACAGCGCCGACTTAAGGACAAGAAGACTGACTCTTCCTACTGACCATTCCTGTGACACTAGTTATAGATTCCGATGCTTCACTTCAGGTTTACTGTATCCCTTGGACCTTCTTATTGACGATGAAACACAGAAATTGCATCGGAATTAAATACAAAAGGCACAAAGCCGACTTATGGACAAGAAGACTGACTCTTCCTACTGACCATTCCTGTGACACGAATTATAGATTCCGATGCTTCACTTCAGGTTTACTGTATCCTTTGGACCTTCTTATTGACGATGAAATACAGAAATTGCATCGGAATCAAATACAAAAGGCACATTGCCGACATAAGGTCAAGAAGACTGACTCTTCCTTCTGACCATTCCTGTGACACAAGTTATGGATTCCGATGCTTCACTCCAGGTTTACTGTATCCCTTGGACCTTCTTATTGACGATGAAACACAGAACTTGCATCGGAAATAAATACAAAAGGCACAATGCCGACTAAAGTACTTGAAAACCGACACTTCTTACTGACTATGTTTTGAACCATTCCTGTGACACTAGTTATAGATTCCGATGCTTCACTTCAGGTTTACTGTATCCCTTGTACCTTCTTATTGACGATAAAACACAGAAATTGCATCGGAATTAAATATAAAATGCACAGCGCCGACGTATGGACAAGAAGACTGACTCTTCCTACTGACCATTCCTGTGACACTAGTTATAGATTCCGATGCTTCACTTCAGGTTTACTGTATCCCTTGGACCTTCTTATTGACGATGAAACACAGAATTTGCATCGGAATTAAATACAAAAGGCACAATGCCGACTTAAGTACATGAAGACCGACACTTCTTACTGACTATGGTTTGAACCATTCCTGCGACACTAGTTATAGATTCCGATGCTTCACTTCAGGTTTACTGTATCCCTTGACCTTCTTATTGACGATGAAACACAGAAATTGCATCGGAATTAAATACAAAAGGCACAATGCAGGCTTAAGGACAAGAAGACTGACTCATCCTACTGACCATTCCTGTGACACTAATTATATATTCCGATGCTTCACTTCAGGTTTATTGTATCCCTTGGACCTTCTTATTGACGATGAAACACAGAATTTGCATCGGAATTAAATACAAAAGGCACAATGCCGACTTAAGTACATGAAGACCGACACTTCTTACTGACTATATTTTGAACCATTCCTGTGACACTAGTTATAGATTCCGATGCTTCACTTCAGGTTTACTGTATCCCTTGGACCTTCTTATTGACGATGAAACGCAGAAATTGCATCGGAATTAAATACAAAAGGCACAATGCCGACTTAAGTACATGAAGACCGACAGTTCTTACTGACTATGTTTTGAACCATTCCTGTGACACTAGTTATAGATTCCGATGATTCACTTCAGATTTACTGTATCCCTTGGACCTTCTTATTGCCGATGAAACACAGAAATTGCATCGGAATTAAATACCAAAGGCACAATGCCGACTTAAGTACATGAAGACCGACACTTCTTACTGGCTATGATTTTAACCATTCCTGTGACACTAGTTATAGATTCCGATGCTTCACTTCAGGTTTACTGTATCCCTTGGACCTTCTTATTGACGATGAAACACAGAAATTGCATCGGAATTAAATACAAAAGGCACAATGGCGACTTAAGGACCAGAAGACTCACTCTTCCTACTGACCATTCCTGTGACACTGGTTATAGATTCCGATGCTTCACTTCAGGTTTATTGTATGCCTTGGACCTTCTTATTGACGATGAAACACAGAATTTGCATCGGAATTAAATACAAAAGGCACAATGCAGACTTAAGGACAAGAAGACTGACTCTTCCTACTGACCATTCCTGTCACACTAGTTATAGATTCCGATGCTTCACTTCAGGATTACTGTATCCCTCAGACCTTTTTATTGATGATAAAACACAGAAATTGCATCAGAATTAAATACAAAAGGCACAATACCGACTTAAGTACATGAAGACCGACACTTCTTACTGACTATGTTTTGAACCATTCCTGCAACACTAGATATAGATTCCAATGCTTCACTTCAGGTTTACTGTATCCCTTGGACCTTCTTATTGACGATGAAACACAGAAATTGCATCGGAATTAAATACAAAAGGCACAAAGCCTACTTAAGGACAAGAAGACTGACTCTTCCTACTGACCATTCCTGTGACACTAGTTATAGATTCCGATGCTTCACTTCAGGTTTACTGTATCCCTTGGACCTTCTTATTGACGATGAAACACAGAAATTGCTTCGGAATTATATACCAAAGGCACAATGCCGACTTAAGTACATGAAGACCGACACTTCTTACTGACTATGTTTTGAACCATTCCTGTGACACTAGTTATAGATTCCGATGCTTCACTTCAGGTTTACTGTATCCCTTGGACCTTCTTATTGACGATGCAACACAGAAATTGCATCAGAATTAAATACAAAAGGCAGAATGCCGACATAAGGACATGAAGATTGACTCTTCCTGCTGACCATTCCTGTGACACTAGTTATAGATTCCGATGCTTCACTCCAGTTTTACTGTATCCCTTGGACCTTCTTATTGACGATGAAACCCAGAAATTGCATCGGAATTAAATACAAAAGGCACAATGGTGACTTAAGGACCAGAAGACTCACTCTTCCTACTGACCATTCGTGTGACACTAGTTATAGATTCCGATGCTTCACTTCAGGTTTACTGTATCCCTTGGACCTTCTTATTGACGATGAAACACAGAACTTGCATCGGAAATAAATACAAAAGGCACAATGCCGACTAAAGTACTTGAAGACCGACACTTCTTCCTGACTATGTTTTGAACCATTCCTGTGACACTAGTTATAGATTCCGATGCTTCACTTCAGGTTTACTGTATCCCTTGGACCTTCTTATTGACCATAAAACACAGAAATTGCATCGGAATTAAATATAAAATGCACACCGCCGACTTAAGGACGAGAAGACTGACTCAACTTACTGACCATTCCTGTGACACTAGTTATATATTCCGATGCTTCACTTCAGGTTTATTGTATCCCTTGGACCTTCTTATTGACGATGAAACACAGAAATTGCATCGGAATTAAATACAAAAGGTACAATGCCGACTTAAGTACATGAAGACCGACACTTCTTACTGACTATATTTTGAACCATTCCTGTGACACTAGTTATAGTTTCCGATGCTTCACTTCAGGTTCCCTGTATCCCCTGGACCTTCGTAATGACGATGAAACGCAGAAATTGCATCGGGATTAAATACAAAAGGCACAATGCCGACTTAAGTACATGAAGACCGACAGTTCTTACTGACTATGTTTTGAACCATTCCTGTGACACTAGTTATAGATTCCGATGCTTCACTTCAGGTTTACTGTATCCCTTGGACCTTCTTATTGACGATGAAACACAGAAATTGCAACAGAATTAAATACAAAAGGCAGAATGCCGACATAAGGACATGAAGATTGACTCTTCCTGCTGACCATTCCTGTGACACTAGTTATAGATTCCGATGCTTCACTTCAGGTTTACTGTATCCCTTGGACCTTTTTATTGATGATAAAACACAGAAATTGCATCGGAAATAAATACTAAAGGCACAATGCCGACATAAGTACATGAAGACCGTTGCTTCTTACTGACTATGTTTTGAACCATTCCTGTGACACTAGTTATAGATTCCGATGCTTCACTTCAGGTTTACTGTATCCCTTGGACCTTCTTATAGACGATAAAACACAGAAATTGCATCGGAATTAAATATAAAATGCACAGCGCCGACTTAAGGACAAGAAGACTGACTCTTCCTACTGACCATTCCTGTGACACTAGTTATAGATTCCGATGCTTCACTTCAGGTTTACTGTATCCCTTGGACCTTCTTATTGACGATGAAACACAGAAATTGCATCGGAATTAAATACAAAAGGCACAAAGCCGACTTATGGACAAGAAGACTGACTCTTCCTACTGACCATTCCTGTGACACGAATTATAGATTCCGATGTTCACTTCATGTTTACTGTATCCTTTGGACCTACTTATTGACGATGAAATACAGAAATTGCATCGGAATCAAATACAAAAGGCACATTGCCGACTTAAGGTCAAGAAGACTGACTCTTCCTACTGACCATTCCTGTGACACAAGTTATGGATTCCGATGCTTCACTCCAGGTTTACTGTATCCCTTGGACCTTCTTATTGACGATGAAACACAGAACTTGCATCGGAAATAAATACAAAAGGCACAATGCCGACTAAAGTACTTGAAAACCGGCACTTCTTACTGACTATGTTTTGAACCATTCCTGTGACACTAGTTATAGATTCCGATGCTTCACTTCAGGTTTACTGTATCCCTTGGACCTTCTTATTGACGATAAAACACAGAAATTGCATCGGAATTAAATATAAAATGCACAGCGCCGACGTAAGGACAAGAAGACTGACTCTTCCTACTGACCATTCCTGTGACACTAGTTATAGATTCCGATGCTTCACTTCAGGTTTACTGTATCCCTTGGACCTTCTTATTGACGATGAAACACAGAATTTGCATCGGAATTAAATACAAAAGGCACAATGCCGACTTAAGTAAATGCAGACCGACACTTCTTACTGACTATATTTTGAACCATTCCTGTGACACTAGTTATTGATTCCGATGATTCACCTCAGATTTACTGTATCCCTTGGACCTTCTTATTGCCGATGAAACACAGAAATTGCATCGGAATTATATACCAATGGCACAATGCCGACTTAAGTACATGAAGACCGACACTTCTTACTGGCTATGTTTTTAACCATTCCTGTGACACTAGTTACAGATTCCGATGCTTCACTTCAGGTTTACTGTATCCCTTGGACCTTCTTATTGACCATAAAACACAGAAATTGCATCGGAATTAAATATAAAATGCACAGCGCCGACTTAAGGACAAGAAGACTGACTCTTCTTACTGACCATTCCTGTGACACTAGTTATATATTCCGATGCTTCACTTCAGGTTTATTGTATCCCTTGGACCTTCTTATTGACGATGAAACACAGAAATTGCATCGGAATTAAATACAAAAGGCACAATGCAGGCTTAAGGACAAGAAGACTGACTCATCCTACTGACCATTCCTGTGACACTAGTTATATATTCCGATGCTTCACTTCAGGTTTATTGTATCCCTTGGACCTTCTTATTGACGATGAAACACAGAATTTGCATCGGAATTAAATACAAAAGTCACAATGCCGACTTAAGTAAATGAAGACCGACACTTCTTACTGACTATATTTTGAACCATTCCTGTGACACTAGTTATAGATTCCGATGCTTCACTTCAGGTTTACTGTATCCCTTGGACCTTCTTATTGACGATGAAACACAGAAATTGCATCGGAATTAAATACAAAAGGCACAAAGCCGACTTATGGACAAGAAGACTGACTCTTCCTACTGACCATTCCTGTGACACGAAATATAGACTCCGATGCTTCACTTCAGGTTTACTGTATCCTTTGGACCTTCTTATTGACGATGAAATACAGAAATTGCATCGGAATTAAATGCAAAAGGCACATTGCCGACTTAAGGTCAAGAAGACTGACTCTTCCTACTGACCATTCCTGTGACACAAGTTATGGATTCCGATGCTTCACTCCAGGTTTACTGTATCCCTTGGACCTTCTTATTGACGATGAAACACAGAACTTGCATCGGAAATAAATACAAAAGGCACAATGCCGACTAAAGTACTTGAAAACCGACACTTCTTACTGACTATGTTTTGAACCATTCCTGTGACACTAGTTATAGATTCCGATGCTTCACTTCAGGTTTACTGTATCCCTTGGACCTTCTTATTGACGATAAAACACAGAAATTGCATCGGAATTAAATATAAAATGCACAGCGCCGACTTAAGGACAAGAAGACTGACTCTTCCTACTGACCATTCCTGTGACACTAGTTATAGATTCCGATGCTTCACTTCAGGTTTACTGTATCCCTTGGACCTTCTTATTGACGATGAAACACAGAATTTGCATCGGAATTAAATACAAAAGGCACAATGCCGACTTAGGTACACGAAGACCGACACTTCTTACTGACTATGGTTTGAACTATTCCTGTGACACTAGTTATAGATTCCGATGCTTCACTTCAGGTTTACTGTATCCCTTGACCTTCTTATTGACGATGAAACCCAGAAATTGCATCGGAATTAAATACAAAAGGCACAATGCCGACTTAAGGACAAGAAGACTGACTCTTTCTACTGACCATTCCTGTGACACTAGTTATAGATCCCGATGCTTCACTTCAGGTTTACTGTATCCCTTGGACCTTCTTATTGACGATGAAACACAGAAATTGCATCGGAATTAAATACAAAAGGCACAATGCAGGCTTAAGGACAAGAAGACTGACTCATCCTACTGACCATTCCTGTGACACTAGTTATATATTCCGATGCTTCACTTCAGGTTTATTGTATCCCTTGGACCTTCTTATTGACGATGAAACACAGAATTTGCATCGGAATTAAATACAAAAGGCACAATGCTGACTTAAGTACATGAAGACCGACACTTCTTACTGACTATAATTTGAACCATTCCTGTGACACTAGTTATAGATTCCGATGCTTCACTTCAGGTTTACTGTATCCCTTGAACCTTCTTATTGACGATGAAATGCAGAAATTGCATCGGAATTAAATACAAAAGGCACAATGCCGACTTAAGTACATGAAGACCGACAGTTCTTACTGACTATGTTTTGAACCATTCCTGTGACACTAGTTATAGATTCCGATGATTCACTTCAGATTTACTGTATCCCTTGGACCTTCTTATTGCCGATGAAACACAGAAATTGCATTGGAATTATATACCAAAGGCACAATGCCGACTTAAGTACATGAAGACCGACACTTCTTACTGGCTATGCTTTTAACCATTCCTGTGACACTAGTTATAGATTCCGATGCTTCACTTCAAGTTTACTGTATCCCTTGGACCTTCTTATTGACCATAAAACACAGAAATTGCATCGGAATTAAATATAAAATGCACAGCGCCGACTTAAGGACAAGAAGACTGACTCTTCCTACTGACCATTCCTGTGCCACTAGTTATAGATTCCGATGCTTCACTTCAGGTTTACTGTATCCCTTGGACCTTCTTATTGACGATGAAACACAGAATTTGCATCGGAATTAAATACAAAAGGCACAATGCCGACTTAAGTACATGAAGACCGACACTTCTTACTGACAATGGTTTGAACCATTCCTGTGACACTAGTTACAGATTCCGATGCTTCACTTCAGGTTTACTGTATCCCTTGACCTTCTTATTGACGATGAAACCCAGAAATTGCATCGGAATGAAATACAAAAGGCACTATGCCGACTTAAGGACAAGAAGACTGACTCTTTCTACTGACCATTCCTGTGACACTAGTTATAGATTCCGAAGATTCACTTCAGGTTTACTGTATCCTTTGGACCTTCTTATTGACGATGAAATACAGAAATTGCATCGGAATTAAATACAAAAGGCACATTGCCGACTTAAATTCAAGAAGACTGACTCTTCCTACTGACCATTCCTGTGACACAAGTTATGGATTCCGATGCTTCACTCCAGGTTTACTGTATCCCTTGGACCTTCTTATTGACGATGAAACACAGAACTTGCATCGGAATTAAATACAAAAGGCACAATGCCGACTAAAGTACTTGAAAACCGACACTTCTTACTGACTATGTTTTGAACCATTCCTGTGACACTAGTTATAGATTCCGATGCTTCACTTCAGGTTTACTGTATCCCTTGGACCTTCTTATTGACGATAAAACACAGAAATTGCATCGGAATTAAATATAAAATGCACAGCGCCGACTTAAGGACAAGAAGACTGACTCTTCCTACTGACCATTCCTGTGCCACTAGTTATAGATTCCGATGCTTCACTTCAGGTTTACTTTATCCCTTGGACCTTCTTATTGACGATGAAACACAGAATTTGCATCGGAATTAAATACAAAAGGCACAATGCCGACTTAAGTACATGAAGACCGACACTTCTTACTGACTATGGTTTGAACCATTCCTGTGACACTAGTTACAGATTCCGATGCTTCACTTCAGGTTTACTGTATCCCTTGACCTTCTTATTGACGATGAAACCCAGAAATTGCATCGGAATGAAATACAAAAGGCACTATGCCGACTTAAGGACAAGAAGACTGACTCTTTCTACTGACCATTCCTGTGACACTAGTTATAGATCCCGATGCTTCACTTCAGGTTTACTGTATCCCTTGGACCTTCTTATTGACGATGAAACACAGAAATTGCATCGGAATTAAATACAAAAGGCACAATGCAGGCTTAAGGACAAGAAGACTGACTCATCCTACTGACCATTCCTGTGACACTAGTTATATATTCCGATGCTTCACTTCAGGTTTATTGTATCCCTTGGACCTTCTTATTGACGATGAAACACAGAATTTGCATCGGAATTAAATACAAAAGGCACAATGCCGACTTAAGTACATGAAGACCGACACTTCTTACTGACTATATTTTGAACCATTCCTGTGACACTAGTTATAGATTCCGATGCTTCACTTCAGGTTTACTGTATCCCTTGGACCTTCTTATTGACGATGAAACGCAGAAATTGCATCGGAATTAAATACAAAAGGCACAATGCCGACTTAAGTACATGAAGACCGACATTTCTTACTGACTATGTTTTGAACCATTCCTGTGACACTAGTTATAGATTCCGATGATTCACTTCAGATTTACTGTATCCCTTGGACCTTCTTATTGCCGATGAAACACAGAAATTGCATCGGAATTATATACCAAAGGCACAATGCCGACTTAAGTACATGAAGACCGACACTTCTTACTGGCTATGTTTTTAACCATTCCTGTGACACTAGTTATAGATTCCGATGCTTCACTTCAGGTTTACTGTATCCCTTGAACCTTCTTATTGACGATGAAACACAGAAAATGCATCTGAATTAAATACAAACGGCAGAATGCCGACATAAGGACATGAAGATTGACTCTTCCTGCTGACCATTCCTGTGACACTAGTTATAGATTCCGATGCTTCACTCCAGGTTTACTGTATCCCTTGGACCTCCTTATTGACGATGAAACCCTGAAATTGCATCGGAATTAAATACAAAAGGCACAATGCCGACTTAAGAACAAGAAGACTGACTCTTCCTACTGACCATTCCTGTGACACTAGTTATAGATTCCGATGCTTCACTTCAGGTTTACTGTATCCCTTGGACCTTCTTATTGACGATGAAACACAGAAATTGCTTCGGAATTAAATACAAAAGGCACAATGCAGACTTAATGACAAGAAGACTGACTCTTCCTACTGACCATTCCTGTGGCACTAGTTATAGATTCCGATGCTTCACTTCAGGTTAACTGTATCCCTTGGACCTTTTTATTGATGATAAAACACAGAAATTGCATCGGAAATAAATACTAAAGGCACAATGCCGACATAAGTACATGAAGACCGTTGCTTCTTACTGACTATGTTTTGAACCATTCCTGTGACACTAGTTATAGATTCCGATGCTTCACTTCAGGTTTACTGTATCCCTTGGACCTTCTTATAGACGATAAAACACAGAAATTGCATCGGAATTAAATATAAAATGCACAGCGCCGACTTAAGGACAAGAAGACTGACTCTTCCTACTGACCATTCCTGTGACACTAGTTATAGATTCCGATGCTTCACTTCAGGTTTACTGTATCCCTTGGACCTTCTTATTGACGATGAAACACAGAAATTGCATCGGAATTAAATACAAAAGGCACAAAGCCGACTTATGAACAAGAAGACTGACTCTTCCTACTGACCATTCCTGTGACACGAATTATAGATTCCGATGTTCACTTCAGGTTTACTGTATCCTTTGGACCTACTTATTGACGATGAAATACAGAAATTGCATCGGAATCAAATACAAAAGGCACATTGCCGACTTAAGGTCAAGAAGACTGACTCTTCCTACTGACCATTCCTGTGACACAAGTTATGGATTCCGATGCTTCACTCCAGGTTTACTGTATCCCTTGGACCTTCTTATTGACGATGAAACACAGAACTTGCATCGGAAATAAATACAAAAGGCACAATGCCGACTAAAGTACTTGAAAACCGGCACTTCTTACTGACTATGTTTTGAACCATTCCTGTGACACTAGTTATAGATTCCGATGCTTCACTTCAGGTTTACTGTATCCCTTGGACCTTCTTATTGACGATAAAACACAGAAATTGCATCGGAATTAAATATAAAATGCACAGCGCCGACGTAAGGACAAGAAGACTGACTCTTCCTACTGACCATTCCTGTGACACTAGTTATAGATTCCGATGCTTCACTTCAGGTTTACTGTATCCCTTGGACCTTCTTATTGACGATGAAACACAGAATTTGCATCGGAATTAAATACAAAAGGCACAATGCCGACTTAAGTAAATGCAGACCGACACTTCTTACTGACTATATTTTGAACCATTCCTGTGACACTAGTTATTGATTCCGATGATTCACCTCAGATTTACTGTATCCCTTGGACCTTCTTATTGCCGATGAAACACAGAAATTGCATCGGAATTATATACCAATGGCACAATGCCGACTTAAGTACATGAAGACCGACACTTCTTACTGGCTATGTTTTTAACCATTCCTGTGACACTAGTTATAGATTCCGATGCTTCACTTCAGGTTTACTGTATCCCTTGGACCTTCTTATTGACCATAAAACACAGAAATTGCATCGGAATTAAATATAAAATGCACAGCGCCGACTTAAGGACAAGAAGACTGACTCTTCTTACTGACCATTCCTGTGACACTAGTTATATATTCCGATGCTTCACTTCAGGTTTATTGTATCCCTTGGACCTTCTTATTGACGATGAAACACAGAAATTGCATCGGAATTAAATACAAAAGGCACAATGCAGGCTTAAGGACAAGAAGACTGACTCATCCTACTGACCATTCCTGTGACACTAGTTATATATTCCGATGCTTCACTTAAGGTTTATTGTATCCCTTGGACCTTCTTATTGACGATGAAACACAGAATTTGCATCGGAATTAAATACAAAAGGCACAATGCCGACTTAAGTAAATGAAGACCGACACTTCTTACTGACTATATTTTGAACCATTCCTGTGACACTAGTTATAGATTCCGATGCTTCACTTCAGGTTTACTGTATCCCTTGGACCTTCTTATTGACGATGAAACACAGAAATTGCATCGGAATTAAATACAAAAGGCACAAAGCCGACTTATGGACAAGAAGACTGACTCTTCCTACTGACCATTCCTGTGACACGAAATATAGACTCCGATGCTTCACTTCAGGTTTACTGTATCCTTTGGACCTTCTTATTGACGATGAAATACAGAAATTGCATCGGAATTAAATGCAAAAGGCACATTGCCGACTTAAGGTCAAGAAGACTGACTCTTCCAACTGACCATTCCTGTGACACAAGTTATGGATTCCGATGCTTCACTCCAGGTTTACTGTATCCCTTGGACCTTCTTATTGACGATGAAACACAGAACTTGCATCGGAAATAAATACAAAAGGCACAATGCCGACTAAAGTACTTGAAAACCGACACTTCTTACTGACTATGTTTTGAACCATTCCTGTGACACTAGTTATAGATTCCGATGCTTCACTTCAGGTTTACTGTATCCCTTGGACCTTCTTATTGACGATAAAACACAGAAATTGCATCGGAATTAAATATAAAATGCACAGCGCCGACTTAAGGACAAGAAGACTGACTCTTCCTACTGACCATTCCTGTGACACTAGTTATAGATTCCGATGCTTCACTTCAGGTTTACTGTATCCCTTGGACCTTCTTATTGACGATGAAACACAGAATTTGCATCGGAATTAAATACAAAAGGCACAATGCCGACTTAAGTACACGAAGACCGACACTTCTTACTGACTATGGTTTGAACTATTCCTGTGACACTAGTTATAGTTTCCGATGCTTCACTTCAGGTTTACTGTATCCCTTGACCTTCTTATTGACGATGAAACCCAGAAATTGCATCGGAATTAAATACAAAAGGCTCAATGCCGACTTAAGGACAAGAAGACTGACTCTTTCTACTGACCATTCCTGTGACACTAGTTATAGATCCCGATGCTTCACTTCAGGTTTACTGTATCCCTTGGACCTTCTTATTGACGATGAAACACAGAAATTGCATCGGAATTAAATACAAAAGGCACAATGCAGGCTTAAGGACAAGAAGACTGACTCATCCTACTGACCATTCCTGTGACACTAGTTATATATTCCGATGCTTCACTTCAGGTTTATTGTATCCCTTGGACCTTCTTATTGACGATGAAACACAGATTTTGCATCGGAATTAAATACAAGAGGCACAATGCTGACTTAAGTACATGAAGACCGACACTTCTTACTGACTATAATTTGAACCATTCCTGTGACACTAGTTATAGATTCCGATGCTTCACTTCAGGTTTACTGTATCCCTTGAACCTTCTTATTGACGATGAAATGCAGAAATTGCATCGGAATTAAATACAAAAGGCACAATGCCGACTTAAGTACATGAAGACCGACAGTTCTTACTGACTATGTTTTGAACCATTCCTGTGACACTAGTTATAGATTCCGATGATTCACTTCAGATTTACTGTATCCCTTGGACCTTCTTATTGCCGATGAAACACAGAAATTGCATCGGAATTATATACCAAAGGCACAATGCCGACTTAAGTACATGAAGACCGACACTTCTTACTGGCTATGCTTTTAACCATTCCTGTGACACTAGTTATAGATTCCGATGCTTCACTTCAAGTTTACTGTATCCCTTGGACCTTCTTATTGACCATAAAACACAGAAATTGCATCGGAATTAAATATAAAATGCACAGCGCCGACTTAAGGACAAGAAGACTGACTCTTCTTACTGGCCATTCCTGTGACACTAGTTATATATTCCGATGCTTCACTTCAGGTTTATTGTATCCCTTGGACCCTCTTATTGACGATGAAACACAGAAATTGCATCGGAATTAAATACAAAAGGTACAATGCCGACTTAAGTACATGAAGACCGACACTTCTTACTGACTGTATTTTGAACCATTCCTGTGACACTAGTTATAGTTTCCGATGCTTCACTTCAGGTTCCCTGTATCCCCTGGACCTTCTTAATGACGATGAAACGCAGAAATTGCATCGGGATTAAATACAAAAGGCACAATGCCGACTTAAGTACATGAAGACCGACAGTTCTTACTGACTATGTTTTGAACCATTCCTGTGACACTAGTTATAGATTCCGATGCTTCACTTCAGGTTTACTGTATCCCTTGGACCTTCTTATTGACGATGAATCACAGAAATTGCATCAGAATTAAATACAAAAGGCAGAATGCCGACATAAGGACATGAAGATTGACTCTTCCTGCTGACCATTCCTGTGACACTAGTTATAGATTCCGATGCTTCACTTCAGGTTTACTGTATTCCTTGGACCTTTTTATTGATGATAAAACACAGAAATTGCATCGGAAATAAATACTAAAGGCACAATGCCGACATAAGTACATGAAGACCGTTGCTTCATACTGACTATGTTTTGAACCATTCCTGTGACACTAGTTATAGATTCCGATGCTTCACTTCAGGTTTACTGTATCCCTTGGACCTTCTTATAGACGATAAAACACAGAAATTGCATCGGAATTAAATATAAAATGCACAGCGCCGACTTAAGGACAAGAAGACTGACTCTTCCTACTGACCATTCCTGTGACACTAGTTATAGATTCCGATGCTTCACTTCAGGTTTACTGTATCCCTTGGACCTTCTTATTGACGATGAAACACAGAAATTGCATCGGAATTAAATACAAAAGGCACAAAGCCGACTTATGGACAAGAAGACTGACTCTTCCTACTGACCATTCCTGTGACACGAATTATAGATTCCGAAGATTCACTTCAGGTTTACTGTATCCTTTGGACCTTCTTATTGACGATGAAATACAGAAATTGCATCGGAATTAAATACAAAAGGCACATTGCCGACTTAAATTCAAGAAGACTGACTCTTCCTACTGACCATTCCTGTGACACAAGTTATGGATTCCGATGCTTCACTCCAGGTTTACTGTATCCCTTGGACCTTCTTATTGACGATGAAACACAGAACTTGCATCGGAATTAAATACAAAAGGCACAATGCCGACTAAAGTACTTGAAAACCGACACTTCTTACTGACTATGTTTTGAACCATTCCTGTGACACTAGTTATAGATTCCGATGCTTCACTTCAGGTTTACTGTATCCCTTGGACCTTCTTATTGACGATAAAACACAGAAATTGCATCGGAATTAAATATAAAATGCACAGCGCCGACTTAAGGACAAGAAGACTGACTCTTCCTACTGACCATTCCTGTGCCACTAGTTATAGATTCCGATGCTTCACTTCAGGTTTACTGTATCCCTTGGACCTTCTTATTGACGATGAAACACAGAATTTGCATCGGAATTAAATACAAAAGGCACAATGCCGACTTAAGTACATGAAGACCGACACTTCTTACTGACTATGGTTTGAACCATTCCTGTGACACTAGTTACAGATTCCGATGCTTCACTTCAGGTTTACTGTATCCCTTGACCTTCTTATTGACGATGAAACCCAGAAATTGCATCGGAATGAAATACAAAAGGCACTATGCCGACTTAAGGACAAGAAGACTGACTCTTTCTACTGACCATTCCTGTGACACTAGTTATAGATCCCGATGCTTCACTTCAGGTTTACTGTATCCCTTGGACCTTCTTATTGACGATGAAACACAGAAATTGCATCGGAATTAAATACAAAAGGCACAATGCAGGCTTAAGGACAAGAAGACTGACTCATCCTACTGACCATTCCTGTGACACTAGTTATATATTCCGATGCTTCACTTCAGGTTTATTGTATCCCTTGGACCTTCTTATTGACGATGAAACACAGAATTTGCATCGGAATTAAATACAAAAGGCACAATGCCGACTTAAGTACATGAAGACCGACACTTCTTACTGACTATATTTTGAACCATTCCTGTGACACTAGTTATAGATTCCGATGCTTCACTTCAGGTTTACTGTATCCCTTGGACCTTCTTATTGACGATGAAACGCAGAAATTGCATCGGAATTAAATACAAAAGGCACAATGCCGACTTAAGTACATGAAGACCGACAGTTCTTACTGACTATGTTTTGAACCATTCCTGTGACACTAGTTATAGATTCCGATGATTCAGTTCAGATTTACTGTATCCCTTGGACCTTCTTATTGCCGATGAAACACAGAAATTGCATCGGAATTATATACCAAAGGCACAATGCCGACTTAAGTACATGAAGACCGACACTTCTTACTGGCTATGTTTTTAACCATTCCTGTGACACTAGTTATAGATTCCGATGCTTCACTTCAGGTTTACTGTATCCCTTGAACCTTCTTATTGACGATGAAACACAGAAAATGCATCTGAATTAAATACAAACGGCAGAATGCCGACATAAGGACATGAAGGTTGACTCTTCCTGCTGACCATTCCTGTGACACTAGTTATAGATTCCGATGCTTCACTCCAGGTTTACTGTATCCCTTGGACCTTCTTATTGACGATGAAACCCTGAAATTGCATCGGAATTAAATACAAAAGGCACAATGCCGACTTAAGAACAAGAAGACTGACTCTTCCTACTGACCATTCCTGTGACACTAGTTATAGATTCCGATGCTTCACTTCAGGTTTACTGTATCCCTTGGACCTTCTTATTGACGATGAAACACAGAAATTGCTTCGGAATTAAATACAAAAGGCACAATGCAGACTTAATGACAAGAAGACTGACTCTTCCTACTGACCATTCCTGTGGCACTAGTTATAGATTCCGATGCTTCACTTCAGGTTTACTGTATCCCTTTGACCTTTTTATTGATGATAAAACACAGAAATTGCATCGGAATTAAATACAAAAGGCACAATTCCGACTTAAGTACATGAAGACCGACGCTTCTTACTGACTATGTTTTGAACCATTCCTGCGACACTAGTTATAGATTCCGATGCTTCACTTCAGGTTTACTGTATCCCTTGGACCTTCTTATAAACGATAAAACACAGAAATTGCATCGGAATTAAATATAAAATGCACAGCGCCGACTTAAGGACAAGAAGACTGACTCTTCCTACTGGCCATACCTGTGACACTAGTTATGGATTCCGATGCTTCACTTCAGGTTTACTGTATCCCTTGGACCTTCTTATTGACGATGGAACACAGAAATTGCATCGGAATTAAATACAAATGGCACAAAGCCGACTTAAGGACAAGAAGACTGACTCTTCCTACTGACCATTCCTGTGACACTAGTTATAGATTCCGATGCTTCACTTCAGGTTTACTGTATTCCTTGGACCTTCTTATTGACGATGAAATACAGAAATTGCATCGGAATTAAATACAAAAGGCTCATTGCCGACTTAAGGTCAAGAAGACTGACTCTTCCTACTGACCATTCCTGTGACACAAGTTATCTATTCCGATGCTTCACTCCAGGTTTACTGTATCCCTTGGATCTTCTTATTGACGATGAAACACAGAACTTGCATCGGAAATAAATACAAAAGGCACAATGCCGACTAAAGTACTTGAAAACCGACACTTCTGACTGACTATGTTTTGAACCATTCCTGTGACACTAGTTATAGATTCCGATGCTTCACTTCAGGTTTACTGTATCGCTTGGACCTTCTTATTGACGATAAAACACAGAAATTGCATCGGAATTAAATATAAAATGCACAGCGCCGACTTAAGGACAAGAAGACTGACTCTTCCTACTGACCATTCCTGTGACACTAGTTATAGATTCCGATGCTTCACTTCAGGTTTACTGTATCCCTTGGACCTTCGTATTGACGATGAAACACAGAAATTGCATCGGAATTAAATACAAAAGGCACAATGCCGACTTAAGTACATGAAGACCGACACTTCTTACTGACTATGTTTTGAACCATTCCTGTGACACTAGTTATAGATTCCGATGCTTCACTTCAGGTTTACTATATCCCATGGCCCTTCTTATTGACGATGAAACACAGAAATTGCATCGGAATTAAATACAAAAGGCACAATGCCGACTTAAGGACAAGAAGACTGACTCTTCCTACTGACCATTCCTGTGACACTAGTTATATATTCCGATGCTTCACTTCAGGTTTATTGTATCCCTTGGACCTTTTTATTGACGATGAAACACGGAAATTGCATCGGAATTAAATACAAAAGGCACAATGCCGACTTAAGTACATGAAGACCGACACTTCTTACTGACTATATTTTGAACCACTCCTGTGACACTAGTTATAGTTTCCGAAGCTTCACTTCAGGTTCACTGTATCCCTTGGACCTTCTTATTGACGATGAAATGCAGAAATTGCATCGGAATTAAATACAAAAGGCACAATGCCGACTTAAGTACATGAAGACCGACAGTTCTTACTGACTATGTTTTGAACCATTCCTGTGACACTAGTTATAGAATCCGATGCTTCACTTCAGGTTTACTGTATCCCTTGGACCTTCTTATTGACGATGAAACACAGAAATTGCATCGGAATTAAATACAAAAGGCACAAAGCCGACTTATGGACAAGAAGACTGACTCTTCCTACTGACCATTCCTGTGACACGAATTATAGATTCCGATGCTTCACTTCAGGTTTACTGTATCCTTTGGACCTTCTTATTGACGATGAAATACAGAAATTGCATCGGAATTAAATACAAAAGGCACATTGCCGACTTAAGTTCAAGAAGACTGACTCTTCCTACTGACCATTCCTGTGACACAAGTTATAGATTCCGATGATTCAGTTCAGATTTACTGTATCCCTTGGACCTTCTTATTGCCGATGAAACACAGAAATTGCATCGGAATTATATACCAAAGGCACAATGCCGACTTAAGTACATGAAGACCGACACTTCTTACTGGCTATGTTTTTAACCATTCCTGTGACACTAGTTATAGATTCCGATGCTTCACTTCAGGTTTACTGTATCCCTTGAACCTTCTTATTGACGATGAAACACAGAAAATGCATCTGAATTAAATACAAACGGCAGAATGCCGACATAAGGACATGAAGATTGACTCTTCCTGCTGACCATTCCTGTGACACTAGTTATAGATTCCGATGCTTCACTCCAGGTTTACTGTATCCCTTGGACCTTCTTACTGACGATGAAACCCTGAAATTGCATCGGAATTAAATACAAAAGGCACAATGCCGACTTAAGAACAAGAAGACTGACTCTTCCTACTGACCATTCCTGTGACACTAGTTATAGATTCCGATGCTTCACTTCAGGTTTACTGTATCCCTTGGACCTTCTTATTGACGATGAAACACAGAAATTGCTTCGGAATTAAATACAAGAGGCACAATGCAGACTTAATGACAAGAAGACTGACTCTTCCTACTGACCATTCCTGTGGCACTAGTTATAGATTCCGATGCTTCACTTCAGGTTTACTGTATCCCTTGGACCTTTTTATTGATGATAAAACACAGAAATTGCATCGGAATTAAATACAAAAGGCACAATTCCGACTTAAGTACATGAAGACCGACGCTTGTTACTGACTATGTTTTGAACCATTCCTGCGACACTAGTTATAGATTCCGATGCTTCACTTCAGGTTTACTGTATCCCTTGGACCTTCTTATAAACGATAAAACACAGAAATTGCATCGGAATTAAATATAAAATGCACAGCGCCGACTTAAGGACAAGAAGACTGACTCTTCCTACTGGCCATACCTGTGACACTAGTTATGGATTCCGATGCTTCACTTCAGGTTTACTGTATCCCTTGGACCTTCTTATTGACGATGGAACACAGAAATTGCATCGGAATTAAATACAAATGGCACAAAGCCGACTTAAGGACAAGAAGACTGACTCTTCCTACTGACCATTCCTGTGACACTAGTTATAGATTCCGATGCTTCACTTCAGGTTTACTGTATTCCTTGGACCTTCTTATTGACGATGAAATACAGAAATTGCATCGGAATTAAATACAAAAGGCTCATTGCCGACTTAAGGTCAAGAAGACTGACTCTTCCTACTGACCATTCCTGTGACACAAGTTATCTATTCCGATGCTTCACTCCAGGTTTACTGTATCCCTTGGATCTTCTTATTGACGATGAAACACAGAACTTGCATCGGAAATAAATACAAAAGGCACAATGCCGACTAAAGTACTTGAAAACCGACACTTCTGACTGACTATGTTTTGAACCATTCCTGTGACACTAGTTATAGATTCCGATGCTTCACTTCAGGTTTACTGTATCGCTTGGACCTTCTTATTGACGATAAAACACAGAAATTGCATCGGAATTAAATATAAAATGCACAGCGCCGACTTAAGGACAAGAAGACTGACTCTTCCTACTGACCATTCCTGTGACACTAGTTATAGATTCCGATGCTTCACTTCAGGTTTACTGTATCCCTTGGACCTTCGTATTGACGATGAAACACAGAAATTGCATCGGAATTAAATACAAAAGGCACAATGCCGACTTAAGGACAAGAAGACTGTACTTAAGTCGGCATTGTGCCTTTTGTATTTAATTCCGATGCAGGAATTAAATACAAAAGGCACAATGCCGACTTAAGTACATGAAGACCGACACTTCTTACTGACTATATTTTGAACCACTCCTGTGACACTAGTTATAGTTTCCGAAGCTTCACTTCAGGTTCACTGTATCCCTTGGACCTTCTTATTGACGATGAAATGCAGAAATTGCATCGGAATTAAATACAAAAGGCACAATGCCGACTTAAGTACATGAAGACCGACAGTTCTTACTGACTATGTTTTGAACCATTCCTGTGACACTAGTTATAGAATCCGATGCTTCACTTCAGGTTTACTGTATCCCTTGGACCTTCTTATTGACGATGAAACACAGAAATTGCATCGGAATTAAATACAAAAGGCACAAAGCCGACTTATGGACAAGAAGACTGACTCTTCCTACTGACCATTCCTGTGACACGAATTATAGATTCCGATGCTTCACTTCAGGTTTACTGTATCCTTTGGACCTTCTTATTGACGATGAAATACAGAAATTGCATCGGAATTAAATACAAAAGGCACATTGCCGACTTAAGTTCAAGAAGACTGACTCTTCCTACTGACCATTCCTGTGACACAAGTTATGGATTCCGATGCTTCACTCCAGGTTTACTGTATCCCTTGGACCTTCTTATTGACGATGAAACACAGAACTTGCATCGGAATTAAATGCAAAAGGCACAATGCCGACTAAAGTACTTGAAAACCGACACTTCTTACTGACTATGTTTTGAACCATTCCTGTGACACTAGTTATAGATTCCGAAGCTTCACTTCAGGTTTACTGTATCCCTTGGACCTTCTTATTGACGATAAAACACGGAAATTGCATCGGAATTAAATATAAAATGCACAGCGCCGACTTAAGGACAAGAAGACTGACTCTTCCTACTGACCTTTTCTGTGCCACTAGTTATAGATTCCGATGCTTCACTTCAGGTTTACTGTATCCCTTGGACCTTCTTATTGACGATGAAACACAGAATTTGCATCGGAATTAAATACAAAAGGCACAATGCCGACTTAAGTACATGAAGACCGACACTTCTTACTGACTATGGTTTGAACCATTCCTGTGACACTAGTTATAGATTCCGATGCTTCACTTCAGGTTTACTGTATCCCTTGACCTTCTTATTGACGATGAAACCCAGAAATTGCATCGGAATTAAATACAAAAGGCACAATGCCGACTTAAGGACAAGAAGACTGACTCTTTCTACTGACCATTCCTGTGACACTAGTTATAGATCCCGATGCTTCACTTCAGGTTTACTGTATCCCTTGGACCTTCTTATTGACGATGAAACACAGAAATTGCATCGGAATTAAATACAAAAGGCACAATGCAGGCTTAGGGACAAGAAGACTGACTCATCCTACTGACCATTCCTGTGACACTAGTTATATATTCCGATGCTTCACTTCAGGTTTATTGTATCCCTTGGACCTTGTTATTGACGATGAAACACAGAATTTGCATCGGAATTAAATACAAAAGGCACAATGCCGACTTAAGTACATGAAGACCGACACTTCTTACTGACTATATTTTGAACCATTCCTGTGACACTAGTTATAGATACCGATGCTTCACTTCAGGTTTACTGTATCCCTTGGACCTTCTTATTGACGATGAAACGCAGAAATTGCATCGGAATTAAATACAAAAGGCACAATGCCGACATAAGTACATGAAGACCGACAGTTCTTACTGACTATGTTTTGAACCATTCCTGTGACACTAGTTATGGATTCCGATGATTCACTTCAGATTTACTGTATCCCTTGGACCTTCTTATTGCCGATGAAACACAGAAATTGCATCGGAATTATATACCAAAGGCACAATGCCGACTTAAGTACATGAAGACCGACACTTCTTACTGGCTATGTTTTTAACCATTCCTGTGACACTAGTTATAGATTCCGATGCTTCACTTCAGGTTTACTGTATCCCTTGAACCTTCTTATTGACGATGAAACACAGAAATTGCATCAGAATTAAATACAAAAGGCAGAATGCCGACATAAGGACATGAAAATTGACTCTTCCTGCTGACCATTCCTGAGACACTAGTTATAGATTCCGATGCTTCACTCCAGGTTTACTGTATCCCTTGGACCTTCTTATTGACGATGAAACCCAGAAATTGCATCGGAATTAAATACAAAAGGCACAATGCCGACTTAAGAACAAGAAGACTGACTCTTCCTACTGACCATTCCTGTGACACTAGTTATAGATTCCGATGCTTCACTTCAGGTTTACTGTATCCCTTGGACCTTCTTATTGACGATGAAACACAGAAATTTCTTCGGAATTAAATACAAAAGGCACAATGCAGACTTAATGACAAGAAGACTGACTCTTCCTACTGACCATTCCTGTGGCACTAGTTATAGATTCCGATGCTTCACTTCAGGTTTACTGTATCCCTTGGACCTTTTTATTGATGTTAAAACACAGAAATTGCATCGGAATTAAATACAAAAGGCACAATGCCGACTTAAGTGCATGAAGACCGACGCTTCTTACTGACTATGTTTTGAACCATTCCTGTGACACTAGTTATAGATTCCGATGCTTCACTTCAGGTTTACTGTATCCCTTGGACCTTCTTATAAACGATAAAACACAGAAATTGCATCGGAATTAAATATAAAATGCACAGCGCCGACTTAAGGACAAGAAGACTGACTCTTCCTACTGGCCATACCTGTGACACTAGTTATAGATTCCGATGCTTCACTTCAGGTTTACTGTATCCCTTGGACCTTCTTATTGACGATGGAACACAGAAATTGCATCGGAATTAAATACAAATGGCACAAAGCCGACTTAAGGACAAGAAGACTGACTCTTCCTACTGACCATTCCTGTGACACTAGTTATAGATTCCGATGCTACACTTCAGGTTTACTGTATCCCTTGGACCTTCTTATTGACGATGAAGTACAGAAATTGCATCGGAATTAAATACAAAAGGCTCATTGCCGACTTAAGGTCAAGAAGACTGACTCTTCGTACTGACCATTCCTGTGACACAAGTTATCTATTCCGATGCTTCACTCCAGGTTTACTGTATCCCTTGGACCTTTTTATTGACGATGAAACACAGAACTTGCATCGGAAATAAATACAAAAGGCACAATGCCGACTTAAGTACATGAAGACCGACACTTTTTACAGACTATATTTTGAACCATTCCTGTGACACTAGTTATAGTTTCCGAAGCTTCACTTCAGGTTTACTGTATCCCTTGGACCTTCTTATAAACGATAAAACACAGAAATTGCATCGGAATTAAATATAAAATGCACAGCGCCGACTTAAGGACAAGAAGACTGACTCTTCCTACTGACCATTCCTGTGACACTAGTTATAGATTCCGATGCTTCACTTCAGGTTTACTGTAACCCTTGGACCTTCGTATTGACGATGAAACACAGAAATTGCATCGGAATTACATACATAAGGCACAATGCCGACTTAAGTACATGAAGACCGACACTTCTTACTGACTATGTTTTGAACCATTCCTGTGACACTAGTTATAGTTTCCGATGCATCACTTCAGGTTTACTATATCCCATCGCCCTTCTTATTGACGATGAAACACAGAAATTGCATCGGAATTAAATACAAAAGGCACAATGCCGACTTAAGGACAAGAAGACTGACTCTTCCTACTGACCATTCCTGTGACACTAGTTATATATTCCGATGCTTCACTTCAGGTTTATTGTATCCCTTGGACCTTTTTATTGACGATGAAACACGGAAATTGCATCGGAATTAAATAGAAAAGGCACAATGCCGACTTAAGTACATGAAGACCGACACTTCTCACTGACTATATTTTGAACCATTCCTGTGACACTAGTTATAGTTTCCGAAGCTTCACTTCAGGTTCACTGTATCCCTTGGACCTTCTTACTGACGATGAAACACAGAAATTGCATCGGAATTATATACCAAAGGCACAATGCCGACTTAAGTACATGAAGACCGACACTTCTTACTGACTATGTTTTGAACCATTCCTGTGACACTAGTTATAGATTCCGATGCTTCACTTCAGGTTTACTGTATCCCTTGGACCTTCTTGTTGACGACGAAACACAGAAATTGCATCAGAATTAAATACAAAAGGCAGAATGCCGACATAAGGACATGAAGATTGACTCTTCCTGCTGTCCATTCCTGTGACACTAGTTATAGATTCCGACGCTTCACTCCAGGTTTACTGTATCCCTTGGACCTTCTTATTGACGATGAAACCCAGAAATTGCATCGGAATTAAATACAAAAGGCACAATGCCGACTTAAGGACAAGAAGACTGACTCTTCCTACTGACCATTCCTGTGACACTAGTTATAGATTCCGATGCTTCACTTCAGGTTTACTGTATCCCTTGGACCTTCTTATTGACGATGAAACACAGAAATTGCATCGGAAGTAAATACAAAAGGCACAATGCAGACTTAAGGACAAGAAGACTGACTCTTCCTACTGATCATTCCTGTGACACTAGTTATATATTCCGATGCTTCACTTCAGGTTTATTGTATCCCTTGGACCTTCTTATTGACGATGAAACACAGAAATTGCATCGGAATTAAATACAAAAGGCACAATGCCGACTTAAGTACATGAAGACCGACACTTTTTACAGACTATAATTTGAACCATTCCTGTGACACTAGTTATAGTTTCCGAAGCTTCACTTCAGGTTCACTGTATCCCTTGGACCTTCTTATTGACGATGAAACGCAGAAATTGCATCGGAATTAAATACAAAAGGCTCATTGCCGACTTAAGGTCAAGAAGACTGACTCTTCCTACTGACCATTCCTGTGACACAAGTTATCTATTCCGATGCTTCACTCCAGGTTTACTGTATCCCTTGGACCTTCTTATTGACGATGAAACACAGAACTTGCATCGGAAATAAATACAAAAGGCACAATGCCGACTAAAGTACTTGAAAACCGACACTTCTGACTGACTATGTTTTGAATCCATTCCTGTGACACTAGTTATAGATTCCGATGCTTCACTTCAGGTTTACTGTATCCCTTGGACCTTCTTATTGACGATAAAACACCGAAATTGCATCGGAATTAAATATAAAATGCACAGCGCCGACTTAAGGAGAAGAAGACTGACTCTTCCTACTGACCATTCCTGTGACACTAGTTATAGATTCCGATGCTTCACTTCAGGTTTACTGTATCCCTTGGACCTTCGTATTGACGATGAAACACAGAAATTGCATCGGAATTAAATACAAAAGGCACAATGCCGACTTAAGTACATGAAGACCGACACTTCTTACTGACTATGCTTTGAACCATTCCTGTGACACTAGTTATAGATTCCGATGCTTCACTTCAGGTTTACTATATCCCATGGCCCTTCTTATTGACGATGAAACACAGAAATTGCATCGGAATTAAATACAAAAGGCACAATGCCGACTTCAGTACATGAAGACCGACAGTTCTTACTGACTATATTTTGAACCATTCCTGTGACACTAGTTATAGTTTCCGAAGCTTCACTTCAGGTTCACTGTATTTCTTGGACCTTCTTATTGACGATGAAACGCAGAAATTGCATCGGAATTAAATATAAAATGCACAGCGCCGACTTAAGGACAAGAAGACTGACTCTTCCTACTGACCATTCCTGTGACACTAGTTATAGATTCCGATGCTTCACTTCAGATTTACTGTATCCCTTGGACCTTCTTATTGACGATGAAACAAAGAATTTGTATCGGAATTAAATACAAAAGGCACAATGCCGACTTAAGTACATGAAGACCGACACTTCATACTGACTATGTTTTGAACCATTCCTGTGACACTAGTTACAGAATCCGATGCTTCACTTCAGGTTTACTGTATCCCTTGGACCTACTTATTGACGATAAAACACAGAAATTGCATCGGAATTAAATATAAAACGCACAGCGCCGACTTAAGGACAAGAAGACTGACTCTTCTTACTGACCATTCCTGTGACACTAGTTATAGATTCCGATGCATCACTTCAGGTTTACCGTATCCCTTGGACCTTCTTATTGACGATGAAACACAGAAATTGCATCGGAATTAAATACAAATGGCACAATGCCGACTTAAGTACATGAAGACCGACACTTCTTACTGACTATGTTTTGAACCATTCCTGTGACACTAGTTATAGATTCCGATGCTTCACTTCAGGTTTACTATATCCCAAGGCCCTTCTTATTGACGATGAAACACAGATATTGCATCGGAATTAAATACAAAAGGCACAATGCCGACTTAAGGACAAGAAGACTGACTCTTCCTACTGACCATTCCTGTGACACTAGTTATATATTCCGATGCTTCACTTCAGGTTTATTGTATCCCTTGGACCTTTATATTGACGATGAAGCACAGAAATTGCATCGGAATTAAATACAAAAGGCACAATGCCGACTTAAGTACATGAAGACCGACACTTCTTACTGACTATATTTTGAACCATTCCTGTGACACTAGTTATAGTTTCCGAAGCTTCACTTCAGGTTCACTGTATCCCTTGGACCTTCTTATTGACGATGAAACGCAGAAATTGCATCGGAATTAAATACAAAAGGCACAATGCCGACTTAAGGACATGAAGACAACAGTTCTTACTGACTATGTTTTGAACCATTCCTGTGACACTAGTTATAGAATCCGATGCTTCACTTCAGGTTTACTGTATCCCTTGGACCTTCTTACTGACGATGAAACACAGAAATTGCATCGGAATTATGTACCAAAGGCACAATGCCGACTTAAGTACATGAAGACCGACACTTCTTACTGACTATGTTTTGAACCATTCCTGTGACACTAGTTATAGATTCCGATGCTTCACTTCAGGTTTACTGTATCCTTGGACCTTCTTGTTGACGATGGAACACAGAAATTGCATCAGAATTAAATACAAAAGGCAGAATGCCGACATAAGGACATGAAGATTGACTCTTCCTGCTGACCATTCCTGTGACACTAGTTATAGATTCCGATGCTTCACTCCAGGTTTACTGTATCCCTTGGACCTTCTTAGTGACGATGAAACCCAGAAATTGCATCGGAATTAAATACAAAAGGCACAATGCCGACTTAAGGACAAGAAGACTGACTCTTCCTACTGACCATTCCTGTGACACTAGTTATAGATTCCGATGGTTCACTTCAGGTTTACTGTATCCCTTGGACCTTCTTATTGACGATGAAACACAGAAATTGCATCGGAAGTAAATACAAAAGGCACAATGCAGACTTAAGGACAAGAAGACTGACTCTTCCTACTGACCATTCCTGTGCCACTAGTTATATAGTCCGATGCTTCACTTCAGGTTTATTGTATCCCTTGGACCTTCTTATTGACAATGAAACACAGAAATTGCATCGGAATTAAATACAAAAGGCACAATGCCGACTTAAGTACATGAAGACCGACACTTCCTACTGACTATATTTTGAACCATTCCTGTGACACTAGTTATAGATTCCGATGCTTCACTTCAGGTTTACTGTATCCCTTGGACCTTCTTATTGACGATGAAACGCAGAAATTGCATCGGAATTAAAGACAAAAGGCACAATGCCGACTTAAGTACATGAAGAAAGGCATTTCTTACTGACTATGTTTTGAACCATTCCTGTGACACTAGTTATGGATTCCGATGCTTCACTTCAGGTTTACTGTATCCCTTGGACCTTCTTATTGACGATGAGACACAGAAATTGCATCGGAATTAAATACAAAACGCACAATGCCGACTTAAGGAAAAAAAGACTGACTCTTCCTACTAACTATTCCCGTGACACTAGTTATATATTCCGTTGCTTCACTTCAGGTTTATTGTATCCCTTGGACCTTCTTATTGACGACGAAACACAGAAATTGCATCGGAATTAAATACAAAAGGCACAATGCCGACTTAAGTACATGAAGACCGACACTTCTTACTGACTATATTTTGAACCATTCCTGTGACACTAGTTATAGTTTCCGATGCTTCACTTCAGGATCACTGTATCCCTTGGACCTTCTTATTGACGATGAAACGCAGAAATTGCATCGGAATTAAATACAAAAGGCACAATGCCGACTTAAGTACATGAAGACCGACAGTTCTTACTGACTATGCTTTGAACCGTTCCTGTGACACTAGTTTTAGATTCCGATGCTTCACTTCAGGTTTACTGTATCCGTTGGACCTTCTTATTGATGATGAAATACAGAAATTGCATCAGAATTAAATACAAAAGGCAGAATGCCGACATAAGGACATGAGGATTGACTCTTCCTGCTGACCATTCCTGTGACACTAGTTATAGATTCCGATGCTTCACTCCAGGTTTACTGTATCCCTTGGACCTTCTTATTGACGATGAAACACTGAAATTGCATCGGAATTAAATACAAAAGGCACAAAGCCGACTTATGGACAAGAAGACTGACTCTTCCTACAGACCATTCCTGTGACACTAGTTATAGATTCCGATGCTTCACTTCACGTTTACTGTATCCTTTGGACCTTCTTATTGACGATGAAATACAGAAATTGCATCGGAATTAAATACAAAAGGCACATTGCCGACTTAAGGTCAAGAAGACTGACTCTTCCTACTGACCATTCCTGTGACACAAGTTATGGATTCCGATGCTTCACTCCAGGTTTACTGTATCCCTTGGACCTTCTTATTGACGATGAAACACAGAACTTGCATCGGAAATAAATACAAAAGGCACAATGCCGACTAAAGTACTTGAAAACCGACACTTCTTACTGACTATGTTTTGAACCATTCCTGTGACACTAGTTATAGATTCCGATGCTTCACTTCAGGTTTACTGTATCCCTTGGACCGTCTTATTGACGATAAAACACAGAAATTGCATCGGAATTAAATATAAAATGCACAGCGCCGACTTAAGGCCAAGAAGACTGACTCTTCCTACTGACCATTCCTGTGACACTAGTTATAGATTCCGATGCTTCACTTCAGGTTTACTGTATCCCTTGGACCTTCTTATTGACGATGAAACAAAGAATTTGCATCGGAATTAAATACAAAAGGCACAATGCCGACTTAAGTACATGAAGACCGACACTTCTTACTGACTATGTTTTGAACCATTCCTGTGACACTAGTTATAGATTCCGATGCTTCACTTCAGGTTTACTGTATCCTTTGGACCTTCTTATTGACGATGAAACACAGAAATTACATCGGAATTAAATACAAAAGGCGCAATGCCGACTTAAGGACAAGAAGACTGACTCTTCCTACTGACCATTCCTGTGACACTAGTTATATATTCCGATGCTTCACTTCAGGTTCATTGTATCCCTTGGACCTTGTTATTGACGATGAAACACAGAAATTACATCGGAATTAAATACAAAAAGCACAATGCCGACTTAAGTACATGAAGACCGACAGTTCTTACTGACTATGTTTTGAACCATTCCTGTGACACTAGTTATAGATTCCGATGCTTCACTTCAGGTTTACTGTATCCCTTGGACCTTCTTACTGACGATGAAACACAGAAAGTGCATCGGAATTATATACCAAAGGCACAATGCCGACTTAAGTACATGTAGACCGACGCTTCTTACTGACTATGTTTTGAACCATTCCTGTGACACTAGTTATAGATTCCGATGCTTCACTTCAGGTTTACTGTATCCCTTGGACCTTCTTATTGACGATGAAACACAGAAATTGCATCAGAATTAAATACAAAATACAGAATGCGACATAAGGACATGAAGATTGACTCTTCCTGCTGACCATTCCTGTGACACTAGTTATAGGTTCCGATGCTTCACTCTAGGTTTACTGTATCACTTGACCTTCTTATTGACGATGAAACCCAGAAATTGCATCGGAATTAAATACAAAGGCTCATTGCCGACTTAAGGTCAAGAAGACTGACTCTTCCTACTGACCATTCCTGTGACACAAGTTATCTATTCCGATGCTTCACTCCAGGTTTACTGTATCCCTTGGACCTTCTTATTGACGATGAAACACAGAACTTGCATCGGAAATAATTACAAAAGGCACAATGCCGACTAAAGTACTTGAAGACCGACACTTCTTACTGACTATGTTTTGAACCATTCCTGTGACACTAGTTATAGATTCCGATGCTTCACTTCAGGTTTACTGTATCCCTTGGACCTACTTATTGACGATAAAACACAGAAATTGCATCGGAATTAAATATAAAATGCACAGCGCCGACTTAAGGACAAGAAGACTGACTCTTCTTACTGACCATTCCTGTGACACTAGTTATAGATTCCGATGCATCACTTCAGGTTTACTGTATCTCTTGGACCTTCGTATTGACGATGAAACACAGAAATTGCATCGGAATTAAATACAAATGGCACAATGCCGACTTAAGTACATGAGGACCAAAACTTCTTACAGACTATATTTTGAAACATTCCTGTGACACTAGTTATAGTTTCCGAAGCTTCACTTCAGGTTCACTGTATCCCTTGGACCTTCTTATTGACGATGAAACGCAGAAATTGCATCGGAATTAAATACAAAAGGCACAATGCCAACTTAAGGACATGAAGACCGACAGTTTCTTACTGACTATGTTTGAACCATTCCTGTGACACTAGTTATAGAATCCGATGCTTCACTTCAGGTTTACTGTATCCCTTGGACCTTCTTACTGACGATGAAACACAGAAATTGCATCGGAATTATATACCAAAGGCACAATGAGGACTTAAGTACATGAAGACCGACACTTCTTACTGACTATGTTTTGAACCATTCCTGTGACACTAGTTATAGATTCCGATGCTTCACTTCAGGTTTACTGTATCCTTTGGACCTTCTTGTTGGCGATGAAACACAGAAATTGCATCAGAATTAAATACAAAAGGCAGAATGCCGACATATAGACATGAAGATTGACTCTTCCTGCTGACCATTCCTGTGACACTAGTTATAGATTCCGATACTTCACTCCAGGTTTACTGTATCTCTTGGACCTTCTTATTGACGATGAAACCCAGAAATTGCATCGGAATTAAATACAAAAGGCACAATGCCGACTTAAGGACAAGAAGACTGACTCTTCCTACTGACCATTCCTGTGACACTAGTTATAGATTCCGATGGTTCACTTCAGGTTTACTGTATCCCTTGGACCTTCTTATTGACGATGAAACACAGAAATTGCATCGGAAGTAAATAAAAAAGGCACAATGCAGACTTAAGGACAAGAACACTGACTCTTCCTACTGACCATTCCTGTGCCACTAGTTATATATTCCGATGCTTCACTTCAGGTTTATTGTATCCCTTGGACCTTCTTATTGACAATGAAACACAGAAATTGCATCGGAATTAAATACAAAAGGCACAATGCCAACTTAAGTACATGAAGACCGACACTTCTTACTGACTATATTTTGAACCATTCCTGTGACACTAGTTATAGATTCCGATGCTTCACTTCAGGTTTACTGTATCCCTTGGACCTTCTTATTGACCATGAAACGCAGAAATTGCATCGGAATTAAATACAAAAGGCACAATGCCGACTTAAGTACATGAAGACCGACATTTCTTACTGACTATGTTTTGAACCATTCCTGTGACACTAGTTATTGATTCCGATGCTTCACTTCAGGTTTACTGTATCCCTTGGACCTTCTTATTGACGATGAGACACAGAAATTGCATCGGAATTAAATACAAAACGCACAATGCCGACTTAAGGAAAAAAAGACTGACTCTTCCTACTAACCATTCCCGTGACACTAGTTATATATTCCGATGCTTCACTTCAGGTTTATTGTATCCCTTGGACCTTCTTAATGACGATGAAACACAGAAATTGCATCGGAATTAAATACAAAAGCACAATGCCGACTTAAGTACATGAAGACCGACACTTCTTACTGACTATATTTTGAACCATTCCTGTGACACTAGTTATAGTTTCCGATGCTTCACTTCAGGATCACTGTATCCCTTGGACCTTCTTATTGACGATGAAACGCAGAAATTTGCATCGGAATTAAATACAAAAGGCACAATGCCGACTTAAGTACATGAAGACCGACATTTCTTACTGACTATGTTTTGAACCGTTCCTGTGACACTAGTTATAGATTCCGATGCATCACTTCAGGTTTACTGTATCCGTTGGACCTTCTTATTGACGATGAAATGCAGAAATTGCATCAGAATTAAATACAAAATGCAGAATGCCGACATAAGGACATGAAGATTGACTCTTCCTACAGACCATTCCTGTGACACTAGTTATAGATTCCGATGCTTCACTTCACGTTTACTGTATCCT
Organism: Schistocerca americana; assembly: GCF_021461395.2. Taxonomy (NCBI): domain Eukaryota; kingdom Metazoa; phylum Arthropoda; class Insecta; order Orthoptera; family Acrididae; genus Schistocerca; species Schistocerca americana. The sequence goes on from NC_060125.1 coordinate 30,727,971, forward strand.
TTGGACCTTCTTATTGACGATGAAATACAGAAATTGCATCGGAATTAAATACAAAAGGCACATTGCCGACTTAAGGTCAAGAAGACTGACTCTTCCTACTGACCATTCCTGTGACACAAGTTATGGATTCCGATGCTTCACTCCAGGTTTACTGAATCCCTTGGACCTTCTTATTGACGATGAAACACAGAACTTGCATCAGAAATAAATACAAAAAGCACAATGCCGACTAAAGTACTTGAAAACCGACACTTCTTACTGACTATGTTTTGAACCATTCCTGTGACACTAGTTATAGATTCCGATGCTTCACTTCAGGTTTACTGTATCCCTTGGACCGTCTTATTGACGATAAAACACAGAAATTGCATCGGAATTAAATATAAAATGCACAGCGCCGACTTAAGGACAAGAAGACTGACTCTTCCTACTGACCATTCCTGTGACATTAGTTATAGATTCCGATGCTTCACTTCAGGTTTACTGTATCCCTTGGATCTTCTTATTGACGATGAAACAAAGAATTTGCATCGGAATTAAATGCAAAAGGCACAATGCCGACTTTAGTACATGAAGACCGACACTTCTTACTGACTATGTTTTGAACCATTCCTGTGACACTAGTTATAGATTCCGATGCTTCACTTCAGGTTTACTGTATCCTTTGGACCTTCTTATTGACGATGAAACACAGAAATTACATCGGAATTAAATACAAAAGGCACAATGCCGACTTAAGGACAAGAAGACTGACTCTTCCTACTGACCATTCCTGTGACACTAGTAATATATTCCGATGCTTCACTTCAGGTTCATTGTATCCCTTGGACCTTGTTATTGACGATGAAACACAGAAATTGCATCGGAATTAAATACAAAAGGCACAACGCCGACTCAAGTACATGAAGTCCGACACTTCTTACTGACTATATTTTGAACCATTCCTGTGACACTAGTTATAGTTTCCGAAGCTTCACTTCAGGTTCACTGTATACCTTGGACCTTCTTATTGACGATGAAACGCAGAAATTCATCGGAATTAAATACAAAAGGCACAATGCCGACTTAAGTACATGAAGACCGACAGTTCTTACTGACTATGATTTGAACCATTCCTGTGACACTAGTTATAGATTCCGATGCTTCACTTCAGGTTTACTGTATCCCTTGGACCTTCTTACTGACGATGAAACACAGAAATTGCATCGGAATTATATACCAAAGGCACAATGCCGACTTAAGTACATGAAGACCGACACTTCTTACTGACTGTGTTTTGAACCATTCCTGTGACACTAGTTATAGATTCCGATGCTTCACTTCAGGTTTACTGTATCCCTTGGACCTTCTTATTGACGATGAAACACAGAAATTGCATCAGAATTAAATACAAAAGGCAGAATGCGACATAAGGACATGAAGATTGACTCTTCCTGCTGACCATTCCTGTGACACTAGTTATTGATTCCGATGCTTCACTCCAGGTTTACTGTATCCCTTGACCATCTTATTGACGATGAAACCCAGAAATTGCATCGGAATTAAATACAAAGGCTCATTGCCGACATAAGGTCAAGAAGACTGACTCTTCCTACTGACCATTCATGTGACACAAGTTATCTATTCCGATGCTTCACTCCAGGTTTACTGTATCCCTTGGACCTTCTTATTGACGATGAAACACAGAACTTGCATCGGAAATAATTACAAAAGGCACAATGCCGACTAAAGTACTTGAAGACCGACACTTCTTATTGACTATATTTTGAACCATTCCTGTGACACTAGTTAAGGAATCCGATGCTTCACTTCAGGTTTACTGTATCCCTTGGACCTACTTATTGACGATAAAACACAGAAATTGCATCGGAATTAAATATAAAATGCACAGCGCCGACTTAAGTACAAGAAGACTGACTCATCTTACTGACCATTCCTGTGACACTATTTATAGATTCCGATGCATCACTTCAGGTTTACTGTATCCCTTGGACCTTCTTATTGACGATGAAACACAGAAATTGCATCGGAATTAAATACAAATGGCACAATGCCGACTTAAGTACATGAAGACCGACACTTCTCACTGACTATGTTTTGTACCATTCCTGTGACACTAGTTATAGATTCCGATGCTTCACTTCAGGTTTACTATATCCCATGGCCCTTCTTATTGACGATGAAACACAGAAATTGCATCGGAATGAAATACAATAGGCACAATGCCGACTTAAGGACAAGAAGACTGACTCTTCCTACTGACCATTCCTGTGCAACTAGTTATATATTCCGATGCTTCACTTCAGGTTTATTGTATCCCTTGGACCTTTTTATTGACGATGAAACACAGAACTTGCATCGGAATTAAATACAAAAGGCACAATGCCGACTTAAGTACATGCAGACCGACACTTCTTACAGACTATATTTTGAACCAGTCCTGTGACACTAGTTATAGTTTCCGAAGCTTCACTTCAGGTTCACTGTATCCCTTGGACCTTCATATTGACGATGTAACGCAGAAATTGCATCGGAATTAAATACAAAAGGCACAATGCCGACCTAAGGACATGAAGACCGACAGTTCTTACTGACTATGTTTGAACCATTCCTGTGACACTAGTTATAGAATCCGATGCTTCACTTCAGGTTTACTGTATCCCTTGGACCTTCTTACTGACGATGAAACACAGAAATTGCATCGGAATTATATACCAAAGGCACAATGCCGACTTAAGTACATGAAGACCGACACTTCTTACTGACTATGTTTTGAACCATTCCTGTGACACTAGTTATAGATTCCGATGCTTCACTTCAGGTTTACTGTATCCTTTGGACCTTCTTGTTGACGATGAAACACAGAAATTGCATCAGAATTAAATACAAAAGGCAGAATGCCGACATAAGGACATGAAGATTGACTCTTCCTGCTGACCATTCCTGTGACACTAGTTATAGATTCCGATACTTCACTCCAGGTTTACTGTATCCCTTGGACCTTCTTATTGACGATGAAACCCAGAAATTGCATCGGAATTAAATACAAAAGGCACAATGCCGACTTAAGGACAAGAAGACTGGCTCTTCCTACTGACCATTCCTGTGACACTAGTTATAGATTCCGATGGTTCACTTCAGGTTTACTGTATCCCTTGGACCTTCTTATTGACGATGAAACACAGAAATTGCATCGGAAGTAAATACAAAAGGCACAATGCAGACTTAAGGACAAGAAGACTGACACTTCCTACTGATCATTCCTGTGACACTAGTTATATATTCCGATGCTTCACTTCAGGTTTATTGTATCCCTTGGACCTTCTTATTGACAATGAAACACAGAAATTGCATCGGAATTAAATACAAAAGGCACAATGCCGACTTAAGTACATGAAGACCGACACTTCTTACTGACTATATTTTGAACCATTCCTGTGACACTAGTTATAGATTCCGATGCTTCACTTCAGGTTTACTGTATCCCTTGGACCTTCTTATTGACTATGAAACGCAGAAATTGCATCGGAATTAAATACAAAAGGCACAATGCCGACTTAAGTACATGAAGACCGACATTTCTTACTGACTATGTTTTGAACCATTCCTGTGACACTAGTTATAGATTCCGATGCTTCAGTTCAGGTTTACTGTATCCGTTGGACCTTCTTATTGACGATGAAATACAGAAATTGCATCAGAATTAAATACAAAAGGCAGAATGCCGATATACGGACATGAAGATTGACTCTTCCTGCTGACCATTCCTGTGACACTAGTTATAGATTCCGATGCTTCACTCCAGGTTTACTGTATCCCTTGAACCTTCTTATTGACGATGAAATACAGAAATTGCATCAGAATTAAATACAAAAGGCAGAATGCCGACATACGGACATGAAGATTGACTCTTCCTGCTGACCATTCCTGTGACACTAGTTATAGATTCCGATGCTTCACTCCAGGTTTACTGTATCCCTTGGACCTTCTTATTGACGATGAAACCCAGAAATTGCATCGGAATTAAATACAAAAGGCACAATGCCGACTTAAGGACAAGAAGACTGACTCTTCCTACTGCCCATTCCTGTGACACTAGTTATAGATTCCGATCCTTCACTTCAGGTTTACTGTATCCCTTGGACTTTCTTATTGACGATGAAACACAGAAATTGCATCGGAATTAAATACAAAAGGCACAATGCAGACTGAAGGACAAGAAGACTGACTCGTCCTACTGACCATTCCTGTGACACTAGTTATATAGTCCGATGCTTCACTTCAGGTTTATTGTATCCCTTGGACCTTCTTATTGACGATTAAACACCGAAATTGCATCGGAATTAAATACAAAATGCACAATGCCGACTTAAGTACATGAAGACCGACACTTCTTACTGACTATATTTTGAACCATTCCTGTGACACTAGTTATAGTTTCCGATGCTTCACTTCAGGTTTACTGTATCCCTTGGACCTTCTTATTGACGATGAAACGCAGAAATTGCATCGGAATTAAATACAAAAGGCACAATGCCGACTTAAGTACATGAAGACCGACAGTTCTTACTGACTATGTTTTGAACCATTCCTGTGACACTAGTTATAGATTCCGATGCTTCACTTCAGGTTTACTGTATCCCTTGGACCTTCTTATTGACGATGAAACACAGAAATTACATCGGAATTAAATACAAAAGGCACAATGCAGACTTAAGGACAAGAAGACTGACTCTTCCTACTGACCATTCCTGTGACACTAGTTATATATTCCGATGCTTCACTTCAGGTTTATTGCATCTCTTGGACCTTCTTATTGACGATGAAACACAGAAATTGCATCGGAATTAAATACAAAAGGCACAATGCCGACTTAAGTACATGAAGACCGACACTTCTTACTGACTATATTTTGAAAAATTCCTGTGACACTAGTTATAGATTCCGATGCTTCACTTCAGGTTTACTGTATCCCTTGGACCTTCTTATTGACGATGAAACGCAGAAATTGCATCGGAATTAAATACAAAAGGCACAATGCCGACTTAAGTACATGAAGATCGACAGTTCTTACTGGCTATGTTTTGAACCATTCCTGTGTCACTAGTTATAGATTCCGATGCTTCACTTCAGGTTTACTGTATCCCTTGGACCTTCTTATTGACGATGAGACACAGAAATCGCATCGGAATTAAATACAAAAGGCACAATGCCGACTTAAGGACAAGATGACTGACTCTTCCTACTGACCATTCATGTGACACTAGTTATATATTCCGATGCTTCACTTCAGGTTTATTGTATCCCTTGGACCTTCTTATTGACGATGAAACACAGAAATTGCATCGGAATTAAATACAAAAGGCACAATGCCAACTTAAGTACATGAAGACCAACACTTCTTACTGACTAAGATTTGAACCATTCCTGTGACACTAGTTATAGATTCCGATGCCTCACTTCAGGTTTACTGTATCCGTTGGACCTTCTTATTGACGATGAAATACAGAAATTGCATCAGAATTAAATACAAAAGGCAGAATGCCGACATAAGGACATGAGGATTGACTCTTCCTGCTGACCATTCCTGTGACACTAGTTATAGATTCCGATGCTTCACTCCAGGTTAACTGTATCCCTTGGACCTCCTTATTGGCGATGAAACCCAGAAATTGCATCGGAATTAAATACAAAAGGCACAATGCCGACTTAAGGACAAGAAGACTGACACTTCCTACTGCCCATTCCTGTGACACTAGTTATAGATTCCGATGCTTCACTTCAGGTTTACTGTATCCCTTGGACCTTCTTATTGACGATGAAACACAGAAATTGCATCGGAATTAAATACAAAAGGCACAATGCAGACTTAAGGACAAGAAGACTGACTCTTCCTACTGACCATTCCTATGACACTAGTTATATAGTCCGATGCTTCGCTTCAGGTTTATTGTATCCCTTGGACCTTCTTATTGACGATGAAACACCGAAATTGCATCGGAATTGAATACAAAAGGCACAATGGCGACTTAAGTACATGAAGACCGACACTTTATACTGACTATATTTTGAACCATTCCTGTTACACTAGTTATAGTTTCCGATGCTTCACCTCAGGTTTACTGTATCCCTTGGACCTTCTTATTGACGATGAAACACAGAAATTGCATCAGAATTAAATACATAAGGCAGAATGCCGACATAAGGACATGAAGATTGAGTCTTCCTGCTGACCATTCCTGTGACACTAGTTATAGATTCCATTGCTTCACTCCAGGTTTACTGTATCCCTAGGACCTCCTTATTGACGATGAAACTCAGAAATTGCATCGTAATTAAATACAAAAGGCACAATGCCGACTTAAGGACAAGAAGACTGACACTTCCTACTGACCATTCCAGTGACACTAGTTATAGATTCCGATGCTTCACTTCAGGTTTACTGTATCCATTGGACCTGCTTATTGACGATGAAACGCAGAAATTGCATCGGAATTAAATACAAAAGGCACAATGCCGACTTAAGTACATGAAGACCGACACTTCTTACTGACTATGTTTTGAACCATTCCTGTGACACTAGTTATAGATTCCGATGCTTCACTTCAGGTTTACTGTATCCCTTGGACCTTCTTACTGACAATGAAACACAGAAATTGCATCGGAATTATATACCAAAAGCTTAATGCCGACTTAAGTACATGAAGACCGACACTTCTTACTGACTATGTTTTAAACCATTCCTGTGACACTAGTTTAAGGTTCCGATGCTTCACTTCAGCTTTACTGTATCCCTTGGACCTTCTTATTGACGATGAAACACAGAAATTGCATCAGAATTAAATACAAAAGGCAGAATGAGGACACAAGGACATGAAGATTGACTGTTCCTGCTGACCATTCCTGCGACACTAGTTATAGATTCCGATGCTTCACTCCAGGTTTACTGTATCCCTTGGACCTTCTTATTGACGATGAAACCCAGAAATTGCATCGGAATTAAATACTAAAGGCACAATGCCGACTTAAGGACAAGAAGACTGACTCTTCCTACTGACCATTCCTGTGACACTAGTTATAGACTCCGATGCTTCACTTCAGGTTTACTGTATCCCGTGGACCTTCGTATTGACGATGAAACACAGAAATTGCATCGAAATTAAATACAAAAGGCACAATGCAGACTTAAGGACAAGAGGACTGACTCTTCCTACTGACCATTCCTGTGACACTAGTTATATATTCCGATGCCTCACTTCAGGTTTATTGTATCCCTTGGACCTTCTTATTGACGTTGAAACACAGAAATTGCATCGGAATTAAATACAAAAAGCACAATGCCGACTTAAGTACATGAAGACCGACACTTCTCACTGACTATATTTTGAACCATTCCTGTGACACTAGTTATAGATTCCGATGCTTCACTTCAGGTTTACTGTATCCCTTGGACCTTCTTATTGACGATGAAACGCAGAAATTGCATCGGAATTAAATACAAAAGGCACAATGCCGACTTAGGTACATGAAGGCCGACAGTTGTTAGTGACTATGTTTTGAACCATTCCTGTGACACTAGTTATAGATTCCGATGCTTCACTTCAGGTTTACTGTATCCCTTGGACCTTCTTATTGACGATGAAACACAGAAATTGCATCGGAATTATATACCAAAGGCACAATGCCGACTTAAGTACATGAAGACCGACACTTCTTACTGACTATGTTTTGAATCATTCCTGTGACGCTAGTTATAGATTCCGATGCTTCACTTCAGGTTTACTGTATCCGTTGGACCTTCTTATTGACGATGAAATACAGAAATTGCATCAGAATTAAATACAAAAGGCAGAATGCCGACATAAGGACATGAAGATTGACTCTTCCTGCTGACCATTCCTGTGACACTAGTTATAGATTCCGATGCTTCACTCCAGGTTAACTGTATCCCTTGGACCTCCTTATTGGCGATGAAACCCAGAAATTGCATCGGAATTAAATACAAAAGGCACAATGCCGACATAAGGACAAGAAGACTGACTCTTCCTACTGCCCATTCCTGTGACACTAGTTATAGATTCCGATGCTTCACTTCAGGTTTACTGTATCCCTTGGACCTTCTTATTGACGATGAAACACAGAAATTGCATCGGAAATAAATACAAAAGGCACAATGCAGACTTAAGGACAAGAAGACTGACTCTTCCTACTGACCATTCCTATGACACTAGTTATATAGTCCGATGCTTCGCTTCAGGTTTATTGTATCCCTTGGACCTTCTTATTGACGATGAAACACCGAAATTGCATCGGAATTGAATACAAAAGGCACAATGCCGACTTAAGTACATGAAGACCGACACTTTTTACTGACTATATTTTGAACCATTCCTGTTACACTAGTTATAGTTTCCGATGCTTCACCTCAGGTTTACTGTATCCCTTGGACCTTCTTATTGACGATGAAACACAGAAATTGCATCAGAATTAAATACATAAGGCAGAATGCCGACATAAGGACATGAAGATTGAGTCTTCCTGCTGACCATTCCTGTGACACTAGTTATAGATTCCATTGCTTCACTCCAGGTTTACTGTATCCCTAGGACCTCCTTATTGACGATGAAACTCAGAAATTGCATCGTAATTAAATACAAAAGGCACAATGCCGACTTAAGGACAAGAAGACTGACACTTCCTACTGACCATTCCAGTGACACTAGTTATAGATTCCGATGCTTCACTTCAGGTTTACTGTATCCATTGGACCTGCTTATTGACGATGAAACGCAGAAATTGCATCGGAATTAAATACAAAAGGCACAATGCCGACTTAAGTACATGAAGACCGACACTTCTTACTGACTATGTTTTGAACCATTCCTGTGACACTAGTTATAGATTCCGATGCTTCACTTCAGGTTTACTGTATCCCTTGGACCTTCTTACTGACAATGAAACACAGAAATTGCATCGGAATTATATACCAAAAGCACAATGCCGACTTAAGTACATGAAGACCGACACTTCTTACTGACTATGTTTTAAACCATTCCTGTGACACTAGTTTAAGGTTCCGATGCTTCACTTCAGCTTTACTGTATCCCTTGGACCTTCTTATTGACGATGAAACACAGAAATTGCATCAGAATTAAATACAAAAGGCAGAATGAGGACACAAGGACATGAAGATTGACTGTTCCTGCTGACCATTCCTGCGACACTAGTTATAGATTCCGATGCTTCACTCCAGGTTTACTGTATCCCTTGGACCTTCTTATTGACGATGAAACCCAGAAATTGCATCGGAATTAAATACTAAAGGCACAATGCCGACTTAAGGACAAGAAGACTGACACTTCCTACTGACCATTCCAGTGACACTAGTTATATATTCCGATGCCTCACTTCAGGTTTATTGTATCCCTTGGACCTTCTTATTGACGTTGAAACACAGAAATTGCATCGGAATTAAATACAAAAAGCACAATGCCGACTTAAGTACATGAAGACCGACACTTCTCACTGACTATATTTTGAACCATTCCTGTGACACTAGTTATAGATTCCGATGCTTCACTTCAGGTTTACTGTATCCCTTGGACCTTCTTATTGACGATGAAACGCAGAAATTGCATCGGAATTAAATACAAAAGGCACAATGCCGACTTAGGTACATGAAGGCCGACAGTTGTTACTGACTATGTTTTGAACCATTCCTGTGACACTAGTTATAGATTCCGATGCTTCACTTCAGGTTTACTGTATCCCTTGGACCTTCTTATTGACGATGAAACACAGAAATTGCATCGGAATTATATACCAAAGGCACAATGCCGACTTAAGTACATGAAGACCGACACTTCTTACTGACTATGTTTTGAATCATTCCTGTGACGCTAGTTATAGATTCCGATGCTTCACTTCTGGTTTACTGTATCCGTTGGACCTTCTTATTGACGATGAAATACAGAAATTGCATCAGAATTAAATACAAAAGGCAGAATGCCGACATAAGGACATGAAGATTGACTCTTCCTGCTGACCATTCCTGTGACACTAGTTATAGATTCCGATGCTTCACTCCAGGTTAACTGTATCCCTTGGACCTCCTTATTGGCGATGAAACCCAGAAATTGCATCGGAATTAAATACAAAAGGCACAATGCCGACTTAAGGACAAGAAGACTGACTCTTCCTATTGCCCATTCCTGTGACACTAGTTATAGATTCCGATGCTTCACTTCAGGTTTACTGTATCCCTTGGACCTTCGTATTGACGATTAAACACAGAAATTGCATCGGAATTAAATACAAAAGGCACAATGCAGACTTAAGGACAAGAAGACTGACTCTTCCTACTGACCATTCCTATGACACTAGTTATATAGTCCGATGCTTCGCTTCAGGTTTATTGTATCCCTTGCACCTTCTTATTGACGATGAAACACCGAAATTGCATCGGAATTGAATACAAAAGGCACAATGCCGACTTAAGTACATGAAGACCGACACTTTTTACTGACTATATTTTGAACCATTCCTGTTACACTAGTTATAGTTTCCGATGCTTCACCTCAGGTTTACTGTATCCCTTGGACCTTCTTATTGACGATGAAACACAGAAATTGCATCAGAATTAAATACATAAGGCAGAATGCCGACATAAGGACATGAAGATTGAGTCTTCCTGCTGACCATTCCTGTGACACTAGTTATGGATTCCATTGCTTCACTCCAGGTTTACTGTATCCCTAGGACCTCCTTATTGACGATGAAACTCAGAAATTGCATCGTAATTAAATACAAAAGGCACAATGCCGATTTAAGGACAAGAAGACTGACACTTCCTACTGACCATTCCAGTGACACTAGTTATAGATTCCGATGCTTCACTTCAGGTTTACTGTATCCATTGGACCTGCTTATTGACGATGAAACGCAGAAATTGCATCGGAATTAAATACAAAAGGCACAATGCCGACTTAAGTACATGAAGACCGACACTTCTTACTGACTATGTTTTGAACCATTCCTGTGACACTAGTTATAGATTCCGATGCTTCACTTCAGGTTTACTGTATCCCTTGGACCTTCTTACTGACAATGAAACACAGAAATTGCATCGGAATTATATACCAAAAGCACAATGCCGACTTAAGTACATGAAGACCGACACTTCTTACTGACTATGTTTTAAACCATTCCTGTGACACTAGTTTAAGGTTCCGATGCTTCACTTCAGCTTTACTGTATCCCTTGGACCTTCTTATTGACGATGAAACACAGAAATTGCATCAGAATTAAATACAAAAGCAGAATGAGGACACAAGGACATGAAGATTGACTGTTCCTGCTGACCATTCCTGCGACACTAGTTATAGATTCCGATGCTTCACTCCATGTTTACTGTATCCCTTGGACCTTCTTATTGACGATGAAACCCAGAAATTGCATCGGAATTAAATACTAAAGGCACAATGCCGACTTAAGGGCAAGAAGACTGACTCTTCCTACTGACCATTCCTGTGACACTAGTTATAGATTCCGATGCTTCACTTCAGGTTTACTGTATCCCGTGGACCTTCGTATTGACGATGAAACACAGAAATTGCATCGAAATTAAATACAAAAGACACAATGCAGACTTAAGGACAAGAGGACTGACTCTTCCTACTGACCATTCCTGTGACACTAGTTATATATTCCGATGCCTCACTTCAGGTTTATTGTATCCCTTGGACCTTCTTATTGACGTTGAAACACAGAAATTGCATCGGAATTAAATACAAAAAGCACAATGCCGACTTAAGTACATGAAGACCGACACTTCTTACTGACTGTATTTTGAACCATTCCTGTGACACTAGTTATAGTTTCCGATGCTTCACTTCAGGTTTACTGTATCCCTTGGACATTCTTATTGACGATGAAACGCAGAAATTGAATCGGAATTAAATACAAAAGGCACAATGCCGACTTAAGTACATAAAGACCGACAGTTCTTACTGACTATGTTTTGAACCATTCCTGTGACACTAGTTATAGATTCCGATGCTTCACTTCAGGTTTACTGTATCCCTTGGACCTTCTTATTGACGATGACACACAGAAATTACATCGGAATTATATACCAAATGCACAATGCCGACTTCAGTACATGAAGACTGGCACCTCTTACTGACTATGTTTTGAAACATTCCTGTGACACTAGTTATAGATTCCGATGCTTCACTTCAGGTTTACTGTATCCTTGGACCTTCTTATTGACGATGAAACACAGAAATTGCATCAGAATTAAATACAAAAGGCCGAATGCCGACATAAGGACATGAAGATAGACTCTTCCTGCTGACCATTCCTGTGACACTAGTTATAGATTCCTTTGCTTCACTCCAGGTTTACTGTATCCCTTGGACCTCCTTACTGACGATGAAACCCAGAAATTGCATCGGAATTAAATACAAAAGGCACAATGCCGACCTAAGGACAAGAAGACTGACTCTTCCTACTGACCATTCCAGTGACACTAGTTATAGATTCCGATGCTTCACTTCAGGTTTACTGTATCCCTTGGACCTTCTTATTGACGATGAAACACAGAAATTGCATCAGAATTAAATACATATGGCACAATGCCGACTTAAGGACAAGAAGACTGACTCTTCCTACTGACCATTCCAGTGACACTAGTTATAGATTCCGATGCTTCACTTCAGGTTTACTGTATCCCTTGGACCTTCGTATTGACGATGAAACACAGAAATTGCATCGGAATTAAATACAAAAGGCACAATGCCGACTTAAGTACATGAAGACCGACACTTCTTTCTGACTATATTTTGAACCATTCCTGTGACACTAGTTATAGTTTACGAAGCTTCACTTCAGGTTCACTGTATCCCTTGGACCTTCTTATTGACGATGAAACCCAGAAATTGCATCGGAATTAAATACAAAAGGCACAATGCCGACTTAAGGACAAGAAGACTGACTCTTCCTACTGACCATTCCTGTGACACTACTTATAGATTCCGATGCTAAACTTCAGGTTTACTGTATCCCTTGGACCTTCGTATTGACGATGAAACACAGAAATTGCATCGAAATTAAATACAAAAGGCACAATGCAGACTTAAGGACAAGAGGACGGACTCTTCCTACTGACCATTCCTGTGACACTAGTTATATAGTCCGATGCTTCACTTCAGGTTTATTGTATCCCGTGGACTTTCTTATTGACTGTGAAACACATAAATTGCATCGGAATTGAATACAAAAGGCACAATGCCGACTTAAGTACATGAAGACCGACACTTCTTACTGACTGTATTTTGAACCATTCCTGTGACACTAGTTATAGTTTCCGATGCTTCACTTCAGGTTTACTGTATCCCTTGGACATTCTTATTGACGGTGAAACGCAGAAATTGAATCGGAATTAAATACAAAAGGCACAATGCCGACTTAAGTACATGAAGACCGACAGTTCTTACTGACTATGTTTTGAACCATTCCTGTGACACTAGTTATAGATTCCGATGCTTCACTTCAGGTTTACTGTATCCTTTAAACCTTCTTATTGACGATGACACACAGAAATTACATCGGAATTATATACCAAAGTCACAATGCCGACTTCAGTACATGAAGACTGGCACCTCTTACTGACTATGTTTTGAATCATTCCTGTGACACTAGTTATAAATTCCGATGCTTCACTTCACGTTTACTGTATCCCTTGGACCTCCTTATTGACGATGAAACACAGAAATTGCATCAGAATTAAATACAAAAGGCAGAATGCCGACATAAGGACATGAAGATAGACTCTTCCTGCTGACCATTCCTGTGACACTAGTTATAGATTCCATTGCTTCACTCCAGGTTTACTGCATCCCTTGGACCTCCTTACTGACGATGAAACCCAGAAATTGCATCGGAATTAAATACAAAAGGCAAAATGCCGACCTAAGGACAAGAAGACTGACTCTTCCTACTGACCATTCCAGTGACACTAGTTATAGATTCCGATGCTTCACTTCAGGTTTACTGTATCCCTTGGACCCTCTTATTGACGTTGAAACACAGAAATTGCATCGGAATTAAATACAAAAGGCACAATGCCGACTTAGGTACATGAAGGCCGACAGTTGTTACTGACTATGTTTTGAACCATTCCTGTGACACTAGTTATAGATTCCGATGCTTCACTTCAGGTTTACTGTATCCCTTGGACCTTCTTATTGACGATGAAACACAGAAATTGCATCGGAATTATATACCAAAGGCGCAATGCCGACTTAAGTACATGAAGACCGACACTTCTTACTGACTATGTTTTGAACCATTCCTATGACACTAGTCATGGATTCCGATGCTTCACTTCAGCTTTACTGTATCCCTTGGACCTTCTTATTGACGATGAAACACAGAAATTGCATCAGAATTAAATACATATGGCACAATGCCGACTTAAGGACAAGAAGACTGACTCTTCCTACTGACCATTCCAGTGACACTAGTTATAGATTCCGATGCTTCACTTCAGGTTTACTGTATCCCTTGGACCTTCTTATTGACGATGAAACACAGAAATTGCATCGGAATTAAATACAAAAGGCACAATGCCGACTTAAGTACATGAAGACCGACACTTCTTACTGACTATATTTTGAACCATTCCTGTGACACTAGTTATAGTTTACAAAGCTTCACTTCAGGTTCACTGTATCCCTTGGACATTCTCATTGACGATGAAACACAGAAATGGCATCGGAATTAAATACAAAAGGCACAATGCCGACTTAAGTACATGAAGACCGACAGTTCTTACTGACTATGTTTTAAACCATTCCTGTGACACTAGTTATAGATTCCGATGCTTCACTTCAGGTTTACTGTATCCCTTGGACCTTCTTATTGACGATGAAACACAGAAATTGCATCGGAATTATATACCAAAGGCACAATGCCGACTTAAGTACATGAAGACCGACACTTCTTACTGACTAAGTTTTGAACCATTCCTGTGACACTAGTTATAGATTCCGATGCTTCACTTCAGGTTTACTGTATCCGTTGGACCTTCTTATTGACGATGAAATACAGAAATTGCATCAGAATTAAATACAAAAGGCTGAATGCCGACATAAGGACAAGAAGATTGACTCTTCCTGCTGACCATTCCTGTGACACTAGTTATAGATTCCGATGCTTCACTCCAGGTTTACTGTATCCCTTGGACCTTCTTATTGACGATGAAACCCAGAAATTGCATCGGAATTAAATACAAAAGGCACAATGCCGACTTAAGGACAAGAAGACTGACTCTTCCTACTGCCCATTCCTGTGACACTAGTTATAGATTCCGATGCTTCACTTCAGTTTTGCTGTATCCCTTGGACCTTCTTATTGACGATGAAACACATAAATTGCATCGGAATTAAATACAAAATTCACAATGCAGAATTAAGGACAAGAAGACTGACTCTTCCTACTGACCATTCCTGTGACACTAGTTATAGATTCCGATGCTTCACTTCAGGTTTACTGTATCCCTTGGACCTTCTTATTGACGATGAAACACAGAAATTGCATCGGAATTAAATACAAAAGGCACAATGCAGAATTAAGGACAAGAAGACTGACTCTTCCTACTGACCATTCCTGTGACACTAGTTATATAGTCCGAAGCTTCACTTCAGTTTTATTGTATCCCTTGGACCTTCTTATTGACGATGAAACACCGAAATTGCATCGGAATTGAATACAAAATGCACAATGCCGACTTAAGTACATGACGACCGACACTTCTTACTGACTATATTTTGAACCATTCCTGTGACACTAGTTCTAGTTTCCGATGCTTCACTTCAGGTTTACAGTATCCCTTGGACCTTCTTATTGACGATGAACCACAGAAATTGCATCAGAATTAAATACAAAAGGCAGAATGCCGACATAAGGACATGAAGATTGACTCTTCCTGCTGACCATTCCTGTGACACTAGTTATAGATTCCATTGCTTCACTCCGGGTTCACTTTATCCCTTGGACGTCCTTATTGTCGATGAAACCCAGAAATTGCATCGGAATTAAATACAAAAGGCACAATGCCGACTTAAGGACAAGAAGACTGACACTTTCTACTGACCATTCCAGTGACACTAGTTATAGATTCCGATGCTTCACTTCAGGTTTACTGTATCCCTTGGACCTTCTTATTGACGATGAAACACAGAAATTGCATCGGAATCAATACAAAAGGCACAATGCCGACTTAAGTACATGAAGACCGACACTTCCTACTGACTATATTTTGAACCATTCCTGTGACACTAGTTATAGTTTTCGAAGCTTCACTTCAGGTTCACTGTATCCCTTGGACCTTCTTACTGACGATGAAACGCTGAAATTGCATCGGAATTAAATACAAAAGGCACAATGCCGACTTAAGTACATGAAGACCGACAGTTCTTACTGACTAAGTTTTGAACCATTCCTGTGACACTAGTTATAGATTCCGATGGTTCACTTCAGGTTTATTGTATCCCTTGGACCTTCTTACTGACGATGAAACACAGAAATTGCATCGGAATTATATACCAAATGCGCAATGCCGACTTAAGTACATGAAGACCGACACTTCTTACTGACTATGTTTTGAACCATTCCTATGACACTAGTTATGGATTCCGATGCTTCACTTCAGCTTTACTATATCCCTTGGACCTTCTTATTGACGATGAAACACAGAAATTGCATCAGAATTAAATACATATGGCACTATGCCGACTTAAGGACAAGAAGACTGACTCTTCCTACTGACCATTCCAGTGACACTAGTTATAGATTCCGATGCTTCACTTCAGGTTTACTGTATCCCTTGGACCTTCGTATTGACGATGAAACACAGAAATTGCATCGGAATTAAATACAAAAGGCACAATGCCGACTTAAGTACATGAAGACCGACACTTCTTACTGACTATATTTTGAACCATTCCTGTGACACTAGTTATAGTTTACGAAGCTTCACTTCAGGTTCACTGTATCCCTTGGACCTTCTCATTGACGATGAAACGCAGAAATTGCATCGGAATTAAATACAAAAGGCACAATGCCGACTTAAGTACATGAAGACCGACATTTCTTACTGACTATGTTTTGAACCATTCCTGTGACACTAGTTATAGATTCCGATGCTTCACTTCAGGTTTACTGTATCCCTTGGACCTTCTTATTGACGATGAAACCCAGAAATTGCATCGGAATTAAATACAAAAGGCACAATGCCGACTTAAGGACAAGAAGACTGACTCTTCCTACTGACCATTCCTGTGACACTACTTATAGATTCCGATGCTAAACTTCAGGTTTACTGTATCCCTTGGATCTTCGTATTGACGATGAAACACAGAAATTGCATCGAAATTAAATACAAAAGGCACAATGCAGACTTAAGGACAAGAGGACGGACTCTTCCTACTGACCATTCCTGTGACACTAGTTATATAGTCCGATGCTTCACTTCAGGTTTATTGTATCCCGTGGACTTTCTTATTGACTATGAAACACATAAATTGCATCGGAATTGAATACAAAAGGCACAATGCCGACTTAAGTACATGAAGACCGACACTTCTTACTGACTGTATTTTGAACCATTCCTGTGACACTAGTTATAGTTTCCGATGCTTCACTTCAGGTTTACTGTATCCCTTGGACATTCTTATTGACGGTGAAACGCAGAAATTGAATCGGAATTAAATACAAAAGGCACAATGCCGACTTAAGTACATGAAGACCGACAGTTCTTACTGACTATGTTTTGAACCATTCCTGTGACACTAGTTATAGATTCCGATGCTTCACTTCAGGTTTACTGTATCCCTTAAACCTTCTTATTGACGATGACACACAGAAATTACATCGGAATTATATACCAAAGGCACAATGCCGACTTCAGTACATGAAGACTGGCACCTCTTACTGACTATGTTTTGAATCATTCCTGTGACACTAGTTATAGATTCCGATGCTTCACTTCACGTTTACTGTATCCCTTGGACCTCTTTATTGACGATGAAACACAGAAATTGCATCAGAATTAAATACAAAAGGCAGAATGCCGACATAAGGACATGAAGATAGACTCTTCCTGCTGACCATTCCTGTGACACTAGTTATAGATTCCATTGCTTCACTCCAGGTTTACTGCATCCCTTGGACCTCCTTACTGACGATGAAACCCAGAAATTGCATCGGAATTAAATACAAAAGGCACAATGCCGACCTAAGGACAAGAAGACTGACTCTTCCTACTGACCATTCCAGTGACACTAGTTATAGATTCCGATGCTTCACTTCAGGTTTACTGTATCCCTTGGACCTTCTTATTGACGTTGAAACACAGAAATTGCATCGGAATTAAATACAAAAGGCACAATGCCGACTTAGGTACATGAAGGCCGACAGTTGTTACTGACAATGTTTTGAACCATTCCTGTGACACTAGTTATAGTTTACGAAGCTTCACTTCAGGTTCACTGTATCCCTTGGACCTTCTCATTGACGATGAAACACAGAAATGGCATCGGAATTAAATACAAAAGGCACAATGCCGACTTAAGTACATGAAGACCGACAGTTCTTACTGACTATGTTTTAAACCATTCCTGTGACACTAGTTATAGATTCCGATGCTTCACTTCAGGTTTACTGTATCCCTTGGACCTTCTTATTGACGATGAAACACAGAAATTGCATCGGAATTATATACCAAAGGCACAATGCCGACTTAAGTACATGAAGACCGACACTTCTTACTGACTAAGTTTTGAACCATTCCTGTGACACTAGCTATAGATTCCGATGCTTCACATCAGGTTTACTGTATCCGTTGGACCTTCTTATTGACGATGAAATACAGAAATTGCATCAGAATTAAATACAAAAGGCTGAATGCCGACATAAGGACATGAAGATTGACTCTTCCTGCTGACCATTCCTGTGACACTAGTTATAGATTCCGATGCTTCACTCCAGGTTTACTGTATCCCTTGGACCTTCTTATTGACGATGAAACCCAGAAATTGCATCGGAATTAAATACAAAAGGCACAATGCCGACTTAAGGACAAGAAGACTGACTCTTCCTACTGCCCATTCCTGTGACACTAGTTATAGATTCCGATGCTTCACTTCAGGTTTACTGTATCCCTTGGACCTTCTTATTGACGATGAAACACAGAAATTGCATCGGAATTAAATACAAAAGGCACAATGCAGAATTAAGGACAAGAAGACTGACTCTTCCTACTGACCATTCCTGTGACACTAGTTATAGATTCCGATGCTTCACTTCAGGTTTACTGTATCCCTTGGACCTTCTTATTGACGATGAAACACAGAAATTGCATCGGAATTAAATACAAAAGGCACAATGCAGAATTAAGGACAAGAAGACTGACTCTTCCTACTGACCATTCCTGTGACACTAGTTATATAGTCCGAAGCTTCACTTCAGTTTTATTGTATCCCTTGGACCTTCTTATTGACGATGAAACACCGAAATTGCATCGGAATTGAATACAAAATGCACAATGCCGACTTAAGTACATGACGACCGACACTTCTTACTGACTATATTTTGAACCATTCCTGTGACACTAGTTCTAGTTTCCGATGCTTCACTTCAGGTTTACAGTATCCCTTGGACCTTCTTATTGACGATGAACCACAGAAATTGCATCAGAATTAAATACAAAAGGCAGAATGCCGACATAAGGACATGAAGATTGACTCTTCCTGCTGACCATTCCTGTGACACTAGTTATAGATTCCATTGCTTCACTCCGGGTTCACCTTATCCCTTGGACGTCCTTGTTGTCGATGAAACCCAGAAATTGCATCGGAATTAAATACAAAAGGCACAATGCCGACTTAAGGACAAGAAGACTGACACTTTCTACTGACCATTCCAGTGACACTAGTTATAGATTCCGATGCTTCACTTCAGGTTTACTGTATCCCTTGGACCTTCTTATTGACGATGAAACACAGAAATTGCATCGGAATCAATACAAAAGGCACAATGCCGACTTAAGTACATAAAGACCGACACTTCCTACTGACTATATTTTGAACCATTCCTGTGACACTAGTTATAGTTTTCGAAGCTTCACTTCAGGTTCACTGTATCCCTTGGACCTTCTTACTGACGATGAAACGCAGAAATTGCATCGGAATTAAATACAAAAGGCACAATGCCGACTTAAGTACATGAAGACCGACAGTTGTTACTGACTATGTTTTGAACCATTCCTGTGACACTAGTTATAGATTCCGATGCTTCACTTCAGGTTTACTGTATCCCTTGGACCTTCCTATTGACGATGAAACTCAGAAATTGCATCAGAATTAAATACAAAAGGCAGAATGCCGACATAAGGACATGAAGATTGACTCTTCCTGCTGACCATTCCTGCGACACTAGTTATAGATTCAGATGCTTCACTCCAGGTTTACTGTATCCCTTGGACCTTCTTATTGACGATGAAACTCAGAAATTGCATCGGAATTAAATACAAAAGGCACAATGCCGACTTAATGACAAGAAGACTGACTCTTCCTACTGACCATTCCTGTGACACTAGTTATAGATTCTGATGCTTCACTTCAGGTTTACTGTATCCCTTGGACCTTCGTATTGACGATGAAACACAGAAATTGCATCGGAATTAAATACAAAAGGCACAATGCAGACTTAAGGACAAGAAGACTGACTCTTCCTACTGACCATTTCTGTGACACTAGTTATATATTCCGATGCTTCACTTCAGGTATATTGTATCTCTTGGACCTTCTTATTGACGTTGAAACACAGAAATTGCATCGTAATTAAATACAAAAGGCACAATGCCGACTTAAGTACGTGAAGACCGACACTTCTTACTGACTATGTTTTGAATCTTTCCTGTGACACTAGTTATAGATTCCGATGCTTCACTTCAGGTTTACTGTATCCGTTGGACCTTCTTATTGACGATGAAATACAGAAATTGCATCAGAATCAAATACATAAGGCAGAATGCCGACATAAGAACATCAAGATTGACTCTTCCTGCTGACCATTCCTGTGACACTAGTTATAGATTCCGATGCTTCACTCCAGGTTTACTGTATCCCGTGGACCTTCGTATTGACGATGAAACACAGAAATTGCATCGAAATTAAATACAAAAGGCACAATGCAGACTTAAGGACAAGAGGACTGACTCTTCCTACTGACCATTCCTGTGACACTAGTTATATATTCCGATGCCTCACTTCAGGTTTATTGTATCCCTTGGACCTTCTTATTGACGTTGAAACACAGAAATTGCATCGGAATTAAATGCAAAAAGCACAATGCCGACTTAAGTACATGAAGACCGACACTTCTCACTGACTATATTTTGAACCATTCCTGTGACACTAGTTATAGATTCCGATGCCTCACTTCAGGTTTACTGTATCCCTTGGACCTTCTTATTGACGATGAAACGCAGAAATTGCATCGGAATTAAATACAAAAGGCACAATGCCGACTTAGGTACATGAAGGCCGACAGTTGTTACTGACTATGTTTTGAACCATTCCTGTGACACTAGTTATAGATTCCGATGCTTCACTTCATTTTTACTGTATCCCTTGGACCTTCTTATTGACGATGAAACACAGAAATTGCATCGGAATTATATACCAAAGGCACAATGCCGACTTAAGTACATGAAGACCGACACTTCTTACTGACTATGTTTTGAATCATTCCTGTGACGCTAGTTATAGATTCCGATGCTTCACTTCAGGTTTACTGTATCCGTTGGACCTTCTTATTGACGATGAAATACAGAAATTGCATCAGAATTAAATACAAAAGGCAGAATGCCGACATAAGGACATGAAGATTGACTCTTCCTGCTGACCATTCCTGTGACACTAGTTATAGATTCCGATGCTTCACTCCAGGTTTACTGTATCCCTTGGACCTTCTTATTGACGATGAAACCCAGAAATTGCATCGGAATTAAATACAAAAGGCACAATGCCGACATAAGGACAAGAAGACTGACTCTTCCTACTGACCATTCCTATGACACTAATTATATAGTCCGATGCTTGACTTCAGGTTTATTGTATCCCTTGGACTTTCTTATTGACTATGAAACACATAAGTTGCATCGGAATTGAATACAAAAGGCACAATGCCGACTTAAGTACATGAAGACCGACACTTTTTACTGACTGTATTTTAAACCATTCCTGTGACACTAGTTATAGTTTCCGATGCTTCACTTCAGGTTTACTGTATCCCTTGGACATTCTTATTGACGATGAAACGCAGAAATTGAATCGGAATTAAATACAAAAGGCACAATGCCGACTTAAGTACATAAAGACCGACAGTACTTACTGACTACGTTTTGAACCATTCCTGTGACACTAGTTATAGATTCCGATGCTTCACTTCAGGTTTACTGTATCCCTTGGACCTTCTTATTGACGATGACATGCAGAAATTACATCGGAATTATATACCAAAGGCACAATGCCGACTTCAGTACATGAAGACTGGCACCTCTTACTGACTATGTTTTGAAAAATTCCTGTGACACTAGTTATAGATTCCGATGCTTCACTTCAGGTTTACTGTATCCTTGGACCTTCTTATTGACGATGAAACACAGAAATTGCATCAGAATTAAATACAAAAGGCCGAATGCCGACATAAGGACATGAAGATAGACTCTTCCTGCTGACCATTCCTGTGACACTAGTTATAGATTCCTTTGCTTCACTCCAGGTTTACTGTATCCCTTGGACCTCCTTACTGACGATGAAACCCAGAAATTGCATCGGAATTAAATACAAAAGGCACAATGCCGACCTAAGGACAAGAAGACTGACTCTTCCTACTGACCATTCCAGTGACACTAGTTATAGATTCCGATGCTTCACTTCAGGTTTACTGTATCCCTTGGACCTTCTTATTGACGAAGAAACACAGAAATTGCATCGCAATTAAATGCAAAGGGCACAATGCCGACGTAAGTACATGAGGACCGACACTTCCTACTGACTATATTTTGAACCATTCCTGTGACACTAGTTATAGTTTCCGAAGCTTCACTTCAGGTTCACTGTATCCCTTGGACCTTCTTATTGTCGATGAAACGCAGAAATTGCATCGGAATTAAATACAAAAGGCACAATGCCGACTTAAGTACATGAAGACCGACAGTTTTTACTGACTAAGTTTTGAACCATTCCTGTGACACTAGTTATAGATTCCGATGCTTCACTTCAGGTTTATTGTATCCCTTGGACCTTCTTACTGACGATGAAACACAGAAATTGCATCGGAATTATATACCAAATGCGCAATGCCGACTTAAGTACATGAAGACCGACACTTCTTACTGACTATGTTTTGAACCATTCCTATGACACTAGTTATGGATTCCGATGCTTCACTTCAGCTTCACTATATCCCTTGGACCTTCTTATTGACGATGAAACACAGAAATTGCATCAGAATTAAATACATATGGCACAATGCCGACTTAAGGACAAGAAGACTGACTCTTCCTACTGACCATTCCAGTGACACTAGTTATAGATTCCGATGCTTCACTTCAGGTTCACTGTATCCCTTGGACCTTCTCATTGACGATGAAACGCAGAAATTGCATCGGAATTAAATACAAAGGGCACAATGCCGACTTAAGTACATGAAGACCGACAGTTCTTACTGACTATGTTTTGAACCATTCCTGTGACACTAGTTATAGATTCCGATGCTTCACTTCAGGTTTACTGTATCCCTTGGACCTTCTTATTGACGGTGAAACGCAGAAATTGAAACGGAATTAAATACAAAAGGCACAATGCCGACTTAAGTACATGAAGACCGACAGTTCTTACTGACTATGTTTTGAACCATTCCTGTGACACTAGTTATAGATTCCGATGCTTCACTTCAGGTTTACTGTATCCCTTAAACCTTCTTATTGACGATGACACACAGAAATTACATCGGAATTATATACCAAAGGCACAATGCCGACTTCAGTACATGAAGACTGGCACCTCTTACTGACTATGTTTTGAATCATTCCTGTGACACTAGTTATAGATTCCGATGCTTCACTTCACGTTTTCTGTATCCCTTGGACCTTCTTATTGACGATGAAATACAGAAATTGCATCAGAATCAAATACAAAAGGCAGAATGCCGACATAAGAACATCAAGATTGACTCTTCCTGCTGACCATTCCTGTGACACTAGTTATAGATTCCGATGCTTCACTCCAGGTTTACTGTATCCCTTGGACCTTGGTATTGACGATGAAACCCAGAAATTGCATCGGAATTAAATACAAAGGGCACAATGCCAACTTATGGACAAGAAGACTGACTCTTCCTACCGACCATTCCTGTGACACTAGTTATAGATTCCGATGCTTCACTTCGGGTTTACTGTGTCCCTTGGACCTTCTTATTGACGATGAAACACAGAAATTGCATCGGAATTAAATACAAAAGGCACAATGCAGACTTAAGTACAAGAAGACTGACTCTTCCTACTGACCATTCCTGTGACACTAGTTATATAGTCCGATGCATCACTTCAGGTTTATTCTATCCCTTGGACCTTCTTATTGACGATGAAACACATAAATTGCATCGGAATTGAATACGAAAGGCACAATGCCGACTTAAGTACATGAAGACCGACACTTCTTACTGACTGTGTTTTGAACCATTACTGTGACACTAGTTATAGTTTCCGATGCTTCACTTCAGGTTTACTGTATCCCTTGGACCTTCTTATTGACGATGAAACGCAGAAATTGAATCGGAATTAAATACAAAAGGCACAATGCCGACTTAAGTACATGAAGACCGACAGTTCTTACTGACTATATTTTGAACCAATCCTGTGACACTAGTTATAGATTCCGATGCTTCACTTCAGGTTTACTGTATCCCTTGGACCTTCTTATTGACGATGAAACACAGAAATTACATCGGAATTATATACCAAAGGCACAATGCCGACTTCAGTACATAAAGACTGGCACTTCTTACTGACTATGTTTTGAACCATTCCTGTGACACTAGTTATAGATTCCGATGCTTCACTTCAGGTTTACTGTATCCCTTGGACCTTCTTATTGACGATGAAACACAGAAATTGCATCAGAATTAAATACAAAAGGCAGAATGCTGACATAAGGACATGAAGATAGACTCTTCCTGCTGACCATTCCTGTGACACTAGTTATAGATTCCATTGCTTCACTCCAGGTTTACTGTATCCCTTGGACCTCCTTATTGACGATGAAACCCAGAAATTGCATCGGAATTAAATACAAAAGGCACAATGCCGACTTAAGGACAAGAAGAGTGACTCTTCCTACTGACCATTCCAGTGACACTAGTTTTAGATTCCGATGCTTCACTTCAGGTTTACTGTATCCCTTGGACCTTCTTATTGACGATGAAACACAGAAATTGCATCGCAATTAAATACAAAAGGCACAATGCCGACCTAAGTACATGAAGACCGACACTTCCTACTGACTATATTTTGAACCATTCCTGTGACACTAGTTATAGTTTCCGAAGCTTCACTTCAGGTTCACTGTATCCCTTGGACCTTCTTATTGACGATGAAACGCAGAAATTGCATCGGAATTTAATACAAAAGGCACAATGCCGACTTAAGTACATGAAGACCGACAGTTCTTACTGACTAAGTTTTGAACCATTCCTGTGACACTAGTTATAGATTCCGATGCTTCACTTCAAGTTTACTGTATCCCTTGGACCTTCTTACTGACGATGAAACACAGAAATTGCATCGGAATTATATACCAAAGGCACAATGCCGACTTAAGTACATGAAGACCGACACTTCTTACTGACTATGTTTTGAACCATTCCTGTGACACTAGTTATAGATTCCGATGCTTCACTTCAGCTTTACTGTATCCCTTGGACCTTCTTATTGACGATGAAACACAGAAATTGCATCAGAATTAAATACAAAAGGCACAATGCCGACTTAAGGACAAGAAGACTGACTCTTCCTACTGACCATTCCAGTGACACTAGTTATAGATTCCGATGCTTCACTTCAGGTTTACTGTATCCCTTGGACCTTCTTATTGACGATGAAACACAGAAATTGCATCGGAATTAATTACAAAAGGCACAATGCCGACTTAAGTACATGTAGACTGACACTTCTTACTGACTATATTTTGAACCATTCCTGTGACACTAGTTATAGTTTCCGAAGCTTCACTTCAGGTTCCCTGTATCCCTTGTACCTTCTTATTGACGATTAAACGCAGAAATTGCATTTGAATTAAATACAAAAGGCACAATGCACACTTAAATACATGAAGACCGACAGTTCTTACTGACTATGTTTTGAACCATTCCTGTGACACTAGTTATAGATTCCGATGCTTCACTTCAGGTTTACTGTATCCCATGGACCTTCTTACTTTCGATGAAACACAGAAATTGCATCGGAATTATATACCAAAGGCACAATGCCGACTTAAGTACATGAAGACCGACACTTCTTACTGACTATGTTTTGAACCATTCCTGTGACACTAGTTATAGATTCCGATGCTTCACTTCAGCTTTACTGTATCCCTTGGACCTTTTTATTGACGATGAAACGCAGAAATTGCATCGGAATTAAATACAAAAGGCACAATGCCGACTTAAGTACATGAAGACAGACAGTTCTTACTGACTATGTTTTGAACCATTCCTGTGACACTAGTTATAGATTCCGATGCTTCACTTCAGGTTTACTGTATCCCTTGGACCTTCTTATTGACGATGAAACACAGAAATTGCATCGGAATTAAATACAAAAGGCACAATGCCGACTTAAGGACAAGAAGACTGACTCTTCCTACTGACCATTCCTGTGACACTAGTTATATATTCCGATGCTTCACTTCAGGTTTATTGTATCCCTTGGACCTTCTTATTGACGATGAAACACAGAAATTGCATCGGAATTAAATACAAAAGGCACAATGCCGACTTAAGTACATGAAGACCGACACTTCTTACTGACTATATTTTGAACCATTCCTGTGACACTAGTTCCAGATTCCGATGCTTCACTGCAGGTTTGCAGTATCCCTTGGACCTTCTTATTGACGATGAAACACAGAAATTGCATCAGAATTAAATACAAAAGGCAGAATGCCGACATAAGGACATGAAGATTGACTCTTCCTGCTGACCATTCCTGTGACACTAGTTATAGATTCCATTGCTTCACTCCAGGTTCACTGTATCACTTGGACCTCCTTATTGACGATGAAACCCAGAAATTGCATCGGAATTAAATACAAAAGGCACAATGCCGACTTAAGGACAAGAAGACTGACACTTCCTACTGACCATTCCAGTGACACTAGTTATAGATTCCGATGCTTCACTTCAGGTTTACTGTATCCCTTGGACCTTCTTATTGACGATGAAACACAGAAATTGCATCGGAATCAATACAAAAGGCACAATGCCAACTTAAGTACATGAAGACCGACACTTCCTACTGACTATATTTTGAACCATTCCTGTGACACTAGTTATAGTTTTCGAAGCTTCACTTCAGGTTCACTGTATCCCTTGGACCTTCTTATTGACGATGAAACGCAGAAATTGCATCGGAATTAAATACAAGAGGCACAATGCCGACTTAAGTACATGAAGACCGACAGTTCTTACTGACTATGTTTTGAACCATTCCTGTGACACTAGTTATAGATTCCGATGCTTCACTTTAGCTTTACTGTATCCCTTGGACTTTCTTATTGACGATGAAACACAGAAATTGCATCAGAATTAAATACAAAAGGCAGAATGCCGACATAAGGACATGAAGTTTGACTCTTCCTGCTGACCATTCCTGCGACACTAGTTATAGATTCCGATGCTTCACTCCAGGTTTACTGTATCCCTTGGACCTTCTTATTGACGATGAAACTCAGAAATTGCATCGGAATTAAATACAAAAGGCACAATGCCGACTTAAGGACAAGAAGACTGACTCTTCCTACTGACCATTCCTGTGACACTAGTTATAGATTCTGATGCTTCACTTCAGGTTTACTGTATCCCTTGGACCTTCTTATTGACGATGAAACGCAGAAATTGCATCGGAATTAAATACAGGAGGCACAATGCCGACTTAAGTACATGAAGACCGACACTTCTTACTGACTATATTTTGAACCATTCCTGTGACACTAGTTCCAGATTCCGATGCTTCACTGCAGGTTTACAGTATCCCTTGGACCTTCTTATTGACGATGAAACACAGAAATTGCATCGGAATTAAATACAAAAGGCACAATGCAGACTTAAGGACAAGAAGACTGACTCTTCCTACTGACCATTCCTGTGACACTAGTTATATATTCCGATGCTTCACTTCAGGTATATTATATCTCTTGGACCTTCTTATTGACGTTGAAACACAGAAATTGCATCGGAATTAAATACAAAAGGCACAATGCCGACTTAAGTACGTGAAGACCGACACTTCTCACTGACTATATTTTGAACCATTCCTGTGACACTAGTTATAGATTCCGATGCTTCACTTCAGGTTTACTGTATCCCTTGGACCTTCTTATTGACGATGAAACGCAGAAATTGAATCGGAATTAAATACAAAAGGCACAATGCCGACTTAAGTACATGAAGACAGACAGTTGTTACTGACTATGTTTTGAACCATTCCTGTGACACTAGTTATAGATACCGATGCTTCACTTCAGGTTTACTGTATCCCTTGGACCTTCTTATTGACGATGAAACACAGAAATTGCATCGGAATTATATACCAAAGGCACAATGCCGACTTAAGTACATGAAGACCGACACTTCTTACTGACTATGATTTGAATCTTTCCTGTGACACTAGTTATAGATTCCGATGCTTCACTTCCGGTTTACTGTATCCGTTGGACCTTCTTATTGACGATGAAATACAGAAATTGCATCAGAATCAAATACAAAAGGCAGAATGCCGACATAAGAACATCAAGATTGACTCTTCCTGCTGACCATTCCTGTGACACTAGTTATAGATTCCGATGCTTCACTCCAGGTTTACTGTATCCCTTGGACCTTCTTATTGACGATGAAACCCAGAAATTGCATCGGAATTAAATACAAAGGGCATAATGCCGACTTAAGGACAAGAAGACTGACTCTTCCTACCGACCATTCCTGTGACACTAGTTATAGATTCCGATGCTTCACTTCAGGTTTACTGTATCCCTTGGACCTTCCTATTGACGATGAAACACAGAAATTGCATCGGAATTAAATACAATAGGCACAATGCAGACTTAAGTACAAGAAGACTGACTCTTCCTACTGACCATTCCTGTGACACTAGTTATATAGTCCGATGCTTCACTTGGTTTATTGTATCCCTTGGACATTCTTATTGACGATGAAACACATAAATTGCATCGGAACTGAATACAAAAGGCACAATGCCGACTTAAGTACATGAAGACCGACACTTCTTACTGACTGTATTTTGAACCATTCCTGTGACACTAGTTATAGTTTCCGATGCTTCACTTCAGGTTTACTGTATCCCTTGGACCATCTTATTGACGATGAAACACAGAAATTGCATCGGAATTAAATACAAAAGGCACAATGCAGACTTATGGACAAGAAGACTGACTCTTCCTACTGACCATTCCTGTGACACTAGTTATATATTCCGATGCTTCACTTCAGGTTTACTGTATCCCTTGGACCTTCGTATTGACGATGAAACACAGAAATTGCATCGGAATTAAATACAAAAGGCACAATGCAGACTTAAGGACAAGAAGACTGACTCTTCCTACTAACCATTCCTGTGACACTAGTTATATATTCCGATGCTTCACTTCAGGTATATTGTATCTCTTGGACCTTCTTATTGACGTTGAAACACAGAAATTGCATCGGAATTAAATACAAAAGGCACAATGCCGACTTAAGTACGTGAAGACCGACACTTCTCACTGACCATATTTTGAACCATTCCTGTGACACTAGTTATAGATTCCGATGCTTCACTTCAGGTTTACTGTATCCCTTGGACCTTCTTATTGACGCTGAAACGCAGAAACTGAATCGGAATTAAATACAAAAGGCACAATGCCGACTTAAGTACACGAAGACAGACAGTTGTTACTGACTATGTTTTGAACCATTCCTGTGACACTAGTTATAGATTCCGATGCTTCACTTCAGGTTTACTGTATCCCTTGGACCTTCTTATTGACGATGAAACACAGAAATTACATCGGAATTATGTACCAAAGGCACAATGCCGACTTCAGTACATAAAGGCTGGCACTTCTTACTGACTATGTTTTGAACCATTCCTGTGACACTAGTTATAGATTCCGATGCTTCACTTCAGGTTTACTGTATCCCTTGGACCTTCTTATTGACGATGAAACACAGAAATTGCATCAGAATTAAATACAAAAGGCAGAATGCCGACATAAGGACATGAAGATAGACTCTTCCTGCTGACCAATCCTGTGACACTAGTTATAGATTCCATTGCTTCACTCCAGGTTTACTGTATCCCTTGGACCTCCTTATTGACGATGAAACCCCGAAATTGCATCGGAATTAAATACAAAAGGCACAATGCCGACTTAAGGACAAGAAGACTGACTCTTCCTACTGACCATTCCAGTGACACTAGTTTTAGTTTCCGATGCTTCACTTCAGGTTTACTGTATCCCTTGGACCTTCTTATTGACGATGAAACACAGAAATTGCAAAGCAATTAAAAACAAAAGGCACAATGCCGACTTAAGTACATGAAGACCGACACTTCCTACTGACTATATTTTGAACCATTCCTGTGACACTAGTTATAGTTTCCGAAGCTTCACTTCAGGTTCACTGTATCCCTTGGACCTTCTTATTGACGATGAAACGCAGAAATTGCATCGGAATTAAATACAAAAGGCACAATGCCGACTTAAGTACATGAAGACCGACAGTTCTTACTGACTATGTTTTGAACCATTCCTGTGACACTAGTTATAGATTCCGATGCTTCACTTCAGCTTTACTGTATCCCTTGGACCTTCTTATTGACGATGAAACACAGAAATTGCATCAGAATTAAATACAAAAGGCAGAATGCCGACATAAGGACATGAAGATTGACTCTTCCTGCTGACCATTCCTGCGACACTAGTTATAGATTCCGATGTTTCACTCCAGGTTTACTGTATCCCTTGGACCTTCTTATTGACGATGAAACTCAGAAATTGCATCGGAATTAAATACAAAAGGCACAATGCCGACTTAAGGACAAGAAGACTGACTCTTCCTACTGACCATTCCTGTGACACTAGTTATAGATTCTGATGCTTCACTTCAGGCTTACTGTATCCCTTGGACCTTCGTATTGACGATGAAACACAGAAATTGCATCGGAATTAAATACAACAGGCACAATGTAGACTTAAGGACAAGAAGACTGACTCTTCCTACTGACCATTCCTGTGACACTAGTTATATATTCCGATGCTTCACTTCAGGTATATTGCATCTCTTGGACCTTCTTATTGACGTTGAAACACAGAAATTGCATCGGAATTAAATACAAAAGGCACAATGCCGATTTAAGGACAAGTAGACTGACTCTTCCTACCGACCATTCCTGTGACACTAGTTATATAGTCCGATGCTTCACATCAGGTTTATTGTATCCCTTGGACCTTCTTATTGACGATGAAACACATAAATTGCATCAGAATTAAATACAAAAGGCACAATGCCGACTTATGTACGTGAAGACCGACACTTCTCACTGACCATATTTTGAACCATTCCTGTGACACTAGTTATAGATTCCGATGCTTCACTTCAGGTTTACTGTATCCCTTGGACCTTCTTATTGACGATGAAACGCAGAAATTGAATCGGAATTAAATACAAAAGGCACAATGCCGACTTAAGCACACGAAGACAGACAGTTGTTGCTGACTATGTTTTGAACCATTCCTGTGACACTAGTTATAGATTCCGATGCTTCACTTCAGGTTTACTGTATCCCTTGGACCTTCTTATTGACGATGAAACACAGAAATTACATCGGAATTATGTACCATAGGCACAATGTCGACTTCAGTACATAAAGGCTGGCACTTCTTACTGACTATGTTTTGAACCATTCCTGTGACACTAGTTATAGATTCCGATGCTTAACTTCAGGTTTACTGTATCCCTTTGACCTTCTTATTGACGATGAAACACAGAAATTGCATCAGAATTAAATACAAAAGGCAGAATGCCGACATAAGGACATGAAGATAGACTCTTCCTGCTGACCATTCCTGTGACACTAGTTATAGATTCCATTGCTTCACTCCAGGTTTACTGTATCCCTTGGACCTCCTTATTGACGATGAAACCCAGAAATTGCATCGGAATTAAATACAAAAGGCACAATGCCGACTTAAGGACAAGAAGACTGACTCTTCCTACTGACCATTCCTGTGACACTAGTTATAGATTCTGATGCTTCACTTCAGGTTTACTGTATCCCTTGGACCTTCGTATTGACGATGAAACACAGAAATTGCATCGGAATTAAATACAACAGGCACAATGCAGACTTAAGGACAAGAAGACTGACTGTTCCTACTGACCATTCCTGTGACACTAGTTATATATTCCGATGCTTCACTTCAGGTTTACTGTATCCCTTGGACCTTCTTATTGACGATGAAACACAGAAATTGCATCGGAATTATATACCAAAGGCACAATGCCGACTTAAGTACATGAAGACCGACGCTTCTTACTGACTATGTTTTGAATCTTTCCTGTGACACTAGTTATAGATTCCGATGCTTCACTTCAGGTTTACTGTGTCCGTTGGACCTTCTTATTGACGATGATATACAGAAATTGCATCAGAATCAAATACAAAAGGCAGAATGCCGACATAAGAACATCAAGATTGACTCTTCCCGCTGACCATTCCTGTGACACTAGTTATAGATTCCGATGCTTCACTCCAGGTTTACTGTATCCCTTGGACCTTCTTATTGACGATGAAACCCAGAAATTGCATCGGAATTAAATACAAAGGGCACAATGCCGACTTAAGGACAAGAAGACTGACTCTTCCGACCGAACATTCCTGTGACACTAGTTATAGTTTCCGATGCTTCACTTCAGGTTTACTGTATCCCTTGGACCTTCTTATTGACGATGAAACACAGAAATTGCATCGGAAATAAATACAAAAGGCACAATGCAGACTTAAGTACAAGAAGACCGACACTTCTTACTGACTGTATTTTGAACCATTCCTGTGACACTAGTTATAGTTTCCGATGCTTCACTTCAGGTTTACTGTATCCCTTGGACCTTCTTATTGACGATGAAACGCAGAAATTGAATCGGAATTAAATACAAAAGGCACAATGCCAACTTAAGTACATGAAGACCGACAGTTCTTACTGACTATATTTTGAACCATTCCTGTGACACTAGTTATAGATTCCGATGCTTCACTTCAGGTTTACTGTATCCCTTGGACCTTCTTATTGACGATGAAACCCAGAAATTGCATCGGAATTAAATACAAAGGGCACAATGCCGACTTAAGGACAAGAAGACTGACTCTTCCGACCGAACATTCCTGTGACACTAGTTATAGTTTCCGATGCTTCACTTCAGGTTTATTGTATCCCTTGGACCTTCTTATTGACGATGAAACACATAAATTGCATCGGAATTGAATACAAAAGGCACAATGCCGACTTAAGTACATGAAGACCGACACTTCTTACTGACTGTATTTTGAACCATTCCTGTGACACTAGTTATAGTTTCCGATGCTTCACTTCAGGTTTACTGTATCCCTTGGACCTTCTTATTGACGATGAAACGCAGAAATTGAATCGGAATTAAATACAAAAGGCACAATGCCAACTTAAGTACATGAAGACCGACAGTTCTTACTGACTATATTTTGAACCATTCCTGTGACACTAGTTATAGATTCCGATGCTTCACTTCAGGTTTACTGTATCCCTTGGACCTTCTTATTGACGATGAAACACAGAAATTACATCGGAATTATATACCAAAGGCACAATGCCGACTTCAGTACATAAAGACTGGCACTTCTTACTGACTATGTTTTGAACCATTCCTGTGACACTAGTTATAGATTCCGATGCTTCACTTCAGGTTTACTGTATCCCTTGGACCTTCTTATTGACGATGAAACACAGAAATTGCATCAGAATTAAATACAAAAGGCAGAATACCGACATAAGGACATGAAGATAGACTCTTCCTGCTGACCATTCCTGTGACACTAGTTATAGATTCCATCGCTTCACTCCAGGTTTACTGTATCCCTTGGACCTCCTTATTGACGATGAAACCCAGAAATTGCATCGGAATTAAATACATAACGCACAATGCCGACTTAAGGACAAGAAGACTGACTCTTCCTACTGACCATTCCAGTGACACTAGTTTTAGATTCCGATGCTTCGCTTCAGGTTTAGTTTATCCCTTGGACCTTCTTATTGACGATGAAACACAGAAATTGCACCGCAATTAAATACAAAAGGCACAATGCCGACTTAAGTACATGAAGACCGACACTTCCTACTGACTATATTTTGAACCATTCCTGTGACACTAGTTATTGTTTCCGAAGCTTCACTTCAGGTTCACTGTATCCTTTGGACCTTCTTATTGACGATGAATCGCAGAAATTGCATCGGAATTTACTACAAAATGCACAATGCCGACTTAAGTACATGAAGACCGACAGTTCTTACTGACTAAGTTTTGAACCATTCCTGTGACACTAGTTATAGATTCCGATGCTTCACTTCAGGTTTACTGTATCCCTTGGACCTTCTTACTGACGATGAAACACAGAAATTGCATCGGAATTATATACCTAAGGCACAATGCCGACTTAAGTACATGAAGACCGACACTTCTTACTGACTATGTTTTGAACCATTCCTGTGACACTAGTTATAGATTCCGATGCTCACTTCAGCTTTACTGTATCCCTTGGACCTTCTTATTGACGATGAAAGACAGAAATTGCATCAGAATTAAATACAAAAGGCACAATGCCGACTTAAGGAGAAGAAGACTGACTCTTCCTACTGACCATTCCAGTGACACTAGTTATAGATTCCGATGCTTCACTTCAGGTTTACTGTATCCCTTGGACCTTCTTATTGACGATGAAACACAGAAATTGCATCGGAATTAATTACAAAAGGCACAATGCCGACTTAAGTACATGAAGACTGACACTTCTTACTGACTATATTTTGAACCATTCCTGTGACACTAGTTATAGTTTCCGAAGCTTCACTTCAGGTTCACTGTATCCCTTGTACCTTCTTATTGACGATGAAACGCAGAAATTGCATTGGAATTAAATACAAAAGGCACAATGCACACTTAAATACATGAAGACCGACAGTTCTTACTGACTATGTTTTAAACCATTCCTGTGACACTAGTTATAGATTCCGTTGCTTCACTTCAGGTTTACTGTATCCCTTGGACCTTCTTACTTTCGATGAAACACAGAAATTGCATCGGAATTATATACCAAAGGCACAATGCCGACTTAAGTACATGAAGACCGACACTTCTTACTGACTATGTTTTGAACCATTCCTGTGACACTAGTTACAGATTCCGATGCTTCACTTCAGCTTCACTGTATCCCTTGGACCTTTTTATTGACGATAAAACGCAGAAATTGCATCGGAATTAAATACAAAAGGCACAATGCCGACTTAAGTACATGAAGACCGACAGTTCTTACTGACTATGTTTTGAACCATTCCTGTGACACTAGTTATAGATTCCGATGCTTCACTTCAGGTTTACTGTATCCCTTGGACCTTCTTATTGAGGATGAAACACAGAAATTGCATCGGAATTAAATACAAAAGGCACAATGCCGACTTAAGGACAAGAAGACTGACTCTTCCTACTGACCATTCCTGTGACACTAGTTATATATTCCGATGCTTCACTTCAGGTTTATTGTATCCCTTGGACCTTCTTATTGACGATGAAACACAGAAAGTGCATCGGAATTAAATACAAAATGCACAATGCCGACTTAAGTACATGAAGACCGACACTTCTTACTGACTATGTTTTGAACCATTCCTGTGACACTAGTTATAGATTCCGATGCTTCACTTCAGGTTTACTGTATCCCTTGGACCTTCTTATTGAGGATGAAACACAGAAATTGCATCGGAATTAAATACAAAAGGCACAATGCCGACTTAAGGACAAGAAGACTGACTCTTCCTACTGACCATTCCTGTGACACTAGTTATATATTCCGATGCTTCACTTCAGGTTTATTGTATCCCTTGGACCTCCTTATTGACGATGAAACCCCGAAATTGCATCGGAATTAAATACAAAAGGCACAATGCCGACTTAAGGACAAGAAGACTGACTCTTCCTACTGACCATTCCAGTGACACTAGTTTTAGATTCCGATGCTTCACTTCAGGTTTACTGTATCCCTTGGACCTTCTTATTGACGATGAAACACAGAAATTGCAAAGCAATTAAAAACAAAAGGCACAATGCCGACTTAAGTACATGAAGACCGACACTTCCTACTGACTATATTTTCAACCATTCCTGTGACACTAGTTATAGTTTCCGAAGCTTCACTTCAGGTTCACTGTATCCCTTGGACCTTCTTATTGACGATGAAACGCAGAAATTGCATCGGAATTAAATACAAAAGGCACAATGCCGACTTAAGTACATGAAGACCGACAGTTCTTACTGACTATGTTTTGAACCATTCCTGTGACACTAGTTATAGATTCCGATGCTTCACTTCAGCTTTACTGTATCCCTTGGACCTTCTTATTGACGATGAAACACAGAAATTGCATCAGAATTAAATACAAAAGGCAGAATGCCGACATAAGGACATGAAGATTGACTCTTCCTGCTGACCATTCCTGCGACACTAGTTATAGATTCCGATGTTTCACTCCAGGTTTACTGTATCCCTTGGACCTTCTTATTGACGATGAAACTCAGAAATTGCATCGGAATTAAATACAAAAGGCACAATGCCGACTTAAGGACAAGAAGACTGACTCTTCCTACTGACCATTCCTGTGACACTAGTTATAGATTCTGATGCTTCACTTCAGGCTTACTGTATCCCTTGGACCTTCGTATTGACGATGAAACACAGAAATTGCATCGGAATTAAATACAACAGGCACAATGTAGACTTAAGGACAAGAAGACTGACTCTTCCTACTGACCATTCCTGTGACACTAGTTATATATTCCGATGCTTCACTTCAGGTATATTGCATCTCTTGGACCTTCTTATTGACGTTGAAACACAGAAATTGCATCGGAATTAAATACAAAAGGCACAATGCCGACTTAAGGACAAGTAGACTGACTCTTCCTACCGACCATTCCTGTGACACTAGTTATATAGTCCGATGCTTCACATCAGGTTTATTGTATCCCTTGGACCTTCTTATTGACGATGAAACACATAAATTGCATCAGAATTAAATACAAAAGGCACAATGCCGACTTATGTACGTGAAGACCGACACTTCTCACTGACCATATTTTGAACCATTCCTGTGACACTAGTTATAGATTCCGATGCTTCACTTCAGGTTTACTGTATCCCTTGGACCTTCTTATTGACGATGAAACGCAGAAATTGAATCGGAATTAAATACAAAAGGCACAATGCCGACTTAAGCACACGAAGACAGACAGTTGTTACTGACTATGTTTTGAGCCATTCCTGTGACACTAGTTATAGATTCCGATGCTTCACTTCAGGTTTACTGTATCCCTTGGACCTTCTTATTGACGATGAAACACAGAAATTACATCGGAATTATGTACCATAGGCACAATGTCGACTTCAGTACATAAAGGCTGGCACTTCTTACTGACTATGTTTTGAACCATTCCTGTGACACTAGTTATAGATTCCGATGCTTAACTTCAGGTTTACTGTATCCCTTTGACCTTCTTATTGACGATGAAACACAGAAATTGCATCAGAATTAAATACAAAAGGCAGAATGCCGACATAAGGACATGAAGATAGACTCTTCCTGCTGACCATTCCTGTGACACTAGTTATAGATTCCATTGCTTCACTCCAGGTTTACTGTATCCCTTGGACCTCCTTATTGACGATGAAACCCAGAAATTGCATCGGAATTAAATACAAAAGGCACAATGCCGACTTAAGGACAAGAAGACTGACTCTTCCTACTGACCATTCCTGTGACACTAGTTATAGATTCTGATGCTTCACTTCAGGTTTACTGTATCCCTTGGACCTTCGTATTGACGATGAAACACAGAAATTGCATCGGAATTAAATACAACAGGCACAATGCAGACTTAAGGACAAGAAGACTGACTGTTCCTACTAACCATTCCTGTGACACTAGTTATATATTCCGATGCTTCACTTCAGGTTTACTGTATCCCTTGGACCTTCTTATTGACGATGAAACACAGAAATTGCATCGGAATTATATACCAAAGGCACAATGCCGACTTAAGTACATGAAGACCGACGCTTCTTACTGACTATGTTTTGAATCTTTCCTGTGACACTAGTTATAGATTCCGATGCTTCACTTCAGGTTTACTGTGTCCGTTGGACCTTCTTATTGACGATGATATACAGAAATTGCATCAGAATCAAATACAAAAGGCAGAATGCCGACATAAGAACATCAAGATTGACTCTTCCCGCTGACCATTCCTGTGACACTAGTTATAGATTCCGATGCTTCACTCCAGGTTTACTGTATCCCTTGGACCTTCTTATTGACGATGAAACCCAGAAATTGCATCGGAATTAAATACAAAGGGCACAATGCCGACTTAAGGACAAGAAGACTGACTCTTCCGACCGAACATTCCTGTGACACTAGTTATAGTTTCCGATGCTTCACTTCAGGTTTACTGTATCCCTTGGACCTTCTTATTGACGATGAAACACAGAAATTGCATCGGTAATAAATACAAAAGGCACAATGCAGACTTAAGTACAAGAAGACTGACTCTTCCTACTGACCATTCCTGTGACACTAGTTATATAGTCCGATGCTTCACTTCAGGTTTATTGTATCCCTTGGACCTTCTTATTGACGATGAAACACATAAATTGCATCGGAATTGAATACAAAAGGCACAATGCCGACTTAAGTACATGAAGACCGACACTTCTTACTGACTGTATTTTGAACCATTCCTGTGACACTAGTTATAGTTTCCGATGCTTCACTTCAGGTTTACTGTATCCCTTGGACCTTCTTATTGACGATGAAACGCAGAAATTGAATCGGAATTAAATACAAAAGGCACAATGCCAACTTAAGTACATGAAGACCGACAGTTCTTACTGACTATATTTTGAACCATTCCTGTGACACTAGTTATAGATTCCGATGCTTCACTTCAGGTTTACTGTATCCCTTGGACCTTCTTATTGACGATGAAACACAGAAATTACATCGGAATTATATACCAAAGGCACAATGCCGACTTCAGTACATAAAGACTGGCACTTCTTACTGACTATGTTTTGAACCATTCCTGTGACACTAGTTATAGATTCCGATGCTTCACTTCAGGTTTACTGTATCCCTTGGACCTTCTTATTGACGATGAAACACAGAAATTGCATCAGAATTAAATACAAAAGGCAGAATGCCGACATAAGGACATGAAGATAGACTCTTCCTGCTGACCATTCCTGTGACACTAGTTATAGATTCCATCGCTTCACTCCAGGTTTACTGTATCCCTTGGACCTCCTTATTGACGATGAAACCCAGAAATTGCATCGGAATTAAATACATAAGGCACAATGCCGACTTAAGGACAAGAAGACTGACTCTTCCTACTGACCATTCCAGTGACACTAGTTTTAGATTCCGATGCTTCACTTCAGGTTTAGTGTATCCCTTGGACCTTCTTATTGACGATGAAACACTGAAATTGCATCGCAATTAAATACAAAAGGCACAATGCCGACTTAAGTACATGAAGACCGACACTTCCTACTGACTATATTTTGAACCATTCCTGTGACACTAGTTATTGTTTCCGAAGCTTCACTTCAGGTTCACTGTATCCCTTGGACCTTCTTATTGACGATGAATCGCAGAAATTGCATCGGAATTTAC
The DNA here is from genome assembly GCF_021461395.2 of Schistocerca americana. Taxonomy (NCBI): domain Eukaryota; kingdom Metazoa; phylum Arthropoda; class Insecta; order Orthoptera; family Acrididae; genus Schistocerca; species Schistocerca americana. The sequence goes on from NC_060125.1 coordinate 30,768,350, forward strand.
TACAAAATGCACAATGCCGACTTAAGTACATGAAGACCGACAGTTCTTACTGACTAAGTTTTGAACCATTCCTGTGACACTAGTTATAGATTCCGATGCTTCACTTCAGGTTTACTGTATCCCTTGGACCTTCTTACTGACGATGAAACACAGAAATTGCATCGGAATTATATACCTAAGGCACAATGCCGACTTAAGTACATGAAGACCGACACTTCTTACTGACTATGTTTTGAACCATTCCTGTGACACTAGTTATAGATTCCGATGCTCACTTCAGCTTTACTGTATCCCTTGGACCTTCTTATTGACGATGAAAGACAGAAATTGCATCAGAATTAAATACAAAAGGCACAATGCCGACTTAAGGAGAAGAAGACTGACTCTTCCTACTGACCATTCCAGTGACACTAGTTATAGATTCCGATGCTTCACTTCAGGTTTACTGTATCCCTTGGACCTTCTTATTGACGATGAAACACAGAAATTGCATCGGAATTAATTACAAAAGGCACAATGCCGACTTAAGTACATGAAGACTGACACTTCTTACTGACTATATTTTGAACCATTCCTGTGACACTAGTTATAGTTTCCGAAGCTTCACTTCAGGTTCACTGTATCCCTTGTACCTTCTTATTGACGATGAAACGCAGAAATTGCATTGGAATTAAATACAAAAGGCACAATGCACACTTAAATACATGAAGACTGACAGTTCTTACTGACTATGTTTTAAACCATTCCTGTGACACTAGTTATAGATTCCGATGCTTCACTTCAGGTTTACTGTATCCCTTGGACCTTCTTACTTTCGATGAAACACAGAAATTGCATCGGAATTATATACCAAAGGCACAATGCCGACTTAAGTACATGAAGACCGACACTTCTTACTGACTATGTTTTGAACCATTCCTATGACACTAGTTACAGATTCCGATGCTTCACTTCAGCTTCACTGTATCCCTTGGACCTTTTTATTGACGATAAAACGCAGAAATTGCATCGGAATTAAATACAAAAGGCACAATGCCGACTTAAGTACATGAAGACCGACAGTTCTTACTGACTATGTTTTGAACCATTCCTGTGACACTAGTTATAGATTCCGATGCTTCACTTCAGGTTTACTGTATCCCTTGGACCTTCTTATTGAGGATGAAACACAGAAATTGCATCGGAATTAAATACAAAAGGCACAATGCCGACTTAAGGACAAGAAGACTGACTCTTCCTACTGACCATTCCTGTGACACTAGTTATATATTCCGATGCTTCACTTCAGGTTTATTGTATCCCTTGGACCTTCTTATTGACGATGAGACACAGAAATTGCATCGGAATTAAATACAAAAGGCACAATGCCCACTTAAGTACACGAGGACCGACAGTTCTTACTGACTATGTTTTGAACCATTCCTGTGATACTAGTTATAGATTCCGATGCTTCACTTCAGGTTTACTGTATATCTTGGACCATCTTACTGACGATGAAACACAGAAATTGCATCGGAATTAAATACAAAAGGCACAATGCCGAATTAAGGACAAGAAGACTGACTCTTCCTACTGGCCATTCCTGTGACACTAGTTATATATTCCGATGCTTAGGTTCAGGTTTATTGTATCCCTTGGACCTTCTTATTGACGATGAGACACAGAAATTGCATCGGAATTAAATACAAAAGGCACAATGCCGACTTAAGTACATGAAGACCGACACTTCTAACTGACTATATTTAGAACCATTCCTGTGACACTACTTATAGTTTCGAAAGCTTCACTTCAGGTTCACTGTATCCCTTGGACCTTCTTATTGTCGATGAAACGCAGAAATTGCATCGGAATTAAATACAAAAGGCACAATGCCCACTTAAGTACACGAAGACCGACAGTTCTTACTGACTATGTTTTGAACCATTCCTGTGACACTAGTCATAGATTTCGATGCTTCACTTCAGGTTTACTGTATATCTTGGACCTTCTTACTGACGATGAAACACAGAACTTGCTTCGGAATTAAATACCAAAGGCACAATGCCGACTTAAGTACCTGAAGACCGACACTTCTTACTGACTATGTTTTGAACCATTCCTGTGACACTAGTTATAGATTCCGATGCTTCACTTCAGGTTTACTGTATCCCTTGGACCTTCTTATTGACGATGAAACACAGAAATTGCATCAGAATTAAATACAAAAGGCAGAATGCCGACATAAGGACATGAAGATTGACTCTTCCTGCTGACCATTCCTGTGACACTAGTTATAGATTCCGATGCTTCACTCCAGGTTTACTGTATCCCTTGGACCTTCTTATTGACGATGAAACCCAGAAATTGCATCGGAATTAAATACAAAGGGCACAATGCCGACTTAAGGACAAGAAGAACGACTCTTCCTACCGACCATTCCTGTGACACTAGTTATAGATTCCGATGCTTCACTTCAGGTTTACTGTATCCCTTGGACCTTCTTATTGACGATGAAACACAGAAATTGCATCGGAATTAAATACAAAGGGCACAATGCCGACTTAAGGACAAGAAGACTGACTCTTCCTACCGACCATTCCTGTGACACTAGTTATAGATTCCGATGCTTCACTTCAGGTTTACTGTATCCCATGGACCTTCTTATTGACGATGAAACACAGAAATTGCATCGGAATTAAATACAAAGGGCACAATGCCGACTTAAGGACAAGAAGACTGACTCTTCCTACCGACCATTCCTGTGACACTAGTTATAGATTCCGATGCTTCACTTCAGGTTTACTGTATCCCTTGGACCTTCTTATTGACGATGAAACACATAAATTGCATCGGAATTGAATACAAAAGGCACAATGCCGACTTAAGTACATGAAGACCGACACTTCTTACTGACTGTATTTTGAACCATTCCTGTGACACTAGTTATAGTTTCCGATGCTTCACTTCAGGTTTACTGTATCCCTTGGACCTTCTTATTGACGATGAAACGCAGAAATTGAATCGGAATTAAATACAAAAGGCACAATGCCGACTTAAGTACATGAAGACCGACACTTCTTACTGACTATATTTTGAACCATTCCTGTGACACTAGTTATAGTTTCCGAACCTTCACTTCAGGTTCACTGTATCCCTTGTACCTTCTTATTGACGATGAAACGCAGAAATTGCATCGGAATTAAATACAAAAGGCACAATGCACACTTACATACATGAAGACCGACAGTTCTTACTGACTATGTTTTGAACCATTCCTGTGACACTAGTTATAGATTCCGATGCTTCACTTCAGGTTTACTGTATCCCTTGGACCTTCGTACTTTCGATGAAACACAGAAATTGCATCGGAATTATATACCAAAGGCACAATGCCGACTTAAGTACATGAAGACCGACACTTCTTACTGACTATGTTTTGAACCATTCCTGTGACACTAGTTATAGATTCCGATGCTTCACTTCAGCTTTACTGTATCCCTTGGACCTTTTTATTGACGATAAAACGCAGAAATTGCATCGGAATTAAATACAAAAGGAACAATGCCGACTTAAGTACATGAAGACCGACAGTTCTTACTGACTATGTTTTGAACCATTCCTGTGACACTAGTTATAGATTCCGATGCTTCACTTCAGGTTTACTGTATCCCTTGGACCTTCTTATTGACGATGAAACACAGAAATTGCATGGGAATTAAATACAAAAATCACAATGCCGACTTAAGGACAAGAAGACTGACTCTTCCTACTGAACATTCCTGTGACACTAGTTATATATTCCGATGCTTCACTTCAGGTTTATTGTATCCCTTGGACCTTCTTATTGACGATGAAACACAGAAATTGCATCGGAATTAAATACAAAAGGCACAATGCCGACTTAAGTACATGAAGACCGACACTTCTTACTGACTATATTTTGAACCAATCCTGTGACACTAGTTATGGTTTCCGATGCTTCACTTCAGGTTCACTGTATCCCTTGGACCTTCTTATTGACGATGAAACGCAGAAATTGCATCGGGATTAAATACAAAAGGCACAATGCCGACTTAAGTACATGAAGACCGACAGTTCTTACTGACTATGTTTTGAACCATTCCTGTGACACTAGTTATGGATTCCGATGCTTCACTTCAGGTTTACTGTATCCCTTGGACCTTCGTATTGACGATGAAACACAGAACTTGCTTCGGAATTAAATACCAAAGGCACAATGCCGACTTATGTACATGAAGACCGACACTTCTTACTGACTATGTTTTGAACCATTCCTGTGACACTAGTTATAGATTCCGATGCTTCACTTCAGGTTTACTGTATCCCTTGGACCTTCTTATTGACGATGAAACACAGAAATTGCATCAGAATTAAATACAAAAGGCAGAATGCCGACATAAGGACATGTAGATTGACTCTTCCTGCTGACCATTCCTGTGACACTAGTTATAGATTCCGATGCTTCACTCCAGGTTTACTGTATCCCTTGGTCCTTCTTATTGACGATGAAACCCAGAAATTGCATCGGAATTAAATACAAAGGGCACAATGCCGACATAAGGACAAGAAGACTGACTCTTCCTACCGACCATTCCTGTGACACTAGTTATAGATTCCGATGCTTCACTTCAGGTTTACTGTATACCTTGGACCTTCTTATTGACGATGAAACACAGAAATTGCATCGGAATTAAATACAAAAGGCACAATGCAGACTTAAGTACAAGAAGACTGACTCTTCCTACTGACCATTCCTGTGACACTAGTTATATAGTCCGATGCTTCACTTCAGGTTTATTGTATCCCTTGGACCTTCTTATTGACGATGAAACACATAAATTGCATCGGAATTGAATGCAAAAGGCACAATGCCGACTTAAGTACATGAAGACCGACACTTCTTACTGACTGTATTTTGAACCATTCCTGTGACACTAGTTATGGTTTCCGATGCTTCACTTCAGGTTTACTGTATCCCTTGGACCTTCTTATTGACGATGAAACGCAGAAATTGAATCGGAATTAAATACAAAAGGCACAATGCCGACTTAAGTACATGAAGACCGACAGTTCTTACTGACTATATTTTGAACCATTCCTGTGACACTAGTTATAGATTCCGATGCTTCACTTCAGGTTTACTGTATCCCTTGGACCTTCTTATTGACGATGAAACACAGAAATTACATCGGAACTATATACCAAAGGCACAATGCCGACTTCAGTACATAAAGACTGGCACTTCTTACTGACTATGTTTTGAACCATTCCTGTGACACTAGTTATAGATTCCGATGCTTCACTTCAGCTTTACTGTATATCTTGGACCATCTTACTGACGATGAAACACAGAAATTGCATCGGAATTAAATACAAAAGGCACAATGCCGACTTAAGGACAAGAAGACTGACTCTTCCTACTGGCCATTCCTGTGACACTAGTTATATATTCCGATGCTTAGGTTCAGGTTTATTGTATCCCTTGGACCTTCTTATTAACGATGAGACACAGAAATTGCATCGGAATTAAATACAAAAGGCACAATGCCGACTTAAGTACATGAAGACCGACACTTCTAACTGACTATATTTTGAACCATGCCTGTGACACTACTTATAGTTTCGGAAGCTTCACTTCAGGTTCACTGTATCCCTTGGACCTTCTTATTGTCGATGAAACGCAGAAATTGCATCGGAATTAAATACAAAAGGCACAATGCCCACTTAAGTACACGAAGACCGACAGTTCTTACCGACTATGTTTTGAACCATTCCTGTGACACTAGTTATAGATTCCGATGCTTCACTTCAGGTTTACTGTATATCTTGGACCTTCTTACTGACGATGAAACACAGAACTTGCTTCGGAATTAAATACCAAAGGCACAATGCCGACTTAAGTACCTGAAGACCGACACTTCTTACTGACTATGTTTTGAACCATTCCTGTGACACTAGTTATAGATTCCGATACTTCACTTCAGGTTTACTGTATCCCTTGGACCTTCTTATTGACGATGAAACACAGAAATTGCATCAGAATTAAATACAAAAGGCAGAATGCCGACATAAGGACATGAAGATTGACTCTTCCTGCTGACCATTCCTGTGACACTAGTTATAGATTCCGATGCTTCACTTCAGGTGTACTGTATCCCTTGGACCTTCTTATTGACGATGAAACACAGAAATTGCATCGGAATTAAATACAAAAGGCACAATGCAGACTTAAGTACAAGAAGACTGACTCTTCCTACTGACCATTCCTGTGACACTAGTTATATAGTCCGATGCTTCACTTCAGGTTTATTGTATCCCTTGGACCTTCTTATTGACGATGAAACACATAAATTGCATCGGAATTGAATACAAAAGGCACAATGCAGACTTAAGTACATGAAGACCGACACTTCTTACTGACTGTATTTTGAACCATTCCTGTGACACTAGTTATAGTTTCCGATGCTTCACTTCAGGTTTACTGTATCCCTTGGACCTTCTTATTGACGATGAAACGCAGAAATTGAATCGGAATTAAATACAAAATGCACAATGCCGACTTATGTACATGAAGACCGACAGTTCTTACTGACTATATTTTGAACCATTCCTGTGACACCAGTTATAGATTCCGATGCTTCACTTCAGGTTTACTGTATCCCTTGGACCTTCTTATTGACGATGAAACACAGAAATTACATCGGAATTATATACCAAAGGCACAATGCCGACTTCAGTACATAAAGACTGGCACTTCTTACTGACTATGTTTTGAACCATTCCTGTGACACTAGTTATAGATTCCGATGCTTCACTTCAAGTTTACTGGATCCCTTGGACCTTCTTAATGACGATGAAACACAGAAATTGCATCAGAATTAAATACAAAAGGCAGAATGCCGACATAAGGATATGAAGATAGACTCTTCCTGCTGACCATTCCTGTGACACTAGTTATAGATTCCATTGCTTCACTCCAGGTTTACTGTATCCCTTGGACCTCCTTATTGACGATGAAACCCAGAAATTGCATCGTAATTAAATACAAAAGGCACAATGCCGACATAAGGACAAGAAGACTGACTCTTCCTACTGACCATTCCAGTGACACTAGTTTTAGATTCCGATGCTTCACTTCAGGTTTACTGTATCCCTTGGACCTTCTTATTGACGATGAAACACAGAAATTGCATCGCAATTAAATACAAAAGGCACAATGCCGACTTAAGTACATGAAGACCGACACTTCCTACTGACTATATTTTGAACCATTCCTGTGACACTAGTTATAGTTTCCGAAGCTTCACTTCAGGTTCACTGTATCCCTTGGACCTTCTTATTGCCGATGAAACGCAGAAATTGCACCGGAATTTAATACAAAAGGCACAATGCCGACTTATGGACAAGAAGACTGTATCTTCTTACTGTCTTTGTTTTGAACCATTCCTGTGACACTAGTTATAGATTCCGATGCTTCACTTCAGGTTTACTGTATCCCTTGGACCTTCTTACTGACGATGAAACACAGAAATTGCATCGGAATTATATACCAAAGGCACAATGCCGACTTACGTACATGAAGACCGACACTTCTTACTGACTATGTTTTGAACCATTCCTGTGACACTTGTTATAGATTCCGATGCTTCACTTCAGCTTTACTGTATCCCTTGGCCCTTTTTATTGACGATGAAACGCAGAAATTGCATCGGAATTAAATACAAAAGGCACAATGCCGACTTCAGTACATGAAGACCGACAGTTCTTACTGACTATGTTTTGAACCATTCCTGTGACACTAGTTATAGATTCCGATGCTTCACTTCAGGTTTACTGTATCCCTTGGACCTTCTTATTGACGATGAAACACAGAAATTGCATCGGAATTAAATACAAAAGGCACAATGCCGACTTAAGGACAAGAAGACTGACTCTTCCTACTGACCATTCCTGTGACACTAGTTATATATTCCGATGCTTCACTTCAGGTTTATTGTATCCCTTGGACCTTCTTATTGACGATGAAACGCAGAAATTGCATCGGAATTCAATATAAAGGGCACAATGCCGACTTAAGTACATGAAGACCGACACTTCTTACTGACTATATTTTGAACCAATCCTGTGACACTAGTTATAGTTTCCGATGCTTCACTTCAGGTTCACTGTATCCCTTGGACCTTCTTATTGACGATGAAACGCAGAAATTGCATCGGGATTAAATACAAAAGGCACAATGCCGACTTAAGTACATGAAGACCGACAGTTCTTACTGACTATGTTTTGAACCATTCCTGTGACACTAGTTATGGATTCCGATGCTTCACTTCAGGTTTACTGTATCCCTTGGACCTTCTTATTGACGATGAAACACAGAAATTGCATCGGAATTATATACCAAAGGCACAATGCCGACTTAAGTACATGAAGACCGACACTTCTTACTGACTATGTTTTGAACCATTCCTGTGTCACTAGTTACAGATTCCGATGCTTCACTTCAGGTTTACTGTATCCCTTGGACCTCCTTTTTGTCGATGAAGCACAGAAATTGCATCAGAATTAAATACAAAAGGCAGAATGCCGACATAAGGACATGAAGATTGACCCTTCCTGCTGACCATTCCTGTGACACTAGTTATAGATTCCGATGCTTCACTCCAGGTATACTGTATCCCTTGGACCTTCTTATTGACGATGAAACCCAGAAATTGCTTCGGAATTAAATACAAAAGGCACAATGCCGACTTAAGGAATTGAAGACTGACTCTTCCTACTGGCCATTCCTGTGACACTAGTTATATATTCCGATGCTTCGGTTCAGGTTTATTGTATCCCTTGGACCTTCTTATTGACGATGAGACACAGAAATTGCATAGGAATTAAATACAAAAGGCACAATGCCCACTTAAGTACACGAAGACCGACAGTTCTTACTGACTATGTTTTGAACCATTCCTGTGACACTAGTTATAGATTCCGATGCTTCACTTCAGGTTTACTGTATATCTTGGACCTTCTTACTGACGATGAAACACAGAAATTGCATCGGAATTAAATACAAAAGGCACAATGCCGACTTAAGGACAAGAAGACTGACTCTTCCTACTGGCCATTCCTGTGACACTAGTTATATATTCCGATGCTTAGGTTCAGGTTTATTGTATCCCTCGGACCTTCTTATTGACGATGAGACACAGAAATTGCATCGGAATTAAATACAAAAGGCACAATGCCGACTTAAGTACATGAAGACCGACACTTCAAACTGACTATATTTTGAACCATTCCTGTGACACTACTTATAGTTTCGGAAACTTCACCTCAGGTTCACTGTATCCCTTGGACCTTCTTATTGTCGATGAAACGCAGAAATTGCATCGGAATTAAATACAAAAGGCACAATGCCCACATAAGTACACGAAGACCGACAGTTCTTACTGACTATGTTTTGAACCATTCCTGTGACACTAGTTATAGATTCCGATGCTTCACTTCAGGTTTACTGTATATCTTGGACCTTCTTACTGACGATGAAACACGGAACTTGCTTCGGAATTAAATACCAAAGGCACAATGCCGACTTAAGTACCTGAAGACCGACACTTCTTACTGTCTATGTTTTGAACCATTCCTGTGACACTAGTTATAGATTCCGATGCTTCACTTCAGGTTCACTGTATCCCTTGGACATTCTTATTGACGATGAAACCCAGAAATTGCATCGGAATTAAATACAAAAGGCACAATGCCGACTTAAGGACAAGAAGACTGACTCTTCCTACTGACCATTCCTGTGACACTAGTTATAGATTCCGATGCTTCACTTCAGGTTTACTGTATCCCTTGGACCTTCTTATTGACGATGAAACACAGAAAATGCATCGGAATTAAATACAAAAGGCACAATGCCGACTTAAGTACATGAAGACCGACACTTCTAACTGACTATACTTTGAACCATTCCTGTGACACTAGTTACAGTTTCCGAAGCTTCACTTCAGGTTCGCTGTATCCCTTGGACCTTCTTATTGACGATGAAACGCAGAAATTGCATCGGAATTAATTACAAAAGGCACAATGCCGACTTAAGTACACGAAGACCGACAGTCCTTACTGACTATGTTTTGAACCATTCCTGTGACACTAGTTATAGATTCCGATGCTTCACTTCAGGTTTACTGTATCCCTTGGACCTTCTTATTGACGATGAAACACAGAAATTGCAACGGAATTAAATACAAAAGGCACAATGCCGACTTAAGGACAAGAAGACTGACTCTTCATACTGACCATTCCTGTGACACTAGTTATATATTCCGATGCTTCACTTCAGGTTTATTGTATCCCTTGGACCTTCTTATTGTCGATGAAACACAGAAATTGCATCGGAATTAAATACGAAGGGCTCAATGCCGACATAAGTACATGAAGACCGACACTTCTTACTGACAATATTTTGAACCATTCCTGTGACACTAGTTAAAGTTTCCGATGCTTCACTTCAGGTTCACTGTATCCCTTGGACCTTCTTATTGACGATGAAACGCAGAAATTGCATCGGAATTAAATACAAAAGGCACCATGCCGACTTAAGTACATGAAGACCGACAGTCCTTACTGATTAGGTTTTGAACCATTCCTGTGACACTAGTTACAGATTCCGATGCTTCACTTCAGCTTTACTGTATCCCTTGGACCTTCTTATTGACGATGAAAGAGAGAAATTGCATCGGAATTATATACCAAAGGCACAATACCGACTTAAGTACATGAAGACCGACACTTATTACTGACTATGTTTTGAATCATTCCTGTGACACTAGTTATAGATTCCGATGCTTCACTTCAGGTTTACTGTATCCCTTGGACCTTCTTATTGACGATGAAACACAGAAATTGCATCGGAATTAAATACAAAAAGCACAATGCCGACTTAAGTACATGAAGACCGACAGTTCTTACTGACTATGTTTTGAACCATTCCTGTGACACTACTTATAGATTCCGATGCTTCACTTCAGGTTTACTGTATCCCTTGGACCTTCTTATTGACGATGAAACACAGAAATTGCATCAGAATTAAATACAAAAGGCAGAATGCCGACATAAGGACATGAAGATTGACTCTTCCTACTGACCATTCCTGTGACACTAGTTATAGATTCCGATGCTTCACTTCTGGTTTACTGTATCCCTTGGACCTTCTTATTGACGATGAAACACAGAAATTGCATCGGAATTAAATACAAGAGGCACAATGCTGACTTAAGGACAAGAAGACTGACTCTTCCTGCTGACCATTCCTGTGACACTAGTTATATAGTCCGAAGCTTCACTTCAGGTTTATTGTATCCCTTGGACCTTCTTATTGACGATGAAACACAGAAATTGCATCGGAATTGAGTACAAAAGGCACAATGCCGACTTAAGTACATGAAGACCGACACTTCTTACTGACTATATTTTGAACCATTCCTATGACACTAGTTATAGTTTCCGATGCTTCACTTCAGGTTTTCTGTATCCCTTGGACCTTCTTATTGACGATGAAACGCAGAAATTGCATCGGAATTAAATACAAAAGGCACAATGCCGACTTAAGTACATGAAGACCGACAGTTCTTACTGACTATGTTTTGAACCATTCCTGTGACACTAGTTATAGATTCCGATGCTTCACTTCAGGTTTACTGTATCCCTTGGACCTCCTTATTGACGATGAAACACAGAAATTGCATCAGAATTAAATACAAAAGGCAGAATGCCGACATCAGGACATGAAGATTGACTCTTCCTGCTGACCATTTCTGTGAGACTAGTTACAGATTCTCTTGCTTCACTCCAGGTTTACTGTATCCCTTGGACCTTCTTATTGACGATGAAACACAGAAATTGCATCGGAATTAAATACAAAAGGCACAATGCCGACTTAAGTACATGAGGAACCGACACTTCCTACTGACTATGATTTGAACCATTCCTGTGACACTAGTTATAGATTCCGATGCATCACCTCGGGTTTACTGTATCCCTTGTACCTTCTTATTGACGATGAAACACAGAAGTTGCATCGGAATTAAATACAAAAGGCACAATGCCGACTTAAGGACAAGAAGACTGACTCTTCCTACTGACCAATCCTGTGACACTAGTTAAAGATTCCGATGCTTCACTTCAGGTTTACTGTATCTTTTGGACCTTCTTATTGACGATGAAACACAGAAATTTAATCGGAAATAAATACAAAAGGCTCAATGCCGACTTAAGTACATGAAGACCGACACTTCTTACTGACTATGTTTTGAACCATTCCTCTGACACTACTAATAGATCCCGATGCTTCACTTCAGGGTTACTGTATCCCTTGCACCTTCTTATTGACGATGAAACACAGAAATTTCATCGGAATTAAATACAAAAGGCACAATACCGACTTAGGGACAAGAAGACTGACTCTTATTACTGACCATTCCTGTGACATTAGTTATAGATTCCGTTGCTTCACTTCAGGTTTACTGTATCCGTTGGACCTTCTTATTGACGATGAAACACAGAAATTGCATCGGAATTAAATACAAAAGGCACAATGCCGACTTAAGTACATGAATGCTGACACTTCTTACTGACTATGTTTTGAACCATTCCTGTGACACTAGTGATAGATTCCGATGCTTCACTTCAGGTTTACTGTATCCCTTGGACCTTCTTATTGACGATGAAACACAGAAATTGCATTGGAATTAAATACAAAAGGCACAATGCCGACTTAAGGACAAGAAGTCTGACTCTTCCTACTGACCATTCCTGAGACACTAGTTATAGATTCCGATTCTTCACTTCAGGTTTACTCTATCCCTTGGACCTTCATATTGACGATGAAACACAGAAATTGCATCGGATTTAAATACAAAAGGCACAATGCCGATTTAAGGACAAGAAGACAGACTCTTTTTACTGACCATTCTTGTGACACTAGTTATTGTTTCCGATGTTTCACTTCAGGTTTACTGTATCCCTTGGACCTTCTTATTGACGATGAAACACAGAAATTGCATCGGAATTAAATACAAAAGCCACAATGCCGACTTAAGTACATGAAGACCGACACATCTTACTGACTATGCTTTGAACCATTCCTGTGACATTAGTTATAGATTTCGATGCTTCACTTCAGGTTTACTGTATCCCTTGGACCTTCTTATTGACGATGACACACAGAAATTGCATCGGAATTACATACGAAATGCAGAATGCCGACATAAGGACGTGAAGATCGACTCTTCCTGCTGACCATTCCAGTGACACTAGTTACAGATTCCGATGCTTCACTCCAGTTTTTCTGTATCCCTTGGACCTTCTCATTGACGATGAAACACAGAAATTGCATCGGAATTAAATACAAAAGGCACAATGCCGACTTAAAGGACAAAAAGACTGACTCTTCCTACTGACCATTCCTGTGACACTAGTTATAGATTCCGATGCTTCACTTCAGGTTTATTGTATCCCTTGGACCTTCTTATTGACGATGAAACACAGTAATTGCATCGGAATAAAATACAAAAGGCACAATGCCGACTTAAGGACAAGCAGACTGATTCTTCCTACTGACCATTCCTGTGACACTAGTTATAGATTCCGATGCTTCACTCAAGGTTTACTGTATCCCTTGGACCTTCCTATTGACGATGAAACACAGAAATTGCATCGGAATTAAATACAAAAGGCACAATGCCGACTTATGTACATGAAGTCCGACACTTCTTACTGACTATGTTTTGAACCAATCCTGTGACACTAGTTATTGATTCCGATGCTTTAGCTCAGGTTTACGGTATCCCTTGGACCCTCTTATTGACGATGAAACACAGAAATTGCATCGGAATTAAATACAAAAGCACAATGGCGACTTAAGGACAAGAAGACTGACTCTTCCTACTGACCATTCCTGTGACACTAGTTATAGATTCCGATGCTCCACTTCAGGTTTACTGTATCCCTTGGACCTCCTTATTGACGATGAAACACAGATATTGCATCGGAATGAAATACAAAAGATACAATGCCGACTTAAGTACATGAAGACCGACACTTCTTACTAACTATGTTTTGAACCATTCCTGTGACACTAGTTATAGATTCCGATGCTTCACTTCAGGTTTACTGTATCCCTTGGACCTTCTTATTGACGATGAAACACAGAAATTGCATCGGAATTAAATACAAAAGGCACAATGCCGACTTAAGTACATGAAGACCGACACTTATTACTGACTATGATTTGAACCATTCCTGTGACACTAGTTATAGATTCCGATGCTTCACTTCAGGTTTACTGTATCCCTTGTACCTTCTTATTGACGATGAAACACAGAAGTTGCATCGGAATTAAATACAAAAGGCACAATGCCGACTTAAGGACAAGAAGACTGACTCTTCCTACTGACCAATCCTGTGACACTAGTTAAAGATTCCGATGCTTCACTTCAGGTTTACTGTATCCCTTGGACTTCTTATTGACGATGAAACACAGAAATTGCGTCGGAATTAAATACAAAAGGCACAATGCCGACTTAAGTACATGAAGACCGACACTTCTTACTGACTATGTTTTGAACCATTCCTGTGACACTAGTAATAGGTCCCCATGCTTCACTTCTGGTTTACTGTATCCCTTGCACCCTCTTATTGACGATGAACGACAGAAATTGCATCGGAATTAAATACAAAAGGCACAATGCCGACTTAAGGAAAAGAAGACTGACTCTTCCTACTGACAAATTCCTGTGACACTAGTTATAGATTCCGATGCTTCACTTCAGGTTTACTGTATCCCTTGGACCTTCATATTGACGATGAAACACAGAAATTGCATCGGAATTAAATACAAAAGGCACAATGCCGACTTAAGTACATGAAGGCCGACACTTCTTACTGACTATGTTCTGAACCATTCCTGTGACAGTAGTTACAGATTCCGATGCTTCAGTTCGGGTTTACGGAATCCCTTGGACCGTCTTATTGACGATGAAACACAAAAATTGCATCGGAATTAAATACAAAAGGCACAATGCCGACTTACGGACAAGAAGACTGACTCTTCCTACTGACCATTCCTGTGACACTAGTTATAGATTCCGATGCTTCACTTCAGGTTTACTGTATCCCTTGGACCTTCTTATTGACGATGTAACACAGAAATTGCATTGGAATTAAATACAAAAGGCACAATGCCGACTTAAGGACAAGAAGTCTGACTCTTCCTACTGACCATTCCTGTGACACTAGTTATAGATTCCGATTCTTCACTTCAGGTTTACTGTATCCCTTGGACCTTCTTATTGACGATGAAACACAGAAATTGCATCGGATTTAAATACAAAAGGCACAATGCCGACTTAAGGACAAGAAGACAGACTCTTTTTACTGACCATTCTTGTGACACTAGTTATTGTTTCCGATGTTTCACTTCAGGTTTACTGTATCCCATGGACCTTCTTATTGACGATGAAACACAGAAATTGCATCGGAATTAAATACAAAAGGCACAATGCCGACTTAAGTACATGAAGACCGACACTTCTTACTGACTATGCTTTGAACCATTCCTATATTACTAGTTATAGATTCCGATGCTTCACTTCTGGTTTACTGTATCCCTTGGACCTTCTTATTGACGATGAAACACAGAAATTGCATCGGAATTAAATACAAAAGGCACAATGCCGTCTTAAGGACAAGAAGACTGACTCTTCCTACTGACCATTCCTGTGACACTAGTTATAGATTCCGATGCTTCACTTCAGGTATAATGTATCCCTTGGACCTTCTTATTGACGATGAAACACAGAAATTGCATCGGAACCAAATACAAAAGGCACAATGCCGACTTAAGTACAAGAAGACTGCATCTTCTTACTGTCTATGTTTTGAACCAATCCTGTGACACTAGTTGTAGATTCCGATGCTTGACGTCAGTTTTACTGTATCCCTTGGTCCTTCTCATTGACGATGAATCACAGAAATTGCATAGGAATTAAATACAAAAGGCACAATCCCGACTTAAGTACATGAAGACCGACACTTCTTACTGACTATGTTTTGAACCATTCCTGTAACACTAGTTATAGATTCCGTTGCTTCACTTCAGGTTTACTGTATCCCTTAGACCTTCTTATTGACGATGAAACTCAGAAATTGCATCGGAATTAATTACAAAAGGCACAATGCCGACTTAAGGAAAAGAAGACTGACTCTTCCTACTGACCACTCCTGTGACACTAGTTATAGATTCCGATGCTTCACTTCAGGTTTACTGTATCCCTCGGACCTTCTTATTGACGATGAAACACAGAGAATGCATTGGAATTAAATACAAAAGGCACAATGCCGACTTAAGGACATGAAGACCGACATTTCCTACTGACTAAGTTCTGAACCATTCCTGTGACACTAGTTATAGATTCCGATGCTTCACTCCCGGTTTACTGTATCCCTTGGAGCTTCTTATTGACGATGAAACACAGAAATTGGATCCGACTTAAATACGAAAGGCACAATGCCGATATAAGTACATGAAGACCGAAACTTCTTACTGACTATGATTTGAACCATTCCTGTAACACTAGTTATAGATTCCGATGCTTCACTTCAGGTCTACTGTATCCCTTGGACCTTCTTATTGACGATGAAACACAGAAATTGCATCGGAATTAAATACAAAAGGCACAATGCCGGCTTAAGGACAAGAAGACTGACTCTTCCTACTGACCATTCCTGTGACACTAGTTATAAATTCCGATGCTTCACAGCAGGTATACTGTATCCCTTGGACCTTCTTATTGACGATGAAAGACAAATATTGCATCGGAATCAAATACAAATGGCACAATGCCGACATAAGTACAAGAAGACTGTATCTTCTTACTGACTATGTTTTGATCCATTCCTGTGACACTAGTTATAGATTCCGATGCTTCACTTCAGGTTTACTGTATCCCTTGGACGTTCTTATTGACGATGAAACACAGAAATTGCATCGGAATTAAATACAAAAGGCACAATGCCGACTTAAGCACAAGAAGACTGACTCTTCCTAGTGTCTAAGATTTGAACCTTACCTGTGACACTAGTAATAGTTTGTGATGCTTGACTGCAGTTTTCTGTATCCCTTGGACCTTCTTATTGACGATGAAACACAGAAATTGCATCGGAATTAAATACAAAAGGCACAAAGCCGACTTAAGTACAAGAGACTGACTCTTCTTACTGACAATGTTTTGACCCATTCCTGTGACACTAGTTATAGATTCCGATGCTTCACTTCAAATTTACTGTAACCCTTGGACCTTCTTATTGACGATGAAACACAGAAATTGCATCGGAATTTAATACAAAAGGCACAATGCCGACCTAAGTACATGAAGACCAACACTTCTTACTGACTATGTTTTGAACCACTCCTGTGACACTAGTTATAGATTCCGATGCTTCACTTCAGGTTTACTGCATCCCTTGGACCTTCTTATTGACGATAAAACACAGAAATTGCATCGGAATTAAATACAAAAGGCGCAATGCCGGCTTAGGTACATGAAGACCGACACTTCTTACTGACTATGTTTTGAACCATTCCTGGGACACCAGTTATAGATTCCGATGCTTCACTCCATGTTTACTGTATCCCTTGGACCTCCTTATTGACGATGAAACCCAGAAATTGGTTCGGAATTAAATTCAAAAGGCACAATGCCGACTTCAGTTTATGAAGACCGACACTTCTTACTGACTATGCTTTGAACCATTCCTGTAACACTAGTTACAGATTCCGATGCTTCACTTCAGGTTTACTGTATCCCTTGGACCTTCTTATTGACGATGAAACACAGAAATTGCATCGGAATTAATTACAAAAGGCACAATGCCGACTTAAGGACAAGAAGACTGACTCTTCCTACAGACCCTTTCTGTGACACTAGTTATAGATTCCGATGATTCACTTCAGGTTTACTGTATCCCTTGGACCTTCTTATTGACTATGAAACACAAAAATTGCATCGGAATTAAAAAAAAATGTACAATGCCGACTTAAGTACATGAAGACCGACACTTCTTACTGACTATGTTTTGAACCATTCCTGAGACACTAGTTATAGATTCCGATGCTTCACTCTAGGTTTACTGTATCCCGTGGACCTTCTCATTGACGATGAATCACAGAAATTGCATAGGAATTAAATACAAAAGGCACAATCCCGACTTAAGTACATGAAGACCGACACTTCTTACTGACTATGTTTTGAACCATTCCTGTAACACTAGTTATAGATTCCGATGCTTCACTTCAGGTTTACTGTATCCCTTCGACCTTCTTATTGACGATGAAACACAGAAATTGCATCGGAATTAATTACAAAAGGCACAATGCCGACTTAAGGAAAAGAAGACTGACTCTTCCTACTGACCATTCCTGTGACACTAGTTATAGATTCCGATGCTTCACTTCAGGTTTACTGTATCCCTCGGACCTTCTTATTGACGATGAAACACAGAAATTGCATCGGAATTAAATACAAAAGGCACAATGCCGACTTAAGTACATGAAGATCGACACTTCTTACTGACTATGTTTTGAACCATTCCTGTGACACGAGTTATAGATTCCGATGCTTCACTTCAAAATTACTGTATCCCTGGGACCTTCTTATTGACGATGAAACACAGAAAATGCACTGGAATTAAATACAAAAGGCACAATGCCGACTTAAGGACATGAAGACCGACACTTCTTACTGACTAAGTTCTGAACCATTCCTGTGACACTAGTTATAGATTCCGATGCTTCGCTCCCCGTTTACTGAATCCCTTGGAGCTTCTTATTGACGATGAAACACAGAAATTGCATCCGAATTAAATACGAAAGGCACAATGCCGACTTAAGTACATGAAGACCGAAACTTCTTACTGACTATGCTTTGAACCATTCCTGTAACACTAGTTATAGATTCCGATGCTTCACTTCAGGTTTACTGTATCCCTTGGACCTTCGTATTGTCGATGAAACACAGAATTTGCATCGGAATTAAATACAAAAGGCACAATTCCGTCTTAAGGACAAGAAGACTGACTCTTCCTACTGACCATTCCTGTGACACTAGTTATAAATTCCGATGCTTCACTGCAGGTATACTGTATACCTTGGACCTTCTTATTGACGATGAAACACAGATATTGCATCGGAATCAAATACAAATGGCACAATGCCGACTTAAGTACAAGAAGACTGTATCTTCTTACTGACTATGTTTTGATCCATTCCTGTGACACTAGTTATAGATTCCGATGCTTCACTTCAGGTTTACTGTATCCTTTGGACGTTCTTAATGACGATGAAACACAGAAATTGCATCGGAATTAAATATAAAAGGCACAATGCCGACTTAAGTACAAGAAGACTGACTCTTCCTACTGTCTAAGTTTAGAACCATTCCTGTGACACTAGTTATAGATTGGGTTGCTTGACTTCAGTTTTACTGTATCCCTTGGACCTTCTTATTGACGATGAAACACAGAAATTGCATCGGAATTAAATACAAAAGGCACAAAGCCGACTTAAGTACAAAGGAACTGACTCTTCTTACTGACAATGTTTTGAACCATTCCTGTGACACTAGTTACAGATTCCGATGCTTCACTTCAGGTTTACTGTATCCCTTGGACGTTCTTATTGACGATGAAACACAGAAATTGCATCGGAATTAAATACAAAAGGCGCAATGCCGACTTTAGTACAAGAAGACTGACTCTTCCTACTGTCTAAGTTTTGAACCATTCCTGTGACACTAGTTATAGATTCCGATGTTTGACTTCAGTTTTACTGTATCCCTTGGACCTTCTTATTGACGATGAAACACAGAAATGGCATCGGAATTAAATACAAAAGGCACAAAGCCGACTTAAGTACAAGAGACTGACTCTTCTTACTGACTATGTTTTGAACCGTTCATGTGACACTAGTTATAGATTCCGATGCTTCACTTCAGGTTTACTGTATCCCTTGCACCTCCTTATTGAAGATGAAACACAAAAAATAGCATCGGATTTAAATACAAAAGCCACAATGCCGACTTAAGTACATGAAGACCGACACTTCTTACTGACTATGTTTTGAACCATTCCTGTGACACTAGTTATAGATTCCGATGCTTCACTTCAGGTTTACTGTATCCCTTGGACCTTCTTATTGACGATGAAACACAGAAATTGCATCGGAATTAAATACAAAAGGCACAATGCCGACTTAGGTACATGAAGACCGACACTTCTTACTGACTATGTTTTGAACCATTCCTGGGACACCAGTTATAGATTCCGATGCTTCACTCCAGGTTTACTGTATCCCTTGGACCTTCTTATTGACGATGAAACACAGAAATTGCTTCGGAATTAAATACAAAAGGCACAATGCCGACTTAAGTTTATGAAGACCGACACTTCTTACTGACTAGGTTTTGAACCATTCCTGTAACACTAGTTATAGATTCCGATGCTTCACTTCAGGTTTACTGTATAGCTTGGACCTTCTTATTTACGATGAAACACAGAAATTGCATCGGAATTATATACAAAAGGCACAATGCCGACTTAAGTACAAGAAGACTGACTCTTCCTACAGACCCTTTCTGTCACACTAGTTATAGATTCCGATGATTCACGTCAGGTTTACTGTATCCCTTGGACCTTCTTATTGACGATGAAACACAGAAATTGCATCGGAATTAAAAACAAAAGGCACAATGCCGACTTAAGTACATGAAGACCGACACTTCTTACTGACTATGTTTTGAACCATTCCTGAGACACTAGTTATAGATTCCGATGCTTCACTCTAGGTTTACTGTATCCCTTGGACCTTCTTATTGACGATGAATCACAGAAATTGCATAGGAATTAAATACAAAAGGCACAATGCCGACTTAAGTACATGAAGACCGACACTTCTTTTGACTATGATTTGAACCATTCCTGTGACACTAGTTATAGATTCCGATGCTTCACTTCAGGTTTACTGTATCCCTTGGACCTTCTAATTGACGATGAAACACAGAAATTGCATCGGAATTAAATACAAAAGGCACTATGCCGACTTAAGTACAAGAAGACTGACTCTTCCTACAGACCCTTTCTGTGACACTAGTTATAGATTCCGATGATTCACTTCAGGTTTACTGTATCCCTTGAACCTTCTTATTGACGATGAAACACAGAAATTGCATCGTAATTAAAAACAAAAGGCACAATGCCGACTTAAGTACATGAAGACCGACACTTCTTACTGACTATGTTTTGAACCAATCCTGAGACACTAGTCATAGATTCCGATGCTTCACTCTAGGTTTACTGTATCCCTTGGACCTTCTTATTGACGATGAATCACAGAAATTGCATAGGAATTAAATCCAAAAGGCACAATGCCGACATAAGTACATGAAGACCGACATTTCATACTGACTATGTTTTGAACCATTCCTGTAACACTAATTATAGATTCCGATGCTTCACTTCAGGTATACTGTATCCCTTGGACCTTCATATTGACGATGAAACGCAGAAATTGCATAGGAATTAAATATAAAAGGCACAATGCCGACTTAAGGACAGGAAGACTGACTCTTCCTACTGACCATTCCTGTGACACTAGTTATAGATTCCGATGCTTCACTTCAGGTTTACTGTATCCCTCGGACCTTCTTATTGACGATGAAACACAGAAATTGCATCGGAATTAAATACAAAAGGCACAATGCCGACTTAAGTACATGAAGACCGACACTTGTTACTGACTATGTTTTCAACCACTCCTGTGACACGAGTTATAGATTCCGATGCTTCACTTCAAGTTTACTGTATCCCTTGGACCATCTTATTGACGATGAAACACAGAAATTGCATCCGAATTAAATACGAAAGGCACAATGCCGACTTAAGTACATGAGGACCGAAACTTCTTACTGACTATGCTTTGAACCATTCCTGTAACACTAGTTATAGATTCCGATTCTTCACTTCAGGTTTACTGTATCCCTTGGACCTTCTTATTGACGATGAAACACAGAAATTGCATCGGAATTAAATACAAAAGGCACAATGCCGTCTTAAGGACAAGAAGACTGACTCTTCCTACTGACCATTCCTGTGACACTAGTTATATATTCCGATGCTTCACTTCAGGTAAACTGTATCCCTTGGACCTTCTTATTGACGATGAAACACAGATATTGCATCGGAATCAAATACAAAAGGCACAATGCTGCCTTAAGTATAAGAAGACTTTATCTTCTTACTGACTATGTTTTGATCCATTCCTGTGACACTAGTTATGGATTCCGATTCTTCACTTCAGGTTTACTGTATCCCTTGGACGTTCTTATTGACGATGAAACACAGAAATTGCATCGGAATTAAATACAAAATGCACAATGCCGACTTAAGTACAAGAAGACTGACTCTTCCTACTGTCTAAGTTTTGAACCATTACTGTGACACTAGTTATAGATTCCGATGCTTGACTTCAGTTTTACTGTATCCCTTGGACCTTCTTATTGACGATGAAACACAGAAATCGCATCGGAATTAAATACAAAATGCACAAAGCTGACTTAAGTACAAGAGACTGACTCTTCTTACTGACAATGATTTGAACCATTCCTGTGACACTAGTTATAGATTCCGATGCTTCACTTCAGGTTTACTGTATCCATTGGACGTTCGTATTGACGATGAAACATAGAAATTGCATCGGAATTAAATAGAAAATGCACAATGCCAACTTAAGTAAAAGAAGACTGACTCTTCTTACTGTCTCTGTTTTGAACCATTCCTGTAACACTAGTTATAGATTCCGATGTTTGACTTCAGTTTACTGTATCCCTTGGACCTCCTTATTGAAGATGAAACACAGAAATAGCATCGGATTTAAATACAAAAGGCACAATGCCGACTTAAGTACATGAACACCGACACTTCTTACTGGCTATGTTTTGAACCATTCCTATGACACTAGTTATAGATTCCGATGCTTCACTTCAGGTTTACTGTATCCCTTGGACCTTCTTATTGACGATGAAACACAGAAATTGCATCGGAATTAAAGACAAAAGGCACAATGCCGACTTAGGTACATGAAGACCGACACTTCTTACTGACTATAATTTTAACCATTCCTGGGACACCAGTTATAGATTCCGATGCTTCACTCCAGGTTTACTGTATCCCTTGGACCTTCTTATTGACGATGAAACACAGAAATTGCTTCGGAATTAAATACAAAAGGCACAATGCCGACATAAGTACATGAAGACCGACACTTCTTACTGACTATGTTTTGAACCATTCCTGTATCACTAGTTATAGATTCCGATGCTTCACTTCAGGTTTACTGTATCGCTTGGACCTTCTTATTTACGATGAAACACAGAAATTGCATCGGAATTAAATACAAAAGGCACAATGCCGACTTAAGGACAAGAAGACTGACTCTTCTTACTGACCCTTTCTGTGACATTAGTTATGGATTCCGATGCTTCACTTCAGGTTAACTGTATCCCTTGGACCTTCTTATTGACGATGAAACACAGAAATTGCATCGGAATTAAATACAAATGGCACAATGCCGACTTAAGTACATGAAGACCGACACTTCTTACTGACTATGTTTTGAACCATTCCTGAACACTAGTTAAAGATTCCGATGCTTCACTTTAGGTTTACTGTATCCCTTGGACCATCTTAGTGTCGATGAAACATAGATATTGCATCGGAATTAAATACAAAAGACACAATGCCGACTTAAGTACATGAAGACCGATACTTCTTCCTGTCTATGTTTTGAACCATTCCTATAACACTAGTTATAGATTCCGATGCTTCACTTCAGGTTCACTGTATCCCTTGGACCTTCTTATTGACGATGAAACACAGAAATTGCATCGGAATTAAATACAAAAGGCACAATGCCGACTTAAGGACAAGAAGACTGACTCTTCTTACTGACCATTCCTGTGACACTAGTTATAGAATCCGATGCTTCACTTCAGGTTTACTGTATCCCTTGGACATTCTTATTGACGATGAAACACAGAAATTGCATCGGAATTAAATGCAAAAGGCACAATGCCGACTTAAGGACATGAAGACCGACACTTCTTACTGACTATGTTTTGAACCATTCCTGTGACACTAGTTACAGATTCCGATGCTTCACTTCAGGTTTACTGTATCCCTTGGACCTTCTTATTGACGATGAAACACAGAAATTGCATCGGAATTAAATGCAAAAAGCACAATGCCGACTTAAGGACAAGAAGACTGACTCTTCCTACTGACCATTCCTGTGACACTAGTAACAGATTCCGATGCTTCACTTCAGGTTTACTGTATCACTTGGACCTTCTTATTGACGATGGAACACAGATATTGCATCGGAATTAAATAAAAAAGGCACAATGCCGTCTTAAGGACAAGAAGACTGACTCTTCCTACTGACCATTCCTGTGAAACTAGTTATAGATTCCGATGCATCACCTCGGGTTTACTGTATCCCTTGGACCTTCTTATTGACGGTGTAACACAGAAATAGCATCAGATTTAAATACAAAAGGCACAATGCCGAGTTAAGTACATGAGGACCGACACTTCGTACTGACAATGTCTTGAATCATTCCTGTGACACTAGTTATAGATTCCGATGCTTCACTCCAGGTTTACTGTATCCCTTGGACCTTCTTATTAACGATGAAACACAGAAATTGCATCGGAATTAAATACAAAAGGCACAATGCCGTCTTAAGGACAAGAAGACTGACTCTTCCTACTGACCATTCCTGTGAAACAGTTATAGATTCCGATGCATCACCTCAGGTTTACTGTATGCCTTGGACCTTCTTATTGACGGTGAAACACAGAAATAGCATCAGATTTAAACACAAAAGGCACAATGCCGACATAAGTACATGAAGACCGACACTTCTTACTGACTATGTTTTGATCCATTCCTGTGACACTAGTTATAGATTCCGATGCTTCACTTCAGGTTTACTGTATCCCTTGGACCTTCTTATTGACGATGAAACACAGTAATTGCATCGGAATTAAATACAAAAGGCACAATGCCGACTTAGGTACATGAAGACCGACACTTCTTACTGACTATGCTTTGAACCATTCCTGGGACACCAGTTATAAATTCCGATGCTTCACTCCAGGTTTACTGTATCCCTTTGACCTTCTTATTGACGATGAAACACAGAAATTGCTTCGGAATTTAATACAAAAGGCACAATGCCGACTTTAGTTTATGAAGACCGACACTTCTTACTGACTATGTTTTGAACCATTCCTGTAACACTAGTTATTGATTCCGATGCTTCACTTCAGGTTTACTGTATCCCTTGGACCTTCTTATTGACGATGAAACACAGAAATTGCAACGGAATTCAATACAAAACGCACAATGCCGACGTAAGGACAAGAAGACTGACTCTTCCTACTGACCCTTTCTGTGACACTAGTTATAGATTCCGATGCTTCACTTCAGGTTTACTGTATCCCTTGGACCTTCTTATTGACGATGAAACACAGAAATTGCATCGGAATTATATACAAAAGGCACAATGCCGACTTAAGTACATGAAGACCTACACTTCTAATTGTCTATGTTTTGATCCATTTCTGTAACACTAGTTATAGATTCCGATGCTTCACTTCGGGTTTACTGTAACTCTTGGACCATCTTAGTGACGATGAAACACAGAAATTGCATCGGAATTGAATACAAAAGGCACAATATCGACTTAAGTACATGACGACCGACACTTCTTACTGACTATGTTTTGAACCATTCCTGTAACACTAGTTAAAGATTCCGATGGTTCACTTCAGGTTTACTGTATCCCCTGGACCTTCTTATTGACGATGAAACACAGAAATTGCATCGGAATTAAATACAAAAGGCACAATGCCGACTTAAGGACAAGAAGACTGACTCTTCTCACTGACCATTCCTGTGACAGTAGTTATAGATTCCGATGCTTCACTTCAGGTTTACTGTGTCCCTTGGACCTTCTTATTGACGATGAAACACAGAAATTGCATCGGAATTAAATACAAAAGGCACAATGCCGACTTAAGTACTTGAAGACCGACACTTCTTACTGGTTATGTTTTGAACCATTCCTGTGACACTAGTTATAGATTCCGATGCTTCACTTCAGGTTTACTGTATCCCTTGGACCTTCTTATTGACGATGAAACACAGAAATTGCATCGGAATTAAATACAAAAGGCGCAATGCCGACTTAAGGGCGAGAAGACTGACTCTTCCTACTGACCTTTTCTGTGACACTAGTTATAGATTCCGATGCTTCACTTCAGGTTTACTGTATCCCTTGGACCTTCTTATTGACGATGTAACACAGAAATTGCATCGCAATTTAATACAAAAGACACAATGCCGACTTAAGTACATGAAGTCCGACACTTAGTACTGACAATGTTTTGAACCATTCCTGTGACACTGGTTATAGATTCCGATGCATCACCTCAGGTTTACTGTATCCCTTGGACCTTCTTATTGACGATGAAACACAGAAATAGCAACAGATTTTAATACAAAAGGCACAATGCCGACGTAGGTACATGAAGACCGACACTTCTTACTGACTATGTTTTGAACCATTCCTGTGACACTAGTTATAGATTCCGATGCTTCACTTCAGGTTTACTGTATCCCTTGGACCTTCTTATTGACGATGAAACACAGAAATTGCATCGGAATTAAATACAAAAGGCACAATGCCGACTTAGGTACATGAAGACCGACACTTCTTACTGACTATGTTTTGAACCATTCCTGGGACACCAGTTATAGATTCCGATGCTTCACTCCAGGTTTACCGTATCCCGTGGACCTTCTTATTGACGATGAAACACAGAAATTGCTTCGGAATTAAATACAAAAGGCACAATGCCGACCTTAGGTTATGAAGACCGACACTTCTTACTGACTATGTTTTGAACCATTCCTGTAACACTAGTTATAGATTCCGATGCTTCACTCAGGTTTACTGTATCCCATGGACCTTCTTATTGACGATGAAACACAGAAATTGCATCGGAATTCAATACAAAAGGCACAATGCCGACGTAAGGACAAGAAGACTGACTCTTCCTACTGACCCTATCTGTGACACTAGTTATAGATTCCGATGCTTCACTCCAGGTTTACTGTATCCCTTGGACCTTCTTATTGACGATGAAACACAGAAATTGCATCGGAAATAAATACAAAAGGCACAATGCCGACTTAAGTACATGAAGACCGACACTTCTTACTGACTATGTTTTGAACCATTCCTGAGACACTAGTTATAGATTCCGATGCTTCACTCTAGGTTTACTGTATCCCTTGGACCTTCTTATTGACGATGAATCACAGAAATTGCATAGGAATTAAATACAAAAGGCACAATGCCGACTTAAGTACATGAAGACCGACACTTCATTTGACTATGATTTGAACCATTCCTGTGACACTAGTTATAGATTCCGATGCTTCACTTCAGGTTTACTGTATCCCTTGGACCTTCTAATTGACGATGAAAGACAGAAATTGCATCGGAATTAAATACAAAAGGCACTATGCCGACTTAAGTACAAGAAGACTGACTCTTCCTACAGACCCTTTCTGTGACACTAGTTATAGATTCCGATGATTCACTTCAGGTTTACTGTATCCCTTGAACCTTCTTATTGACGATGAAACACAGAAATTGCATCGTAATTAAAAACAAAAGGCACAATGCCGACTTAAGTACATGAAGACCGACACTTCTTACTGACTATGTTTTCAACCACTCCTGTGACACGAGTTATAGATTCCGATGCTTCACTTCAAGTTTACTGTATCCCTTGGACCATCTTATTGACGATGAAACACAGAAATTGCATCCGAATTAAATTCGAAAGGCACAATGCCGACTTAAGTACATGAGGACCGAAACTTCTTACTGACTATGCTTTGAACCATTCCTGTAACACTAGTTATAGATTCCGATGCTTCACTTCAGGTTTACTGTATCCCTTGGACCTTCTTATTGACGATGAAACACAGAAATTGCATCGGAATTAAATACAAAAGGCACAATGCCGTCTTAAGGACAAGAAGACTGACTCTTCCTACTGACCATTCCTGTGACACTGGTTATATATTCCGATGCTTCACTTCAGGTAAACTGTATCCCTTGGACCTTCTTATTGACGATGAAACACAGATATTGCATCGGAATCAAATACAAAAGGCACAATGCTGCCTTAAGTATAAGAAGACTTTATCTTCTTACTGACTATGTTTTGATCCATTCCTGTGACACTAGTTATGGATTCCGATTCTTCACTTCAGGCTTACTGTATCCCTTGGACGTTCTTATTGACGATGAAACACAGAAATTGCATCGGAATTAAATACAAAAGGCACAATGCCGACTTAAGTACAAGAAGACTGACTCTTCCTACTGTCTAAGTTTTGAACCATTACTGTGACACTAGTTATAGATTCCGATGCTTGACTTCAGTTTTACTGTATCCCTTGGACCTTCTTATTGACGATGAAACACAGAAATCGCATCGGAATTAAATACAAAAGGCACAAAGCTGACTTAAGTACAAGAGACTGACTCTTCTTACTGACAATGATTTGAACCATTCCTGTGACACTAGTTATAGATTCCGATGCTTCACTTCAGGTTTACTGTATCCATTGGACGTTCGTATTGACGATGAAACATAGAAATTGCATCGGAATTAAATACAAAAGGCACAATGCCAACTTAATTACAAGAAGTCTGACTCTTCTTACTGACTATGTTTTGAAGCATTCCTGTGACACTAGTTATAGATTCCGATGCTTTACTTCAGGTTTACTGTATCCCTCTGACCATCTTATTGACAATGAAACACTGAAATTGCATCGGAATTAAATAGAAAAGGCACAATGCCAACTTAAGTAAAAGAAGACTGACTCTTCTTACTGTCTCTGTTTTGAACCATTCCTGTGACACTAGCTATAGATTCCGATGTTTGACTTCAGTTTACTGTATCCCTTGGACCTCCTTATTGAAGATGAAACACAGAAATAGCATCGGATTTAAATACAAAAGGCACAATGCCGACTTAAGTACATGAACACCGACACTTCTTACTGGCTATGTTTTGAACCATTCCTATGACACTAGTTATAGATTCCGATGCTTCACTTCAGGTTTACTGTATCCCTTGGACCTTCTTATTGACGATGAAACACAGAAATTGCATCGGAATTAAATACAAAAGGCACAATGCCGACTTAGGTACATGAAGACCGACACTTCTTACTGACTATGTTTTTAACCATTCCTGGGACACCAGTTATAGATTCCGATGCTTCACTCCAGGTTTACTGTATCCCTTGGACCTTCTTATTGACGATGAAACACAGAAATTGCTTCGGAATTAAATACAAAAGGCACAATGCCGACATAAGTACATGAAGACCGACACTTCTTACTGACTATGTTTTGAACCATTCCTGTAACACTAGTTATAGATTCCGATGCTTCACTTCAGGTTTACTGTATCGCTTGGACCTTCTTATTTACGATGAAACACAGAAATTGCATCGGAATTAAATACAAAAGGCACAATGCCGACTTAAGGACAAGAAGACTGACTCTTCTTACTGACCCTTTCTGTGACATTAGTTATGGATTCCGATGCTTCACTTCAGGTTAACTGTATCCCTTGGACCTTCTTATTGACGATGAAACACAGAAATTGCATCGGAATTAAATACAAAAATCACAATGCCGACTTAAGTACATGAAGACCGACACTTCTTACTGACTATGTTTTGTACCATTCCTGAACACTAGTTAAAGATTCCGATGCTTCACTTCAGGTTTACTGTATCCCTTGGACCATCTTAGTGTCGATGAAACATAGATATTGCATCGGAATTAAATACAAAAGACACAATACCGACTTAAGTACATGAAGACCGATACTTCTTCCTGTCTATGTTTTGAACCATTCCTATAACACTAGTTATAGATTCCGATGCTTCACTTCAGGTTCACTGTATCCCTTGGACCTTCTTATTGACGATGAAACACAGAAATTGCATCGGAATTAAATACAAAAGGCACAATGCCGACTTAAGGACAAGAAGACTGACTCTTCTTACTGACCATTCCTGTGACACTAGTTATAGAATCCGATGCTTCACTTCAGGTTTACTGTATCCCTTGGACATTCTTATTGACGATGAAACACAGAAATTGCATCGGATATAAATGCAAAAGGCACAATGCCGACTTAAGGACATGAAGACCGACACTTCTTACTGACTATGTTTTGAACCATTCCTGTGACACTAGTTACAGATTCCGATGCTTCACTTCAGGTTTACTGTATCCCTTGGACCTTCTTATTGACGATGAAACACAGAAATTGCATCGGAATTAAATGCAAAAAGCACAATGCCGACTTAAGGACAAGAAGACTGACTCTTCCTACTGACCATTCCTGTGACACTAGTTACAGATTCCGATGCTTCACTTCAGGTTTACTGTATCACTTGGACCTTCTTATTGACGATGGAACACAGATATTGCATCGGAATTAAATAAAAAAGGCACAATGCCGTCTTAAGGACAAGAAGACTGACTCTTCCTACTGACCATTCCTGTGAAACTAGTTATAGATTCCGATGCATCACCTCGGGTTTACTGTATCCCTTGGACCTTCTTATTGACGGTGTAACACAGAAATAGCATCAGATTTAAATACAAAAGGCACAATGCCGAGTTAAGTACATGAAGACCGACATTTCGTACTGACAATGTCTTGAATCATTCCTGTGACACTAGTTATAGATTCCGATGCTTCACTCCAGGTTTACTGTATCCCTTGGACCTTCTTATTAACGATGAAACACAGAAATTGCCTCGGAATTAAATACAAAAGGCACAAAACCGTCTTAAGGACAAGAAGACTGACTCTTCCTACTGACCATTCCTGTGAAACTAGTTATAGATTCCGATGCATCACCTCAGGTTTACTGTATGCCTTGGACCTTCTTATTGACGGTGAAACACAGAAATAGCATCAGATTTAAACACAAAAGGCACAATGCCGACATAAGTACATGAAGACCGACACTTCTTACTGACTATGTTTTGAACCATTCCTGTGACACTAGTTATAGATTCCGATGCTTCACTTCAGGTTTACTGTATCCCTTGGACCTTCTTATTGACGATGAAACACAGAAATTGCATCGGAATTAAATACAAAAGGCACAATGCCGACTTAGGTACATGAAGACCGACACTTCTTACTGACTATGCTTTGAACCATTCCTGGGACACCAGTTATAAATTCCGATGCTTCACTCCAGGTTTACTGTATCCCTTTGACCTTCTTATTGACGATGAAACACAGAAATTGCTTCGGAATTTAATACAAAAGGCACAATGCCGACTTTAGTTTATGAAGACCGACACTTCTTACTGACTATGTTTTGAAACATTCCTGTAACACTAGTTATTAATTCCGATGCTTCACTTCAGGTTTACTGTATCCCTTGGACCTTCTTATTGACGATGAAACACAGAAATTGCATCGGAATTCAATACAAAACGCACAATGCCGACGTAAGGACAAGAAGACTGACTCTTCCTACTGACCCTTTCTGTGACACTAGTTATAGATTCCGATGCTTCACTTCAGGTTTACTGTATCCCTTGGACCTTCTTATTGACGATGAAACACAGAAATTGCATCGGAAATATATACAAAAGGCACAATGCCGACTTAAGTACATGAAGACCTACACTTCTAATTGTCTATGTTTTGATCCATTTCTGTAACACTAGTTATAGATTCCGATGCTTCACTTCGGGTTTACTGTAACTCTTGGACCATCTTAGTGACGATGAAACACAGAAATTGCATCGGAATTGAATACAAAAGGCACAATGCCGACTTAAGTACATGAAGACCGACACTTCTTACTGGTTATGTTTTGAACCATTCCTATGACACTAGTTATAGATTCCGATGCTTCACTTCAGGTTTACTGTATCCCTTGGACCTTCTTATTGACGATGAAACACAGAAATTGCATCGGAATTAAATACAAAAGGCGCAATGCCGACTTAAGGGCGAGAAGACTGACTCTTCCTACTGACCCTTTCTGTGACACTAGTTATAGATTCCGATGCTTCACTTCAGGTTTACTTTATCCCTTGGACCTTCTTATTGACGATGTAACACAGAAATTGCATCGGAATTTAATACAAAAGACACAATGCCGACTTAAGTACATGAAGACCGACACTTAGTACTGACAATGTTTTGAACCATTCCTGTGACACTGGTTATAGATTCCGATGCATCACCTCAGGTTTACTCTATCCCTTGGACCTTCTTATTGACGATGAAACACAGAAATAGCATCAGATTTTAATACAAAAGGCACAATGCCGACGTAGGTACATGAAGACCGACACTTCTTACTGACTATGTTTTGAACCATTCCTGTGACACTAGTTATAGATTCCGATGCTTCACTTCAGGTTTACTGTATCCCTTGGACCTTCTTATTGACGATGAAACACAGAAATTGCATCGGAATTAAATACAAAAGGCACAATGCCGACTTAGGTACATGAAGACCGACACTTCTTACTGACTATGTTTTGAACCATTCCTGGGACACCAGTTATAGATTCCGATGCTTCACTCCAGGTTTACCGTATCCCGTGGACCTTCTTATTGACGATGAAACACAGAAATTGCTTCGGAATTAAATACAAAAGGCACAATGCCGACTTTAGTTTATGAAGACCGACACTTCTTACTGACTATGTTTTGAACCATTCCTGTAACACTAGTTATAGATTCCGATGCTTCACTCAGGTTTACTGTATCCCTTGGACCTTCTTATTGACGATGAAACACAGAAATTGCATCGGAATTCAATACAAAAGGCACAATGCCGACGTAAGGACAAGAAGACTGACTCTTCCTACTGACCCTATCTGTGACACTAGTTATAGATTCCGATGCTTCACTCCAGGTTTACTGTATCCCTTGGACCTTCTTATTGACGATGAAACACAGAAATTGCATCGGAAATAAATACAAAAGGCACAATGCCGACTTAAGTACATGAAGACCGACACTTCTTACTGGTTATGTTTTGAACCATTCCTGTGACACTAGTTATAGATTCCGATGCTTCACTTCAGGTTTACTGTATCCCTTGGACCTTCTTATTGACGATGAAACACAGAAATTGCATCGGAATTAAATACAAAAGGCGCAATGCCGACTTAAGGGCAAGAAGACTCACTCTTCCTACTGACCATTTCTGTGATACTAGTTATAGATTCCGATGCTTCACTTCAGGTTTACTGTATCCCTTGGACCTTTTTACCGACGATGAAACACAGAAATTGCATCGGAATTAAATACAAAAGGCACAATGCCGACTTAAGTACATGAAGACCGACACTTCGTACTGACAATGATTTGAACCACTCCTGTGACACTGGTTATAGATTCCGATGCATCGCCTCAGGTTTACTGTATCCCTTGGACCTTCTTATTGACGATGAAACACAGAAATAGCATCGGATTTAAATACAATAGGCACAATGCCGACCTAAGTACATTAAGACCGACACTTCTTACTGACTATGTTTTGAACCATTCCTGTGACACTAGTTAAAGATTCCGATGCTTCACTTCAGGTTTATTGTATCCCTTGGACCTTCTTATTGACGATGAAACACAGAAATTGCATCGGAATTAAATACAAAAGGCACAATGCCGACTTAGGTACATGAAGACCGACACTTCTTACTGACTATGCTTTGAACCATTCCTGGAACACCAGTTATAGATTCCGATGCTTCACTCCAGGATTACTGTATCCCTTGGACCTTCTTATTGACGATGAAACACGGAAATTGCATTGGAATTAAATACAAAAGGCACAATGCCGACTGAAGTACATGAAGACCTACACTTCTTACTGTCTATGTTTTGAACCATTCCTGTAACACTAGTTATAGATTCCGATGCTTCACTTCAGGTTTACTGTATCCCTTGGACCTTCTTATTGACGATGAAACACAGAAATTGCATCGGAATTAAATACAAAAGGCACAATGCCGACTTAAGGACAAGAAGACTGACTCTTCTTACTGACCATTCCTATGACACTAGTTATAGATTACGATGCTTCACTTCAGGTTTACTGTGTCCCTTGGACCTTCTTATTGACGATGAAACACAGAAATTGCATCGGAATTAAATACAAAAGGCACAATGCCGACTTAAGTACATGAAGACCGACACTTCTTACTGGTTATGTTTTGAACCATTCCTGCGACACTAGTTATAGATTCCGATGCTTCACTTCAGGTTTACTGTATCCCTTGGACCTTCTTATTGACGATGAAACACAGAAATTGCATCGGAATTAAATACAAAAGGCGCAATGCCGACTTAAGGGCAAGAAGACTGACTCTTCCTACTGACCATTTCTGTGACACTAGTTATAGATTCCGATGCTTCACTTCAGGTTTACTGTATCCCTTGGACCTTTTTACCGACGATGAAACACAGAAATTGCATCGGAATTAAATACAAAAGGCACAATGCCGTCTTAAGTACATGAAGACCGACACTTCTTACTGACTATGTTTTGAACCATTCCTGTGACACTAGTTACAGATTCCGATGCTTCACTTCAGGTTTACTGTATCCCTTGGACCTTCTTATTGACGATGAAACACAGAAATTGCATCGGAATTAAATACAAAAAGCACAATGCCGACTAAAGGACAAGAAGACTGACTCTTCCTACTGACCATTCCTGTGACACTAGTTATGGATTCCGATGCTTCACTTCAGGTTTACTGTATCCCTTGGACCTTCTTATTGACGATGAAACACAGAAATTGCATCGGAATTACATACAAAAGGCACAATGCCGACTTAAGTACATGAAGACCGACACTTCTTACTGAGTATGTTATGATCCATTCCTGTAACACTAGTTACTGATTCTGATGGTTCACTTCAGGTTTACTGTATCCCTTGGACCTTCTTATTGACGATGAAACACAGAAATTGCATCGGAATTAAATACAAAAGGCACAATGCCGACTTAAGTACATGAAGACCGACACATCTTACTGACTTTGATTTGAACCTTTCCTGTGACACTAGTTATAGATTCCGATGCTTCACTCCAGGTTTACTGTATCCCTTGGACCTTCTTAATGACGATTAAACACAGAAATTGCATCGGAATTAAATACAAAAGGCACAATGCCGACTTAAGTACATGAAGACGGACACTTCCTACTGACTATGTTTTGAACCATTCCTGTGTCACTAGTTATAGATTCCGATGCTCCACTTCAGCTTTACTGTATCG
Source organism: Schistocerca americana (assembly GCF_021461395.2). NCBI lineage: Eukaryota > Metazoa > Arthropoda > Insecta > Orthoptera > Acrididae > Schistocerca > Schistocerca americana. The sequence continues at coordinate 30,803,898 of NC_060125.1, forward strand.
CTTGGACCATCTTATTGACGATGAAACACAGAAATTGCATCGGATTAAATACAAAAGGCACAATGCCGACTTAAGGACAAGAAGACTGACTCTTCCTACTGACCACTCCTGTGACACTAGTTATAGATTCCGATGCTTCACTTCAGGTTTTCTGTATCACTTGGACCTTCTTATTGACGATGAAACACAGAAATTGCATCGGAATTAAATGCAAAAGGCACAATGCCGACTTAAGTACATGAAGACCGACACTTCTCACTGACTATGTTTTGAACCATTGCTGTGACACTAGTTACAGATTGCGATGCTTCACTTCAGGTTGACTGTATCCCTTGGGCCTTCTTATTGACGATGAAACACAGAAATTGCATCGGAATTAAATACAAAATGCACAATGCCGACTTAAGGACAAGAAGACTGACTCTTCCTACTGACCATTCCTGTGACACTAGTTATAGATTCCGATGCTTCAATTCAGGTTTACTGTATCCCTTGGACCTTCTTATTGACGATGAAACACAGATATTGCATCGGAATCAAATACAAATGGCACAATGCCGACTTAAGTACAAGAAGACTGTATCTTCTTACTGACTATGTTTTGATCCATTCCTGTGACACTAGTTATAGATTCCGATGCTTCACTTCAGGTTCACTGTATCCTTTGGACGTTCTTAATGACGATGAAACACAGAAATTGCATCGGAATTAAATACAAAAGGCAACATGCCGACTTAAGTACAAGAAGACTGACTCTTCCTACTGTCTAAGTTTTGAACCATTCCTGTGACACTAGTTATAGATTGGGTTGCTTGACTTCAGTTTTACTGTATCCCTTGGACCTTCTTATTGACGATGAAACACAGAAATTGCATTGGAATTAAATACAAAAGGCACAAAGCCGACTTAAGTACAAGAGACTGACTCTTCTTAATGACTATGTTTTGAACCGTTCATGTGACACTAGTTATAGATTCCGATGCTTCACTTCAGGTTTACTGTATCCCTTGCACCTCCTTATTGAAGATGAAACACAAAAAATAGCATCGGATTTAAATACAAAAGCCACAATGCCGACTTAAGTACATGAAGACCGACACTTCTTACTGACTATGTTTTGAACCATTCCTGGGACACCAGTTATAGATTCCGATGCTTCACTCCAGGTTTACTGTATCCCTTAGACTTTCTTATTGACGATGAAACACAGAAATTGCTTCGGAATTAAATACAAAAGGCACAATGCCGACTTAAGTTTATGAAGACCGACACTTCTTACTGACTAGGTTTTGAACCATTCCTGTAACACTAGTTATAGATTCCGATGCTTCACTTCAGGTTTCCTGTATAGCTTGGACCTTCTTATTTACGATGAAGCACAGAAATTGCATCGGAATTATATACAAAAGGCACAATGCCGACTTAAGTACAAGAAGACTGACTCTTCCTACAGACCCTTTCTGTCACACTAGTTATAGATTCCGATGATTCATTTCAGGTTTACTGTATCCCTTGGACCTTCTTATTGACGATGAAACACAGAAATTGCATCGGAATTAAAAACAAAAGGCACAATGCCGACTTAAGTACATGAAGACCGACACTTCTTACTGACTATGTTTTGAACCATTCCTGAGACACTAGTTATAGATTCCGATGCTTCACTCTAGGTTTACTGTATCCCTTGGACCTTCTTATTGACGATGAATCACAGAAATTGCATAGGAATTAAATACAAAAGGCACAATGCCGAATTAAGTACATGAAGACCGACACTTCTTTTCACTATGATTTGAACCATTCCTGTGACACTAGTTATAGATTCCGATGCTTCACTTCAGGTTTACTGTATCCCTTGGACCTTCTTATTGACGATAAAACACAGAAATTGCATCGGAATTAAATACAAAAGGCACAATGCCGACTTAGGTACATGAAGACCGACACTTCTTACTGACTATGTTTTGAACCATTCCTGGGACACCAGTTATAGATTCCGATGCTTCACTCCAGGTTTACTGTATCCCTTGGACCTTCTTATTGACGATGAAACGCAGAAATTGCTTCTGAATTAAATACAAAAGGCACAACGCCGACTTAAGTATATGAAGACCGACACTTCTTACTCACTATGCTTTGTACCATTCCTGTAACACTAGTTATAGATTCCGATGCTTCACTTCAGGTTTACTGTATCCCTTGGACCTTCTAATTGACGATGAAACACAGAAATTGCATCGGAATTAAATACAAAAGGCACTATGCCGACTTAAGTACAAGAAGACTGACTCTTCCTACAGACCCTTTCTGTGACACTAGTTATAGATTCCGACGATTCACTTCAGGTTTACTGTATCCCTTGGTCCTTCTTATTGACGATGAAACACAGAAATTGCATCGTAATTAAAAACAAAAGGCACAATGCCGACTTAAGTACATGAAGACAGACACTTCTTACTGACTATGTTTTGAACCAATCCTGAGACACTAGTCATAGATTCCGATGCTTCACTCTAGGTTTACTGTATCCCTTGGACCTTCTTATTGACGATGAATCACAGAAATTGCATAGGAATTAAATACAAAAGGCACAATGCCGACTTAAGTACATGAAGACCGACATTTCATACTGACTATGTTTTGAACCATTCCTGTAACACTAATTATAGATTCCGATGCTTCACTTCAGGTATACAGTATCCCTTGGACCTTCATATTGACGATGAAACGCAGAAATTGCATAGGAATTAAATATAAAAGGCACAATGCCGACTTAAGGACAGGAAGACTGACTCTTCCTACTGACCATTCCTGTGACACTAGTTATAGATTCCGATGCTTCACTTCAGGTTTACTGTATCCCTCGGACCTTCTTATTGACGATGAAACACAGAAATTGCATCGGAATTAAATACAAAAGGCACAATGCGGACTTATGTACATGAAGACCGACACTTCTTACTGACTATGTTTTCAACCACTCCTGTGACACGAGTTATAGATTCCGATGCTTCACTTCAAGTTTACTGTATCCCTTGGACCATCTTATTGACGATGAAACACAGAAATTGCATCCGAATTAAATACGAAAGGCACAATGCCGACTTAAGTACATGAGGACCGAAACTTCTTACTGACTATGCTTTGAACCATTCCTGTAACACTAGTTATAGATTCCGATGCTTCACTTCAGGTTTACTGTATCCCTTGGACCTTCTTATTTACGATGAAACACAGAAATTGCATCGGAATTAAATACAAAAGGCACAATGCCGTCTTAAGGACAAGAAGACTGACTCTTCCTACTGACCATTCCTGTGACACTAGATATATATTCCGATGCTTCACTTCAGGTATACTGTAACCCTTGGACCTTCTTATTGACGATGAAACACAGATATTGCATCGGAATCAAATACAAAAGGCACAATGCTGCCTTAAGTATAAGAAGACTTTATCTTCTTACTATGTTTTGATCCATTCCTGTAACACTAGTTATGGATTCCGATGCTTCACTTCAGGTTTACTGTATCCCTTGGACGTTCTTATTGACGATGAAACACAGAAATTGCATCGGAATTAAATACAAAAGGCACAATGCCGACTTAAGTACAAGAAGACTGACTCTTCCTACTGTCTAAGTTTTGTACCATTACTGTGACACTAGTTATAGATTCCGATGCTTGACTTCAGTTTTACTGTATCCCTTGGACCTTCTTATTGACGATGAAACACAGAAATCGCATCGGAATTAAATACAAAAGCCACAAAGCCGACTTAAGTACAAGAGACTGACTCTTCTTACTGACAATGATTTGAACCATTCCTGTGACACTAGTTATAGATTCCGATGCTACACTTCAGGTTTACTGTATCCCTTGGACGTTCGTATTGACGATGAAACATAGAAATTGCATCGGAATTAAATACAAAAGGCACAATGCCGACTTAATTACAAGAAGTCTGACTCTTCTTACTGACTATGTTTTGAAGCATTCCAGTGACACTAGTTATAGATTCCGATGCTTCACTTCAGGTTTACTGTATCCTTCTGACCATCTTATTGACAATGAAACACTGAAATTGCATCGGAATTAAATAGAAAAGGCACAATGCCGACTTAAGTAAAAGAAGACTGACTCTTCTTACTGTCTCTGTTTTGAACCATTCCTGTGACACTAGTTATAGATTCCGATGTTTGACTTCAGTTTTACTGTATCCCTTGGACCTCCTTATTGAAGATGAAACACAGAAATAGCATCGGATTTAAATACAAAAGGCACAATGCCGACTTAAGTACATGAACACCGACACTTCTTACTGGCTATGTTTTGAACCATTGCTATGACACTAGTTATAGATTCCGATGCTTCACTTCAGGTTTACTGTATCCCTTGGACCTTCTTATTGACGATGAAACACAGAAATTGCATCGGAATTAAATACAAAAGGCACAATGCCGACTTAGGTACATGAAGACCGACACTTCTTACTGACTATGTTTTTAACCATTCCTGGGACACCAGTTATAGATTCCGATGCTTCACTCCAGGTTTACTGTATCCCTTGGACCTTCTTATTGACGATGAAACACAGAAATTGCATCGGGTTAAATACAAAAGGCACAATGCCGACTTAAGGACAAGAAGACTGACTCTTCCTACTGACCACTCCTGTGACACTAGTTATAGATTCCGATGCTTCACTTCAGGTTTTCTGTATCACTTGGACCTTCTTATTGACGATGAAACACAGAAATTGCATCGGAATTAAATGCAAAAGGCACAATGCCGACTTAAGTACATGAAGACCGACACTTCTCACTGACTATGTTTTGAACCATTGCTGTGACACTAGTTACAGATTCCGATGCTTCACTTCAGGTTGACTGTATCCCTTGGGCCTTCTTATTGACGATGAAACACAGAAATTGCATCGGAATTAAATACAAAATGCACAATGCCGACTTAAGGACAAGAAGACTGACTCTTCCTACTGACCATTCCTGTGACACTAGTTATAGATTCCGATGCTTCAATTCAGGTTTACTGTATCCCTTGGACCTTCTTATTGACGATGAAACACAGATATTGAATCGGAATCAAATACAAATGGCACAATGCCGACTTAAGTACAAGAAGACTGTATCTTCTTACTGACTATGTTTTGATCCATTCCTGTGACACTAGTTATAGATTCCGATGCTTCACTTCAGGTTCACTGTATCCTTTGGACGTTCTTAATGACGATGAAACACAGAAATTGCATCGGAATTAAATACAAAAGGCAACATGCCGACTTAAGTACAAGAAGACTGACTCTTCCTACTGTCTAAGTTTTGAACCATTCCTGTGACACTAGTTATAGATTGGGTTGCTTGACTTCAGTTTTACTGTATCCCTTGGACCTTCTTATTGACGATGAAACACAGAAATTGCATTGGAATTAAATACAAAAGCACAAAGCCGACTTAAGTACAAGAGACTGACTCTTCTTACTGACTATGTTTTGAACCGTTCATGTGACACTAGTTATAGATTCCGATGCTTCACTTCAGGTTTACTGTATCCCTTGCACCTCCTTATTGAAGATGAAACACAAAAAATAGCATCGGATTTAAATACAAAAGCCACAATGCCGACTTAAGTACATGAAGACCGACACTTCTTACTGACTATGTTTTGAACCATTCCTGTGACACTAGTTATAGATTCCGATGCTTCACTTCAGGTTTACTGTATCCCTTGGACCTTCTTATTGACGATGAAACACAGAAATTGCATCGGAATTAAATACAAAAGGCACAATGCCGACTTAGGTACATGAAGACCGACACTTCTTACTGACTATGTTTTGAACCATTCCTGGGACACCAGTTATAGATTCCGATGCTTCACTCCAGGTTTACTGTATCCCTTGGACTATCTTATTGACGATGAAACACAGAAATTGCTTCGGAATTAAATACAAAAGGCACAATGCCGACTTAAGTTTATGAAGACCGACACTTCTTACTGACTAGGTTTTGAACCATTCCTGTAACACTAGTTATAGATTCCGATGCTTCACTTCAGGTTTCCTGTATAGCTTGGACCTTCTTATTTACGATGAAGCACAGAAATTGCATCGGAATTATATACAAAAGGCACAATGCCGACTTAAGTACAAGAAGACTGACTCTTCCTACAGACCCTTTCTGTCACACTAGTTATAGATTCCGATGATTCACTTCAGGTTTACTGTATCCCTTGGACCTTTTTATTGACGATGAAACACAGAAATTGCATCGGAATTAAAAACAAAAGGCACAATGCCGACTTAAGTACATGAAGACCGACACTTCTTACTGACTATGTTTTGAACCATTCCTGAGACACTAGTTATAGATTCCGATGCTTCACTCTAGGTTTACTGTATCCCTTGGACCTTCTTATTGACGATGAATCACAGAAATTGCATAGGAATTAAATACAAAAGGCACAATGCCGAATTAAGTACATGAAGACCGACACTTCTTTTGACTATGATTTGAACCATTCCTGTGACACTAGTTATAGATTCCGATGCTTCACTTCAGGTTTACTGTATCCCTTGGACCTTCTTATTGACGATAAAACACAGAAATTGCATCGGAATTAAATACAAAAGGCACAATGCCGACTTAGGTACATGAAGACCGACACTTCTTACTGACTATGTTTTGAACCATTCCTGGGACACCAGTTATAGATTCCGATGCTTCACTCCAGGTTTACTGTATCCCTTGGACCTTCTTATTGACGATGAAACGCAGAAATTGCTTCTGAATTAAATACAAAAGGCACAACGCCGACTTAAGTATATGAAGACCGACACTTCTTACTCACTATGCTTTGTACCATTCCTGTAACACTAGTTATAGATTCCGATGCTTCACTTCAGGTTTACTGTATCCCTTGGACCTTCTAATTGACGATGAAACACAGAAATTGCATCGGAATAAAATACAAAAGGCACTATGCCGACTTAAGTACAAGAAGACTGACTCTTCCTACAGACCCTTTCTGTGACACTAGTTATAGATTCCGACGATTCACTTCAGGTTTACTGTATCCCTTTGTCCTTCTTATTGACGATGAAACACAGAAATTGCATCGTAATTAAAAACAAAAGGCACAATGCCGACTTAAGTACATGAAGACAGACACTTCTTACTGACTATGTTTTGAACCAATCCTGAGACACTAGTCATAGATTCCGATGCTTCACTCTAGGTTTACTGTATCCCTTGGACCTTCTTATTGACGATGAATCACAGAAATTGCATAGGAATTAAATACAAAAGGCACAATGCCGACTTAAGTACATGAAGACCGACATTTCATACTGACTATGTTTTGAACCATTCCTGTAACACTAATTATAGATTCCGATGCTTCACTTCAGGTATACTGTATCCCTTGGACCTTCATATTGACGATGAAACGCAGAAATTGCATAGGAATTAAATATAAAAGGCACAATGTCGACTTAAGGACAGGAAGACTGACTCTTCCTACTGACCATTCCTGTGACACTAGTTATAGATTCCGATGCTTCACTTCAGGTTTACTGTATCCCTCGGACCTTCTTATTGACGATGAAACACAGAAATTGCATCGGAATTAAATACAAAAGGCACAATGCGGACTTATGTACATGAAGACCGACACTTCTTACTGACTATGTTTTCAACCACTCCTGTGACACGAGTTATAGATTCCGATGCTTCACTTCAAGTTTACTGTATCCCTTGGACCATCTTATTGACGATGAAACACAGAAATTGCATCCGAATTAAATACGAAAGGCACAATGCCGACTTAAGTACATGAGGACCGAAACTTCTTACTGACTATGCTTTGAACCATTCCTGTAACACTAGTTATAGATTCCGATGCTTCACTTCAGGTTTACTGTATCCCTTGGACCTTCTTATTTACGATGAAACACAGAAATTGCATCGGAATTAAATACAAAAGGCACAATGCCGTCTTAAGGACAAGAAGACTGACTCTTCCTACTGACCATTCCTGTGACACTAGATATATATTCCGTTGCTTCACTTCAGGTATACTGTAACCCTTGGACCTTCTTATTGACGATGAAACACAGATATTGCATCGGAATCAAATACAAAAGGCACAATGCTGCCTTAAGTATAAGAAGACTTTATCTTCTTACTATGTTTTGATCCATTCCTGTAACACTAGTTATGGATTCCGATGCTTCACTTCAGGTTTACTGTATCCCTTGGACGTTCTTATTGACGATGAAACACAGATATTGCATCGGAATTAAATACAAAAGGCACAATGCCGACTTAAGTACAAGAAGACTGACTCTTCCTACTGTCTAAGTTTTGTACCATTACTGTGACACTAGTTATAGATTCCGATGCTTGACTTCAGTTTTACTGTATCCCTTGGACCTTCTTATTGACGATGAAACACAGAAATCGCATCGGAATTAAATACAAAAGCCACAAAGCCGACTTAAGTACAAGAGACTGACTCTTCTTACTGACAATGATTTGAACCATTCCTGTGACACTAGTTATAGATTCCGATGCTACACTTCAGGTTTACTGTATCCCTTGGACGTTCGTATTGACGATGAAACATAGAAATTGCATCGGAATTAAATACAAAAGGCACAATGCCGACTTAATTACAAGAAGTCTGACTCTTCTTACTGACTATGTTTTGAAGCATTCCAGTGACACTAGTTATAGATTCCGATGCTTCACTTCAGGTTTACTGTATCCCTCTGACCATCTTATTGACAATGAAACACTGAAATTGCATCGGAATTAAATAGAAAAGGCACAATGCCGACTTAAGTAAAAGAAGACTGACTCTTCTTACTGTCTCTGTTTTGAACCATTCCTGTGACACTAGTTATAGATTCCGATGTTTGACTTCAGTTTTACTGTATCCCTTGGACCTCCTTATTGAAGATGAAACACAGAAATAGCATCGGATTTAAATACAAAAGGCACAATGCCGACTTAAGTACATGAACACCGACACTTCTTACTGGCTATGTTTTGAACCATTGCTATGACACTAGTTATAGATTCCGATGCTTCACTTCAGGTTTACTGTATCCCTTGGACCTTCTTATTGACGATGAAACACAGAAATTGCATCGGAATTAAATACAAAAGGCACAATGCCGACTTAGGTACATGAAGACAGACAATTCTTACTGACTATGTTTTTAACCATTCCTGGGACACCAGTTATAGATTCCGATGCTTCACTCCAGGTTTACTGTATCCCTTGGACCTTCTTATTGACGATGAAACACAGAAATTGCATCGGAATTAAATACAAAAGGCACCATGCCGACATAAGTACATGAAGACCGACACTTCTTACTGACTATGTTTTGAACCATTCCTGTAACACTAGTTATAGATTCCGATGCTTCACTTCAGGTTTACTGTATCGCTTGGACCTTCTTATTTACGATGAAACACAGAAATTGCATCGGAATTAAATACAAAAGGCACAATGCCGACTTAAGGACAAGAAGACTGACTCTTCTTACTGACCCTTTCTGTGACACTAGTTATGGATTCCGATGCTTCACTTCAGGTTAACTGTATCCCTTGGACCTTCCTATTGACGATGAAACACAGAAATTGCATCGGAATTAAATACAAAAGGCACAATGCCGACTTAAGTACATGAAGACCGACACTTCTTACTGACTATGTTTTGAACCATTCCTGAACACTAGTTAAAGATTCCGATGCTTCACTTCAGGTTTACTGTATCCCTTGGACCATCTTAGTGTCGATGAAACATAGATATTGCATCGGAATTAAATACAAAAGACACAATGCCGACTTAAGTACATGAAGACCGATACTTCTTCCAGTCTATGTTTTGAACCATTCCTATAACACTAGTTATAGATTCCGATGCTTCACTTCAGGTTCACTGTATCCCTTGGACCTTCTTATTGACGATGAAACACAGAAATTGCATCGGAATTAAATACAAAAGGCACAATGCCGACTTAAGGACAAGAAGACTGACTCTTCTTACTGACCATTCCTGTGACACTAGTTATAGAATCCGATGCTTCACTTCAGGTTTACTGTATCCCTTGGACCTTCTTATTGACGATGAAACACAGAAATTGCATCGGAATTAAATACAAAAGGCACAATGCCGACTTAGGTACATGAAGACTGACACTTCTTACTGACTATGCTTTGAACCATTCCTGGGACACCAGTTATAAATTCCGATGCTTCACTCCAGGTTTACTGTATCCCTTTGACCTTCTTATTGACGATGAAACACAGAAATTGCTTCGGAATTTAATACAAAAGGCACAATGCCGACTTTAGTTTATGAAGACCGACACTTCTTACTGACTATGTTTTGAACCATTCCTGTAACACTAGTTATTGATTCCGATGCTTCACTTCAGGTTTACTGTATCCCTTGGACCTTCTTATTGACGATGAAACACAGAAATTGCATCGGAATTCAATACAAAAGGCACAATGCCGACGTAAGAACAATAGGACTGACTCTTCCTACTGACCCTTTCTGTGACACTAGTTATGGATTCCGATGCTTCACTTCAGGTTTACTGTATCCCTTGGACCTTCTTATTGACGATGAAACACAGAAATTGCATCGGAATTATATACAAAAGCACAATGCCGACTTAAGTACATGAAGACCTACACTTCTAATTGTCTATGTTTTGATCCATTTCTGTAACACTAGTTATAGATTCCGATGCTTCACATCGGGTTTACTGTAACTCTTGGACCATCTTAGTGACGATGAAACACAGAAATTGCATCGGAATTGAATACAAAAGGCACAATATCGACTTAAGTACATGACGACCGACACTTCTTACTGACTATGTTTGAACCATTCCTGTAACACTAGTTAAAGATTCCGATGCTTCACTTCAGGTTTACTGTATCCCCTGGACCTTCTTATTGACGATGAAAGACAGAAATTGCATCGGAATTAAATACAAAAGGCACAATGCCGACTTAAGGACAAGAAGACTGACTCTTCTCACTGACCATTCCTGTGACACTAGTTATAGATTCCGATGCTTCGCTTCAGGTTTACTGTGTCCCTTGGACCTTCTTATTGACGATGAAACACAGAAATTGCATCGGAATTAAATACAAAAGGCACAATGCCGATTTAAGTACATGAAGACCGACACTTCTTACTGGTTATGTTTTGAACCATTCCTGTGACACTAGTTATAGATTCCGATGCTTCACTTCAGGCTTACTGTATCCCTTGGACCTTCTTATTGACGATGAAACACAGAAATTGCATCGGAATTCAATACAAAAGGCACAATGCCGACGTAAGGACAAGAAGACTGACTCTTCCTACTGACCCTTTCTGTGACACTAGTTATAGATTCCGATGCTTCACTTCAGGTTTACTGTATCCCTTGGACCTTCTTATTGACGATGAAACACAGAAATTGCATCGGAATTATATACAAAAGGCACAATGCCGACTTAAGTACATGAAGACCTACACTTCTAACTGTCTATGTTTTGATCCATTTCTGTAACACTAGTTATAGATTCCGATGCTTCACTTCGGGTTTACTGTAACTCTTGGACCATCTTAGTGACGATGAAACACAGAAATTGCATCGGAATTGAATACAAAAGGCACAATATCGACTTAAGTACATGACGACCGACACTTCTTACTGACTATGTTTTGAACCATTCCTGTAACACTAGTTAAAGATTCCGATGCTTCACTTCAGGTTTACTGTATCCCCTGGACCTTCTTATTGACGATGAAACACAGAAATTGCATCGGAATTAAATACAAAAGGCACAATGCCGACTTAAGGACAAGAAGACTGACTCTTCTCACTGACCATTCCTGTGACACTAGTTATAGATTCCGATGCTTCACTTCAGGTTTACTGTGTCCCTTGGACCTTCTTATTGACGATGAAACACAGAAATTGCATCGGAATTAAATACAAAAGGCACAATGCCAACTTAAGTACATGAAGACCGACACTTCTTACTGGTTATGCTTTGAACCATTCCTGTGACACTAGTTATAGATTCCAATGCTTCACTTCAGGTTTACTGTATCCCTTGGACCTTCTTATTGACGATGAAACACAGAAATTGCATCGGAATTAAATACAAAAGGCGCAATGCCGACTTAAGGGCAAGAAGACTGACTCTTCCTACTGACCCTTTCTGTGACACTAGTTATAGATTCCGATGCTTCACTTCAGGTTTACTGTATCCCTTGGACCTTCTTATTGACGATGTAACACAGAAATTGCATCGGAATTTAATACAATAGACACAATGCCGACTTAAGTACATGAAGACCGACACTTAGTACTGACAATGTTTTGAACCATTCCTGTGACACTAGTTATAGATTCCGATGCATCACCTCAGGTTTACTGTATCCCTTAGACCTTCTTATTGACGATGAAACACAGAAATTGCATCGGAATTAAATACAAAAGGCACAATGCCGACTTAGGTACATGAAGACCGACACTTCTTATTGACTATGTTTTGAACCATTCCTGGGACACCAGTTATAGATTCCGATGCTTCACTCCAGGTTTACCGTATCCCGTGGACCTTCTTATTGACGATGAAAGACAGAAATTGCTTCGGAATTAAATACAAAAGGCACAATGCCGACTTTAGTTTATGAAGGACGACACTTCTTACTGACTATGTTTTGAACCATTCCTGTAACACTAGTTATAGATTCCGATGCTTCACTCTGGTTTACTGTATCCCTTGGACCTTCTTATTGACGATGAAACACAGAAATTGCATCGGAATTCAATACAAAAGGCACAATGCCGACGTAAGGACAAGAAGACTGACTCTTCCTACTGACCCTTTCTGTGACACTAGTTATGGATTCCGATGCTTCACTTCAGGTTTACTGTATCCCTTGGACCTTCTTATTGACGATGAAACACAGAAATTGCATCGGAATTATATACAAAAGCACAATGCCGACTTAAGTACATGAAGACCTACACTTCTAATTGTCTATGTTTTGATCCATTTCTGTAACACTAGTTATAGATACCGATGCTTCACATCGGGTTTACTGTAACTCTTGGACCATCTTAGTGACGATGAAACACAGAAATTGCATCGGAATTGAATACAAAAGGCACAATATCGACTTAAGTACATGACGACCGACACTTCTTACTGACTATGTTTTGAACCATTCCTGTAACACTAGTTAAAGATTCCGATGCTTCACTTCAGGTTTACTGTATCCCCTGGACCTTCTTATTGACGATGAAACACAGAAATTGCATCGGAATTAAATACAAAAGGCACAATGCCGACTTAAGGACAAGAAGAATGACTCTTCTCACTGACCATTTAGTGACACTAGTTATAGATTCCGATGCTTCGCTTCAGGTTTACTGTGTCCCTTGGACCTTCTTATTGACGATGAAACACAGAAATTGCATCGGAATTAAATACAAAAGGCGCAATGCCGACTTAAGGGCAAGAAGACTGACTCTTCCTACTGACCCTTTCTGTGACACTAGTTATAGATTCCGATGCTTCACTTCAGGTTTACTGTGTCCCTTGGACCTTCTTATTGACGATGAAACACAGAAATTGCATCGGAATTAAATACAAAAGGCACAATGCCAACTTAAGTACATGAAGACCGACACTTCTTACTGGTTATGCTTTGAACCATTCCTGTGACACTAGTTATAGATTCCAATGCTTCACTTCAGGTTTACTGTATCCCTTGGACCTTCTTATTGACGATGAAACACAGAAATTGCATCGGAATTAAATACAAAAGGCGCAATGCCGACTTAAGGGCAAGAAGACTGACTCTTCCTACTGACCCTTTCTGTGACACTAGTTATAGATTCCGATGCTTCACTTCAGGTTTACTGTATCCCTTGGACCTTCTTATTGACGATGTAACACAGAAATTGCATCGGAATTTAATACAATAGACACAATGCCGACTTAAGTACATGAAGACCGACACTTAGTACTGACAATGTTTTGAACCATTCCTGTGACACTAGTTATAGATTCCGATGCATCACCTCAGGTTTACTGTATCCCTTAGACCTTCTTATTGACGATGAAACACAGAAATTGCATCGGAATTAAATACAAAAGGCACAATGCCGACTTAGGTACATGAAGACCGACACTTCTTATTGACTATGTTTTGAACCATTCCTGGGACACCAGTTATAGATTCCGATGCTTCACTCCAGGTTTACCGTATCCCGTGGACCTTCTTATTGACGATGAAAGACAGAAATTGCTTCGGAATTAAATACAAAAGGCACAATGCCGACTTTAGTTTATGAAGGACGACACTTCTTACTGACTATGTTTTGAACCATTCCTGTAACACTAGTTATAGATTCCGATGCTTCACTCTGGTTTACTGTATCCCTTGGACCTTCTTATTGACGATGAAACACAGAAATTGCATCGGAATTCAATACAAAAGGCACAATGCCGACGTAAGGACAAGAAGACTGACTCTTCCTACTGACCCTTTCTGTGACACTAGTTATGGATTCCGATGCTTCACTTCAGGTTTACTGTATCCCTTGGACCTTCTTATTGACGATGAAACACAGAAATTGCATCGGAATTATATACAAAAGCACAATGCCGACTTAAGTACATGAAGACCTACACTTCTAATTGTCTATGTTTTGATCCATTTCTGTAACACTAGTTATAGATACCGATGCTTCACATCGGGTTTACTGTAACTCTTGGACCATCTTAGTGACGATGAAACACAGAAATTGCATCGGAATTGAATACAAAAGGCACAATATCGACTTAAGTACATGACGACCGACACTTCTTACTGACTATGTTTTGAACCATTCCTGTAACACTAGTTAAAGATTCCGATGCTTCACTTCAGGTTTACTGTATCCCCTGGACCTTCTTATTGACGATGAAACACAGAAATTGCATCGGAATTAAATACAAAAGGCACAATGCCGACTTAAGGACAAGAAGAATGACTCTTCTCACTGACCATTTAGTGACACTAGTTATAGATTCCGATGCTTCGCTTCAGGTTTACTGTGTCCCTTGGACCTTCTTATTGACGATGAAACACAGAAATTGCATCGGAATTAAATACAAAAGGCGCAATGCCGACTTAAGGGCAAGAAGACTGACTCTTCCTACTGACCCTTTCTGTGACACTAGTTATAGATTCCGATGCTTCACTTCAGGTTTACTGTGTCCCTTGGACCTTCTTATTGACGATGAAACACAGAAATTGCATCGGAATTAAATACAAAAGGCACAATGCCAACTTAAGTACATGAAGACCGACACTTCTTACTGGTTATGCTTTGAACCATTCCTGTGACACTAGTTATAGATTCCAATGCTTCACTTCAGGTTTACTGTATCCCTTGGACCTTCTTATTGACGATGAAACACAGAAATTGCATCGGAATTAAATACAAAAGGCGCAATGCCGACTTAAGGGCAAGAAGACTGACTCTTCCTACTGACCCTTTCTGTGACACTAGTTATAGATTCCGATGCTTCACTTCAGGTTTACTGTATCCCTTGGACCTTCTTATTGACGATGTAACACAGAAATTGCATCGGAATTTAATACAATAGACACAATGCCGACTTAAGTACATGAAGACCGACACTTAGTACTGACAATGTTTTGAACCATTCCTGTGACACTAGTTATAGATTCCGATGCATCACCTCAGGTTTACTGTATCCCTTAGACCTTCTTATTGACGATGAAACACAGAAATTGCATCGGAATTAAATACAAAAGGCACAATGCCGACTTAGGTACATGAAGACCGACACTTCTTATTGACTATGTTTTGAACCATTCCTGGGACACCAGTTATAGATTCCGATGCTTCACTCCAGGTTTACCGTATCCCGTGGACCTTCTTATTGACGATGAAAGACAGAAATTGCTTCGGAATTAAATACAAAAGGCACAATGCCGACTTTAGTTTATGAAGGACGACACTTCTTACTGACTATGTTTTGAACCATTCCTGTAACACTAGTTATAGATTCCGATGCTTCACTCTGGTTTACTGTATCCCTTGGACCTTCTTATTGACGATGAAACACAGAAATTGCATCGGAATTCAATACAAAAGGCACAATGCCGACGTAAGGACAAGAAGACTGACTCTTCCTACTGACCCTTTCTGTGACACTAGTTATGGATTCCGATGCTTCACTTCAGGTTTACTGTATCCCTTGGACCTTCTTATTGACGATGAAACACAGAAATTGCATCGGAATTATATACAAAAGCACAATGCCGACTTAAGTACATGAAGACCTACACTTCTAATTGTCTATGTTTTGATCCATTTCTGTAACACTAGTTATAGATACCGATGCTTCACATCGGGTTTACTGTAACTCTTGGACCATCTTAGTGACGATGAAACACAGAAATTGCATCGGAATTGAATACAAAAGGCACAATATCGACTTAAGTACATGACGACCGACACTTCTTACTGACTATGTTTTGAACCATTCCTGTAACACTAGTTAAAGATTCCGATGCTTCACTTCAGGTTTACTGTATCCCCTGGACCTTCTTATTGACGATGAAACACAGAAATTGCATCGGAATTAAATACAAAAGGCACAATGCCGACTTAAGGACAAGAAGACTGACTCTTCTCACTGACCATTTAGTGACACTAGTTATAGATTCCGATGCTTCGCTTCAGGTTTACTGTGTCCCTTGGACCTTCTTATTGACGATGAAACACAGAAATTGCATCGGAATTAAATACAAAAGGCACAATGCCGACTTAAGTACATGAAGACCGACACTTCTTACTGGTTATGTTTTGAACCATTCCTGTGACACTAGTTATAGATTCCGATGCTTCACTTCAGGTTTACTGTATCCCTTGGACCTTCTTATTGACGATGAAACACAGAAATTGCATCGGAATTATATACAAAAGGCACAATGCCGACTTAAGTACATGAAGACCTACACTTCTAACTGTCTATGTTTTGATCCATTTCTGTAACACTAGTTATAGATTCCGATGCTTCACTTCGGGTTTACTGTAACTCTTGGACCATCTTATTGACGATGAAACACAGAAATTGCATCGGAATTGAATACAAAAGGCACAATATCGACTTAAGTACATGACGACCGACACTTCTTACTGACTATGTTTTGAACCATTCCTGTAACACTAGTTAAGGATTCCGATGCTTCACTTCAGGTTTACTGTATCCCCTGGACCTTCTTATTGACGATGAAACACAGAAATTGCATCGGAATTAAATACAAAAGGCACAATGCCGACTAAAGGACAAGAAGACTGACTCTTCTCACTGACCATTCCTGTGACACTAGTTATAGATTCCGATGCTTCACTTCAGGTTTACTGTGTCCCTTGGACCTTCTTATTGACGATGAAACACAGAAATTGCATCGGAATTAAATACAAAAGGCACAATGCCGACTTAAGTACATGAAGACCGACACTTCTTACTGGTTATGCTTTGAACCATTCCTGTGACACTAGTTATAGATTCCGATGCTTCACTTCAGGTTTACTGTATCCCTTGGACCTTCTTATTGACGATGAAACACAGAAATTGCATCGGAATTAAATACAAAAGGCGCAATGCCGACTTAAGGGCAAGAAGACTGACTCTTCCTACTGACCCTTTCTGTGACACTAGTTATAGATTCCGATGCTTCACTTCAGGTTTACTGTATCCCTTGGACCTTCTTATTGACGATGTAACACAGAAATTGCATCGGAATTTAATACAATAGACACAATGCCGACTGAAGTACATGAAGACCGACACTTAGTACTGACAATGTTTTGAACCATTCCTGTGACACTAGTTATAGATTCCGATGCATCACCTCAGGTTTACTGTATCCCTTGGACCTTCTTATTGACGATGAAACACAGAAATTGCATCGGAATTAAATACAAAAGGCACAATGCCGACTTAGGTACATGAAGACCGACACTTCTTATTGACTATGTTTTGAACCATTCCTGGGACACCAGTTATAGATTCCGATGCGTCACTCCAGGTTTACCGTATCCCGTGGACCTTCTTATTGACGATGAAACACAGAAATTGCTTCGGAATTAAATACAAAAGGCACAATGCCGACTTTAGTTTATGAAGACCGACACTTCTTACTGACTATGTTTTGAACCATTCCTGTAACACTAGTTATAGATTCCGATGCTTCACTCAGGTTTACTGTATCCCTTGGACCTTCTTATTGACGATGAAACACAGAAATTGCATCGGAATTCAATACAAAAGGCACAATGCCGACGTAAGGACAAGAAGACTGACTCTTCCTACTGACCCTTTCTGTGACACTAGTTATAGATTTCGATGCTTCACTCCAGGTTTACTGTATCCCTTGGACCTTCTTATGGACGATGAAACACAGAAATTGCATCGGAAATAAATACAAAAGGCACAATGCCGACTTAAGTACATGAAGACCGACACTTCTTACTGGTTATGTTTTGAACCATTCCTGTGACACTAGTTATAGATTCCGATGCTTCACTTCAGGTTTACTGTATCCCTTGGACCTTCTTATTGACGATGAAACACAGCAATTGCATCGGAATTAAATACAAAAGGCGCAATGACGACTTAAGGGCAAGAAGACTCACTCCTCCTACTGACCATTTCTGTGATACTAGTTATAGATTCCGATGCTTCACTTCAGGTTTACTGTATCCCTTGGTCCTTTTTACCGACGATGAAACACAGAAATTGCATCGGAATTAAATACAAAAGGCACACTGCCGACTTAAGTACATGAAGACCGACACTTCGTACTGACAATGTTCTGAACCATTCCTGTGACACTGGTTATAGATTCCGATGCATCACCTCAGGTTTACTGTATCCCTTGGACCTTCTTATTGACGATGAAACACAGAAATAGCATCGGATTTAAATACAACAGGCACAATGCCGACCTAAGTACATTAAGACCGACACTTCTTACTGACTATGTTTTGAACCAATCCTGTGACACTAGTTAAAGATTCCGATGTTTCACTTCAGTTTTATTGTATCCCTTGGACCATCTCATTGACGATGAAACACAGAAATTGCATCGGAATTAAATACAAAAGGCACAATGCCGACTTAGGTACATGAAGACCGATACTTCTTACTGACTATGCTTTGAACCATTCCTGGGACACCAGTTACAGATTCCGATGCTTCACTCCAGGTTTACTGTATCCCTTGGACCTTCTTATTGACGATGAAACACAGAAATTGCTTCGGAATTAAATACAATAGGCACAATGCCGACTTTAGTTTATGAAGACCGACACTTCTCACTGACTATGTTTTGAACCATTCCTGTAACACTAGTTATAGATTCCGATGCTTCACTTCAGGTTTACTGTATCCCTTTGACCTTCTTATTGACGATGAAACACAGAAATTGCATCGGAATTCAATACAAAAGGCACAATGCCGACGTAAGGACAAGAAGACTGACTCTTCCTACTGACATTTTCTGTGACACTAGTTATAGATTCCGATGCTTCACTTCAGGTTTACTGTATCCCTTGGACCTTCTTATTGACGATGAAACACGGAAATTGCATTGGAATTAAATACAAAAGGCACAATGCCGACTGAAGTACATGAAGACCTACACTTCTTACTGTCTATGTTTTGAACCATTCCTGTAACACTAGTTATAGATTACGATGCTTTACTTCGGGTTTACTGTATCCCTTGGACCTTCTTATTGACGATGAAACACAGAAATTGCATCGGAATTAAATACAAAAGGCACAATGCCGACTTAAGGACAAGAAGACTGACTCTTCTTACTGACCATTCCTGTGACACTAGTTATAGATTACGATGCTTCACTTCAGGTTTACTGTGTCCCTTGGACCTTCTTATTGACGATGAAACACAGAAATTGCATCGGAATTAAATACAAAAGGCACAATGCCGACTTAAGTACATGAAGACCGACACTTCTTACTGGTTATGTTTTGAACCATTCCTGTGACACTAGTTATAGATTCCGATGCTTCACTTCAGGTTTACTGTATCCCTTGGACCTTCTTATTGACGATGAAACACAGAAATTGCATCGGAATTAAATACAAAAGGCGCAATGCCGACTTAAGGGCAAGAAGACTGACTCTTCCTACTGACCATTTCTGTGACACTAGTTATAGATTCCGATGCTTCACTTCAGGTTTACTGTATCCCTTGGACCTTTTTACCGACGATGAAACACAGAAATTGCATCGGAATTAAATACAAAAGGCACAATGCCGACTTAAGTACATGAAGACCGACACTTCTTACTGACTATGTTTTGAACCATTCCTGTGACACTAGTTACAGATTCCGATGCTTTACTTCAGGTTTACTGTATCCCTTGGACCTTCTTATTGACGATGAAACACAGAAATTGCATCGGAATTAAATACAAAAAGCACAATGCCGACTTACATCTACATCTACATCTACATTGATACTCCGCAAGCCACCCAACGGTGTGTGGCGGAGGGCACCTTACGTGCCACTGTCATTACCTCCCTTTCCTGTTCCAGTCGCGTATGGTTCGCGGGAAGAACGACTGTCTGAAAGCCTCTGTGCGCGCTCTAATCTCTCTAATTTTACATTCGTGATCTCCTCGGGAAGTATAAGTAGGGGGAAGCAATATATTCGATACCTCATCCAGAAACGCATCCTCTCGAAACCTGGCGAGCAAGCTACACCGCGATGCAGAGCGCCTCTCTTGCAGAGTCTGCCACTTGAGTTTATTAAACATCTCCGTAACGCTATCACGGTTACCAAATAACCCAGTGACGAAACGCGCCGCTCTTCTTTGGATCTTCTCTATCTCCTCCGTCAAACCGATCTGGTACGGATCCCACACTGATGAGCAATACTCAAGTATAGGTCGAACGAGTGTTTTGTAAGCCACCTCCTTTGTTGATGGACTACATTTTCTAAGCACTCTCCCAATGAATCTCAACCTGGTACCCGCCTTACCAACAATTAGTTTTATATGATCATTCCACTTCAAATCGTTCCGTACGCATACTCCCAGATATTTTACTGAAGTAACTGCTACCAGTGTTTGTTCCGCTATCATATAATCATACAATAAAGGATCCTTCTTTCTATGTATTCGCAATACATTACATTTGTCTATGTTAAGGGTCAGTTGCCACTCCCTGCACCAAGTGCCTATCCGCTGCAGATCTTCCTGTATTTCGCTACAATTTTCTAATGCAGCAACTTCTCTGTATACTACAGCATCATCCGCGAAAAGCCGCATGGAACTTCCGACACTATCTACTAAGTCATTTATATATATTGTGAAAAGCAATGGTCCCATAACACTCCCCTGTGGCACGCCAGAGGTTACTTTAACGTCTGTAGACGTCTCTCCATTGATAACAACATGCTGTGTTCTGTTTGCCAAAAACTCCTCAATCCAGCCACACAGCTGGTCTGATATTCCGTAGGCTCTTACTTTGCTTATCAGGCGACAGTGCGGAACTGTATCGAACGCCTTCCGGAAGTCAAGAAAAATAGCATCTACCTGGGAGCCTGTATCTAATATTTTCTGGGTCTCATGAACAAATAAGGCGAGTTGGGTCTCACACGATCGCTGTTTCCGGAATCCATGTTGATTCCTACATAGTAGATTCTGGGTTTCCAGAAATGACATTATACGCGAGCAAAAAACATGTTCTAAAATTCTACAAGAGATCGACGTAAGAGATATAGGTCTATAGTTTTGCGCATCTGCTCGACGACCCTTCTTGAAGACTGGGACTATCTGTGCTCTTTTCCAATCATTTGGAACCCTCCGTTCCTCTAGAGACTTGCGGTACACGGCTGTTAGAAGGGGGGCAAGTTCTTTCGCGTACTCTGTGTAGAATCGAATTGGTATCCCGTCAGGTCCAGTGGACTTTCCTCTATTGAGTGATTCCAGTTGCTTTTCTATTCCTTGGACACTTATTTCGATGTCAGCCATTTTTTCGTTTGTGCGAGGATTTAGAGAAGGAACTGCAGTGCGGTCTTCCTCTGTGAAACAGCTTTGGAAAAAGGTGTTTAGTATTTCAGCTTTACGCGTGTCATCCTCTGTTTCAATGCCATCATCATCCCGTAGTGTCTGGATATGCTGTTTCGAGCCACTTACTGATTTAACGTAAGACCAGAACTTCCTAGGATTTTCTGTCAAGTCGGTACATAGAATTTTACTTTCGAATTCAATGAACGCTTCACGCATAGCCCTCCTTACGCTAACTTTGACATCGTTTAGCTTCTGTTTGTCTGAGAGGTTTTGGCTGCGTTTAAACTTGGAGTGAAGCTCTCTTTGCTTTCGCAGTAGTTTCCTAACTTTGTTGTTGTACCACGGTGGGTTTTTCCCGTCCCTCACAGTTTTACTCGGCACGTACCTGTCTAAAACGCATTTTACGATTGCCTTGAACTTTTTCCATAGACACTCAACATTGTCAGCGTCGGAACAGAAATTTTCGTTTTGATCTGTTAGGTAGTCTGAAATCTGCCTTCTATTACTCTTGCTAAACAGATAAACCTTCCTCCCTTTTTTTATATTCCTATTAACTTCCATATTCAGGGATGCTGCAACGGCCTTATGATCACTGATTCCCTGTTCTGTACATACAGATTCGAAAAGTTCGGGTCTGTTTGTTATCAGTAGGTCCAATATGTTATCTCCACGAGTCGGTTCTCTGTTTAATTGCTCGAGGTAATTTTCGGATAGTGCACTCAGTATAATGTCACTCGATGCTCTGTCCCTACCACCCGTGCTAAACATCTGAGTGTCCCAGTCTATATCTGGTAAATTGAAATCTCCACCTAAGACTATAACATGCTGAGAAAATTTATGTGAAATGTATTCCAAATTTTCTCTCAGTTGTTCTGCCACTAATGCTGCTGAGTCGGGAGGTCGGTAAAAGGAGCCAATTATTAACCTAGTTCGGTTGTTTAGTGTAACCTCCACCCATAATATTTCACAGGAACTATCCACTTCTACTTCACTACAGGATAAACTACTACTAACAGCGATGAACACTCCACCACCGGTTGCATGCAATCTATCCTTTCTAAACACCGTCTGTACCTTTGTAAAAATTTCGGCAGAATCTATCTCTGGCTTAAGCCAGCTTTCTGTACCTATAACGATTTCAGCTTCGGTGCCTTCTATCAGCGCTTGAAGTTCCGGTACTTTACCAACGCAGCTTCGACAGTTGACAATTACGATACCGATTGCTGCTCGGTCCCCGCATGTCCTGACTTTGCCCCGCACCCGTTGAGGCTGTTGCCCTTTCTGTACTTGCCCAAGGCCATCTAACCTAAAAAACCGCCCAGCCCACGCCACACAACCCCTGCTACCCGTGTAGCCGCTTGTTGCGTGTAGTGGACTCCTGACTTAAGGACAAGAAGACTGACTCTTCCTACTGACCATTCCTGTGACACTAGTTATGGATTCCGATGCTTCACTTCAGGTTTACTGTATCCCTTGGACCTTCTTATTGACGATGAAACACAGAAATTGCATCGGAATTACATACAAAAGGCACAATGCCGACTTAAGTACTAGAAGACCGACACTTCTTACTGAGTATGTTATGATCCATTCCTGTAACACTAGTTACTGATTCTGATGGTTCACTTCAGGTTTACTGTATCCCTTGGACCTTCTTATTGACGATGAAACACAGAAATTGCATCGGAATTAAATACAAAAGGCACAATGCCGACTTAAGTACATGAAGACCGACACTTCTTACTGACTTTGATTTGAACCATTCCTGTGACACTAGTTATAGATTCCGATGCTTCACTCCAGGTTTACTGTATCCCTTGGACCTTCTTAATGACGATTAAACACAGAAAGTGCATCGGAATTAAATACAAAAGGCACAATGCCGACTTAAGTACATGAAGACGGACACTTCCTACTGACTATGTTTTGAACCATTCCTGTGTCACTAGTTATAGATTCCGATGCTCCACTTCAGGTTTACTGTATCGCTTGGACCATCTTATTGACGATGAAACACAGAAATTGCATCGGATTAAATACAAAAGGCACAATGCCGACTTAAGGACAAGAAGACTGACTCTTCCTACTGACCACTCCTGTGACACTAGTTATAGATTCCGATGCTTCACTTCAGGTTTTCTGTATCACTTGGACCTTCTTATTGACGATGAAACACAGAAATTGCATCGGAATGAAATGCAAAAGGCACAATGCCGACTTAAGTACATGAAGACCGACACTTCTCACTGACTATGTTTTGAACCATTGCTGTGACACTAGTTACAGATTCCGATGCTTCACTTCAGGTTGACTGTATCCCTTGGACCTTCTTATTGACGATGAAACACAGAAATTGCATCGGAATTAAATACAAAATGCACAATGCCGACTTAAGGACAAGAAGACTGACTCTTCCTACTGACCATTCCTGTGACACTAGTTATAGATTCCGATGCTTCAATTCAGGTTTACTGTATCCCTTGGACCTTCTTATTGACGATGAAACACAGAAATTGCATCGGAATTAAATACAAAAGGCACAATGCCGACTTAAGTACATGAAGACCGACAATTCGTACTGACAATGTTTTGAACCATTCCTGTGACACTAGTTATAGATTCCGATGATTCACTCCAGGTTTACTGTATCCCTTGGACCTTCTTATTGACGATGAAACACAGAAATTGCATCGGAATTACATACAAAAGGCACAATGCCCACTTAAGTACATGGAGACCGACACTTCTTACTGAGTATGTTTTGAACCATTCCTGTAACACTAGTTATTGATTCTGATGGTCCACTTCAGGTTAACTGTATCCCTTGGACCTTCTTATTGACGATGAGACACAGAAATTGCATCGGAATTAAATACAAATGGCACAATGCCGACTTAAGGACAAGAAGACTGACTCTTCCTACTGACCATTCCTGTGACGCTAGTTATAGATTCCGATGCTTCACTTCAGGTATACTGTATCCCTTGGACCTTCGTATTGACGATGAAACACAGAAACTGCAACGGAATTAAATACAAAAGGCACAATGCCGACTTAAGTACATGAAGACCGACACTTCTTACTGACTTTGATTTGAACCATTCCTGTGACACTAGTTATAGATTCCGATGCTTCACTCCAGGTTTACTGTATCCCTTGGACCTTCTTAATGACGATGAAACACAGAAATTGCATCGGAATTAAATACAAAAGACACAATGCCAACTTAAGTACATGAAGACGGACACTTCCTACTGACTATGTTTTGAACCATTCCTGTGACACTAGTTATAGATTCCGATGCTTCACTTCAGGTTTTCTGTATCCCTTGGACCATCTTATTGACGATGAAACACAGAAATTGCATCGGATTAAATACAAAAGGCACAATGCCGACTTAAGGACAAGAAGACTGACTCTTCCCACTGACCACCCCTGTGACACTAGTTGTAGATTCCGATGCTTCACTTCAGGTTTTCTGTATCACTCGGACCTTCTTATTGACGATGAAACACAGAAATTGCATCGGAATTAAATACAAAAGGCACAATGCCGACTTAAGTACATTTAGACCGACACTTCTTACTGACTATGTCTTGAACCATTCCTGTGACACTAGTTATAGATTCCGATGCTTCACTTCAGGTTTTCTGTATCCATTGGACCTTCTTATTGACGATGAAACACAGAAATTGCATCGGAATTAAATACAAAAGGCACAATGTCGACTTAAGTACATGAAGGCCGAGACTTCTTACTGACTATGTTATGAACCATTCCTGTGACACTAGTTATAGATTTCGATGCTTCACTTCAGGTTTACTGTATCCCTTGGACCTTCTTATTGACGATGAAACACAGAAATTGCATCGGAATCAAAAACAAAGGGCACAGTGCCGACTTAAGTACAAGAAGACTGTATCTTCTTACTGTCTATGTTTTGAACCATTCCTGTGACACTAGTTATAGATTCCGATGCTTCACTTCTGGTTTACTGTATCCCTTGGACGCTCTTATTGACGATGAAACACAGAAATTGCATCGGAATTGAATACAAAAGGCACAACGCCGACTTATGTACAAGAAGACTGACTCTTCCTACTGTCTAAGTTTTGAACCATTCCTGTGACACTAGTTATAGATTCCGATGTTTGACTTCAGTTTTACTGTATCCCTTGGACCTTCTTATTGACGATGAAACACAGAAATTGCATCGGAATTAAATACAAAAGGCACAATGCCGACTTATGTACAAGAGACTGACTCTTCTTACTGACTATGTTTTGAACCATTCCTGTGACTAGTCATAGATTCCGATGCCTCACTTCAGGTTTACTGTATCCCTTGGACCTTCGTATTGACGATGAAACACAGAAATTGCACCGGAATTAAATACAAACGGCACAATGCCGACTTAAGTACAAGAGACTGATTCTTCTTACTGACTATCTTTTGAACCATTCCTGTGACACTAAATACAGATTCCGATGCTTCTCTTCAGATTTACTGTATCCCTCTGACCTTCTTGTTGACTATGAAACACAGAAATTGCATCGGAATTAAATAGAAAAGGCACAATGCCGACTTAAGTACAAGAAGACTGACTCTTCTTACAGACTATGTTTTGAACCATTCCTGTGACACTAGATATAGATTCCGATGCTTCTCTTCAGATTTACTGTATCCCTCTGACCTTCTTGTTGACTATGAAACACAGAAATTGCATCGGAATTAAATAGAAAAAGCACAATGCCGACTTAAGTACAAGAGGACTGACTCTTCCTACTGTCTATGTTTTGAACCATTCCTGTGACACTAGTTATAGATTCCGATTCTTCACTCCAGGATTACTGTACCCCTTGGACCTTCTTATTGACGATGAAAACAGAAGTTGCATCGGAATTAATTACAAAAGGGATAAGGCCGACTTAAGGACAAGAAGACTGTCTCCTCTTACTGACTATGTTTTGAACCATTCCTGTGACATTAGTTATAGATTCCAATGCTTCACATCAGGTTTACTGTATCCCTCTGACCTTCTTATTGACGATGAAACACAGACATTGCACCGGAATTAAATACAAACGGCACAATGCCGACTTAAGTACAAGAAGACTGACTCTTCTCACTGTCTATGTTTTGAACCATTCCATTGACACTAGTTATAGATTCCGATGCTTCACTCCAGGTTTACTGTATCCCTTGGACCATCTTATTGACGATGAAACACTGAAATTGCATCGGAATTAAATAGAAAAGGCACAATGCCGACTTAAGTACAAGAAGACTGACTCTTGTTACTGTCTATGATTTGAACCATTCCTGTGACACTAGTTATAGATTTCGATGCTTCAGTTCAGGTTTACTGTATTCCTTGGACCTCTTTATTGACGATGAAACACAGAAATTGCATCGGAATTAAATACAAAAGGCACAATGACGACTTAAGTACATGAAGACTGACTCTTCTTACTGACTATGTTTTGAACCATACCTGTGACACTAGTTATAGATTCCGATGCTACACTCCAGGTTTTCTGTATCCCTTGGACTTTCTTATAGACGATGAAACACAGAAATTGCATCGGAAAAAATACTAAAGGCACAATGCCGACTTAAGGACAACAAGACTGACTCTTCTTACTGACTATGTTTTGAACCATTCCTGTGACACTAGTTATAGATTCCGATGCTTCACATCAGGTTTACTGTATCCCTCTGACCATCTTATTGACGATGAAACACAGAAATTGCATCGGATTTAAATAGAATAACACAATGCCGTCTTAAGTACAAGAAGACTGACTCTTCTTACTGTCTATGTCTTGAACCAATCCTGTGACGCTAGTTATAGATTCCGATGCTTCTCTTCAGGTTTACTGTATCCCTTCCGTCCTTCTTATTGACGATGAAACACAGAAATTGCTTTGGAATTAAATACAAAATGCACAATGCTGACTTAAGTACAAAAAGACTGACTCTTCTTACTGACTATGTTTTGAACCATTTCTGTGACACTAGTTATAGATTCCGATGCTTCACTTCAGGTTTACTGTATCCCTCTGATCTTCTTATTGACGATGAAACACCGAAATTGCATCGGAATTAAATGCAAAAGGCACGATGCCGACTTAAGTACAAGAAGTCTGACTCTTCTTACTGGCTATGTTTTGATCCATTCCTGTGACACTAATTATAGATTCCGATGTTTGACTTCAGTTTTACTGTATCCCTTGGACCTTCTTATTGACGATGAAACACAGAAATTGCATCATAATTAAATACAAAAGACACAATGCCGACTTAAGTACATGAAGACCAACACTTCTCACTGACTATTATTTTGAACCTTTCCTGTGACACTAGTTATAGATTCCGATGGTTCATTTCAGGATTACTGTATCCCTTGGACCTTCTTATTGACGATGAAACACAGAAATTGCATCGGAATTAAATACAAAAGGCACAATGCCAACTTAAGCACATGAAGACCGACACTTCTTACTGACTATCTTTTGAACCATTTCTGTAACACTAGTTATAGATTCCGATGCTTCACTTCAGGTTTACTGTATCCCTTGGACCTTCTTATTGACGATGAAAGACAGAGATTGCATCGGAATTAAATACAAAAGGCACTATGCCGACTTAAGGACGAGAAGACTGACTCTTCCTACTGACCATTCCTGTGACACTAGTTATATATTACGATGCTTCACTTCAGGTTTACTGTATCCCTTGGACCTTCTTATTGACGATGAAACACAGAAATTGCATCGGAATTAAATATAAAAGGCACAATGCCGGCTTAAGTACATGAAGACCGACTCTTCATACTGACTACGTTTTGAGCCATTCCTGTGACACTAGTTATAGATTTCGATGCTTCACTTCAGGTTTACTGTATCCCTTGTACCTTCTTATTGACGATGAAACACAGAAATTGCATCGGAATTAAATACAAAAGGCACAATGCCGACATAAGAACAAGAAGACTGACTCTTCCTACTGACCACTCCTGTGACACTAGTTGTAGATTCCGATGCTTCACTTCAGGTTTACTGTATCCCTTGGACCTTCTTATTGACGATGAAACACAAAAATTGCATCGGATTTAAATACGAAAGGCACAAAGCCGACTTAAGCACATGAAGACCGACACTTCTTACTGACTATGTTTTGAACCATTCCTGTGACACTAGTTATAGATTCCGATGCTTCACTTCAGGTTTACTGTATGCCTTGGTCCTTCTTATTGACGATGAAACACTGAATTTGCATCGGAATTAAATACAAAAGGCACAATGCTGACTTAATGACGAGATAACTGACTCTTCCGACTGACCATTCCTGTGACACTAGTTATAGATTCCGATGCTTCACTTCAGGTTTACTGTATCCCTTGGACCTTCTTGTTGACGATTAAACACAGAAATTGCATCGGAATTAAATACAAAAGGCACAATGCCGACTTATGTACATGAAGGCCGACACTTCTTACTGACAATGTTTTGAACCATTCCTGTGACACTAGTTATAGATTCCGATGCTTCACTCCAGGTTTACTGTATCCCTTGGACCTTCTTATTGACGATGTAACACAGAAATTCCATCGGGATTAAATACAAAAGGCACAATGCCGACTTAAGTACACGAAGTCCGACACTTCTTACTGACTAAATTTTGAACCATTCCTGTAACACTACTTAAAGATTCCGATGCTTCACTTCAGGTTTACTGTATTCCTTGGACCTTCTTATTGGCGATGAAACACAGAAATTGCATCGGAATTAAATACAAAAGGCACAATGCCGACTTAAGGACAAGAAGACTGACTCTTCCTACTGACCATTCCTGTGACACTAGTTATAGATTCCGATGCTTTACTTCAGGTTTACTGTACCCCTCTGTCCTTCTTATGGATGATGAAACACAGAAATTGCATCGGAATTAAATACAAAAGGCACAATGCCGGCTTAAGTGCAAGAAGACTGACACTTCTTACTGACTATGTTTTGAACCATTGATGTGACACTACTTATAGATTCCGAGGCTTCACTTCACGTTTACTGTACCCCTCTGACCTTCTTATTGACGATGAAACACTGAAATTGCGTCGGAATTAAATAGAAAAGGCACAATGCCGACTTAAGTACAAGATGACTGACTCCTCTTACTGGCTATGTTTTGAACCATTCCTGTGACACTAGTTATAGATTCCGATGTTTGACTTCAGTTTTACTGTTTCCCTTGGACCTTCTAATTGACGATGAAACACAGAAATTGCATCGGAATTAAATACAAAAGGCACAATGCCGACTTAAGTACAAGAGACTGATTCTTCTTACTGACTATCTTTTGAACCATTCCTGTGACACTAAATTTAGATTCTGATGCTTCACTTCAGATTTACTGTATCCCTCTGACGTTCTTATTGACGATGAAACACAGAAATTGCATCGGAATTAAATAGAAAAAGCACAATGCCGACTTAAGTACAAGAAGACTGACTCTTCTTACAGACTATGTTTTGAACCATTCCTGTGACACTAGATATAGATTCCGATGCTTCTCTTCAGATTTACTGTATCCCTCTGACCTTCTTGTTGACTATGAAACACAGAAATTGCATCGGAATTAAATAGAAAAGGCACAATGCCGACTGAAGTACAAGAGGACTGACTCTTCCTACTGTCTATGTTTTGTACCATTCCTGTGACACTAGTTATAGATTCCGATGCTTCACTTCTGGTTTACTGTATCCCTTGCACCATCGTATTGACGATGAAACACAGAAATTTCATCGGAATTAAATACAAAAGGCACAATGTCGATTTAAGTACTGTCTATGTTTTGAACCATTCCTGTGACACTAGTTATAGATTCCGATGCTTCACTCCAGGTTTACTGTATCCCTTGGACCATCTTATTGACGATGAAACACAGAAATTGCATCGGAATTAAATACAAAAGGCACAATGCCGACTTAAGTACATGAAGACCGACACTTCTTACTTACTATGTTTTGAACCATTCCTGTGACACTAGTTATAGATTCCGATGCTTCACTCCAGGTTTACTGCATCCCTTGGACCTTCTTATTGACGATGAAACACATAAATTGCATCATAATTAAATACAAAAGACACAATGCCGACTTATGTACATGAAGACCGACACTTCTTACTGACTATTATTTTGAACCATTCCTGTGACACTAGTTATAGATTCCGATGCTTCACTTCAGGATTACTGTATCCCTTGGACCTTCTTATTGACGATGAAACACAGAAATTGCATCGGAAATAAATACAAAAGGCACAATGCCAACTTAAGTACATGAAGACCGACACTTCTTACTGACTATCTTTTGAACCATTTCTGTAACACTAGTTATAGATTCCGATGCTTCACTTCAGGTTTACTGTATGCCTCTGACCATCTTATTGACGATGAAACACTGAAATTGCATCGGAATTAAATAGAATAGCACAATGCCGTCTTAAGTACAAGAAGACTGACTCTTCTTACTGTCTATGTCTTGAACCAATCCTGTGACACTAGTTATAGATTCCGATGCTTCTCTTCAGGTTTACTGTATCCCTTCCGTCCTTCTTATTGACGATGAAACACAGAAATTGCATCGGAATTAAATACAAAAGGCACAATGCCGACTTAAGTACAAAAAGACTGACTCTTCTTACTGACTATGTTTTGAACCATTTCTGTGACACAAGTTATAGATTCCGATGCTTCACTTGAGGTTTGCTGTATCCCTCTGACCTTCTTAGTGACCATGAAACACATAAATTGCATCGGAATTAAATAAAAATGCACAATGCCGAATTAAGTACCAGAGGACTGACAGTTCTTACTGACTATGTTTTGAACCATTCCTGTGACACTAGTTATGGATTTCGATGCTTCACTTCAGGTTTACTGTATCCCTCTGATCTTCTTATTGACGATGAAACACCGACATTGCATCGGAATTAAATGCAATAGGCACAATGCCGACTTAAGTACAAGAAGACTGACTCTTCTTACTGTCTATGTTTTGAACCATTCCTGTGACACTAGTTATAGATTCCGATGTTTGACTTCAGTTTTACTGTATCCCTTGGACCTTCTTATTGACGATGAAACACAGAAATTGCATTGGAATTAAATACAAAAGGCACAATGCCGACTTAAGTACATGAAGACCGACACTTCTTACTGACTATGTTTTTAACCATTCCTGTGACACTAGTTATAGTTTCCGATGCTTCACTTCAGGTTTACTGTATCCCTTGGACCTTCTTATTGACGATGAAAGACAGAGATTGCATCGGAATCAAAAACAAAAGGCACTATGCCGACTTAAGCACGAGAAGACTGACTCTTCGTACTGACCATTCCTGTGACACTAGTTATATATTACGATGCTTCACTTCAGGTTTACTGTATCCTTTGGACTTTCTTATTGACGATGAAACACAAAAATTGCATCGGATTTAAATTCAAAAGGCACAAAGCCGACTTAAGCACATGAAGACCGACACTTCTTACTGACTATGTTTTGAACTATTCCTGTGACACTAGTTATAGATTCCGACGCTTCACTTCAGGGTTACTGTATCCCTTGGTCCTTCTTATTGACGATGAAACACAGAATTTGCATCGGAATTAAATACAAAAGGCACAATGCTGACTTAAGGACGAGATAACTGACTCTTCCGACTGACCATTCCTGTGACACTACTTATAGATTCCGATGCTTCACTTCAGGTTTACTGTATCCCTTGGACCTTCTTGTTGACGATTAAACACAGAAATTGCATCGGAATTAAATACAAAAGGCACAATGCCGACTTATGTACATGAAGGCCGACACTTCTTACTGACAATGTTTTGAACCATTCCTGTGACACCAGTTATACATTCCGATGCTTCACTCCAGGTTTACTGTATCCCTTGGACCTTCTTATTGACGATGTAACACAGAAATTCCATCGGAATGAAATACAAAAGGCACAATGCCGACTTAAGTACACGAAGACCGACACTTCTTACTGACTAAGTTTTGAACCATTCCTGTAACACTAGTTATAGATTCCGATGCTTCACTTCAGGTTTACTGTATCCCTTGGACCTTCTTATTGACGATGAAACACACAAATTGCATCGGAATTAAATACAAAAGGCACAATGCCGACTTCAGGAGAAGAAGACTGACTCTTCCTACTGACCATTCCTGTGACACTAGTTATAGATTCCGATGCTTCACTTCAGGTTTACTATATCCCTTGGACCTTCTTATTGACGGTGAAACACAGAAATTGCATCGGAATTAAATACAAAAGGCACAATGCCGACTGAAGTACATGAAGACCGACACTTCTTACTGACTTTGTTTTGAACCATTCCTGTGACACTAGTTATACATTCCAATGCTTCACTCCAGGTTTACTGTATCCCTTGGACCTTCTTATTGACGATGAAACACAGAAATTGAATCGGAATTAAATACAAAAGGCCCAATGCCGACTTATGTTCATGAAGACGGACACATCGTACTGACTATGTTTTGAACCATTCCTGTGACACTAGTTATAGATTCCGATGCTTCACTTCAGGTATAGTGTATCCCTTGGACCATCTTATTGACGATGAAACACAGAATTAGCATAGGAATTAAATACAAAAGGCACAATGCCGACTTAAGGACAAGAAGACTGACACTTCCTACTGACCATTCCTGTGACACTAGTTATAGATTCCGATGCTTCACGTCAGGTTTACTGTATCCCTTGGACCTTCTTATTGACGATGAAACACAGAAATTGCATTGGAATTAAATACAAAAGGCACAATGCCGACATAAGTACATGAAGACCGACACTTCTTACTGACTATGTTTTGAACCATTCCTGTGACACTAGTTATAGATTCCGATGCTACACTCAAGGTTTACTGTATCCCTTGGACCTTCTTAGTGACGATGAAATACAGAAATTGCATCGGAATTAAATACAAAAGGCACAAAGCCAACTTAAGTACAAGAGACTGACTCTTCTTACTGACAATGTTTTGAACCATTCCTGTGACACTAGTTATAGATTCCGATGCTTCACTTCAGATTTACTGTGTCCCTTGGACGTTCTTATTGACGATGAAACACAGAAATTGCATTGGAATTAAATACAAAAGGCACAATGGCGACTTAAGTACAAGAAGACTGACACGTCCTACTGTCTAAGATTTGAACTATTCCTGTGACACTAGTTATAGATTCCGATGTTTGACTTCAGTTTTACTGTATCCCTTGGACCTTCTTATTGACGATGAAACACAGAAATTGCATCGGAATTAAATACAAAAGGCACAAAGCCGACTTAAGTACAAGAGACTGACTGTTCTTAATGACAATGTTTGAACCATTCCTGTGACACTAGTTATAGATTCCGATGCTTCACTTCAGATTTACTGTGTCCCTTGGACGTTCTTATTGACGATGAAACACAGAAATTGCATTGGAATTAAATACAAAAGGCACAATGGCGACTTAAGTACAAGAAGACTGACACGTCCTACTGTCTAAGATTTGAACTATTCCTGTGACACTAGTTATAGATTCCGATGTTTGACTTCAGTTTTACTGTATCCCTTGGACCTTCTTATTGACGATGAAACACAGAAATTGCATCGGAATTAAATACAAAAGGCATAATGCCGACTTAAGTACAAGAAGACAGACTCTTCTTACTGTCAATGCTTTGAACCAATCCTGTGACACTAGTTAGAGATTCCGATGCTTCAGGTTTACTGCATCCCTTTGACCTTCTTATTGTCGATTAAACACAGAAATTGCATCGGAATTAAATACAAAAGGCACAATGAGGACTTAAGTACAAAAAGACTGACTCTTCTGACTGACTATGTTTTGAACCGTTCATGTGACACTAGTTATAGATTCCGATTCTTCACTTCAGGTTTACTGTATCCCTCTGACCTTCTGATTGGTGATGAAGCACAGAAATTGCATCGGAATTAAATAGAAAAGGCACAATGCCGACTTAAGTAAAAGAAGACTGACTCTTCTTACTGTCTATGTTTTGAACCATTCCTGTGACACTAGTTATAGATTCCGATGCATCACTTCAGGTTTACTGTCTCCTTGGACCTTCTTATTGACGATGAAACACAGAAATTGCATCGGAATTAAATACAAAAGGCACAATGCCGACTTAGGTACATGAAGTCCGACACTTCTTAATGACTACGCTTTGAACCATTCCTGGGACACCAGTTATAGATTCCGATGCTTCACTCCAGGTTTACTGTATCCCTTGGACCTTCTTATTGACGATGAAACACAGAAATTGCTTCGGAATTAAATACAAAAGGCACAATGCCGATTTAAGTTTATGAAAACCGACACATCTTACTGACTATGATTTGAACCATTCCTGTAACACTAGTTATAGATTCCGATGCTTCACTTCAGGTTTACTGTATCGCTTGGACTTTCTTATTTACGATGAAACACAGAAATTGCATCGGAATTAAATACAAAAGGCACAATGCCGACTTAAGTACATGAAGACCGACACTTCTTACTGACTATGTTTTGAACCATTCCTGTAACACTAGTTACCGATTCCGATGCTTCACTTCAGGTTTACTGCATCCCTTGGACCATCTTAGTGACGATGAAACATAGAAATTGCATCGGAATTAAATACAAAAGGCACAATGCCGACTTAAGTACATGAAGAACGACACTTCTTCCTGACTATGCTTTGAACCATTCCTGTAACACTAGTTATAGATTCCGATGCTTCACTTCAGGTTTACTGTATCCCTTGGACCTTCTTATTGACGATGAAACACAGAAATTGCATCGGAATTAAATACAAAAGGCACAATGCTGACTTAAGGAAAAGAAGACTGACTCTTCTTACTGACCATTCCTGTGACACTAGTTATAGATTCCGATGCTTCACTTCAGGTTTACTGTATCCCTTGGACCTTCTTATTGACGATGAAACACAGAAATAGAATCGGAATTAAATACAAAAGGCCCAATGCCGACTTAAGTTCATGAAGACGGACACATCGTACTGACTATGTTTTGAACCATTCCTGTGACACTAGTTATAGATTCCGATGCTTCACTGCAGGTATACTGTATCCCTTGGACCATCTTATTGACGATGAAACACAGAATTAGCATAGGAATTAAATACAAAAGGCACAATGCCGACTTAAGGACAAGAAGACTGACACTTCCTACTGACCATTCCTGTGACACTAGTTATAGATTCCGATGCTTCACGTCAGGTTTACTGTATCCCTTGGACCTTTTTATTGACTATGAAACACAGAAATTGCATCGGAATTAAATACAAAAGGCACAATGGCGACTTAAGTACAAGAAGACTGACTCGTCCTACTGTCTAAGATTTGAACTATTCCTGTGACACTAGTTATAGATTCCGATGTTTGACTTCAGTTTTACTGTATGCCTTGGACCTTCTTATTGACGATGAAACACAGAAATTGCATCGGAATTAAATACAATTGGCACAAAGCCGACTTAAGTACAAGAGACTGCCTGTTATTAATGACAATGTTTTGAACCATTCCTGTGACACTAGTTATAGATTCCGATGCTTCACTTCAGGTTTACTGTATCCCTTGGACCTTCTTATTGACGATGAAACACAGAAATTGCATCGGAATTAAATACAAAAGGCACAATGCCGACTTAAGTACAAGAAGACAGACTCTTCTTACTGTCTATGCTTTGAACCAATCCTGTGACACTAGTTAGAGATTCCGATGTTTCAGTTCAGGTTTACTGCATCCCTTTGACCTTCTTATTGACGATTAAACACAGAAATTGCATCGGAATTAAATACAACAGGCACAATGAGGACTTAAGTACAAAAAGACTGACTCTTCTTACTGACTATGTTTTGAACCGTTCATGTGACACTAGTTATAGATTCCGATGCTTCACTTCAGGTTTACTGTATCCCTCTGACCTTCTGATTGATGATGAAACACAGAAATTGCATCGGAATTAAATGCAAAAGGCACAATGCCGACTTAACTACAAGAAGGCTGACTCTTCTTACTGACTATGTTTTGAACCATTCCTGTGACACTAGTTATAGATTCCGATGCTTCACTTCAGGTTTACTGTATCCCTCTGACCTTCTTATTGACGATGAAACACTGAAATTGCATCGGAATTAAAAAGAAAAGGCACAATGCCGACTTAAGTAAAAGAACACTGACTCTTCATACTGTCTATGTTTTGAACCATTCCTGTGACACTAGTTATAGATTCCGATGCATCACTTCAGGTTTACTGTATCCTTGGACCTTCTTATTGACGATGAAACACAGATATTGCATCGGAATTAAATACAAAAGGCACAATGCCGACTTAGGTACATGAAGTCCGACACTTCTTAATGACTACGTTTTGAACCATTCCTGGGACACCAGTTATAGATTCCGATGCTTCACTCCAGGTTTACTGTATCCCTTGGACCTTCTTATTGACGATGAAACACAGAAATTGCTTCGGAATTAAATACAAAAGGCACAATGCCCATTTAAGTTTATGAAAACCGACACATCTTACTGACTATGATTTGAACCATTCCTGTAACACTAGTTATAGATTCCGATGCTTCACTTCAGGTTTACTGTATCGCTTGGACCTTCTTATTTACGATGAAACACAGAAATTGCATCGGAATCAAATACAAAATGCACAATGCCGACTTAAGGACAAGAAGACTGACTCGTCCTACTGACCCTTTCTGAGACACTAGTTATAGATTCCGATGCTTCACTTCAGGTTTACTGTATCCCTTGGACCTTCTTATTGACGATGAAACACAGAAATTGCATCGGAATTAAATACAAAAGGCACAATGCCGACTTAAGTACATGAAGACCGACACTTCTTACTGACTATGTTTTGAACCATTCCTGTAACACTAGTTACCGATTCCGATGCTTCACTTCAGGTTTACTGCATCCCTTGGACCATCTTAGTGACGATGAAACATAGAAATTGCATCGGAATTAAATACAAAAGGCACAATGCCGACTTAAGTACATGAAGAACGACACATCTTCCTGACTATGCTTTGAACCATTCCTGTAACACTAGTTATAGATTCCGATGCTTCACTTAAGGTTTACTGTATCCCTTGGACCTTCTTATTGACGATGAAACACAGAAATTGCATCGGAATTAAATACAAAAGGCACAATGCCGACTTAAGGAAAAGAAGACTGACTCTTCTTACTGACCATTCCTGTGACACTAGTTATAGATTCCGATGCTTCACTTCAGGTTTACTGTATCCCTTGGACCTTCTTATTGACGATGAAACACAGAAATTGCATCGGAATTAAATACAAAAGGCACAATGCCGACTTAAGTACATGAAGACCGACACTTCTTACTGACTATGTTTTGAACCATTCCTGTGACACTAGTTATAGATTCCGATGCTTCACTTCAGGTTTACTGTATCCCTTGGACCTTCTTATTGACGATGAAGCACAGAAATTGCATCGGAATTAAATACAAAAGGCACAATGCCGACTTAAGTACATGAAGAACGACACTTCTTCCTGACTATGCTTTGAACCATTCCTGTAACAATAGTTATAGATTCCGATGCTTCAATTCAGGTTTACTGTATCCCTTGGACCTTCTTATTGACGATGAAACACAGATATTGCATCGGAATTAAATACAAAAGGCACAATGCCGACTTAAGGAAAAGAAGACTGACTCTTCTTACTGACCATTCCTGTGACACTAGTTATAGATTCCGATGCTTCACTTCAGGTTTACTGTATCCCTTGGACCTTCTTATTGACGATGAAAC
Organism: Schistocerca americana; assembly: GCF_021461395.2. Lineage (NCBI taxonomy): Eukaryota > Metazoa > Arthropoda > Insecta > Orthoptera > Acrididae > Schistocerca > Schistocerca americana. The sequence goes on from NC_060125.1 coordinate 30,842,983, forward strand.
ACAGAAATTGCATCGGAATTAAATACAAAAGGCACAATGCCGACTTAAGTACATGAAGACCGACACTTCTTACTGACTATGTTTTGAACCATTACTGTGACACTAGTTATAGATTCCGATGCTTCACTTCAGGTTTACTGTATCCCTTGGACCTTCTCATTGACGAGGAAACACAGAATTTGCATCGGAATTAAATACAAAAGGCACAATGCCGACTTAAGGGGCAAGAGGACTGACTCTTTCTACTGTCCATTCCTGTGACACTAGTTATAGACTCCGATGCTTCACTTCAGGTTTACTGTATACCTTGGACCATTTTACCGACGATGAAACACAGAAATTGCATCGGAATTAAATACAAAAGGCACAATGCCGACTTCCGTACATGAAGACCGACACTTCTTACTGACTATGTTTTGAACCATTCCTGTAACACTAGTTACAGATTCCGATGCTTCACTTCAGGTTTACTGTATCCCTTGGACCTCCTTATTGACGATGAAACACAGATATTGCATCGGAATGAAATACAAAAAGCATAATGCCGACTTAAGGACAAGAAGACTGACTCTTCCTACTGACCATTCCTGTGACACTAGTTATTGATTCCGATGCATCACTTCAGGTTTACTGTATCCCTTGGACCTTCTTATTGACGATGAAACACAGAAATAGCATCGGATTTAAATACAAAAGGCACAATGCCGAATGAAGTACATGAAGACCGACACTTCTTACTGACTATGTTTTGAACCATTCCTGTGACACTAGTTGTAAATTCCGATGCTTCACTTCAGTTTTACTGTATCCCTTGGACCTTCTTATTGACGATGAAACACAGAAATTGCATCGGAATTAAATACAAAAGGCACAATGCCGACATAAGTACATGAAGACCGACACTTCTTACTGACTATGTTTCGAACCATTCCTGTAACACTAGTTACAGATTCCGATGCTTCACTTCAGGTTTACTGTATCCCTTGGACCATCTTAGTGACGATGAAACATAGAAATTGCATCGGAATTAAATACAAAAGGCACAATGCCGACTTAAGTACATGAAGACCGACACTTCGTACTGACAATGTTTTGAACCATTCCTGTGACACTACTTATAGATTCCGATGCTTCACTTCAGGTTTACTGTATCCCTTGGACCTTTTTACCGACGATGAAACACAGAAATTGCATCGGAATTAAATACAAAAGGCACAATGCCGACTTCAGTACATGAAGACCGACACTTCTTACTGACTATGTTTTGAGCGACTCCTGTAACACTAGTTATAGATTCCGATGCTTCACTTCATGCTTACTGTATCCCTTGGACCTTCTTATTGACGAAGAAAAACATAAATTGCATCGGAATTAAATACAAAAGACACAATGCTGACTTAAGAACAAGAAGACCGACTCTTCCTACTGACCATTCCTGTGACACTAGTTATAGAATCCGATGCTTCACTTCAGGTTTACTGTATCCCTTGGACCCTCTTATTGACGATGAAACACAGAAATTGCATCGGAATTAAATACAAAAGGCACAATGCCGACTTAAGTACATGAAGACCGACACTTCTTACTGAGTACGTTTTGAACCATTCCTGTGACACTAGTTACAGATTCCGATGCTTCACTTCAGGTTTACTGTATCCCTTGGACCTTCTTATTGACGATGAAACACAGAAATTGCATCGGAATTAAATACAAAAAGCACAATGCCGACTTAAGGACAAGAAGACTAACTCTTTCTACTGACCATTCCTGTGACACTAGTTATAGAATCCGATGCTTCACTTCAGGTTTACTGTATCCCTTGGACCCTCTTATTGACGATGAAACACAGAAATTGCATCGGAATTAAATACAAAAGGCACAATGCCGACTTAAGTACATGAACACCGACACTTCTTACTGAGTATGCTATGAACCAATCCTGTAACACTAGTTATTGATTCTGATGGTTCACTTCAGGTTTACTGTATCCCTTGGACCTTCTTATTAACGATGAAACACAGAAATTGCATCGGAATTAAATACAAATGGCACAATGCCGACTTAAGGACAAAAAGACTGACTCTTCCTACTGACCATTCCTGTGACACTAGTTATTGATTCCGATGCTTCACTTCAGGTTTACTGTATCCCTTGGACCTTCTTATTGACGATGAAACACAGAAATTGCATCGGAATTAAATAAAAAAGGCACAATGCCGACTTATATACATGAAGACCGACACTTCTTTCTGACTGTGATTTGAACCATTCCTGTGACACTAGTTATAGATTCCGATGCTTCAATCCAGGTTTACTGTATCCCTTAAACCTTCTTATTGACGATGAAACACAGAAATTGCATCGGAATTAAAAACAAAAAGCACACGGCGACTTAAGTACATGAAGACCGACACTTCTTACTGACTATGTTTTGAGCGACTCCTGTAACACTAGTTATAGATTCCGATGCTTCACTTCATGCTTACTGTATCCCTTGGACCTTCTTATTGACGAAGAAACACATAAATTGCATCGGAATTAAATACAAAAGACACAATGCTGACTTAAGAACAAGAAGACCGACTCTTCCTACTGACCATTCCTGTGAAACTAGTTATAGATTCCGATGCATCACTTCAGGTTTACTGTATCCCTTGGGCCTTCTTATTGACGATGAAACACAGAAATAGCATCGGATTTAAATACAAAAGGCACAATGCCGAATAAAGTACATGAAGACCGACACTTCTTACTGACTATGTTTTGAACCATTCCTGTGACACTAGTTATAGATTCCGATGCTTCACTTCAGGTTTACTGTATCCCTTGGACCTTCTTATTGACGATGAAACACAGAAATTGCATCGGAATTAAATACAAAAGGCACAAAGCCGACTTAGGTACATGAAGACCGACACTTCTTACTGACTATGTTTGAACCATTCCTGGGACACCAGTTATAGATTCTGATGCTTCACTCCAGGTTTACTGTATCCCTTGGACCTTCTTATTGACGATGAAACACAGAAATTGCTTCGGAATTAAATACAAAAGGCACAATGCCGACTTTAGTTTATGAAGACCGACACTTCTTACTGACTATGTTTTGAACCATTCCTGTAACACTAGTTATAAATTCCGATGCTTCACTTCAGGTTTACTGTATCCCTTGGACCATCTTATTGACGATGAAACACAGAAATTGCATCGGAATTAAATACAAAAGGCACAATGCCGACTTAAGGACAAGAAGACTGACTCTTCCTACTGACCCGTTCTGTGACACTAGTTATAGATTCCGATGCTTCACTTCAGGTTTACTGTATCCCTTGGATTTTCTTATTGACGATGAAACACAGAAATTGCATCGGAATTAAATACAAATGGCACAATGCCGACTTAGGTACATGAAGACCGACACTTCTTACTGACTATGTTTTGAACCATTCCTGGGACACCAGTTATAGATTCCGATGCTTCATTCCAGGTTTACTGTATCCCTTGGACCTTCTTATTGACGATCAAACACAGAAATTGCTTCGGAATTAAATACAAAAGGCACAATGCCGACTTAAGTGTATGAAGACCCGACACTTCTTACTGTCTATGTTTTGAACCATTCCTGTAACACTAGTTATAGATTCCGATGCTTCACTTCAGGTGTACTGTATCGCTTGGACCTTCTTATTTACGATGAAACACAGAAATTGCATCGGAATTAAATACAAAAGCACAATGCCGACTTAAGGACAAGAAGACTGACTCTTCCTACTGACCCTTTCTGTGACACTAGTTATAGATTCCGATGCTTCACTTCAGGTTTACTGTATCCCTTGGACCTTCTTAATGACGATGAAACACAGAATTTGCATCGGAATTAAATACAAAAGGGACAATGCCGACTTAAGTACATGAAGACTGACACTTCTTACTGACTATGTTTTTAACCATTCCTGTAACACTAGTTACAGATTCCGATGCTTCACTTCAGGTTTACTGTATCCCTTGGACCATCTTAGTGACGATGAAACATAGAAATTGCATCGGAATTAAATACAAAAGACACAATGCCAACTTAAGTACATGAAGACCGACACTTCTTACTGACTATGTTTCGAACCAATCCTGGGACACCAGTTATAGATTCTGATGCTTCACTCCAGGTTTACTATATCCCTTGGACCTTCTTATTGACGATGAAACACAGAAATTGCTTCGGAATTAAATACAAAAGGCACAATGCCGACTTTAGTTTATGAAGACCGACACTTCTTACTGACTATGTTTTGAACCATTCCTGTAACACTAGTTATAAATTCCGATGCTTCACTTCAGGTTTACTGTATCCCTTGGACCATCTTATTGACGATGAAACACAGAAATTGCATCGGAATTAAATACAAAAGGCACAATGCCGACTTAAGGACAAGAAGACTGACTCTTCCTACTGACCCTTTCTGTGACACTAGTTATAGATTCCGATGCTTCACTTCAGGTTTACTGTATCCCTTGGATCTTCTTATTGACGATGAAACACAGAAGTTGCATCGGAATTAAATACAAATGGCACAATTCCGACTTAGGTACATGAAGACCGACACTTCTTACTGACTATGTTTTGAACCATTCCTGGGACACCAGTTACAGATTCCGATGCTTCATTCCAGGTTTACTGTTTCCCTTGGACCTTCTTATTGACGATGAAACACAGAAATTGCTTCGGAATTAAATACAAAAGGCACAATGCCGACTTAAGTGTATGAAGACCGACACTTCTTACTGCCTATGTTTTGAACCATTCCTGTAACACTAGTTATAGATTCCGATGCTTCACTTCAGGTGTACTGTATCGCTTGGACCTTCTTATTTACGATGAAACACAGAAATTGCATCGGAATTAAATACAAAAAGCACAATGCCGACTTAAGGACAAGAAGATTGACTCTTCCTACTGACCCTTTCTGTGACACTAGTTATAGATTCCGATTCTTCACTTCAGGTTTACTGTATCCCTTGGACCTTCTTAATGACGATGAAACACAGAATTTGCATCGGAATTAAATACAAAAGGCACAATGCCGACTTAAGTACATGAAGACTGACACTTCTTACTGACTATGTTTTTAACCACTCCTGTAACACTAGTTACAGATTCCGATGCTTCACTTCAGGTTTACTGTATCCCTTGGACCGTCTTAGTGACGATGAAACATAGAAATTGCATCGGAGTTAAGTACAAAAGGCACAATGCCGACTTAAGGACAAGAAGACTGACTCTTCTTACTGACCATTCCTGTGACATTATTTATAGATTCCGATGCTTCACTTCAGGTTTAATGTATCCCTTGGACCTTCTTATTGACGATGAAACGCAGAAATTGCATCGGAATTAAATACAAAAGGCACAATGCCGACTTAAGTACATGAAGACCGACACTTCGTACTGACAATGTTTTTAACCATTCCTGTGACACTAGTTATAGATTCCGATGCTTCACTCCAGGTTTACTGTATCCCTTAAACATTCTTATTGACGATGAAACACAGAAATTGCATCGGAATTACATACAAAAGGCACAATGCCGACTTAAGTACATGAAGACCGACACTTCTTACTGAGTATGGTTTGAACCATTCCTGTAACACTAGTTAGTGATTCTGACGGTTCACTTCAGGTTTACTGTATCCCTTGGACCATCTTATTGACGATGAAACACAGAAATTGCATCGGAATTAAATACAAATGGCACAATGCCGACTTAAGGACAAGAAGACTGACTCTTCCTACTGATCATTCCTGTGACACTAGTTATTGATTCCGATGTTTCACTTCAGGTTTACTGTATCCCTTGGACCTTCTTATTGACGATGAAACACAGAAATTGCATCGGAATTAAATACAAAAGGCACAATGCCGACTTAAGTACATGAAGACCGACACTTCTTACTGACTATGTTTTGAACCACTACTGTGACACTAGTTATAGATTCCGATGCTTCACTTCAGGTTTACTGTATCCCTTGGACCTTCTCATTGACGATGAAACACAGAATTTGCATCGGAATTAAATACAAAAGGCTCAATGCCGACTTAAGGGGCAAGAGGACTGACTCTTTCTACTGTCCATTCCTGTGACACTAGTTATAGATTCCGATGCTTCACTTCAGGTTTACTGTATACCTTGGACCTTTTTACCGACGATGAAACACAGAAATTGCATCGGAATTAAATTCAAAAGGCACAATGCCGAATTCCGTACATGAAGACCGACACTTCTTACTGACTATGTTTTGAACCATTCCTGTAACACTAGTTACAGATTCCGATGCTTCACTTCAGGTTTACTGTATCCCTTGGACCTTCTTATTGACGATGAAACACAGATATTGCATCGGAATGAAATACAAAAAGCATAATGCCGACTTTAGGACAAGAAGACTGACTCTTCCTACTGACCATTCCTGTGACACTAGTTATTGATTCCGATGCATCACTTCAGGTTTACTGTATCCCTTGGACCTTCTTATTGACGATGAAACACAGAAATAGCATCGGATTTAAATACAAAAGGCACAATGCCGAATTAAGTACATGAAGACCGACACTTCTTACTGACTATGTTTTGAACCATTCCTGTGACACTAGTTGTAAATTCCGATTCTTCACTTCAGTTTTACTGTATCCCTTGGACCTTCTTATTGACGATGAAACACAGAAATTGCATCGGAATTAAATACAAAAGGCACAATGCCGACATAAGTACATGAAGACCGACACTTCTTACTGACTATGTTTCGAACCATTCCTGTAACACTAGTTACAGATTCCGATGCTTCACTTCAGGTTTACTGTATCCCTTGGACCATCTTAGTGACGATGAAACATAGAAATTGCATCGGAATTAAATACAAAAGGCACAATGCCGACTTAAGTACATGAAGACCGACACTTCGTACTGACAATGTTTTGAACCATTCCTGTGACACTACTTATAGATTCCGATGCTTCACTTCAGGTTTACTGTATCCCTTGGACCTTTTTACCGACGATGAAACACAGAAATTGCATCGGAATTAAATACAAAAGGCACAATGCCGACTTCAGTACATGAAGACCGACACTTCTTACTGACTATGTTTTGAACCATTCCTGTGACACTAGTTACAGATTCCGATGCTTCACTTCAGGTTTACTGTATCCCTTGGACCTTCTTATTGACGATGAAACACAGAAATTGCATCGGAATTAAATACAAAAAGCACAATGCCGACTTAAGGACAAGAAGACTAACTCTTCCTACTGACCATTCCTGTGACACTAGTTATAGAATCCGATGCTTCACTTCAGGTTTACTGTATCCCTTGGACCCTCTTATTGACGATGAAACACAGAAATTGCATCGGAATTAAATACAAAAGGCACAATGCCGACTTAAGTACATGAAGACCGACACTTCTTACTGAGTATGTTTTGAACCATTCCTGTGACACTAGTTACAGATTCCGATGCTTCACTTCAGGTTTACTGTATCCCTTGGACCTTCTTATTGACGATGAAACACAGAAATTGCATCGGAATTAAATACAAAAAGCACAATGCCGACTTAAGGACAAGAAGACTAACTCTTCCTACTGACCATTCCTGTGACACTAGTTATAGAATCCGATGCTTCACTTCAGGTTTACTGTATCCCTTGGACCCTCTTATTGACGATGAAACACAGAAATTGCATCGGAATTAAATAAAAAAGGCACAATGCCGACTTATATACATGAAGACCGACACTTCTTTCTGACTATGATTTGAACCATTCCTGTGACACTAGTTATAGATTCCGATGCTTCAATCCAGGTTTACTGTATCCCTTAAACCTTCTTATTGACGATGAAACACAGAAATTGCATCGGAATTAAAAACAAAAAGCACACGGCGACTTAAGTACATGAAGACCGACACTTCTTACTGACTATGTTTTGAGCGATTCCTGTAACACTAGTTATAGATTCCGATGCTTCACTTCATGCTTACTGTATCCCTTGGACCTTCATATTGACGAAGAAACACATAAATTGCATCGGAATTAAATACAAAAGACGCAGTGCTGACTTAAGAACAAGAAGACCGACTCTTCCTACTGACCATTCCTGTGAAACTAGTTATAGATTCCGATGCATCACTTCAGGTTTACTGTATCCCTTGGACCTTCTTATTGACGATGAAACACAGAAATAGCATCGGATTTAAATACAAAAGGCACAATGCCGAATAAAGTACATGAAGACCGACACTTCTCACTGACTATGTTTTGAACCATTCCTGTGACACTAGTTATAGATTCCGATGCTTCACTTCAGGTTTACTGTATCCCTTGGACCTTCTTATTGACGATGAAACACAGAAATTGCATCGGAATTAAATACAAAAGGCACAAAGCCGACTTAGGTACATGAAGACCGACACTTCTTACTGACTATGTTTTGAACCATTCCTGGGACACCAGTTATAGATTCTGATGCTTCACTCCAGGTTTACTGTATCCCTTGGACCTTCTTATTGACGATGAAACACAGAAATTGATTCGGAATTAAATACAAAAGGCACAATGCCGACTTTAGTTTATGAAGACCGACACTTCTTACTGACTATGTTTTGAACCATTCCTGTAACACTAGTTATAAATTCCGATGCTTCACTTCAGGTTGACTGTATCCCTTGGACCATCTTATTGACGATGAAACACAGAAATTGCATCGGAATTAAATACAAAAGGCACAATGCCGACTTAAGGACAAGAAGACTGACTCTTCCTACTGACCCTTTCTGTGACACTAGTTATAGATTCCGATGCTTCACTTCAGGTTTACTGTATCCCTTGGATTTTCTTATTGACGATGAAACACAGAAATTGCATCGGAATTAAATACAAATGGCACAATGCCGACTTAGGTACATGAAGACCGACACTTCTTACTGACTATGTTTTGAACCATTCCTGGGACACCAGTTATAGATTCCGATGCTTCATTCCAGGTTTACTGTATCCCTTGGACCTTCTTATTGACGATCAAACACAGAAATTGCTTCGGAATTAAATACAAAAGGCACAATGCCGACTTAAGTGTATGAAGACCGACACTTCTCACTGTCTATGTTTTGAACCATTCCTGTAACACTAGTTATAGATTCCGATGCTTCACTTCAGGTGTACTGTATCGCTTGGACCTTCTTATTTACGATGAAACACAGAAATTGCATCGGAATTAAATACAAAAAGCACAATGCCGACTTAAGGACAAGAAGACTGACTCTTCCTACTGACCCTTTCTGTGACACTAGTTATAGATTCCGATGCTTCACTTCAGGTTTACTGTATCCCTTGGACCTTCTTAATGACGATGAAACACAGAATTTGCATCGGAATTAAATACAAAAGGGACAATGCCGACTTAAGTACATGAAGACTGACACTTCTTACTGACTATGTTTTTAACCATTCCTGTAACACTAGTTACAGATTCCGATGCTTCACTTCAGGTTTACTGTATCCCTTGGACCATCTTAGTGACGATGAAACATAGAAATTGCATCGGAATTAAATACAAAAGACACAATGCCAACTTAAGTACATGAAGACTGACACTTCTTACTGACTATGTTTTTAACCATTCCTGTAACACTAGTTACAGATTCCGATGCTTCACTTCAGGTTTACTGTATCCCTTGGACCTTCTTATTGACGATGAAACACAGAAATTGCTTCGGAATTAAATACAAAAGGCACAATGCCGACTTTAGTTTATGAAGACCGACACTTCTTACTGACTATGTTTTGAACCATTCCTGTAACACTAGTTATAAATTCCGATGCTTCACTTCAGGTTTACTGTATCCCTTGGACCATCTTATTGAGGATGAAACACAGAAATTGCATCGGAATTAAATACAAAAGGCACAATGCCGACTTAAGGACAAGAAGACTGACTCTTCCTACTGACCCTTTCTGTGACACTAGTTATAGATTCCGATGCTTCACTTCAGGTTTACTGTATCCCTTGGATCTTCTTATTGACGATGAAACACAGAAGTTGCATCGGAATTAAATACAAATGGCACAATGCCGACTTAGGTACATGAAGACCGACACTTCTTACTGACTATGTTTTGAACCATTCCTGGGACACCAGTTACAGATTCCGATGCTTCATTCCAGGTTTACTGTATCCCTTGGACCTTCTTATTGACGATGAAACACAGAAATTGCTTCGGAATTAAATACAAAAGGCACAATGCCGACTTAAGTGTATGAAGACCGACACTTCTTACTGCCTATGTTTTGAACCATTCCTGTAACACTAGTTATAGATTCCGATGCTTTACTTCAGGTGTACTGTATCGCTTGGACCTTCTTATTTACGATGAAACACAGAAATTGCATCGGAATTAAATACAAAAAGCACAATGCCGACTTAAGGACAAGAAGATTGACTCTTCCTACTGACCCTTTCTGTGACACTAGTTATAGATTCCGATTCTTCACTTCAGGTTTACTGTATCCCTTGGACCTTCTTAATGACGATGAAACACAGAATTTGCATCGGAATTAAATACAAAAGGCACAATGCCGACTTAAGTACATGAAGACTGACACTTCTTACTGACTATGTTTTTAACCACTCCTGTAACACTAGTTACAGATTCCGATGCTTCACTTCAGGTTTACTGTATCCCTTGGACCGTCTTAGTGACGATGAAACATAGAAATTGCATCGGAGTTAAATACAAAAGGCACAATGCCGACTTAAGGACAAGAAGACTGACTCTTCTTACTGACCATTCCTGTGACATTATTTATAGATTCCGATGCTTCACTTCAGGTTTACTGTATCCCTTGGACCTTCTGATTGACGATGAAACGCAGAAATTGCATCGGAATTAAATACAAAAGGCACAATGCCGACTTAAGTACATGAAGACCGACACTTCGTACTGACAATGTTTTTAACCATTCCTGTGACACTAGTTATAGATTCCGATGCTTCACTCCAGGTTTACTGTATCCCTTAAACATTCTTATTGACGATGAAACACAGAAATTGCATCGGAATTACATACAAAAGGCACAATGCCGACTTAAGTACATGAAGACCGACACTTCTTACTGAGTATGGTTTGAACCTTTCCTGTAACACTAGTTAGTGATTCTGACGGTTCACTTCAGGTTTACTGTATCCCTTGGACCATCTTACTGACGATGAAACACAGAAATTGCATCGGAATTAAATACAAATGGCACAATGCCGACTTAAGGACAAGAAGACTGACTCTTCCTACTGATCATTCCTGTGACACTAGTTATTGATTCCGATGTTTCACTTCAGGTTTACTGTATCCCTTGGACCTTCTTATTGACGATGAAACACAGAAATAGCATCGGAATTAAATACAAAAGGCACAATGCCGACTTAAGTACATGAAGACCGACACTTCTTTCTGACTATGATTTGAACCATTCCTGTGACACTAGTTATAGATTCCGATGCTTCAATCCAGGTTTACTGTATCCCTTGGACCTTCTTATTGACAATGAAACACAGAAATTGCACCGGAATTAAATACAAAAGGCACGCGGCGACTCAAGTACATGAAGACCGACACTTCTTACTGACTATGCTTTGAACGATTCCTGGAACACTAGTTATAGATTCCGATGCTTCACGTCATGCTTACTGTATCCCTTGGACCTTCTTATTGACGAGGAAACACATAAATTGCATCGGAATTAAATACAAAAGGCACAATGCCGACTTAAGGACAAGAAGACTGACTCTTCCTACTGACCATTCCTGTGAAACTAGTTACAGATTCCGATGCATCACTTCAGGTTTACTGTATCCCTTGGACCTTCGTATTGACGATGAAACACAGAAATAGCATCGGATTTAAATACAAAAGGCACAATGCCGACTTAAGTACATGAAGACCGACACTTCTTTCTGACTATGTTTTGAACCATTCCTGTGACACTAGTTATAGATTCCGATGCTTCACTTCAGGTTTACTGTATCCCTTGGTCCTTCTTATTGACGATGAAACACAGAAATTGCATCGGAATTAAATACAAAGGCACAATGCCGACTTAGGTTCATGAAGACCGACACTTCTTACTGACTATGTTTTGAACCATTCCTGGGACACCAGTTGAAGATTGCGATGCTTCACTCCAGGTTTACAGTATCACTTGAACCTTCTTATTGACGATGAAACACAGAAATTGCTTCGGAATTAAATACAAAAGGCACAATGCCGACATTAGTTTACGAAGACCGATACTTCTTACTGACAATGTTTTGAACCATTCCTGTAACACTAGTTATAGATTCCGATGCTTCACTTCAGGTTTACTGTATCCCTTGGACCTTCTTATTGACGATGAAACACAGAAATTGCATCGGAATTAAATACAAAAGGCACAATGTCGACTTACGTACATGAAGACCTACACTTCTTACCGTCTATGTTTTGAACCATTCCTGTTACACTAGTTATAAATTCCGATGCTTCACTTCAGGTTTACTGTATCCCTTGGACCATCTTAGTGACGATGAAACACTGAAATTGCATCGGAATTAAATACAATGGGCACAATGCCGACTTAAGTACATGACGACCGACACTTCTTACTGACTATGTTTTGAACCATTCCTGTAACACTAGTTATAGATTCCGATGCTTCACTTCAGGTTTACTGTATCCCTTGGACCTTCATATTGACGATGAAACACAGAAATTGCATCGGAATTAAATACAAAAGGCACAAGGCCGACTTAAGGACAAGAAGACTGACTCTTCTTACTGACCATTCCTGTGACATTAGTTATAGATTCCGATGCTTCACGTCAGGTTTACTGTATCCCTTGGACCCTCTTATTGACGATGAAACACAGAAATTGCATCGGAATTAAATACAAAAGGCACAATGCCGACTTAAGTACATTAAGACCGACACTTCTTACTGACTATGTTTTGAACCATTCCTGTGACACTAGTTATAGATTCCGATGCTTGACTTCAGGTTTACTGTATCCCTTGGACCTTCTTATTGATGATGAAACACAGAAATTGCAGCGGAATTAAATACAAAACGCACAATGCCGACATAAGTACATGAAGACCGACACTTCTTACTGACTATGTTTTGAACCATTCCTGTGACACTAGTTATAGATTCCGATGCTTCACTTCAGGTTTACTGTATCCCTTGGACCTTCTTATTGACGATGAAACACAGAAATTGCATCGGAATTAAATACAAATGGCACAATGCCGACTTAAGAGCAAGAAGACTGACTCTTCCTACTGACCATCCCTGTGACACTAGTTATAGATTCCGATGCTTCACTTCAGGTTTAGTGTATCCCTTCGACCTTTTTACCGACGATGAAACACAGAAATTGCATCGGAATTAAATACAAAAAGCACAATGCCGACTTAAGGACAAGAAGACTGACTCTTCCTACTGACCATTCCTGTGACACTAGTTATAGATTCCGATGCTTCACTTCAGGTTTACTGTATCCCTTGGACCTTCTTATTGACGATGAAACACAGAAATTGCATCGGATTTAAATACAAAAGGCACATTGCCGACGTAAGTACATGAAGACCGACACTTCGTACTGACTATGTTTTGAACCATTCCTGTGACACTAGTTATAGATTCCGATGCTTCACTCCAGGTTTACTGTATCCCTTGGACCTTCTTATTGACGATGAAACACAGAAATTGCATCGGAATTAAATACAAAAGGCACAATGCCGACTTAAGGGCAAGAAGACTGACTCTTCCTACTGACCATTCCTGTGACACTAGTTATAGATTCCGATGCTTCACTTCAGGTTTAGTGTATCCCTTCGACCTTTTTACCGACGATGAAACACAGAAATTGCATCCGAATTAAATACAAAAAGCACAATGCCGACTGAAGGACAAGAAGACTGACTCTTCCTACTGACCATTCCTGTGACACTAGTTATAGATTCCGATGCTTCACTTAAGGTTTACTGTATCCCTTGGACCTTCTTATTGACAATGAAACACAGAAATTGCATCGGAATTAAATACAAAAGACACAATGCCGACTTAAGTACATGAAGACCGACACTTCTTCCTGACTATGTTTTGAACCATTCCTGTGACACTAGTTATAGATTCCGATGCTTCAATCCAGGTTTACTGTATCCCTTGGACCTTCTTATAGACGATGAAACACAGAAATTATATCGGAATTAAATACAAAAGGCACAATGCCGACTTAAGTACATGAAGACGGACACTTCCTACTGTTATGTTTTGAACCATTCCTGTGACACTAGTTATAGATTCCGATGCTTCACTTCAGGTTTACTGTATCCCTTGGACCATCTTATTGGCGATGAAACACAGAAATTGCATCGGATTAAATACAAAAGGCACAAGGCCGACTTAAGGACAAGAAGACTGACTCTTCCTACTGACCACTCCTGTGACACTAGTTATAGATTCCGATGCTTCACTTCAGGTTTTCTGTATCACTTGGACCTTCTTATTGACGATGAAACACAGAAATTGCATCGGAATTAAATACAAAAGGCACAATGCCGACTTAAGTACATGAAGACCGACACTTCTTACTATGTTTGAACCATTCCTGCGACACTAGTAAAAGATTCCGATGCTTCACTTCAGGTTTACTGTATTCCTTGGACCTTCTTATTGACGATGAAACACAGAAATTGCATCGGAAATAAATACAAAAAGCACAATGCCGACTTAAGGACAAGAAGACTGACTCTTCCTACTGACCATTCCTGTGACACTAGTTATAGATTCCGATGCTTCACTTCAGGTTTAGTGTATCCCTTCGACCTTTTTACCGACGATGAAACACAGAAGTTGCATCCGAATTAAATACAAAAAGCACAATGCCGACTTAAGGACAAGAAGACTGACTCTTCCTACTGACCATTCCTGTGACACTAGTTATAGATTCCGATGCTTCACTTCAGGTTTACTGTATCCCTTGGACCTTCTTATTGACGATGAAACACAGAAATTGCATCGGAATTAAATACAAAAGGCACAATGCCGACTTAAGTGTATGAAGACCGACACTTCTTACTGCCTATGTTTTGAACCATTCCTGTAACACTAGTTATAGATTCCGATGCTTCACTTCAGGTGTAATGTATCGCTTGGACCTTCTTATTTACGATGAAACACAGAAATTGCATCGGAATTAAATACAAAAAGCACAATGCCGAGTTAAGGACAAGAAGACTGACTCTTCCTACTGACCCTTTCTGTGACACTAGTTATAGATTCCGATGCATCACTTCAGGTTTACTGTATCCCTTGGACCTTCTTAATGACGATGAAACACAGAATTTGCATCGGAATTAAATACAAAAGGCACAATGCCGACTTAAGTACATGAAGACTGACACTTCTTACTGACTATGTTTTTAACCACTCCTGTAACACTAGTTACAGATTCCGATGCTTCACTTCAGGTTTACTGTATCCCTTGGACCCTCTTATTGACGATGAAACACAGAAATTGCATCGGAATTAAATACAAAAGGCACAATGCCGACTTAAGGACAAGAAGACTGACTCTTCTTACTGACCATTCCTGTGACATTATTTATAGATTCCGATGCTTCACTTCAGGTTTACTGTATCCCTTGGACCTTCTTATTGACGATGAAACGCAGAAATTGCATCGGAATTAAATACAAAAGGCACAATGCCGACTTAAGTACATGAAGACCGACACTTCATACTGACAATGTTTTTAACCATTCCTGTGACACTAGTTATAGATTCCGATGCTTCACTCCAGGTTTACTGTATCCCTTAAACATTCTTATTGACGATGAAACACAGAAATTGCATCGGAATTACATACAAAAGGCACAATGCCGACTTAAGTACATGAAGACCGACACTTCTTACTGAGTATGGTTTGAACCATTCCTGTAACACTAGTTAGTGATTCTGACGGTTCACTTCAGGTTTACTGTATCCCTTGGACCATCTTATTGACGATGAAACACAGAAATTGCATCGGAATTAAATACAAATGGCACAATGCCGACTTAAGGACAAGAAGACTGACTCTGCCTACTGATCATTCCTGTGACACTAGTTATTGATTCCGATGTTTCACTTCAGGTTTACTGTATCCCTTGGACCTTCTTATTGACGATGAAACACAGAAATTGCATCGGAATTAAATACAAAAGGCACAATGCAGACTTAAGTACATGAAGACCGACACTTCTTTCTGACTATGATTTGAACCATTCCTGTGACACTAGTTATAGATTCCGATGCTTCAATCCAGGTTTACTGTATCCCTTGGACCTTCTTATTGACAATGAAACACAGAAATTGCACCGGAATTAAATACAAGAGGCACACGGCGACTCAAGTACATGAAGACCGACACTTCTTACTGACTATGCTTTGAACGATTCCTGGAACACTAGTTATAGATTCCGATGCTTCACGTCATGCTTACTGTATCCCTTGGACCTTCTTATTGACGAGGAAACACATAAATTGCATCGGAAATAAATACAAAAGGCACAATGCCGACTTAAGGACAAGAAGACTGACTCTTCCTACTGACCATTCCTGTGAAACTAGTTATAGATTCCGATGCATCACTTCAGGTTTACTGTATCCCTTGGACCTTCGTATTGACGATGAAACACAGAAATAGCATCGGATTTAAATACAAAAGGCAGAATGCCGACTTAAGTACATGAAGACCGACACTTCTTTCTGACTATGTTTTGAACCATTCCTGTGACACTAGTTACAGATTCCGATGCTTCACTTCAGGTTTACTGTATCCCTTGGTCCTTCTTATTGACGATGAAACACAGAAATTGCATCGGAATTAAATACAAAGGCACAATGCCGACTTACGTACATGAAGACCAACACTTCTTACCGTCTATGTTTTGAACCATTCCTGTTACACTAGTTATAAATTCCGATGCTTCACTTCAGGTTTACTGTATCCCTTGGACCATCTTAGTGACGATGAAACACTGAAATTGCATCGGAATTAAATACAATGGGCACAATGCCGACTTAAGTACATGACGACCGACACTTCTTACTGACTATGTTTTGAACCATTCCTGTAACACTAGTTATAGATTCCGATGCTTCACTTCAGGTTTACTGTATCCTTTGGACCTTCATATTGACGATGAAACACAGAAATTGCATCGGAATTAAATACAAAAGGCACAATGCCGACTTAAGGACAAGAAGACTGACTCTTCTTACTGACCATTCCTGTGACATTAGTTATAGATTCCGATGCTTCACGTCAGGTTTACTGTATCCCTTGGACCCTCTTATTGACGATGAAACACAGAAATTGCATCGGAATTAAATACAAAAGGCACAATGCCGACTTAAGTACATTAAGACCGACACTTCTTACTGACTATGTTTTGAACCATTCCTGTGACACTAGCTATAGATTCCGATGCTTCACTTCAGGTTTACTGTATCCCTTGGACCTTCTTATTGACGATGAAACACAGAAAATGCATCGGAATTAAATACAAAAGGCACAATGCCGACTTAAGGGCAAGAAGACTGACTCTTTCTACTGACCATTCCTGTGACACTAGTTATAGATTCCGATGCTTCACTTCAGGTTTACTGTATCCCTTGGACCTTCTTATTGACGATGAAACACAGAAATTGCATCGGAATTAAATACAAAAGGCACAATGCCGACTTAAGTACAAGAAGACCGACACTTCGTACTGACAATGTTTTTAACCATTCCTGTGACACTAGCTATAGATTCCGATGCTTCACTCCAGGTTTACTGTATCCCTTAAACATTCTTATTGACGATGAAACACAGAAATTGCATCGGAATTACATACAAAAGGCACAATGCGTACTTAAGTACATGAAGACCGAAACTTCTCACTGAGTATGGTTTGACCCATTCCTGTAACACTAATTATTGATTCTGATGGTTCACTTCAGGTTTACTGTATCCCTTGGACCATCTTATTGACGATGAAACACAGAAATTGCATCGGAATTAAATACAAATGGCACACGGCGACTCAAGTACATGAAGACCGACACTTCTTTCTGACTATGCTTTGAACGATTCCTGTAACACTAGTTATAGATTCCGATGCTTCACTTCATGCTTACTGTTTCCCTTGGACCTTCTTATTGACGAGGAAACACAGAAATAGCATCGGATTTAAATACAAAAGGCACAATGCCGACTTAAGTACATGAAGACCGACACTTCTTTCTGACTATGTTTTGCACCATTCCTGTGACACTAGTTATAGATTCCGATGCTTCACTTCAGGTTTACTGTATCCCTTGGACCTTCTTATTGACAATGAAACACAAAAATTGCATCGGAATTAAATACAAAGGCACAATGCCGACTTAGGTACATGAAGACCGACACTTCTTACTGACTATGTTTTGAACCATTCCTGGGACACCAGTTGAAGATTCCGATGCTTCACTCCAGGTTTACTGTATCCCTTGAACCTTCTTATTGACGATGAAACACAGAAATTGCTCCGGAATTAAATACAAAAGGCACAATGCCGACTTTAGTTTACGAAGACCGACACTTCTTACTGACAATGTTTTGAACCATTCCTGTGACACTAGTTATAGATTCCGATGCTTCACTCCAGGTTTACTGTATCCCTTGGACCTTCTTATTGACGATGAAACACAGAAATTGCATTGGAATTACTTACAAAAGACACAATGCCGACTTAAGTACATGAAGACCGACACTTCTTACTGAGTATGTTTTGATCCATTCCTGTAACACTAGTTATTGATTCTGATGGTTCACTTCAGGTTTACTGTATCCCTTGGACCTCCTTATTGACGATGAAACACTGAAATTGCATCGGAATTAAATACAAAAGGCACAATGCCGACTTAAGGACAAGAAGACTGACTCTTCTTACTGACCATTCCTGTGACACTAGTTATAGATTCCGATGCTTGACTTCAGGTTTCCTGTATCCCTTGGACCTTCTTATTGACGATGAAACACAGAAATTGCATTGGAATTAAATACAAAACGCACAATGCCGACTTAAGTACATGAAGACCGACACTTCTTACTGACTATGTTTTGAACCATTCCTGTGACACTAGTTATAGATTCCGATGCTTCACTTCAGGTTTACTGTATCCCTTGGACCTTCTTATTGACGATGAAACACAGAAATTGCATCGGAATTAAATACAAAAGGCACAATGCCGACTTAAGGGCAAGAAGACTGACTCTTCCTACTGACCATTCCTGTGACACTAGTTATAGATTCCGATGCTTCACTTCAGGTTTAGTGTATCCCTTCGACCTTTTTACCGACGATGAAACACAGAAATTGCATCCGAATTAAATACAAAAAGCACAATGCCGACTTAAGGACAAGAAGACTGACTCTTCCTACTGACCATTCCTGTGACACTAGTTATAGATTCCGATGCTTCACTTCAGGTTTACTGTATCCCTTGGACCTTCTTATTGACGATGAAACACAGAAATTGCATCGGAATTAAATACAAAAGACACAATGCCGACTTAAGTACATGAAGACCGACACTTCTTTCTGACTATGTTTTGAACCATTCCTGTGACACTAGTTATAGATTCCGATGCTTCAATCCAGGTTTACTGTATCCCTTGGACCTTCTTATTGACGATGAAACACAGAAATTGCATTGGAATTACATACAAAAGACACAATGCCGACTTAAGTACATGAAAACCCACACTTCTTACTGAGTATGTTTTGATCCATTCCTGTAACACTAGTTATTGATTCTGATGGTTCACTTCAGGTTTACTGTATCCCTTGGACCTTCTTATTGACGATGAAACACTGAAATTGCATCGGAATTAAATACAAAAGGCACAATGCCGACTTAAAGACAAGAAGACTGACTCTTCTTACTGACCATTCCTGTGACACTAGTTATAGATTCCGATGCTTGACTTCAGGTTTACTGTATCCCTTGGACCTTCTTATTGACGATGAATCACAGAAATTGCATCGGAATTAAATACAAAACGCACAATGCCGACTTAAGTACATGAAGACCGACACTTCTTACTGACTATGTTTTGAACCATTCCTGTGACACTAGTTATAGATTCCGATGCTTCACTTCAGGTTTACTGTATCCCTTGGACCTTTTTACCGACGATGAAACACAGAAATTCCATCCGAATTAAATACAAAAAGCACAATGCCGACTTAAGGACAAGAAGACCGACTCTTCCTACTGACCATTCCTGTGACACTAGTTATAGATTCCGATGCTTCACTTCAGGTTTAGTGTATCCCTTCGACCTTTTTACCGACGATGAAACACAGAAATTGCATCCGAATTAAATACAAAAAGCACAATGCCGACTTAAGGACAAGAAGACTGACTCTTCCTACTGACCATTCCTGTGACACTAGTTATAGATTCCGATGCTTCACTTCAGGTTTACTGTATCCCTTGGACCTTCTTATTGACGATGAAACGTAGAAATTGCATCGGAATTAAATACAAAAGACACAATGCAGACTTAAGTACATGAAGACCGACACTTCTTTCTGACTATGTTTTGAACCATTCCTGTGACACTAGTTATAGATTCCGATGCTTCAATCCAGGTTTACTGTATCCCTTGGACCGTCTTATTGACGATGAAACACAGAAATTATATCGGAATTAAATACAAAAGGCACAATGCCGACTTAAGTACATGAAGACGGACACTTCCTACTGTTATGTTTTGAACCATTCCTGTGACACTAGTTATAGATTCCGATGCTTCTCTTCAGGTTTACTGTATCCCTTGGACCATCTTATTGGCGATGAAACACAGAAATTGCATCGGATTAAATACAAAAGGCACAAGGCCGACTTAAGGACAAGAAGACTGACTCTTCCTACTGACCACTCCTGTGACACTAGTTATAGATTCCGATGCTTCACTTCAGGTTTTCTGTATCACTTGGACCTTCTTATTGACGATGAAACACAGAAATTGCATCGGAATTAAATACAAAAGGCACAATGCCGACTTAAGTACATGAAGTCCGACACTTCTTACTATGTTTTGAACCATTCCTGCGACACTAGTAAAAGATTCCGATGCTTCACTTCAGGTTTACTGTATTCCTTGGACCTTCTTATTGACGATGAAACACAGAAATTGCATCGGAAATAAATACAAAAAGCACAATGCCGACTTAAGGACAAGAAGACTGACTCTTCCTACTGACCATTCCTGTGACACTAGTTATAGATTCCGATGCTTCACTTCAGGTATACTGTATCCCTTGGACCTTCTTTTTGACGATGAAACACAGAAATTGCTTCGGAATTAAATACAAATGGCACAATGCCGACTTAAGGAGAAGAAGACTGACTCTTCCTACTGACCATTCCTGTGACACTAGTTATAGATTCCGATGCTTCACTTCAGGATTTCTGTATCCCTTGGACCTTCTTATTGACGATGAAACACAGAAATTGCATCGGAATTAAATACAAAAGGCACAATGCCGACTTAAGTACATAGAGACCGACACTTCTTACTGACTATGTTTTGAACCATTCCTGTGACACTAGTTATAGATTCCGATGCTTCACTTCAGGTTTTCTGTATCCCTTGGACCTTCTTATTGACGATGAAACACAGAATTTGCATCGGAATTAAATACAAAAGACACAATGCCGACTTAAGGACAAGAAGGCTGACTCTTCCTACTGACCATTCCTGTGACACTAGTTACAGATTCCGATGCTTCACTTCAGGTTTATTCTATACCTTGGACCTTCTTATTGACGATGAAACACAGAAATTGCAACGGAATTAATTACAAAAGGCACAAAGCCGACTTAAGTACATGAAGACCGACAGTTCTTACTGACTATGTTTTAAACCATTCCTGTAACACTAGTTATAGATTCCGATGCTTCACGTCAGGTTTTCTGTATCCCTTGGACCATCTTATTGACGATGAAACACAGAAATTGCATCGGAATTAATTACAAATGGCACAATGCCGACTTAAGGACAAGAAGACTGAATCTTCCTACTGACCATTCCTGTGACACTAGTTATAGATTCCGACGCTTCACTTCAGGTTTACTGTAACCCTTGGACCTTCTTATTGACGATGAAACACAGAAATTGCATCGGAATTAAATACAAGAGGCACAATGCCGACTTAAGTACATGAAGACCGACACTTCTTACTGACTATGCTTTGAACCATTCCTGTGACACTAGTTATAGATGCCGACGCTTCACTCCAGGTTTACTGTCTCCCTTGGACCTTCTTATTGACGATGAAACACAGAAATTGCATCGGAATGAAATACAAATAGCACAATGCCGACTTAAGTACATGAAGGCCGACACATCTTACTGACTAAGTTTTGAACCCGTCCTGTAATACTAGTTATAGATTCCGATGCTTCACTTCAGGTTTACTGTATCCCTTGGACCTTCTTATTGACGATAAAACACAGAAATTGCATCGGAATCAAAAACAAAGGGCACAATGCCCACTTAAGTACAAGAAGACTGGATCTTCTTACTGTCTATGTTTTGAACCATTCCTGTGACACTAGTTATAGATTCCGATGCTTCACTTCTGGTTTACTGTATTCCTTGGACGTTCTTATTGACGATGAAACACAGAAATTGCATCGGAATTAAATACAAATGGCACAATGCCGACTTAAGTACAAGAAGACTGACTCTTCCTACTGTCTAAGTTTTGAACCATTCCTGTGACACTAGTTATAGATTCCGATGTTTGACATCAGTTTTACTGTATCCCTTGGACCTTCTTATTGACGATGAAACACAGAAATTGCATCGGAATTAAATACAAAAGGCACAATGCCGACTTAAGTACAAGAAGACTGCCCCTTCTTACTGTCTATGTTTTGAACCAATCCTGTGACACTAGTTAGAGATTCCGATGCTTCACTGCAGGTTTACTGCATCCCTTGGACCTTCTTATTGACAATGAAACACAGAAATTGCATCGGAATTAAATACAAAATGCACAATGCCGACTTAAGTACAAAAAGACTGACTCTTCTTACTGACTATGTTTTGAACCGTTCCTGTGACACTATTTATAGATTCCGATGCTTCACTTCAGGGTTACTGTATCCCTCTGACCTTCTTATGGATGGTGAAACACAGAAATTGCATCGGAATTAAATACAAAAGTCACAAAGCCGACTTAAGTACAGGAAGACTGACACTTTCTACCGACTATTTTTTGAACCATTCCTGTGACACTACTTATAGATTCAGAGGCTTCACTTCACGTTTACTGTACCCCTCTGACCTTCTTATTGACGATGAAACACTGAAATTGCATCGGAATTAAATAGAAAAGGCACAATGCCGACTTAAGTACAAGACGACTGACTCTTCTTACTGTCTATGGTTTGAACCATTCCTATGACACTAGTTATAGATTCCAATGTTTGACTTGAGTTTTACTGTTTCCCTTGGACCTTCTAATTGACAATGAAACACTGAAATTGCATTGGAATGAAATACAAAAGGCACAATGCCGACTTAAGTACTGTCTATGTTTTGAACCATTCCAGTGACACTAGTTATAGATTCCGATGCTTCACTCCAGGATTACTGTCTCCCTTGGACCTTCTTATTGACGATGAAAACAGAAGTTGCATCGGAATTAATTACAAAAGGGATAAGGCTGACTTAAGGACAAGAAGACTGTCTCCTCTTACTGACTATGTTTTGAACCATTCCTGTGACACTAGTTATAGATTCCGATGCTTCACATCAGGTTCACTGTATCCCTCTGACCGTCTTATTGAAGATGAAACACAGACATTGCACCGGAATTAAAAACAAAAAGCACAATGCCGACTTAAGTACAAGAAGACTGACTCTTCTCACTGTCTATGTTTTGAACCATTCCATAGACACTAGTTATAGATTCCGATGCTTCACTCCAGGTTTACTGTATCCCTTGGACCTTCTTATTGGCGATGAAACACTGAAATTGCATCGGAATTAAATAGAAAATGCACAATGCCGACTTAAGTACAAGAAGACTGACTCTTGTTACTGTCTATGTTTTGAACCATTCCTGCGACACTAGTTATGGATTCCTATGCTTGACTTCAGTTTTACTGTATCCCTTGGACCTTTTTATTGACGATGAAACACAGAAATTGCATCGGAATTAAATTCAAAAGGCACAATGCCGACTTATGAACATGAAGACTGACTCTTCTTACTGACTATGCTTTGAACCATTCCTGTGACACTAGTTATAGATTCCGATGCTACACTCCAGGTTTACTGTATCCCTTGGATCTTCTTATTGACGATGAAACACAGAAATTGCATCGGAAGTAAATACAAAAGGCACAATGCCGATTTAAGGACAGCAAGACTGACTCTTCTTACTGACTGTGTTTTAAACCATTCATGTGACACTAGTTATAGATTCCGATGCTTCACTTCAGGTTTACTGTATCCCTTCCGTCCTTCTTATTGACGATGAAACACAGAAATTGCATCGGAATTAAATACAAAAGACACAATGCCGACTTAAGGACAAGAAGACTGACTCTTCCTACTGACCATTCCTGTGACACTAGTTATAGATTCCGATGCTTCACTTCAGGTTTACTGTATCCCTTGGACCTTCTTATTGACGATGAAACACAGAAATTGCTTCGGAATTAAATACAAAATTCACAATGCAGAGTTAAGTACATGAAGACCGACAATTCGTACTGACAATGTTTTGAACCATTCCTGTGACACTAGTTATAGATTCCGATGCTTCACTCCAGGTTTACTGTATCCCTTGGACCTTCGTATCGACGATGAACACAGAATTTGCATCGGAATTACATACAAAAGGCACTATGCCGACATAAGTACATGAAGACCGACACTTCTTACTGACTATGTTTGAACCATTCCTGTAACACTAGTTATTGATTCTGATGGTTCACTTCAGGTATACTGTATCCCTTATACCTTCTTATTGACGATGAGACACAGAAATTGCATCGGAATTAAATACAAATGGCACAATACCGACTAGAGGACAAGAAGACTGACTCTTCCTACTGACCATTCCTGTGACACTAGTTATAGATTCCGATGCTTCACTTCAGGTTTACTGTATCCCTTGGACCTTCTTTTTGACGATGAAACACAGAAATTGCTTCGGAATTAAATACAAATGGCACAATGCCGACTTAAGGACAAGAAGACTGACTCTTCCTACTGACCATTCCTGTGACACTAGTTATAGATTCCGATGCTTCACTTCAGGATTTCTGTATCCCTTGGACCTTCTTATTGACGATGAAACACAGAAATTGCATCGGAATTAAATACAAAAGGCACAATGCCGACTTAAGTACATAGAGACCGACACTTCTTACTGACTATGTTTTGAACCATTCCTGTGACACTAGTTATAGATTCCGATGCTTCACTTCAGGTTTTCTGTATCCCTTGGACCTTCTTATTGACGATGAAACACAGAATTTGCATCGGAATTAAATACAAAAGACACAATGCCGACTTAAGGACAAGAAGGCTGACTCTTCCTACTGACCATTCCTGTGACACTAGTTACAGATTCCGATGCTTCACTTCAGGTTTATTCTATACCTTGGACCTTCTTATTGACGATGAAACACAGAAATTGCAACGGAATTAATTACAAAAGGCACAAAGCCGACTTAAGTACATGAAGACCGACAGTTCTTACTGACTATGTTTGAACCATTCCTGTAACACTAGTTATTGATTCTGATGGTTCACTTCAGGTATACTGTATCCCTTATACCTTCTTATTGACGATGAGACACAGAAATTGCATCGGAATTAATTACAAATGGCACAATGCCGACTTAAGGACAAGAAGACTGAATCTTCCTACTGACCATTCCTGTGACACTAGTTATAGATTCCGACGCTTCACTTCAGGTTTACTGTAACCCTTGGACCTTCTTATTGACGATGAAACACAGAAATTGCATCGGAATTAAATACAAGAGGCACAATGCCGACTTAAGTACATGAAGACCGACACTTCTTACTGACTATGCTTTGAACCATTCCTGTGACACTAGTTATAGATGCCGACGCTTCACTCCAGGTTTACTGTCTCTCTTGGACCTTCTTATTGACGATGAAACACAGAAATTGCATCGGAATTAAATACAAATAGCACAATGCCGACTTAAGTACATGAAGGCCGACACTTCTTACTGACTAAGTTTTGAACCCGTCCTGTAATACTAGTTATAGATTCCGATGCTTCACTTCAGGTTTACTGTATCCCTTGGACCTTCTTATTGACGATAAAACACAGAAATTGCATCGGAATCAAAAACAAAGATCACAATGCCCACTTAAGTACAAGAAGACTGGATCTTCTTACTGTCTATGTTTTGAACCATTCCTGTGACACTAGTTATAGATTCCGATGCTTCACTTCTGGTTTACTGTATTCCTTGGACGTTCTTATTGACGATGAAACACAGAAATTGCATCGGAATTAAATACAAATGGCACAATGCCGACTTAAGTACAAGAAGACTGACTCTTCCTACTGTCTAAGTTTTGAACCATTCCTGTGACACTAGTTATAGATTCCGATGTTTGA
The DNA here is from genome assembly GCF_021461395.2 of Schistocerca americana. NCBI lineage: Eukaryota > Metazoa > Arthropoda > Insecta > Orthoptera > Acrididae > Schistocerca > Schistocerca americana. The sequence goes on from NC_060125.1 coordinate 30,869,765, forward strand.
CATCAGTTTTACTGTATCCCTTGGACCTTCTTATTGACGATGAAACACAGAAATTGCATCGGAATTAAATACAAAAGGCACAATGCCGACTTAAGTACAAGAAGACTGCCCCTTCTTACTGTCTATGTTTTGAACCAATCCTGTGACACTAGTTAGAGATTCCGATGCTTCACTGCAGGTTTACTGCATCCCTTGGACCTTCTTATTGACAATGAAACACAGAAATTGCATCGGAATTAAATACAAAATGCACAATACCGACTTAAGTACAAAAAGACTGACTCTTCTTACTGACTATGTTTTGAACCGTTCCTGTGACACTAGTTATAGATTCCGATGCTTCACTTCAGGGTTACTGTATCCCTCTGACCTTCTTATGGATGGTGAAACACAGAAATTGCATCGGAATTAAATACAAAAGTCACAAAGCCGACTTAAGTACAGGAAGACTGACACTTTCTACCGACTATTTTTTGAACCATTCCTGTGACACTACTTATAGATTCAGAGGCTTCACTTCACGTTTACTGTACCCCTCTGACCTTCTTATTGACGATGAAACACTGAAATTGCATCGGAATTAAATAGAAAAGGCACAATGCCGACTTAAGTACAAGACGACTGACTCTTCTTACTGTCTATGGTTTGAACCATTCCTATGACACTAGTTATAGATTCCAATGTTTGACTTGAGTTTTACTGTTTCCCTTGGACCTTCTAATTGACAATGAAACACTGAAATTGCATTGGAATGAAATACAAAAGGCACAATGCCGACTTAAGTACTGTCTATGTTTTGAACCATTCCAGTGACACTAGTTATAGATTCCGATGCTTCACTCCAGGATTACTGTCTCCCTTGGACCTTCTTATTGACGATGAAAACAGAAGTTGCATCGGAATTAATTACAAAAGGGATAAGGCTGACTTAAGGACAAGAAGACTGTCTCCTCTTACTGACTATGTTTTGAACCATTCCTGTGACACTAGTTATAGATTCCGATGCTTCACATCAGGTTTACTGTATCCCTCTGACCGTCTTATTGAAGATGAAACACAGACATTGCACCGGAATTAAAAACAAAAAGCACAATGCCGACTTAAGTACAAGAAGACTGACTCTTCTCACTGTCTATGTTTTGAACCATTCCATTGACACTAGTTATAGATTCCGATGCTTCACTCCAGGTTTACTGTATCCCTTGGACCTTCTTATTGACGATGAAACACTGAAATTGCATCGGAATTAAATAGAAAATGCACAATGCCGACTTAAGTACAAGAAGACTGACTCTTGTTACTGTCTATGTTTTGAACCATTCCTGCGACACTAGTTATGGATTCCTATGCTTGACTTCAGTTTTACTGTATCCCTTGGACCTTTTTATTGACGATGAAACACAGAAATTGCATCGGAATTAAATTCAAAAGGCACAATGCCGACTTATGAACATGAAGACTGACTCTTCTTACTGACTATGTTTTGAACCATTCCTGTGACACTAGTTATAGATTCCGATGCTACACTCCAGGTTTACTGTTTCCCTTGGATCTTCTTATTGACGATGAAACACAGAAATTGCATCGGAAGTAAATACAAAAGGCACAATGCCGATTTAAGGACAGCAAGACTGACTCTTCTTACTGACTGTGTTTTAAACCATTCATGTGACACTAGTTATAGATTCCGATGCTTCACTTCAGGTTTACTGTATCCCTTCCGTCCTTCTTATTGACGATGAAACACAGAAATTGCATCGGAATTAAATACAAAAGGCACAATGCCGACTTAAGTACAAGAAGACTGACTCTTCTTACTGTCTATGTTTTGAACCATTACTGTGACACTAGTTATAGATTCCGATGTTTGACTTCAGTTTTACTGTATCCCTTGGACCTTCTTATTGATGATGAAACACAGAAATTGCAACGGAATTAAATACAAAAATCACAATGCCGACTTAAGTACATGAAGACCGACACTTCTTACTGACTATGTGTTTAACCGTTCCTGTGACACTAGTTATAGTTTCCGATGCTTCACTTCTGGTTTACTGTATCCCTTGGGCCATCTTATTGACGATGAAACACAGAAATTGCATCGGAATTAAATACAAAAGGCACAATGCCGACTTAAGTACATGAAGACCGACACTTCTTACTGACTATTATTTTGAACCATTCCTGTGACACTAGTTATAGATTCCGATGCTTCACTTTAGGATTACTGTATCCCTTGGACCTTCTTATTGACGATGAAACACAGAAATTGCTTCGGAATTGAATACAAAAGGCACAATGCCGACTTACGTACATGAAGACCGATACTTCTTACTGACTATGTTTTTACCATTCATGTAACACTAGTAATAGATTCCGATGCTTCACTTCAGGTTTACTGTATCCCTTGGACCTTATTATTGACGATGAAACACAGAAATTGCATCGGAATGAAATACAAAAGGCACAATGCCGACTTAAGGACAAGAAGACTGACTCTTCTTACTGACCATTCCTGTGACACTAGTTATAGATTCCGATGCTTCACTTCTGGTTTACTGTATCCCTTGGACCTTCTTATGGACGATGAAACACAGAAATTGCATCGGAATTAAATACAAAAGGCACAATGCCGACTTAGGTACATGAAGACCGACACTTCTTACTGACTATGTTTTGAACCATTCCTGTAACACTAGTTATAGATTCCGATGCTTCACTCCCGGTTTACGGTATCCCTTGGACCTTCTTAGTAACGATGAAACACAGAAATTGTATCGAAATTAAATACAAAAGTCACAATGCCGACTTAAGTACATGAAGACCGACACTTCTTACTGACTATCTTTTGAACCATTTCTGTATCACTAGTTATAGATTCCGATGCTTCACTTCAGGTATACTGTATACCTCTCACCATCTTATTGACGATGAAACTCTGAAATTGCATCGGAATTAAATAGAAAAGCACAATGCTGTCTTAAGTACAAGAATACTGACTCTTCTTACTGTCTATGTTTTGAACCAATCCTGTGACACTAGTTATAGATTCCGATGCTTCTCTTCAGGTTTACTGTATCCCTTCCGTCCTTCTTATTGACGATGAAACACAGAAATTGCATCGGAATTAAATACAAAAGGCACAATTCCGGCTTAAGTACAAAGAGACTGACTCTTTTTACTGACTATGATTTGAATCATTTTTGTGACACTAGTTATTGATTCCGATGCTTCACTTTAGGTTTGCTGTATCCCTCTGACCTTCTTATTGACCATGAAACACAGAAATTGCAACGGAATTAAATAAAAATGCACAATGCCGAATTAAGTACCAGATAACTGACACTTCTTACTGACTATGTTTTTAACCATTCCTGTGACACTAGTTATGGATTCCGATGCTTCACTTCAGGTTTACTGTATCCCTCTGATCTTCTTATTGACGATGAAACACCGAAATTGCATCGGAATTAAATGCAAAAATCACAATGCCGACTTAAGTACAAGAAGACTGACTCTTCTTACTGTCTATGTTTTGAGCCATTCCTGTGACACTGGTTATAGATTCCGATGTTTGACTTCACTTTTACTGTATCCCTTGGACCCTCTTATTGATGATGAAACACAGAAATTGCATCGGAATTAAATACAAATGGCACAATGCCGACTTATGTACATGAAGACCGACACTTCTTACTGACTATGTTTTTAACCATTCCTGTGACACTAGTTATAGTTTCCGATGCCTGACTTCTGGTTTACTGTATCCCTTGGGCCATCTTATTGACGATGAAACACAGAAATTGCATCGGAATTAAATACAAAAAGCAAAATGCCGACTTAAGTACATGAAGACCGACACTTCTTACTTACTATGTTTTGAACCATTCCTGCGACCCTAGTTATAGATTCCGATGCTTCACTCCAGGTTTACTGCATCCCTTGGACCTTCTTATTGACGATGAAACACAGAAATTGCATCGGAATTAAATACAAAAGGCACAATGCCGACTTAAGTACATGAAGACCGAGACTTCTTACTGACTATTATTTTGAACCATTCCTGTGACACTAGTTATAGATTCCGATGCTTCACTTCAGGATTGCTGTATCCCTTGGACCTTTTTCTTGACGATGAAACACAGAAATTGAATCGGAATTAAATCCAAAGGCACAATGCCGACTTAAGTACATGAAGACTGACCCTTCTTACTGACTATGTTTTGAACCATTCCTGTGACACTAGTTATAGATTCCGATGCTACACTCCAGGTATACTGTATCCCTTGGACCTTCTTATTGACGATGAAACACAGAAATTGCATCGGAAGTAAATACAAAAGGCACAATGCCGACTTAAGGACAACAAGACTGACTCTTCTTACTGACTATGTTTTGAACCATTCCTGTGACTCTAGTTACAGATTCCGATGCTTCACTTCAGGTTTACTGTATCCCTCTGACCATCTTATTGACGATGAAACACTGAAATTGCATCGGAATTAAATAGAAAAGCACAATGCCGTCGTAAGTACAAGAAGACTGACTCTTCTTACTGTCTATGTTTTGAACCAATCCTGTGACACTAGTTATAGATTCCGATGCTTCTCTTCAGGTTTACTGTATCCCTTCCGTCCTTCTTATTGACGATGAAACACAGAAATTGCATCGGAATTAAATACAAAAGGCACAATGCCGACTTAAGTACAAAAAGACTGACTCTTCTTACTGACTATGATTTGAACCATTTTTGTGACACTAGTAATAGATTCCGTTGCTTCACTTTAGGTTTGCTGTATCCCTCTGACCTTCTTATTGACCATGAAACACAGAAATTGCAACGGAATTAAATAAAAATGCACAATGCCGAATTAAGTACCAGAAGACTGACTCTCCTTACTGACTATGTTTTGAACCATTCCTGTGACACTAGTTATGGATTCCGATGCTTCACTTCAGGTTTACTGTATCCCTCTGATCTTCGTATTGACGATGAAACACCGAAATTGCATCGGAATTAAATGCAAAAGGCACAATGCCGACTTAAGTACAAGAAGACTGACTCTTCTTACTGTCTATGTTTTGAACCATTCCTGTGACACTAGTTATAGATTCCGATGTTTGACTTCAGTTTTACTGTATCCCTTGGACCTTCTTATTGATGATGGAACACAGAAATTGCATCGGAATTAAATACAAAAGGCACAATGCCGACTTAAGTACATGAAGACCGACACTTCTTACTGACTATGTTTTACCATTCCTGTGACACTACTTATAGTTTCCGATGCTTCACTTCTGGTTTACTGTATCCCTTGGGCCATCTTACTGACGATGAAACACAGAAATTGCATCGGAATTATATACAAAAGGCACAATGCCGACTTAAGTACATGAAGACCGACACTTCTTACTGACTATTATTTTGAACCATTCCTGTGACACTAGTTATAGATTCCGATACTTCACTTCAGGATTACTGTATCCCTTGGACCTTCTTATTGACGATGAAACACAGAAATTGCTTCGGAATTGAATACAAAAGGCACAATGCCGACTTACGTACATGAAGACCGATACTTCTTACTGACTATGTTTTGAACCATTCCTGTAACACTAGTTATAGATTCCGATGCTTCACTTCTGGTTTACTGTATCCCTTGGACCTTATTATTGACGATGAAACACAGAAATTGCATCGGAATTAAATACAAAAGGCACAATGCCGACTTAAGGACAAGAAGACTGACTCTTCTTACTGACCATTCCTGTGACACTTGTTATAGATTCTGATGCTTCACCTCTGGCTTACTGTATCCCTTGGACCTTCTTATGGACGATGAAACACAGAAATTGCATCGGAATTAAATACAAAAGGCACAATGCCGACTTAAGTACATGAAGACCGACACTTCTTACTGACTATGTTTTGAACCATTCCTGTAACACGAGTTATAGATTCCGATGCTTCACTCCAGGTTTACTATTTCCCTTGGACCTTCTTAGTGACGATGAAACACAGAAATTGTATCGAAATTAAATACAAAATTCACAATGCCGACCTAAGTACAAGAAGACTGACCCTTCTTACTGTCTATGTTATGAACCAATCCTGTGACACTAGTTATAGATTCCGATGCTTCTCTTCAGGTTTACTGTATCCCTTCCGTCCTTCTTATTTACGATGAAACACAGAAATTGCATCGGAATTAAATACCAAAGGCACAATGCAGACTTAAGTACAAAAAGACTGACTCTTCTTACTCACTGTGATTTGAACCATTTTTGTGACACTAGTTATAGATTCCGATGCTTCACATTAGGTTTGCTGTATCCCTCTGACCTTCTAATTGACCATGAAACACAGAAATTGCAACGGAATTAAATAAAAATGCACAATGCCGAATTAAGTACCAGAAGACTGACTCTTCTTACTGACTATGTTTTGAACCATTCCTGTGACACTAGTTAAGGATTCCGATGCTTCACTTCAGGTTTACTGTATCCCTCTGATCTTCTTATTGACGATGAAACACCGAAATTGCATCGGAATTAAATGCAAAAGGCATAATGCCGACTTAAGTTCAAGAAGACTGACTCTTCATACTGTCTATGTTTTGAACCATTCCTGTGACACCAGTTATAGATTCCGATGCTAGACTTCAGTTTTACTGTATCCCTTGGACCTTGTTATTGATAATGAAACACAGAAATTGCATCGGAATTAAATACAAAAGGCACAATGCCGACTTAAGTACATGAAGACCGACACTTCTTACTGACTATGTTTTTAACCAATCCTGTGACACTAGTTATAGTTTCCGATGCTTGACTTCTGGTTTACTGTATCCCTTGGGCCATCTTATAGACGATGAAACACAGAAATTGCATCGGAATTAAATACAAAAGGCACAATGCCGACCTAAGTACATGAAGACCGACACTTCTTACTTACTATGCTTTGAACCATTCCAGTGACACTAGTTATAGATTCCGATGCTTCACTCCAGGTTTACTGCATCCCTTGGACCTTCTTATTGACGATGAAACACAGAAATTGCATCGGAATTAAATACAAAAGGCACAATGCCGACTTAAGTACATGAAAAATGACACTTCTTACTGACTATGTTTTGAACCATTCCTGTGACACTAGTTATAGATTCCGATGCTTCACTTCAGGTTTACTGTATCCCTTGGACCTTCTTATTGACGATAAAAGACAGAAATTGCATCGGAATTAAATACAAAAAGCATTATGCCGACTTAAGGACGAGAAGTCTGACTCTTCCTGCTGACCATTCCTGTGACACTAGTTATAGATTCCGATGCTTCACTTCTTTATTACTGTATCCCTTGGACCTTCTTATTGACGATGAAACACAGAAATTGCATCGGAATTAAATACGAAAGGCACAATGCCGACTTAAGTACATGAAGACCGCCACATCCTACTGACTATGTTTTGAACCATTCCTGTGACACTAGTTATAGATTCCGATGCTTCACCTCAGGTTTACTGTATCCCTTGGACCTTCTTATTGACGATGAAACACAGAAATTCCATCGGAATTAAATTCAAAAGCCACAATGCCGACTTAAGGACAAGAAGACTGACTCTTCCTACTGACCATTCCTGTGACACTAGTTACAGATTCCGATGCTTCACTTCAGGTATACTGTATCCCTTGGACCTTCTTATTGACGATGAAACACAGAAATTGCATCGGATTTAAATACAAAAGGCACAATGCCGACTTAACCACATGAAGACCGACTCTTCTTACTGACTATGTTTTGAACCACTCCTGTGACACTAGTTATAGATTCCGATGCTTCACTTCAGGTTTACTGTATCCCTTGGTCCTTCTTATTGACGATGAAACACAGAATATGCATCGGAATTAAATACAAAAGGCACAATGCCGACTTAAGGACGAGATAACTGACTCTTCCGACTGACCATTCCTGTGACACTAGTTATAGATTCCGATGCTTCACTTCAGGTTTACTGTATCCCTTGGACCTTCTTGTTGACGATGAAACACAGAAATTGCATCGGAATTACATCCAAAAGGCACAATGCCGACTTATGTACATGTAGACCGACACTTCTTACTGACAATGTTTTGAACCATTCCTGTGACACTAGTTATAGATTCCGATGCTTCACTCCAGGTTTACTGTATCCCTTGGACCTTCTTATTGACGATGAAACACAGTAATTCCATCGGAATTAAATAAAAAAGGCACAATGCCGACTTAAGTACACGAAGACCGACACTTCTTACTGACTATGTTTTGAACCATTCCTGTGACACTAGTTATAGATTCCGATGCTTCACCTCAGGTTTACTGTATCCCTTGGACCTTCTTAGTGACGATGAAACACAGAAATTGTATCGAAATTAAAGACATAAGGCACATTGCCGACTTAAGTACATGAAGACTTCTTACTGACTATCATTTGAACCATTCCTGTAACACTAGTTATAGATTCCGATGCTTCACTTCAGGTTTACTGTATCCCTTGGACCTTCTTATTGACGATGAAAGACAGACATTGCATCGGAATTAAATACAAAAGGCACTATGCCGACTTATGGACGAGAAGACTGACTCTTCCTGCTGACCATTCCTGTGACACTAGTTATAGATTCCGATGCTTCACATCAGGTTTACTGTATCCCTTGGACCTTCTTATTGACGATGAAACACAGAAATTGAATCGGATTTAAATACAAAAGGCACAATGCCGACTTAACCACATGAAGACCGACACTTCTTACTGACTATGTTTTGAACCACTCCTGTGACATTAGTTATAGATTCCGATGCTTCACTTCAGGTTTACTGTATCCCTTGGTCCTTCTTATTGACGATGAAACACAGAATTTGCATCGGAATTAAATACAAAAGGCACAATGCCGACTTAAGGACGAGATAACTGACTCTTCCGACTGACCATTCCTGTGACACTAGTTATAGATTCCGATGCCTCACTTCAGGTTTACTGTATCCCTTGGACCTTCTTGTTGACGATGAAACACAGAAATTGCATCGGAATTAAATACAAAAGGCACAATGCCGACTTATGTACATGAAGACCGACACTTCTTACTGACAATGTTTTGAACCATTCCTGTGACACTAGTTATAGATTCCGATGCTTCACCTCAGGTTTACTGTATCCCTTGGACGTTCTTAGTGACGATGAAACACAGAAATTGTATCGAAATTAAATACATAAGGCACAATGCCGACTTAAGTACATGAAGACCGACACTTCTTATTGCCTATCTTTTGAACCATTCCTGTAACACTAGTTATAGATTCCGATGCTTCACTTCAGGTTTACTGTATCCCTTGGACCTACTTATTGACGATGAAAGACAGAAATTGCATCGGAATTAAATACAAAAGGCACTATGCAGACTTAAGGACGAGAAGACTGACTCTTCCTGCTGACCATTCCTGTGACACTAGTTATAGATGCCGATGCTTCACTTCAGGTATACTGTATCCCTTGGACCTTCTTATTGACAATGAAGCAGAGAAATTGCATCGGATTTAAATACAAAAGCACAATGCCGACTTAACCACATGAAGAACGACACTTCTTACTGACTATGTTTTGAACCACTCCTGTGACACTAGTTATAGATTCCGATGCTTCACTTCAGGTTTACTGTATCCTTTGGACCTTCTTATTGACGTTGAAACACGGAAATTCCATCGGAATTAAATACAAAAGGCACAATGCCGACTTAAGTACACGAAGACCGACACTTCTTACTGACTAAGTTTTGAACCATTCCTGTAACATTAGTTATAGATTCCGATGCTTCACTTCAGGTTTACTGTATCCCTTGGACCTTCTTATTGACGATGAAACACAGAAATTGAATCGGAATTAAATACAAAAGGCATAATGCCGACTGAAGTACATGAAGACCGACACCTCTTACTGACTTTGTTTTGAACCATTCCAGTGACACTAGTTATAGATTCCAATGCTTCACTCCAGGTTTACTGTATCCCTTGGACCTTCTTATTGACGATGAAACACAGATATTGCATCGGAATTAAATACAAAAGGCACAATGCCGACTTAAGTACATAATAACGGACACATTGTACTGACTATGTTTTGAACCATACCTGAGACACTAGTTATAGATTCCGATGCTTCACTTCAGGTTTACAGTAGCCCTTGGACCATCTGATTGAGGATGAAACACAGCAATAGCATAGGAATTAAATACAAAAGGCACAATGCCGACTTAAGGGCAAGAAGACTGACTCTTCCTACTGACCATCCCTGTGACACTAATTACAGATTCCGATGCTTCACTTCAGATACACTGTATCCCTTGGACCTTCTTATTGACGATGAAACACAGAAATTGCATCGGAATTAAATACAAAAGGTACAATGCCGACTTAAGTACATGAAGACCGACACTTCTTACTGACTATGTTTTGAACCATTCCTGTGACACTAGTTATAGATTCCGATGCTTCACTTCAGGTTTACTGTATCCCTTGGCCCATCTTATTGATGATAAAACACAGAAATTGCATAGGAATTAAATACAAAAGGCACAATGCCGACTTAAGGACAAGAAGACTGACTCTTCCAACTGACCATTCCTGTGACACTAGTTATAGAATCCGATGCTTCACTTCAGGTTAACTGTATCCCTTGGACCTTCTTATTGACGATGAAACACAGAAATTGCATCGGAATTAAATACAGAAGGCACAATGCCGACTTAAGTACATGAAGACCGACACTTCTTACTGACTATGTTTTGAACCATTCCCGTGACACTAGTTATAGATTCCGATGCTTGACATCAGGTTTACTGTATCCCTTGGACCTTCTTATTGACGAAGAAACACAGAAATTGCATCGGAATTAAATACAAAAGGCACGCTGCCAACTTAAGGGCAAGAAGATTGACTCTCCTTACTGAACATTCCTGTGATACTAGTTATAGATTCCGATGCTTCACTTTAGGTTTACTCTATCCCTTGGACCTTCTTATTGACGATGAAACACAGAAACTGCATCGGAATTAAATACAAAATGCACAATGCCGACTTAAATACATGAAGACCGACACTTCTTACTGACTACGATTTGAACCATTCCTGTAACACTAGTTATAACATCAGAAGCTTCTCTTCAGGTTCACAGCATCCCTTGGACCTTCTTATTGACGATGAAACACAGAAATTGCATCGGAATTAAATACAAAAGGCAAAATGCCGACTTAAGGACAAGAACACTGACTCTTCCTATTGACCATTCCTGTGACACTAGTTATAGATTCCGATGCCTCACTCCAGGTTTACTGTATCTCTTGGATCTTCGTATTGACGATGAAACACAGAAATTGCATCGGAATTAAATTCAAAAGGCACAATGCCGATTTAAGGACAAGATGACTGACTCTTCCTACTGACCAGTCCTGTGACACTAGTTATAGATTCCGATGCTTCACTTCAGGTTTACTGTATCCCTTGGACCTTCTTATTGACGATGAAACACAGAAATTGCGTCGGAATTACATACAAAAGACACAATGCCGACTTAAGTACATGAAGTCCGACACTTTTTACTGACTACGCTTTGAACCATTCCTGTAACACTAGTTATAGATTCCGATGCTTCACTTCAGGTTTACTGTATCCCTTGGACCTTCTTATTGACGATGAAACACAGAAATTGCATTGGAATTAAATACAAAAGGCACAACGCCGACTTAAGGTCAAGAAGACTGACTCTTCCTACTGAGCATTCCTGTTACGCTAGTTATAGATTCCGACGCTTCACTTCAGGTTTTCTGTATCCCTTGGATCTTCTTATTGACGATGAAACACAGAAATTGCATCGGAATTAAATACAAAAGCCACAATGCCGAATTAAGTACATGAAGGCCGACACTTCTCACTGACTATGTTTTGAACCTTTCCTGTGACACTAGTTATAGATTCCGATGCTTCACTTCAGGTTTACTGTATTCCTTGGACATTCTTATTGACGATGGAACACAAAAATTGCATCGGAATTAAATACAAAAGGCACAATGCCGACTTAAGTACATGAAGACCGACACTTCTTACTGACTATGTTATAAACCATTCCTGTGACACTAGTTATAGATTCCGATGCTTCACTCTAGGTTTACTGTATCCCTTGGACCATCTTATTGACGATGAAACACAGAAATTGCATCGGAATTAAATACAAAAGGCACAATGCCGACTTAAGTACATGAAGACCGACACTTCTTACTGACTATTATTTTGAACCATTCCTGTGACACTAGTTATAGATTCCGATGCTTCACTTCATGATTACTGTATCCCTTGGACCTTCTTATTGACGATGAAACACAGAAATTGCTTCGGAATTGAATACAAAAGGCACAATGCCGAATTACGTACATGAAGACCGATACTTCTTACTGACTATGCTTTGAACCATTCCTGTAACACTAGTTATAGATTCCGATGCTTAACTTCAGGTTTACTGTATCCCGTGGACCTTATTATTGACGATGAAACACAGAAATTGGATCGGAATTAAATACAAAAGGCACAATGCCGACTTAAGGACAAGAAGACTGACTCTTCCTACTGACCACTCCTGTGACACTAGTTATAGATTTCGATGCTTCACTACTGGTTTACTGTATCCCTTGGACCTTCTTATGCACGATGAAACACAGAAATTGCATCGGAATTAAATACAAAAGGCACAATGCCGACTTAAGTACATGAAGACCGACAGTTCTTACTGACTATGTTTTGAACCAATCCTGTAAAACTAGTTATAGATTCCGATGCTTCACTCCAGGTTTACTGTATCCCTTGGACCTTCTTAGTGACGATGAAACACAGAAATTGAATCGAAATTAAATACAAAAGGCACAATGCCGACTTAAATACATGAGGACCGACACTTCTTACTGACTATCTCTTGAACCATTTCTGTAACACTAGTTATAGTTTCCGATGCTTTACTTCAGGTTTACTGTATCCCTTGGACCTTCTTATTGACGATGAAAGACAGAAATTGCATCGGAATTAAATACAAAAGGCACAATGCCGACTTAAGTACATGACGACCGACACTTCTTACTGACTATGTTTGAACCATTCCTGTGACACTAGTTATAGATTCCGATGCTTCACCTCAGGTTTACTGTATCCCTTGGACCTTCTTAGTTACGATGAAACACAGAAAATGTATCGAAATGAAATACAAAAGGCACAATGCCGACTTAAGTACATGAAGACCGCACTTCTTACTGACTATCTTTTGAACCATTCCTGTAACACTAGTTATAGATTCCGAAGCTTCACTTCAGGTTCACTATATCCCTTGGACCTTCTTATAGACGATGAAAGACAGAAATTGCATCGGAATTAAATACAAAAGGCACTATGCCGACTTAATTACGAGAAGACTGACTCTTCCTGCTGACCATTCCTGTGACACTAGTTATAGATTCAGATGCTTCACTTCAGGTATACTGTATCCCTTGGACCTTCTTATTGACGATGAAACACAGAAATTGCATCGGAATAAAAACAAAAGGCACAATGCCGACTTAAGTACATGCAGACCGACACTTCTTACTGACTATGTTTTGAACCATTCCTGTGACACTAGTTATAGATTCCGATGCTTCACTTCAGTTTTACTGTATCTCTTGGTCCTTCTAATTGACGATGAAACACAGAATTTGCATCGGAATTAAATACAAAAGGCACAATGCCGACTTAAGGACGGGATAACTGACTCTTCCGACTGACCATTCCTGTGACACTAGTTATAGATTACGATGCTTTACTTCAGGTTTACTGTATCCCTTGGACCTTCTTATTGACGGTGAAACACAGAAATTGCATCGGAATTAAATACAAAAGGCACAATGCCGACTGAAGTACATGAAGACCGACACTTCTTACTGATTATGTTTTGAATCAGTCCTGTAACACTAGTTATAGATTCCGATGCTTCACTTCCGGTTTACTGTATCCCTTGGACCTTCTTATTGGCGATGAAACATAGAAATTGCATCGGAAATAAATAGAAAAGGCACAATGCCGACTTAAGGCCAAGAAGACTGACTCTTCCTACTGACCATTCCAGTGACACAAGTTATAGATTCCGATGCTTCACATCAGGTTTACTGTATCCCTTGGACCTTCTTATTGACGATGAAACACAGAAATTGCATCGGAATTAAATACAAAAGGCACAATGACGACTGAAGTACATGAAGACCGACACCTCTTACTGACTTTGTTTTGAACCATTCCTGTGACACTAGTTATAGATTCCAATGCTTCACTCCAGGTTTACTGTATCCCTTGGACCTTCTTATTGACGATGAAACACAGAAATAGCATAGGAATTAAATACAAAAGGCACAATGCCGACTTAAGGGCAAGAAGAGTGACTCTTCCTACTGACCATTCCTGTGACACTAATTATAGATTCCGATGCTTCACTTCAGGTACACTGTATCCCTTGGACCTTCTTATTGACGATGAAACACAGAAATTGCATCGGAATTAAATATAAAAGGTACAATGCCGACTTGAGTACATGAAGACTGACACTTCTTACTGACTATGTTTTGAACCATTCCTGTGACACTAGTTATAGATTCCGATGCTACACTTCAGGTTTACTGTATCCCTTGGACCTTCTTATTGACGATGAAACACAGAAATTGCATAGGAATTAAATACAAAAGGCACAATGCCGACTTAAGGGCAAGAAGACTGACTTTTCCAACTGACCAGTCCTGTGACACTAGTTATAGATTCCGATGCTTCACTTCAGGTTTACTGTATCCCTTGGACCTTCTTATTGACGATGAAACACAGAAATTGCATCGGAATTAAATACAAAAGGCACAATGCCGACCTAAGTACATGAAGACCGACACTTCTTACTGACTATGTTTTGAACCACTCCTGTGACACTAGTTATAGATTCCGATGCTTCACATCAGGTTTACTGTATCCCTTGGACCTTCTTATTGACGAAGAAACACTGAAATTGCATCGGAATTAAATACAAAAGGCACACTGCCAACTTAAGGACAAGAAGACTGACTCTTCCTACTGACCATTCCTGTGATACTAGTTATAGATTCCGATGCTTCACTTCAGGTTTACTGTATCCCTTGGACCTTCTTATTGACGATGAAACACAGAAATTGCATCGGAATTAAATACAAAATGCACAATGCCGACTTAAGTACATGAAGACCGACACTTCTTACTGACTATGTTTTGAACCATTCCTGTGACACTAGTTATAGATTCCGATGCTTCACCTCAGGTTTACTGTATCCCTTGGACCTTCTTAGTGACGATGAAACACAGAAATTGTATCGAAATTAAATACAAAAGGCACAATGCCGACTTAAGTACATGAAGACCGCACTTCTTACTGACTATCTTTTGAACCATTCCTGTAACACTAATTATAGATTCCGATGCATCACTTCAGGTTTACTGTATCCCTTGGACCTTCTTATTGACGATGAAAGACAGAAATTGCATCGGAATTAAATACAAAAGGCACTATGCCGACTTAAGGACGAGAAGACTGACTCTTCCTGCTGACCATTCCTGTGACACTAGTTATAGATTCCGATGCTTCACTTCAGGATTACTGTATCCCTTGGACCTTCTTATTGACGATGAAACACAGAAATTGCATCGGAATTAAATACAAAAGGCACAATGCCGACTTAAGTACATGAAGACCGACACTTCTTACTGACTATGTTTTGAACCATTCCTGTGACTCTAGTTATAGATTCCGATGCTTCACTTCTGGTTTACTGTATCCCTTGGACCTTCTTATTGACGATGAAACACAGAAATTGCATCGGAATTAAATACAAAAGGCACAATGCCGACTTAAGGACAAGAAGACTGACTCTTCCTACTGACCATTCCTGTGACACTAGTTATAGATTCCGATGCTTCACTTCAGGTATACTGTATCCCTTGGACCTTCTTATTGACGATGAAACACAGAAATTGCATCGGATTTAAATACAAAAGGCACAATGCCTACTTAAGCACATGAAGACCGACACTTCTTACTGACTACGTTTTGAACCATTCCTGTGACACTAGTTATAGATTCCGATGCTTCACTTCAGTTTTACTGTATCCCTTGGTCCTTCTTATTGACGATGAAACACAGAATTTGCATCGGAATTAAATACAAAACTCACAATGCCGACTTAAGGACGAGATAACTGACCCCTCCGACTGACCATTCCTGTGACACTAGTTATAGATTCCGATGCTTCACTTCAGGTTTACAGTATCCTTGGACCTTCTTATTGACGGTGAAACACAGAAATTGCATCGGAATTAAATACAAAAGGCACAATGCCGACTTAAGTACATGAAGACCGACACTTCTTACTGACTATGTTTTGAACCATTCCTGTGAAACTAGTTATAGATTCCGATGCTACACTCTAGGTTTACTGTATCCCTTGGACCTTCTTATTGACGATGAAACACAGAAAGTGCATCGGAATTAAATACAAAAGGCACAATGCCGACTTAAGTACATGAAGACCGACACTTCTTACTGATTATGATTTGAATCATTCCTGTAACACTAGTTATAGATTCCGATGCTTCACTTCAGGTTTATTGTATCCCTTGGACCTTCTTATTGACGATGAAACACAGAAATTGCATCGGAATTAAATACAAAAGGCACAATGCCGACTTAAGGCAAAGAAGACTGACTCTTCCTACTGACCATTCCAGTGATACTAGTTATAGATTCCGATGCTTCACATCAGGTTTACTGTATCTCTTGGACCTTCTTATTGACGATGAAACACAGAAATTGCATCGGAATTAAATACAAAAGGCACAACGCCGACTGAAGTACATGAAGACTGACACCTCTTACTGACTTTGTTTTGAACCATTCCTGTGACACTAGTTATAGATTCCAATGCTTCACTCCAGATTTACTGTATCCCTTGGACCTTCTTATTGACGATGAAACACAGAAATTGCATCGGAATTAAATACAAAAGGCACAATGCCGACTTAAGTACATATAGACGGACACATCGTACTGACTGTGATTTGAACCATTCCTGTGACACTAGTTATAGATTCCGATGCTTCACTTCAGGTTTACTGTATCCCTTGGACCATCTTATTGAGGATGAAACACAGAAATAGCATAGGAATTAAATACAAAAGGCACAATGCCGACTTAAGGGCAAGAAGACTGACTCTTCCTACTGACCATTCCTGTGACTCTAATTATAGATTCCGATGCTTAACTTCAGGTACACTGTATCCCTTGGACCTTCTTATTGACGTTGAAACACAGAAATTGCATCGGAATTAAATATAAAAGGTACAATGCCGACTTAAGTACATGAAGACCGACACTTCTTACTGGCTATGTTTTGAACCATTCCTGTGACACTAGTTATAGATTCCGATGCTTCACATCAGGTTTACTGTATCCCTTGGACCTTCTTATTGACGAAGAAACACAGAAATTGCATCGGAATTAAATACAAAAGGCTTACTGCCAACTTAAGGACAAGAAGACTGACTCTTCCTACTGACCATTCCTGTGATACTAGTAATAGATTCCGATGCTTCACTTCTGGTTTACTGTATCCCTTGGACCTTCTTATTGACGATGAAACACAGAAATTGCATCGGAATTAAATACAAAAGGCACAATGCCGACTTAAGGACAAGAAGACTGACTCTTCCTGCTGACCATTCCTGTGACACTAGTTATAGATTCCGATGCTTCACTTCAGGTATACTGTATCCCTTGGACCTTCATATTGACGATGAAACACAGAAATTGCATCGGATTTAAATACAAAAGGCACAATGCCGACTTAAGCACATGAAGACCGACACTTCTTACTGACTATGTTTTGAACCATTCCTGTGACACTAGTTATAGATTCCGATGCTTCACATCAGGTTTACTGTATCCCTTGGACCTTCTTATTGACGAAGAAACACAGAAATTGCATCGGAATTAAATACAAAAGGCACACTGCCAACCTAAGGACAAGAAGACTGACTCTTCCTACTGACCATTCCTGTGATACTAGTAATAGATTCCGATGCTTCACTTCAGGTTTACTGTATCCCTTGGACCTTCTTATTGCTGATGAAACACAGAAATTGCATCGGAATTTAATACAAAATGCACAATGCCGACTTAAATACATGAAGACCGACACTTCTTACTGACTACGTTTTGAACCATTCCTGTAACACTAGTTATAGATTCAGAAGCTTCACTTTAGGTTTACTGTATCCCTTGGACCTTCTTATTGACGATGAAACACAGAAATTGCATCGGAATTAAATACAAAAGGCAAAATGCTGACTTAAGGACAAGAAGACTGACTCTTCCTACTGACAATTCCTGTGACACTAGTTATAGATTCCGATGCCTCACTCCATGTTTACTGTATCCCTTGGACCTTCGTATTGACGATGAAACACAGAAATTGCATTGGAATTAAATACAAAAGGCACAATGCCGACTTAAGTACAAGAAGACCGATACTTCTTACTGACTACGTTTTGAACCATTCCTGTAACACTAGTTATAGATTCCGATGCTTCACTTCAGGTTTACTGTATCCCTTGGGCCTTCTTATTGACGATGAAACACAGAAATTGCATCGGAATTAAATACAAAAGGCACAACGCCGACTTAAGGTCAAGAAGACTGACTCTTCCTACAGACCATTCCTGTTACGCTAGTTATAGATTCCGACGCTTCACTTCAGGTTTTCTGTATCCCTTGGATCTTCTTATTGACGATAAAACAGAGATATTGCATCGGAATTAAATACAAAAGGCACAATGCCGAATTAAGTACATGAAGGCCGACACTTCTTACTGACTATGTTTTGAACCATTCCTGTGACATTAGTTATAGATTCCGAAGCTTCACTTCAGGTTTACTGTATCCCTTGGACCTTCTTATTGACGATGGAACACAGAAATTGCATCGGAATTAAATACAAAAGGCAGAATGCCGTCTTAAGTACATGAAGACCGACACATCTTACTGACTATGCTTTGAACCATTCCTGTGACACTAGTTATAGATTCCGATGCTTCACTTCAGTTTTACTGTATCCCTTGGAGCTTCGTATTGACGATGAAACACAGAAATTGCATCGGAATTAAATACAAAAGGCACAATGCCGACTTAAGTACAAGAGACTGATTTTTCTTACTGACTATGCTTTGAACCATTCCTGTGATATTAGTTATAGATTCCGATGCTTCACTTCAGGTTTACTGTATCCCTTGGACCTTCTTATTGATGATGAAACACAGACATTGCATCGGAATTAAATACAAAAGGCACAATGCCGACTTAAGTACAAGAAGGCTGACTCTTCTTACTGACTATGTTTTGAACCATTCCTGTGACACTAGTTATAGATTCCGATGCTTCACTTCAGGTTTACTGTAACCCTTGGACCTTCTTATGGATGATGAAACACAGACATTGCATCGGAATTAAATACAAAAGGCACAATGCCGACTTAAGTACGAGAAGACTGACTCTCCTTACTGACTATGTTTTTAACCATTCCTGTGACACTAGTTATAGATTCCGATACTTCACGTCAGGTTTACTGTATCCCTTGGACCTTCTTAATGATGATGAAACACAGACATTGCATCGGAATTAAATACAAAAGGCACAATGCCGGCTTAAGTACAAGAGGACTGACTCTTCTTACTGTCTATGTTTTGAACCATTCCTGCGACACTAGATATAGATTCCGATGCTTGACTTCAGATTTACTGTATCCCTTGGACCTTCTTATTGACGATGAAACTCAGAAATTGCATCGGAATTAAATACAAAAGGCACAATGATGATTTAAGGACATGAAGACGGACACTTCCTACTGAGTATGTTTTGAACCATTCCTGTGACACTAGTTATAGATTCCGATGCTTCACATCAGGTATACTGTATCCCTTGGACCTTCTTATTGACGATGGAACACAGAAATTGTATCGGAATTAAATACAAAAGACACAATGCCGACTTATGTACATGAAGACCGACACTTCTTACTGACTATGTTTTGAACCATTCCTGTGACACTAGTTATAGATTCCGATGCTTCACTTCAGGTTTACTGTATCCCTTGGACCATCTTATTGACGGTGAAACACAGAAATTGCATAGGAATTAAATACAAAAGGCACAATGCCGACTTAAGGGCAAGAAGACTGACTCTTCCTACTGACCATTCCTGTGACTCTAATTATAGATTCCGATGCTTAACTTCAGGTACACTGTATCCCTTGGACCTTCTTATTGACGATGAAACACAGAAATTGCATCGGAATTAAATATAAAAGGTACAATGCCGACTTAAGTACATGAAGACCGACACTTCTTACTGGCTATGTTTTGAACCATTCCTGTGACACTAGTTATAGATTCCGATGCTTCACATCAGGTTTACTGTATCCCTTGGACCTTCTTATTGACGAAGAAACACAGAAATTGCATCGGAATTAAATACAAAAGGCTTACTGCCAACTTAAGGACAAGAAGACTGACTCTTCCTACTGACCATTCCTGTGATACTAGTAATAGATTCCGATGCTTCACTTCTGGTTTACTGTATCCCTTGGACCTTCTTATTGACGATGAAACACAGAAATTGCATCGGAATTAAATACAAAAGGCACAATGCCGACTTAAGGACAAGAAGACTGACTCTTCCTGCTGACCATTCCTGTGACACTAGTTATAGATTCCGATGCTTCACTTCAGGTATACTGTATCCCTTGGACCTTCTTATTGACGATGAAACACAGAAATTGCATCGGATTTAAATACAAAAGGCACAATGCCGACTTAAGCACATGAGGACCGACACTTCTTACTGACTATGTTTTGAACCATTCCTGTGACACTAGTTATAGATTCCGATGCTTCACATCAGGTTTACTGTATCCCTTGGACCTTCTTATTGACGAAGAAACACAGAAATTGCATCGGAATTAAATACAAAAGGCACAATGCCGACTTAAATACATGAAGACCGACACTTCTTACTGACTACGTTTTGAACCATTCCTGTAACACTAGTTATAGATTCCGATGCTTCACTTCAGGTTTACTGTATCCCTTGGACCTTCTTATTGACGATGAAACACAGGAATTGCATCGGAATTAAATTCAAAAGGCACTATGCCGACTTAAGGACAAGTTGACTGACTCTTCCTACTGACCAGTCCTGTGACACAAGTTATAGATTCCGATGCTTCACTTCAGGTTTACTGTATCTCTTGGACCTTCTAATTGACGATGTAACACAGAAATTGCATCGGATGTAAATACAAAAGGCACAATGCCGACTTAAGTACAAGAAGACCGACAATTCTTATTGACTACGTTTTGAACCATTCCTGTAACACTAGTTATAGATTCCGATGCTTCACTTCAGGTTTACTGTATCCCTTGGACCTTCTTATTGACGATGAAACACAGGAATTGCATCGGAATTAAATTCAAAAGGCACTATGCCGACTTAAGGACAAGTTGACTGACTCTTCCTACTGACCATTCCTGTGACACTAGTTATAGATTCCGATGCTTCACTTCAGGTTTACTGTATCCCTTGGACCTTCTTATTGACGATGAAACTCAGAAATTGCATCGGAATGAAATTCAAAAGGCACTATGCCGACTTAAGGACAAGATGACTGACTCTTCCTACTGACCAGTCCTGTACCACTAGTTATAGATTCCGATGCTTCACTTCAGGTTTACTGTATCCCTTGGTCCTTCTTATTGACGATGAAACACAGAAATTGCATCGGAATAAATACAAAAGGCACAATGCCGACTTAAGTACATGAAGACCGACACTTTTTACTGACTACGCTTTGAACCATTCCTGTAACACTAGTTATAGATTCCGATGCTTCACTTCAGGGTTACTGTATCCCTTGGACCTTCTTATTGACGATGAAACACAGAAATTGCATCGGAATTAAATACAAAAGGCACAACGCCGACTTAAGGTCAAGAAGACTGACTCTTCCTACTGACCATTCCTGTGACACTAGTTATAGATTCCGATGCTTCACTTCAGGATTACTGTATCCCTTGGACCTTCTTATTGACGATGAAACACAAAATTGCATCGGAATTAAATACAAAAGGCACAATGCCGACTTAAGTACATGAAGAAAGACACATCGTACTGACTATGATTTGAACCATTCCTGTGACACTAGTTATAGATTCCGATGCTTCACTTCAGGTTTACTGTATCCCTTGAACATCTTATTGAGGATGAAACACAGAACTAGCATAGGAATTAAATACAAAAGGCACAATGCCGACTTAAGGGCAAGAAGACTGACTCTTCCTACTGACCATTCCTGTGACACTAATTATAGTTTCCGATGCTTAACTTCAGGTACACTGTATCCCTTGGACCTTCTTATTGACGATGAAACACAGAAATTGCATGGGAATTAAATATAAAAGGTACAATGACGACTTAAGTACATGAAGACCGACACTTCTTACTGACTATGTTTTGAACCATTCCTGTGACACTAGTTATAGATTCCGATGCTTCACTTCAGGTTTACTGTATCCCTTGGACCATCTTATTGACGATGAAACACAGAAAATGCATAGGAATTAAATACAAAAGGCACAATGCCGATTTAAGGGCAAGAAGACTGACTCTTCCAACTGACCATTCCTGTGACACTAGTTATAGATTCCGATGCTTCACTTCAGGTTTACTGTATCCCTTGGACCTTCTTATTGACGATGAAACACAGAAATTGCATCGGAATTAAATACAAAAGGCACAATGCCGACATAAGTACATGAAGACCGACACTTCTTACTGACTATGTTTTGAACCATTCCTGTGACACTAGTTATAGATTCCGATGCTTCGCATCAGGTTTACTGTATCCCTTGGACCTTCTTATTGACGATGAAACACAGAAATTGCATCGGAATTAAATTCAAAAGGCACTATGCCGACTTAAGGACAAGTTGACTGACTCTTCCTACTGACCAGTCCTGTAACACTAGTTATAGATTCCGATGCTTCACTTCAGGTTTACTGTATCCCTTGGTCCTTCTTATTGACGATGAAACACAGAAATTGCATCGGAATAAATGCAAAAGGCACAATGCCGACTTAAGTACATGAAGACCGACACTTTCTACTGACTACGCTTTGAACCATTCCTGTAACACTAGTTATAGATTCCGATGCTTCACATCAGGTATACTGTATCCCATGGACCATCTTATTGTCGATGAAATACAAAAATTGCATAGGAATTAAATGCAAAAGGCACAATGCCGACTTAAGGGCAAGAAGACTGACTCTTCCTACTGACCATTCCTGTGACACTAGTTATAGATTCCGATGCTTCACTTCAGGTACACTGTATCCCTTGGACCTTCTTATTGGCGATGAAACACAGTAATTGCATCGGAATTAAATACAAAAGATACAATGGCGACTTAAGTACATGAAGACCGACACTTCTTACTGACTATGTTTCAAACCATTCATGTGACACTAGTTATAGATTCCGATGCTTCACTTCAGGTTTACCGTATCTTTAGGACATTCTTATTGACGATGAAACACAGAAATTGCATCGGAATTAAATACAAAAGGCACTATGCCGACTTAAATACATGAAGACCGACACTTGTTACTGACTACGTTTTGAACCATTCCTGTAACACTAGTTATAGATTCAGATGCTTCACTTCAGGCTTACTGTATCCCCTAGACCTTCTTATTGACGATGAAACACTGAAATTGCATCGGAATTAAATACAAAAGGCACGATGCCGACTTATGGACAAGAAGACTGACTCTTCCTACTGACCATTCCTGTGACACTAGTTATAGATTCCGATGCTTCACTTCAGGTTTACTGTATCCCTTGGACCTTCTTATTGACGATAAAACACAGAAATTGCATCGGAATTACATTCAAAAGGCACTATGCCGACTTAAGGACAAGATGACTGACTCTTCCTACTGACCAGTCCTGTACCACTAGTTATAGATTCCGATGCTTCACTTCAGGTTTACTGTATCCCTTGGTCCTTCTTATTGACGATGAAACACAGAAATTGCATCGGAATAAATACAAAAGGCACAATGCCGACTTAAGTACATGAAGACCGACACTTTTTACTGACCACGCTTTGAACCATTCCTGTAACACTAGTTATAGATTCCGATGCTTCACTTCAGGTTTACTGTATCCCTTGGACCTTCTTATTGACGATGAAACACAGAAATTGCATGGGAATTAAATATAAAAGGTACAATGACGACTTAAGTACATGAAGACCGACACTTCTTACTGACTATGTTTTGAGCCATTCCTGTGACACTAGTTATAGATTCCGATGCTTCACTTCAGGTTTACTGTATCCCTTGGACCATCTTATTGACGATGAAACACAGAAAATGCATAGGAATTAAATACAAAAGGCACAATGCCGACTTAAGGGCAAGAAGACTGACTCTTCCTACTGACCATTCCTGTGACACTAGTTATAGATTCCGATGCTTCACTTCAGGTACACTGTATCCCTTGGACCTTCTTATTGACGATGAAACACAGAAATTGCATGGGAATTAAATATAAAAGGTACAATGACGACTTAAGTACATGAAGACCGACACTTCTTACTGACTATGTTTTGAACCATTCCTGTGACACTAGTTATAGATTCCGATGCTTCACTTCAGGTTTACTGTATCCCTTGGACCATCTTATTGACGATGAAACACAGAAAATGCATAGGAATTAAATACAAAAGGCACAATGCCGATTTAAGGGCAAGAAGACTGACTCTTCCAACTGACCATTCCTGTGACACTAGTTATAGATTCCGATGCTTCACTTCAGGTTTACTGTATCCCTTGGACCTTCTTATTGACGATGAAACACAGAAATTGCATCGGAATTAAATACAAAAGGCACAATGCCGACATAAGTACATGAAGACCGACACTTCTTACTGACTATGTTTTGAACCATTCCTGTGACACTAGTTATAGATTCCGATGCTTCGCATCAGGTTTACTGTATCCCTTGGACCTTCTTATTGACGATGAAACACAGAAATTGCATCGGAATTAAATTCAAAAGGCACTATGCCGACTTAAGGACAAGTTGACTGACTCTTCCTACTGACCAGTCCTGTAACACTAGTTATAGATTCCGATGCTTCACTTCAGGTTTACTGTATCCCTTGGTCCTTCTTATTGACGATGAAACACAGAAATTGCATCGGAATAAATACAAAAGGCACAATGCCGACTTAAGTACATGAAGACCGACACTTTCTACTGACTACGCTTTGAACCATTCCTGTAACACTAGTTATAGATTCCGATGCTTCACATCAGGTATACTGTATCCCATGGACCATCTTATTGTCGATGAAATACAAAAATTGCATAGGAATTAAATGCAAAAGGCACAATGCCGACTTAAGGGCAAGAAGACTGACTCTTCCTACTGACCATTCCTGTGACACTAGTTATAGATTCCGATGCTTCACTTCAGGTACACTGTATCCCTTGGACCTTCTTATTGGCGATGAAACACAGTAATTGCGTCGGAATTAAATACAAAAGATACAATGGCGACTTAAGTACATGAAGACCGACACTTCTTACTGACTATGTTTCAAACCATTCATGTGACACTAGTTATAGATTCCGATGCTTCACTTCAGGTTTACCGTATCTTTAGGACATTCTTATTGACGATGAAACACAGAAATTGCATCGGAATTAAATACAAAAGGCACTATGCCGACTTAAATACATGAAGACCGACACTTGTTACTGACTACGTTTTGAACCATTCCTGTAACACTAGTTATAGATTCAGATGCTTCACTTCAGGCTTACTGTATCCCCTAGACCTTCTTATTGACGATGAAACACTGAAATTGCATCGGAATTAAATACAAAAGGCACGATGCCGACTTATGGACAAGAAGACTGACTCTTCCTACTGACCATTCCTGTGACACTAGTTATAGATTCCGATGCTTCACTTCAGGTTTACTGTATCCCTTGGACCTTCTTATTGACGATAAAACACAGAAATTGCATCGGAATTACATTCAAAAGGCACTATGCCGACTTAAGGACAAGATGACTGACTCTTCCTACTGACCAGTCCTGTACCACTAGTTATAGATTCCGATGCTTCACTTCAGGTTTACTGTATCCCTTGGTCCTTCTTATTGACGATGAAACACAGAAATTGCATCGGAATAAATACAAAAGGCACAATGCCGACTTAAGTACATGAAGACCGACACTTTTTACTGACCACGCTTTGAACCATTCCTGTAACACTAGTTATAGATTCCGATGCTTCACTTCAGGTTTACTGTATCCCTTGGACCTTCTTATTGACGATGAAACACAGAAATTGCATGGGAATTAAATATAAAAGGTACAATGACGACTTAAGTACATGAAGACCGACACTTCTTACTGACTATGTTTTGAACCATTCCTGTGACACTAGTTATAGATTCCGATGCTTCACTTCAGGTTTACTGTATCCCTTGGACCATCTTATTGACGATGAAACACAGAAAATGCATAGGAATTAAATACAAAAGGCACAATGCCGATTTAAGGGCAAGAAGACTGACTCTTCCAACTGACCATTCCTGTGACACTAGTTATAGATTCCGATGCTTCACTTCAGGTTTACTGTATCCCTTGGACCTTCTTATTGACGATGAAACACAGAAATTGCATCGGAATTAAATACAAAAGGCACAATGCCGACTTAAGTACATGAAGACCGACACTTCTTACTGACTATGTTTTGAACCATTCCTGTGACACTAGTTATAGATTCCGATGCTTCGCATCAGGTTTACTGTATCCCTTGGACCTTCTTATTGACGATGAAACACAGAAATTGCATCGGAATTAAATTCAAAAGGCACTATGCCGACTTAAGGACAAGATGACTGACTCTTCCTACTGACTAGTCCTGTACCACTAGTTATAGATTCCGATGCTTCACTTCAGGTTTACTGTATCTCTTGGTCCTTCTTATTGACGATGAAACACAGAAATTGCATCGGAATAAATACAAAAGGCACAATGCCGACTTAAGTACATGAAGACCGACACTTTTTACTGACTACGCTTTGAACCATTCCTGTAACACTACTTATAGATTCCGATGCTTCACTTCAGGTTTACTGTATCCCTTGGACCTTCTTGTTGACGATGAAACACAGAAATTGCATCGGAATTAAATACAAAAGGCACAACGCCGACTTAAGGTCAAGAAGACTGACTCTTCCTACTGTCCATTCCTGTGACACAAGTTATAGATTCCGATGCTTCACTTCAGGTTTACTGTATCTCTTGGACCTTCTAATTGACGATGTAACACAGAAATTGCATCGGATGTAAATACAAAAGGCACAATGCCGACTTAAGTACAAGAAGACCGACAATTCTTACTGACTACGTTTTGAACCATTCCTGTAACACTAGTTATAGATTCCGATGCTTCACTTCAGGTTTACTGTATCCCTTGGACCTTCTTATTGACGATGAAACACAGGAATTGCATCGGAATTAAATTCAAAAGGCACTATGCCGACTTAAGGACAAGTTGACTGACTCTTCCTACTGACCATTCCTGTGACACTAGTTACAGATTCCGATGCTTCACTTCAGGTTTACTGTATCCCTTGGACCTTCTTATTGACGATGAACCACTGAAATTGCATCGGAATGAAATTCAAAAGGCACTATGCCGACTTAAGGACAAGATGACTGACTCTTCCTACTGACCAGTCCTGTACCACTAGTTATAGATTCCGATGCTTCACTTCAGGTTTACTGTATCCCTTGGTCCTTCTTATTGACGATGAAACACAGAAATTGCATCGGAATAAATACAAAAGGCACAATGCCGACTTAAGTACATGAAGACCGACACTTTTTACTGACTACGCTTTGAACCATTCCTGTAACACTAGTTATAGATTCCGATGCTTCACTTCAGGATTACTGTATCCCTTGGACCTTCTTATTGACGATGAAACACAGAAATTGCATCGGAATTAAATACAAAAGGCACAACGCCGACTTAAGGTCAAGAAGACTGACTCTTCCTACTGACCATTCCTGTGACACTAGTTATAGATTCCGATGCTTCACTTCAGGATTACTGTATCCCTTGGACCTTCTTATTGACGATGAAACACAAAATTGCATCGGAATTAAATACAAAAGGCACAATGCCGACTTAAGTACATGAAGAAAGACACATCGTACTGACTATGATTTGAACCATTCCTGTGACACTAGTTATAGATTCCGATGCTTCACTTCAGGTTTACTGTATCCCTTGAACATCTTATTGAGGATGAAACACAGAACTAGCATAGGAATTAAATACAAAAGGCACAATGCCGACTTAAGGGCAAGAAGACTGACTCTTCCTACTGACCATTCCTGTGACACTAATTATAGTTTCCGATGCTTAACTTCAGGTACACTGTATCCCTTGGACCTTCTTATTGACGATGAAACACAGAAATTGCATGGGAATTAAATATAAAAGGTACAATGACGACTTAAGTACATGAAGACCGACACTTCTTACTGACTATGTTTTGAACCATTCCTGTGACACTAGTTATAGATTTCGATGCTTCACTTCAGGTTTACTGTATCCCTTGGACCATCTTATTGACGATGAAACACAGAAAATGCATAGGAATTAAATACAAAAGGCACAATGCCGATTTAAGGGCAAGAAGACTGACTCTTCCAACTGACCATTCCTGTGACACTAGTTATAGATTCCGATGCTTCACTTCAGGTTTACTGTATCCCTTGGACCTTCTTATTGACGATGAAACACAGAAATTGCATCGGAATTAAATACAAAAGGCACAATGCCGACATAAGTACATGAAGACCGACACTTCTTACTGACTATGTTTTGAACCATTCCTGTGACACTAGTTATAGATTCCGATGCTTCGCATCAGGTTTACTGTATCCCTTGGACCTTCTTATTGACGATGAAACACAGAAATTGCATCGGAATTAAATTCAAAAGGCACTATGCCGACTTAAGGACAAGATGACTGACTCTTCCTACTGACTAGTCCTGTACCACTAGTTATAGATTCCGATGCTTCACTTCAGGTTTACTGTATCTCTTGGTCCTTCTTATTGACGATGAAACACAGAAATTGCATCGGAATAAATACAAAAGGCACAATGCCGACTTAAGTACATGAAGACCGACACTTTTTACTGACTACGCTTTGAACCATTCCTGTAACACTACTTATAGATTCCGATGCTTCACTTCAGGTTTACTGTATCCCTTGGACCTTCTTATTGACGATGAAACACAGAAATTGCATCGGAATTAAATACAAAAGGCACAACGCCGACTTAAGGTCAAGAAGACTGACTCTTCCTACTGTCCATTCCTGTGACACAAGTTATAGATTCCGATGCTTCACTTCAGGTTTACTGTATCTCTTGGACCTTCTAATTGACGATGTAACACAGAAATTGCATCGGATGTAAATACAAAAGGCACAATGCCGACTTAAGTACAAGAAGACCGACAATTCTTACTGACTACGTTTTGAACCATTCCTGTAACACTAGTTATAGATTCCGATGCTTCACTTCAGGTTTACTGTATCCCTTGGACCTTCTTATTGACGATGAAACACAGGAATTGCATCGGAATTAAATTCAAAAGGCACTATGCCGATTTAAGGACAAGTTGACTGACTCTTCCTACTGACCAGTCCTGTAACACTAGTTATAGATTCCGATGCTTCACTTCAGGTTTACTGTATCCCTTGGTCCTTCTTATTGACGATGAAACACAGAAATTGCATCGGAATAAATACAAAAGGCACAATGCCGACTTAAGTACATGAAGACCGACACTTTTTACTGACTACGCTTTGAACCATTCCTGTAACACTAGTTATAGATTCCGATGCTTCACATCAGGTATACTGTATCCCATGGACCATCTTATTCTCGATGAAATACAAAAATTGCATAGGAATTAAATGCAAAAGGCACAATGCCGACTTAAGGGCAAGAAGACTGACTCTTCCTACTGACCGTTCCTGTGACACTAGTTATAGATTCCGATGCTTCACTTCAGGTACACTGTATCCCTTGGACCTTCTTATTGGCGATGAAACACAGTAATTGCATCGGAATTAAATACAAAAGATACAATGGCGACTTAAGTACATGCAGACCGACACTTCTTACTGACTATGTTTTAAACCATTCATGTGACACTAGTTATAGATTCCGATGCTTCACTTCAGGTTTACCGTATCTTTAGGACATTCTTATTGACGATGAAACACAGAAATTGCATCGGAATTAAATACAAAAGGCACTATGCCGACTTAAATACATGAAGACCGACACTTGTTACTGACTACGTTTTGAACCATTCCTGTAACACTAGTTATAGATTCAGATGCTTCACTTCAGGCTTACTGTATCCCCTAGACCTTCTTATTGACGATGAAACACTGAAATTGCATCGGAATTAAATACAAAAGGCACGATGCCGACTTATGGACAAGAAGACTGACTCTTCCTACTGACCATTCCTGTGACACTAGTTATAGATTCCGATGCTTCACTTCAGGTTTACTGTATCCCTTGGACCTTCTTATTGACGATGAAACACAAAATTGCATCGGAATTAAATACAAAAGGCACAATGCCGACTTAAGTACATGAAGAAAGACACATCGTACTGACTATGATTCGAACCATTCCTGTGACACTAGTTATAGATTCCGATGCTTCACTTCAGGTTTACTGTATCCCTTGAACATCTTATTGAGGATGAAACACAGAACTAGCATAGGAATTAAATACAAAAGGCACAATGCCGACTTAAGGGCAAGAAGACTGACTCTTCCTACTGACCATTCCTGTGACACTAATTATAGTTTCCGATGCTTAACTTCAGGTACACTGTATCCCTTGGACCTTCTTATTGACGATGAAACACAGAAATTGCATGGGAATTAAATATAAAAGGTACAATGACGACTTAAGTACATGAAGACCGACACTTCTTACTGACTATGTTTTGAACCATTCCTGTGACACTAGTTATAGATTCCGATGCTTCACTTCAGGTTTACTGTATCCCTTGGACCATCTTATTGACGATGAAACACAGAAAATGCATAGGAATTAAATACAAAAGGCACAATGCCGATTTAAGGGCAAGAAGACTGACTCTTCCAACTGACCATTCCTGTGACAGTAGTTATAGATTCCGATGCTTCACTTCAGGTTTACTGTATCCCTTGGACCTTCTTATTGACGATGAAACACAGAAATTGCATCGGAATTAAATACAAAAGGCACAATGCCGACTTAAGTACATGAAGACCGACACTTCTTACTGACTATGTTTTGAACCATTCCTGTGACACTAGTTATAGATTCCGATGCTTCGCATCAGGTTTACTGTATCCCTTGGACCTTCTTATTGACGATGAAACACAGAAATTGCATCGGAATTAAATTCAAAAGGCACTATGCCGACTTAAGGACAAGATGACTGACTCTTCCTACTGACTAGTCCTGTACCACTAGTTATAGATTCCGATGCTTCACTTCAGGTTTACTGTATCTCTTGGTCCTTCTTATTGACGATGAAGCACAGAAATTGCATCGGAATAAATACAAAAGGCACAATGCTGACTTAAGTACATGAAGACCGACACTTTTTACTGACTACGCTTTGAACCATTCCTGTAACACTACTTATAGATTCCGATGCTTCACTTCAGGTTTACTGTATCCCTTGGACCTTCTTATTGACGATGAAACACAGAAATTGCATCGGAATTAAATACAAAAGGCACAACGCCGACTTAAGGTCAAGAAGACTGACTCTTCCTACTGTCCATTCCTGTGACACAAGTTATAGATTCCGATGCTTCACTTCAGGTTTACTGTATCTCTTGGACCTTCTTATTGACGATGAAACACAGAAATTGCATCGGAATTAAATACAAAAGGCACAATGCCGACTTAAGTACATGAAGACGGACACATCGTACTGACTATGATTTGAACCATTCCTGTGACACTAGTCGTAGTTTCCGATGCTTCACTTCAGGTTGACTGTATCCCTTGGACCTTCTTATTGACGATGAAACACAGAAATTGCATCGGAATTAAATTCAAAAGGCACTATGCCGACTTAAGGACAAGATGACTGACTCTTCCTACTGACCAGTCCTGTACCACTAGTTATAGATTCCGATGCTTCACTTCAGGTTTACTGTATCCCTTGGTCCTTCTTATTGACGATGAAACACAGAAATTGCATCGGAATAAATACAAAAGGCACAATGCCGACTTAAGTACATGAAGACCGACACTTTTTAGTGACTACGCTTTGAACCATTCCTGTAACACTAGTTATAGATTCCGATGCTTCACTTCAGGTTTACTGTATCCCTTGGACCTTCTTATTGACGATGAAACACAGAAATTGCATCGGAATTAAATATAAAAGGTACAATGCACACTTAAGTACATGAAGACCGACACTTCTTACTGACTATGTTTTGAACCATTCCAGTGACACTAGTTATCGATTCCGATGCTTCACTTCAGGTTTACTGTATCCCTTGGACCATCTTATTGACGATGAAACACAGAAATTGCATAGGAATTAAATACAAAAGGCACTATGCCGACTTAAGGACAAGATGACTGACTCTTCCTACTGACCAGTCCTGTACCACTAGTTATAGATTCCGATGCTTCACTTCAGGTTTACTGCATCCCTTGGACATTATTATTGACGATGAAACACAGAAATTGCATCGGAATTAAATACAAAAGGCACAATGCCGAGTTAAGTACATGAAGACCGACACTTCTTACTGATTATGTTTTGAACCATTCCTGTGACACTAGTTACAGATTCCGATGCTTCACATCAGGTTTACTGTATCCCTTGGACCTTCTTATTGACGAAGAAACACAGAAATTGCATCGGAATTAAATACAAAAAGCACACTGCCAACTTAAGGACAAGAAGACTGACTCTTCCTACTGACCATTCCTGTGATACTAGTAATAGATTCCGATGCTTCACTTCAGGTTTACTGTATCCCTTGGACCTTCTTATTGACGATGAAACACAGAAATTGCATCGGAATTAAATACAAAAGGCACAACGCCGACTTAAGGTCAAGAAGACTGACTCTTCCTACTGTCCATTCCTGTGACACAAGTTATAGATTCCGATGCTTCACTTCAGGTTTACTGTATCTCTTGGACCTTCTTATTGACGATGAAACACAGAAATTGCATCGGAATTAAATACAAAAGGCACAATGCCGACTTAAGTACATGAAGACGGACACATCGTACTGACTATGATTTGAACCATTCCTGTGACACTAGTCGTAGTTTCCGATGCTTCACTTCAGGTTGACTGTATCCCTTGGACCTTCTTATTGACGATGAAACACAGAAATTGCATCGGAATTAAATTCAAAAGGCACTATGCCGACTTAAGGACAAGATGACTGACTCTTCCTGCTGACCAGTCCTGTACCACTAGTTATAGATTCCGATGCTTCACTTCAGGTTTACTGTATCCCTTGGTCCTTCTTATTGACGATGAAACACAGAAATTGCATCGGAATAAATACAAAAGGCACAATGCCGACTTAAGTACATGAAGACCGACACTTTTTAGTGACTACGCTTTGAACCATTCCTGTAACACTAGTTATAGATTCCGATGCTTCACTTCAGGTTTACTGTATCCCTTGGACCTTCTTATTGACGATGAAACACAGAAATTGCATCGGAATTAAATATAAAAGGTACAATGCACACTTAAGTACATGAAGACCGACACTTCTTACTGACTATGTTTTGAACCATTCCAGTGACACTAGTTATCGATTCCGATGCTTCACTTCAGGTTTACTGTATCCCTTGGACCATCTTATTGACGATGAAACACAGAAATTGCATAGGAATTAAATACAAAAGGCACTATGCCGACTTAAGGACAAGATGACTGACTCTTCCTACTGACCAGTCCTGTACCACTAGTTATAGATTCCGATGCTTCACTTCAGGTTTACTGCATCCCTTGGACATTATTATTGACGATGAAACACAGAAATTGCATCGGAATTAAATACAAAAGGCACAATGCCGACTTAAGTACATGAAGACCGACACTTCTTACTGATTATGTTTTGAACCATTCCTGTGACACTAGTTACAGATTCCGATGCTTCACATCAGGTTTACTGTATCCCTTGGACCTTCTTATTGACGAAGAAACACAGAAATTGCATCGGAATTAAATACAAAAAGCACACTGCCAACTTAAGGACAAGAAGACTGACTCTTCCTACTGACCATTCCTGTGATACTAGTAATAGATTCCGATGCTTCACTTCAGGTTTACTGTATCCCTTGGACTTCTTATTGCTGATGAAACCCAGAAATTGCATCGGAATTAAATACAAAATGCACAATGCCGACTTAAATACATGAAGACCGACACTTCTTACTGACTACGCTTTGAACCATTCCTGTAACACTAGTTATAGATTCAGAAGCTTCACTTCAGGTTTACTGTATCCCTTGGTCCTTCTTATTGACGATGAAACACAGAAATTGCATCGGAATTAAATACAAAAGGCAAAATGCTGACTTAAGGACAAGAAGGCTGACTCTTCCTACTGACCATTCCTGTGACACTAGTTATAGATTCCGATGCCTCACTCCATGTTTACTGTATCCCTTGGACCTTCGTATTGACGATGAAACACAGAAATTGCATCGGAATTAAATACAAAAGGCACGATGCCGACTTAAGTACAAGAAGACCGACACTTCTTACTGACTACGTTTTGAACCATTCCTGTAACACTAGTTATAGATTCCGATGCTTCACTTCAGGTTTACTGTATCCCTTGGATCTTCTTATTGACGATGAAACAAAGAAATTGCATCGGAATTAAATTCAAAAGGCACTATGCCGACTTAAGGACAAGATGACTGACTCTTCCTACTGACCAGTCCTGTAACACTAGTTATAGATTCCGATGCTTCGCTTCAGGTTTACTGTATCCCTTGGTCCTTCTTATTGACGATGAAACACAGAAATTGCATCGGAATAAGTACAAAAGGCACAATGCCGACTTAAGTACATGAAGACCGACGCTTTTTACTGACTACGCTTTGAACCATTCCTGTAACACTAGTTATAGATTCCGATGCTTCACTTCAGGTTTACTGTATCCCTTGGACCTTCTTATTGACGATGAAACACAGAACTTGCATCGGAATGAAATACAAAAGGCACAACGCCGACTTAAGCTCAAGAAGACTGACTCTTCCTACTGACCATTCCTGTTACGCTAGTTATAGATTCCGACGCTTCACTTCAGGTTTTCTGTATCTCTTGGATCTTCTTATTGACGGTGAAACACAGATATTGCATCGGAATTAAATACAAAAGGCACAATGCCGACTTAAGTACATGAAGACCGACACTTCTTACTGACTATGCTTTGAACCGTTCCTGTGACACTAGGTATAGATTCCGATGCTTCACTTCAGGTTTACTGTATCCCTTGGACCTTCGTATTGACGAAGAAACACAGAAATTGCATCGGAATTAAATACAAAAGGCACAATGCCGACTTAAGAACAAGAGACTGATTCTTCTTACTGACTATGCTTTGAACCATTCCTGTGATATTAGTGATAGATTCCGATGCTTCACTTCAGGTTTACTGTATCCCTTGGACCTTCGTATTGATGATGAAACACAGACATTGCATCGGAATTTAATACAAAAGACACAATGCCGACTTAAGTACAAGAAGGCTGACTCTTCTTACTGACTATGCTTTGAACCATTCCTGTGACACTAGTTATAGATTCCGATGCTTCACTTCAGGTTTACTGTATCCCTTGGACCTTCTTATTGATGATGAAACACAGACATTGCATCGGAATTAAATACAAAAGGCACAATGCCGACTTAAGTACAAGAAGGCTGACTCTTCTTACTGACTATGTTTTGAACCATTCCTGTGACACTAGTTATAGATTCCGATGCTTCACTTCAGGTTTACTGTATACCTTGGACCTTCGTATTGACGATGAAACACAGAAATTGCATCGGAATTAAATTAAAAAGGCACAATGCCGACTTAAGTACAAGAGACTGATTCTTCTTACTGACTCTGCTTTGAACCATTCCTGTGATATTAGTTATAGATTCCGATGCTTCACTTCAGGTTTACTGTATCCCTTGGACCTTCTTATTTATGATGAAACACAGACATTGCATCGGAATTAAATACAAAAGGCACAATGCCGACTTAAGTACAAGAAGGCTGACTCTTCTTACTGACTATGTTTTGAACCATTCCTGTGACACTAGTTATAGATTCCGATGCTTCACTTCAGGTTTACTGTGTCCCTTGGACCTTCTTATTGATGATGAAACACAGACATTGCATCGGAATTAAATACAAAAGGCACAATGCCGACTTAAGTACA
Organism: Schistocerca americana; assembly: GCF_021461395.2. Classification (NCBI taxonomy): domain Eukaryota; kingdom Metazoa; phylum Arthropoda; class Insecta; order Orthoptera; family Acrididae; genus Schistocerca; species Schistocerca americana. The sequence continues at coordinate 30,906,550 of NC_060125.1, forward strand.
AGAAGTCTGACTCTTCTTACTGACTATGTTTTTAACCATTCCTGTGACACTAGTTATAGATTCCGATGCTTCACTTCAGGTTTACTGTATCCCTTGGACCTTCTTAATGATGATGAAACACAGACATTGCATCGGAATTAAATACAAAAGGCACAATGCCGACTTAAGTACAAGAGGACTGACTCTTCTTACTGTCTATGTTTTGAACCATTCCTGCGACACTAGATATAGATTCCGATGCTTGACTTCAGATTTACTGTATCCCTTGGACCTTCTTATTGACGATGAAACTCAGAAATTGCATCGGAATTAAATACAAAAGGCACAATGATGACTTAAGTACATGAAGACGGACACTTCCTACTGAGTATGTTTTGAACCATTCCTGTGACACTAGTTATAGATTCCGATGCTTCACATCAGGTATACTGTATCCCTTGGCCTTCTTATTGGCGATGAAACACAGTAATTGCATCGGAATTAAATACAAAAGACACAATGCCGACTTATGTACATGAAGACCGACCCTTGTTACTGACTATGTTTTGAACCATTCCTGTGACACTAGTTATAGATTCCGATGCTTCACTTCAGGTTTACTGTATCCCTTGGACCATCTTATTGACGGTGAAACACAGAAATTGCATAGGAATTACATACAAAAGGCACAATGCCGACTTAAGGACAAGAAGACTGACTCTTCCTACTGACTACTCCTGTGACACTAGTTATAGATTCCGATGCTTCACTTTAGGTTTACTGTATCCCTTGGACCTTCTTATTGACGATGAAACACAGAAATTGCATCGGAATTAAATACAAAAGGCACAATGCCGAATTAAGTACATGAAGACCGACACTTCTTACTGACTTTGTTTTGAACCATTCCTGTGACACTAGTTATAGTTTCCGATGCCTCACTTCAGGTTTACTGTATCCCTTGGACCTTCTTATTGACGAAGGAACACAGAAATTGCATCGGAATTAAATACAATAGGCACTATGCCGACTTAAATACATGAAGACCGACACTACTTACTGACTACGTTTTGAACCATTCCTGTGACACTAGTTATAGATTCAGATGCTTCACTTCAGGTTTACTGTATCCCTTGGACCTTCTTATTGACGATGAAACACTGAAATTGCATCGGAATTAAATACAAAAGGCACAATGCCGACTTAAGTACAAGAAGACTGACTCTTCTTACTGACTATGTTTTTAACCATTCCTGTGACACTAGTTATAGATTCAGATGCTTCACTTCAGGTTTACTGTATCCCTTGGACCTTCTTATTGACGATGAAACACTGAAATAGCATCGGAATTTAATACAAAAGGCACAATGCCGACTTAAGGACAAGAAGACTGACTCTTCCTACTGACAATTCCTGTGACACTAGTTATAGATTCCGATGCTTCACTTCAGGTACACTGTATCCCTTGGCCTTCTTATTGGCGATGAAACACAGTAATTGCATCGGAATTAAATACAAAAGACACAATGCCGACTTATGTACATGAAGACCGACCCTTCTTACTGACTATGTTTTGAACCATTCCTGTGACACTAGTTATAGATTCCGATGCTTCACTTCAGGTTTACTGTATCCCTTGGACCATCTTATTGACGGTGAAACACAGAAATTGCATAGGAATTACATACAAAAGGCACAATGCCGACTTAAGGACAAGAAGACTGACTCTTCCTACTGACTACTCCTGTGACACTAGTTATAGATTCCGATGCTTCACTTTAGGTTTACTGTATCCCTTGGACCTTCTTATTGACGATGAAACACAGAAATTGCATCGGAATTAAATACAAAAGGCACAATGCCGAATTAAGTACATGAAGACCGACACTTCTTACTGACTTTGTTTTGAACCATTCCTGTGACACTAGTTATGGTTTCCGATGCCTCACTTCAGGTTTACTGTATCCCTTGGACCTTCTTATTGACGAAGGAACACAGAAATTGCATCGGAATTAAATACAATAGGCACTATGCCGACTTAAATACATGAAGACCGACACTACTAACTGACTACGTTTTGAACCATTCCTGTAACACTAGTTATAGATTCAGATGCTTCACTTCAGGTTTACTGTATCCCTTGGACCTTCTTATTGACGATGAAACACAGAAATTGCATCGGAATTAAATATAAAAGGTACAATGCACACTTAAGTACATGAAGACCGACACTTCTTACTGACTATGTTTTGAACCATTCCAGTGACACTAGTTATCGATTCCGATGCTTCACTTCAGGTTTACTGTATCCCTTGGACCATCTTATTGACGATGAAACACAGAAATTGCATAGGAATTAAATACAAAAGGCACTATGCCGACTTAAGGACAAGATGACTGACTCTTCCTACTGACCAGTCCTGTACCACTAGTTATAGATTCCGATGCTTCACTTCAGGTTTACTGCATCCCTTGGACATTATTATTGACGATGAAACACAGAAATTGCATCGGAATTAAATACAAAAGGCACAATGCCGAGTTAAGTACATGAAGACCGACACTTCTTACTGATTATGTTTTGAACCATTCCTGTGACACTAGTTACAGATTCCGATGCTTCACATCAGGTTTACTGTATCCCTTGGACCTTCTTATTGACGAAGAAACACAGAAATTGCATCGGAATTAAATACAAAAAGCACACTGCCAACTTAAGGACAAGAAGACTGACTCTTCCTACTGACCATTCCTGTGATACTAGTAATAGATTCCGATGCTTCACTTCAGGTTTACTGTATCCCTTGGACCTTCTTATTGACGATGAAACACAGAAATTGCATCGGAATTAAATACAAAAGGCACAACGCCGACTTAAGGTCAAGAAGACTGACTCTTCCTACTGTCCATTCCTGTGACACAAGTTATAGATTCCGATGCTTCACTTCAGGTTTACTGTATCTCTTGGACCTTCTTATTGACGATGAAACACAGAAATTGCATCGGAATTAAATACAAAAGGCACAATGCCGACTTAAGTACATGAAGACGGACACATCGTACTGACTATGATTTGAACCATTCCTGTGACACTAGTCGTAGTTTCCGATGCTTCACTTCAGGTTGACTGTATCCCTTGGACCTTCTTATTGACGATGAAACACAGAAATTGCATCGGAATTAAATTCAAAAGGCACTATGCCGACTTAAGGACAAGATGACTGACTCTTCCTGCTGACCAGTCCTGTACCACTAGTTATAGATTCCGATGCTTCACTTCAGGTTTACTGTATCCCTTGGTCCTTCTTATTGACGATGAAACACAGAAATTGCATCGGAATAAATACAAAAGGCACAATGCCGACTTAAGTACATGAAGACCGACACTTTTTAGTGACTACGCTTTGAACCATTCCTGTAACACTAGTTATAGATTCCGATGCTTCACTTCAGGTTTACTGTATCCCTTGGACCTTCTTATTGACGATGAAACACAGAAATTGCATCGGAATTAAATATAAAAGGTACAATGCACACTTAAGTACATGAAGACCGACACTTCTTACTGACTATGTTTTGAACCATTCCAGTGACACTAGTTATCGATTCCGATGCTTCACTTCAGGTTTACTGTATCCCTTGGACCATCTTATTGACGATGAAACACAGAAATTGCATAGGAATTAAATACAAAAGGCACTATGCCGACTTAAGGACAAGATGACTGACTCTTCCTACTGACCAGTCCTGTACCACTAGTTATAGATTCCGATGCTTCACTTCAGGTTTACTGCATCCCTTGGACATTATTATTGACGATGAAACACAGAAATTGCATCGGAATTAAATACAAAAGGCACAATGCCGACTTAAGTACATGAAGACCGACACTTCTTACTGATTATGTTTTGAACCATTCCTGTGACACTAGTTACAGATTCCGATGCTTCACATCAGGTTTACTGTATCCCTTGGACCTTCTTATTGACGAAGAAACACAGAAATTGCATCGGAATTAAATACAAAAAGCACACTGCCAACTTAAGGACAAGAAGACTGACTCTTCCTACTGACCATTCCTGTGATACTAGTAATAGATTCCGATGCTTCACTTCAGGTTTACTGTATCCCTTGGACTTCTTATTGCTGATGAAACCCAGAAATTGCATCGGAATTAAATACAAAATGCACAATGCCGACTTAAATACATGAAGACCGACACTTCTTACTGACTACGCTTTGAACCATTCCTGTAACACTAGTTATAGATTCAGAAGCTTCACTTCAGGTTTACTGTATCCCTTGGTCCTTCTTATTGACGATGAAACACAGAAATTGCATCGGAATTAAATACAAAAGGCAAAATGCTGACTTATGGACAAGAAGGCTGACTCTTCCTACTGACCATTCCTGTGACACTAGTTATAGATTCCGATGCCTCACTCCATGTTTACTGTATCCCTTGGACCTTCGTATTGACGATGAAACACAGAAATTGCATCGGAATTAAATACAAAAGGCACGATGCCGACTTAAGTACAAGAAGACCGACACTTCTTACTGACTACGTTTTGAACCATTCCTGTAACACTAGTTATAGATTCCGATGCTTCACTTCAGGTTTACTGTATCCCTTGGATCTTCTTATTGACGATGAAACAAAGAAATTGCATCGGAATTAAATTCAAAAGGCACTATGCCGACTTAAGGACAAGATGACTGACTCTTCCTACTGACCAGTCCTGTAACACTAGTTATAGATTCCGATGCTTCGCTTCAGGTTTACTGTATCCCTTGGTCCTTCTTATTGACGATGAAACACAGAAATTGCATCGGAATAAGTACAAAAGGCACAATGCCGACTTAAGTACATGAAGACCGACGCTTTTTACTGACTACGCTTTGAACCATTCCTGTAACACTAGTTATAGATTCCGATGCTTCACTTCAGGTTTACTGTATCCCTTGGACCTTCTTATTGACGATGAAACACAGAACTTGCATCGGAATGAAATACAAAAGGCACAACGCCGACTTAAGCTCAAGAAGACTGACTCTTCCTACTGACCATTCCTGTTACGCTAGTTATAGATTCCGACGCTTCACTTCAGGTTTTCTGTATCCCTTGGATCTTCTTATTGACGGTGAAACACAGATATTGCATCGGAATTAAATACAAAAGGCACAATGCCGACTTAAGTACATGAAGACCGACACTTCTTACTGACTATGCTTTGAACCGTTCCTGTGACACTAGGTATAGATTCCGATGCTTCACTTCAGGTTTACTGTATCCCTTGGACCTTCGTATTGACGAAGAAACACAGAAATTGCATCGGAATTAAATACAAAAGGCACAATGCCGACTTAAGAACAAGAGACTGATTCTTCTTACTGACTATGCTTTGAACCATTCCTGTGATATTAGTGATAGATTCCGATGCTTCACTTCAGGTTTACTGTATCCCTTGGACCTTCGTATTGATGATGAAACACAGACATTGCATCGGAATTTAATACAAAAGACACAATGCCGACTTAAGTACAAGAAGGCTGACTCTTCTTACTGACTATGCTTTGAACCATTCCTGTGACACTAGTTATAGATTCCGATGCTTCACTTCAGGTTTACTGTATCCCTTGGACCTTCTTATTGATGATGAAACACAGACATTGCATCGGAATTAAATACAAAAAGGCACAATGCCGACTTAAGTACAAGAAGACTGACTCTTCTTACTGACTATGTTTTTAACCATTCCTGTGACACTAGTTATAGATTTCGATGCTTCACTTCAGGTTTACTGTATACCTTGGACCTTCGTATTGACGATGAAACACAGAAATTGCATCGGAATTAAATTAAAAAGGCACAATGCCGACTTAAGTACAAGAGACTGATTCTTCTTACTGACTCTGCTTTGAACCATTCCTGTGATATTAGTTATAGATTCCGATGCTTCACTTCAGGTTTACTGTATCCCTTGGACCTTCTTATTTATGATGAAACACAGACATTGCATCGGAATTAAATACAAAAGGCACAATGCCGACTTAAGTACAAGAAGGCTGACTCTTCTTACTGACTATGTTTTGAACCATTCCTGTGACACTAGTTATAGATTCCGATGCTTCACTTCAGGTTTACTGTGTCCCTTGGACCTTCTTATTGATGATGAAACACAGACATTGCATCGGAATTAAATACAAAAGGCACAATGCCGACTTAAGTACAAGAAGTCTGACTCTTCTTACTGACTATGTTTTTAACCATTCCTGTGACACTAGTTATAGATTCCGATGCTTCACTTCAGGTTTACTGTATCCCTTGGACCTTCTTAATGATGATGAAACACAGACATTGCATCGGAATTAAATACAAAAGGCACAATGCCGACTTAAGTACAAGAGGACTGACTCTTCTTACTGTCTATGTTTTGAACCATTCCTGCGACACTAGATATAGATTCCGATGCTTGACTTCAGATTTACTGTATCCCTTGGACCTTCTTATTGACGATGAAACTCAGAAATTGCATCGGAATTAAATACAAAAGGCACAATGATGACTTAAGTACATGAAGACGGACACTTCCTACTGAGTATGTTTTGAACCATTCCTGTGACACTAGTTATAGATTCCGATGCTTCACATCAGGTATACTGTATCCCTTGGCCTTCTTATTGGCGATGAAACACAGTAATTGCATCGGAATTAAATACAAAAGACACAATGCCGACTTATGTACATGAAGACCGACCCTTGTTACTGACTATGTTTTGAACCATTCCTGTGACACTAGTTATAGATTCCGATGCTTCACTTCAGGTTTACTGTATCCCTTGGACCATCTTATTGACGGTGAAACACAGAAATTGCATAGGAATTACATACAAAAGGCACAATGCCGACTTAAGGACAAGAAGACTGACTCTTCCTACTGACTACTCCTGTGACACTAGTTATAGATTCCGATGCTTCACTTTAGGTTTACTGTATCCCTTGGACCTTCTTATTGACGATGAAACACAGAAATTGCATCGGAATTAAATACAAAAGGCACAATGCCGAATTAAGTACATGAAGACCGACACTTCTTACTGACTTTGTTTTGAACCATTCCTGTGACACTAGTTATAGTTTCCGATGCCTCACTTCAGGTTTACTGTATCCCTTGGACCTTCTTATTGACGAAGGAACACAGAAATTGCATCGGAATTAAATACAATAGGCACTATGCCGACTTAAATACATGAAGACCGACACTACTTACTGACTACGTTTTGAACCATTCCTGTAACACTAGTTATAGATTCAGATGCTTCACTTCAGGTTTACTGTATCCCTTGGACCTTCTTATTGACGATGAAACACTGAAATTGCATCGGAATTAAATACAAAAGGCACAATGCCGACTTAAGTACAAGAAGACTGACTCTTCTTACTGACTATGTTTTTAACCATTCCTGTGACACTAGTTATAGATTCAGATGCTTCACTTCAGGTTTACTGTATCCCTTGGACCTTCTTATTGACGATGAAACACTGAAATAGCATCGGAATTTAATACAAAAGGCACAATGCCGACTTAAGGACAAGAAGACTGACTCTTCCTACTGACCATTCCTGTGACACTAGTTATAGATTCCGATGCTTCACTTCAGGTACACTGTATCCCTTGGCCTTCTTATTGGCGATGAAACACAGTAATTGCATCGGAATTAAATACAAAAGACACAATGCCGACTTATGTACATGAAGACCGACCCTTCTTACTGACTATGTTTTGAACCATTCCTGTGACACTAGTTATAGATTCCGATGCTTCACTTCAGGTTTACTGTATCCCTTGGACCATCTTATTGACGGTGAAACACAGAAATTGCATAGGAATTACATACAAAAGGCACAATGCCGACTTAAGGACAAGAAGACTGACTCTTCCTACTGACTACTCCTGTGACACTAGTTATAGATTCCGATGCTTCACTTTAGGTTTACTGTATCCCTTGGACCTTCTTATTGACGATGAAACACAGAAATTGCATCGGAATTAAATACAAAAGGCACAATGCCGAATTAAGTACATGAAGACCGACACTTCTTACTGACTTTGTTTTGAACCATTCCTGTGACACTAGTTATGGTTTCCGATGCCTCACTTCAGGTTTACTGTATCCCTTGGACCTTCTTATTGACGAAGGAACACAGAAATTGCATCGGAATTAAATTAAAAAGGCACTATGCCGACTTAAGGAAAAGATGACTGACTCTTCCTACTGACCAGTCCTGTAACACTAGTTACAGATTCCGATGCTTCACTTCAGGTTTACTGTATCCCTTGGTCCTTCTTATTAACGATGAAACACAGAAATTGCATCGGAATAAATACAAAAGGCACAATGCCGACTTAAATAAATGAAGACCGACACTTCTTACTGACTACGTTTTGAACCATTCCTGTAACACTAGTTATAGATTCAGATGCTTCACTTCAGGTTTACTGTATCCCTTGGACCTTCTTATTGACGATGAAACACTGAAATTGCTTTGCAATTAAATACAAAAGGCACAATGCTGACTTAAGGACAAGAAGACTGACTCTTCCTACTGACCATTCCTGTGACACTAGTTATAGATTCCGATGCTTCACTTCAGGTTTACTGTATCCCTTGGACCTTCTTATTGACGATGAAACACAGAAATTGCATCGGAATTAAATTAAAAAGGCACTATGCCGACTTAAGGACAAGATGACTGACTCTTCCTACTGACCAGTCCTGTAACACTAGTTATAGATTCCGATGCTTCACTTCAGGTTTACTGAATCCCTTGGTCCTTCTTATTGACGACGAAACACAGAAATTGCATCGGAATAAATACAAAAGGCACAATGCCGACTTAAGTACATGAAGACCGACACTTTTTACTGACTACGCTTTGAACCATTCCTGTAACTCTAGTTATAGATTCCGATGCTTCACTTCAGGTTTACTGTATCCCTTGGACCTTCTTATTGACGATGAAACACAGAAATTGCATCGGAATTAAATACAAAAGGCACAACGCCGACTTAAGGTCAAGAAGACATACTCTTCCTACTGACCATTCCTGTTACGCTAGTTATAGATTCCGACGCTTCACTTCAGGTTTTCTGTATCCCTTGGATCTTCTTATTGACGATGAAACACAGATATTGCATCGGAATTAAATACAAAAGGCACAATGCCGAATTAAGTACATGAAGGCCGACACTTCTTACTGACTATGCTTTGAACCATTCCTGTGACACTAGTTATAGATTCCGATGCTTCACTTCAGGTTTACTGTATCCCTTGGACCTTCTTATTGATGATGAAACACAGACATTGCATCGGAATTTAAATACAAAAGGCACAATGCCGACTTAAGTACAAGAAGGCTGACTCTTCTTACTGACTATGTTTTGAACCATTCCTGTGACACTAGTTATAGATTCCGATGCTTCACTTCAGGTTTACTGTATCCCTTGGACCTTCTTATAGATGATGAAACACAGACATTGCATCGGAATTAAATACAAAAGGCACAATGCCGACTTAAGTACAAGAAGACAGACTCTTCTTACTGACTATGTTTTTAACCATTCCTGTGACACTAGTTATAGATTCAGATGCTTCACTTCAGGTTTACTGTATCCCTTGGACCTTCTTAATGTTGATGAAACACAGACATTGCATCGGAATTAAATACAAAAGGCACAATGCGGACTTAAGTACAAGAGGACTGACTCTTCTTACTGTCTATGTTTTGAACCATTAATGCGACACTAGATATAGATTAAGATGCTTGACTTCAGTTTTACTGTATCCCTTGGACCTTCTTATTGACGATGAAACTCAGAAATTGCATCGGAATTAATTACAAAAGGCACAATGATGACTTAAGTACATGAAGACGGACACTTCCTACTGAGTATGTTTTAAACCATTCCTGTGACACTAGTTATAGATTCCGTTGCTTCACATCAGGTATACTGTATCCCGTGGACCATCTTATTCTCGATGAAACACAAAAATTGCATAGGAATTAAATGCAAAAGGCACAATGCCGACTTAAGGGCAAGAAGACTGACTCTTCCAATGACCATTCCTGTGACACTAGTTATAGATTCCGATGCTTCACTTCAGGTACACTGTATCCCTTGGACCTTCTTATTGGCGATGAAACACAGTAATTGCATCGGCATTAAATACAAAAGACACAATGCCGACTTAAGTACATGAAGACCGACACTTCTTACTGACTATGTTTTGAACCATTCCTGTGACACTAGTTATAGATTCCGATGCTTCACTTCAGGTTTACTGTATCCCTTGGACCATCTTATTGACGGTGAAACACAGAAATTGCTTAGGAATTACATACAAAAGGCACAATGCCGGCTTAAGGGCAAGAAGACTGACTCTTCCTACTGACTACTCCTGTGACACTAGTTATAGATTCCGATGCTTCACTTTAGGTTTACTGTATCCCTTGGACCTTCTTATTGACGATGAAACACAGAAATTGCATCGGAATTAAATACAAAAGGCACAATGCCGAATTAAGTACATGAAGACCGACACTTCTTACTGACTATGTTTTGAACCATTCCTGTGACACTAGTTATAGTTTCCGATGCTTCACTTCAGGTTTACTGTATCCCTTGGACCTTCTTATTGACGATGAAACACAGAAATTGCATCGGAATTAAATACAAAAGGCACTATACCGACTTAAATACATGAAGACCGACACTTCTTACTGACTACGTTTTGAACCATTCCTGTAACACTAGTTATAGATTCAGATGCTTCACTTCGGGTTTACTGTATCCCTTGGACCTTCTTATTGACGATGAACCACTGAAATTGCATCGGAATTAAATACAAAAGGCACAATGCCGACTTAAGGACAAGAAGACTGACTCTTCCTACTGACCATTCCTGTGACACTAGTTATAGATTCCGATGCTTCACTTCAGGTTAACTGTATCCCTTGGACCTTCTAATTGACGATGTAACACAGAAATTACATCGGAATTAAATACAAAAGGCACAATGCCGACTTAAGTACAAGAAGACCGACACTTCTTACTGACTACGTTTTGAACCATTCCTGTGACACTAGTTATAGATTCCGATGCTTCACTTCAGGTTTACTGTATAACTTGGACCTTCTTATTGACGATGTTACACAGAAATTACATCGGAATTAAATACAAAAGGCACAATGCCGACTTAAGTACAAGAAGACCGACACTTCTTACTGACTACGTTTTGAACCATTCCTGTGACACTAGTTATAGATTCCGATGCTTCACTTCAGGTTTACTGTATAACTTGGACCTTCTTATTGACGATGAAACACAGAAATTGCATCGGAATTAATTACAAAAGGCACAATGCCGATTTAAGTACAAGAGACTGACTCTTCTTACTGACCATGTTTTGAACCATTCCTGTGACACTTAATATAGATTCCGATGCTTCACTTCAGGTTTACTGTATCCCTTGGACGTTCTTATTGACGATGAAACACAGAAATTGCATCGAAATTAAATACAAAAGGCACAATGCCGACTTAAGTACAAGAAGACTGACTTTTCCTACAGTCTAGGTTTTGAACCATTCCTGTGACACTAGTTATAGATTCCGATGTTTGTCTTCAATTTTACAGTATCTCTTGGACCTTCTTATTGACGATGAAACACAGAAATTGCATCGGAATTAAATACAAAAGGCACAATGCCGATTTAAGTACAAGAGACTGACTCTTCTTACTGACTATGTTTCGAACCATTCCTGTGACACTAGTTATAGATTCCGATGCTTCACTTCAGGTTTACTGTATAACCTGGACCTTCTTATTGACGATGAAACACAGACATTGCATCGGAATTACATACAAACGGCACAATTCCGACTTAAGTACAAGAAGACTGACTCTTCTTACTATCTATGTTTTGAACCATTCCTGCGAGACTAGATATAGATTCCGATGCTTGACTTCAGTTTTACTGTATCCTTTTGACCTTCTTATTGACGATGAAACACAGAAATTGCATCGGAATTAAATACAAAAGGCACATTGCCGACTGAAGTACAAGAGACTGACTCTTCTTACTGTCTATGTTTTGAACCATTCCTGTGACATTAGTTATAGATTCCGATGCTTCATTTCAGGTTTACTGTATAAATACAAGAAGACAGACTCCTCTTACTGTCTATGTTTTGAACCAATCCTGTGACACTAGTTAGAGATTCCGATGCTTCACTTCAGGTTTACTGCATCCCTTGGACCTCCTTATTGACGATGAAACACAGAAATTGCATCGGAAATAAATACAAAAGGCACAATGCCGACTTAAGTACAAAAAGACTGACTCTTCTTACTGACTATGTTATGAACCGTTCCTGTGACACTAGTTATAGATTCCGATGCATCACTTCAGGTTTACTGTATCCCTCTGTCCTTCTTATTGATGATGAAACACAGAAATTGCGTCGGAATGAAATACAAAAGGCACAATGCCGGCTAAAGTACAAGAATACTGACTCTTCTTACTGACTATGTTTTGAACTATTCCTGTGACACTAGTTATAGATTCCGATGCTTCACTTCATTTTTACTGTACCCCTCTGACCTTCTTATTGTCGATGAAACACTGACATTGCATCGGAATTAAATAGAAAAGGCACAATGCCGACTTAAGTACAAAAAGACTGACTCTTCTTACTGTCTATGCTTTGAAGAATTCCTGTGACACTAGTTATAGATTCCGATGTTTGACTCCAGTTTTACTGTATCCCTTGGACCTTCTTATTGACGATGGAACACAGAAATTGCATCGGAATTGAATACAAAAGGCACAATGCCGACTTAAGTGCAAGAGACTGACTCTTCTTACTGACTACGTTTTGAACCATTCCTGTGACACTAGTTATAGATTCCGATGCTTCACTCCAGGCTTACTGTATCCCTTGGACCTTTCTATTGACGATGAAACACAGAAATTGCATCGGAATTAAATACAAAAGGCACAATGCCGACTTAAGTACATGAGGACCGACACTTATTACTGACAATGTTTTGAACCATTCCTGTGACACGAGTAATAGATTCCGATGCTTCACTTCAAGTTTACTGTATCCCTGGGACCTTCTTATTGACGATGAAACACAGAAAATGCATTGGAATTAAATACAAAAGGCACAATGCCGACTTAAGGACATGAAGACCGACACTTCTTACTGACTAAGTTCTGAACCATTCCTGTGACACTAGTTATAGATTCCGATGCTTCACTCCCGGTTTACTGTATCCCTTGGACCTTCTTATTGACGATGAAACACAGCAATTGCATCCGAATTAAATACGAAAGGCACAATGCTGACTTAAGTACATGAGGACCGACACTTCTTACTGACTATGCTTTGAACCATTCCTGTAACACTAGTTATAGATTCCGATGCTTCACTTCAGGTTTACTGTATCCCTTGGACCTTCTTATTGACGATGAAACACAGAAATTGCATCGGAATTAAATACAATAGGCACAATGCCGTCTTAAGGACAAGAAGACTGACTCTTCCTACTGACCATTCCTGTGACACTAGCTATAGATTCCGATGCTTCACTTCAGGTATACTGTATCCCTTGGACCTTCTTATTGACGATGAAACACAGATATTGCATCGGAATCAAATACAAAAGGCACAATGCCAACTTAAGTACAAGAAGACTGTATCTTCTTACTCACTTTGTTTTGATCCATTCCTGTGACACTAGTTATAGATTCCGATGCTTCACTTCAGGTTTACTGTATCCCTTGGACGTTCTTATTGACGATGAAACACAGAAATTGCATCGGAATTAAATACAAAAGGCACAATGCCGACTTAAGTACAAAAAGACTGACTCTTCTTACTGACTATGTTTTGAACCGTTCATGTGACACTAGTTATAGATTCCGATGCTTCACTTCAGGTTTACTGTATCCCTCTGACCTTCTTATTGATGATGAAACACAGAAATTACATCGGAATTAAATACAGAAGGCACAATGCCGACTTAATTACAAGAAGTCTGACTCTTCTTACTGACTATGTTTTGAACCATTCCTGTGACACTAGTTATAGATTCCGATGCTTCCCTTCAGGTTTACTGTATCCCTCTGACCTTCTTATTGACGATGAAACACTGAAATTGCATCGGAATTAAATAGAAAAGGCACAATGCCAACTTAAGTAAAAGAAGACTGCCTCTTCTTACTGTCTATGATTTGAACCATTCCTGTGACACTAGTTATAGATTCCGATGTTTGACTTCAGTTTTACTGTATCCCTTGGACCTCCTTATTGAAGATGAAACACAGAAATAGCATCGGATTTAAATACAAATGGCACAATGCCGACTTAAGTACATGAAGACTGACACTTCTTACTGACTATGTTTTGAACCATTCCTGTCACACTAGTTATAGATTCCGATGCTTCACTTCAGGTTTACTGTATCCCTTGGACCTTCTTATTGACGATGAAACAAAGATATTGCATCGAAATTAAATACAAAAGGCACAATGCCGATTTAAGTACATGAAGACCGTCACTTCTTACTGACTATGTTTTGAACCATTCCTGTAACACTAGTTACAGATTCCGATGCTTCACTTCAGGTTTACTGAATCCCTTGGACCTTCCTAGTGACGATGAAACATAGAAATTGCATCGGAATTAAATACAAAAGGCACAATGCCGACCTAAGTACATGAAGATCGACACTTCTTCCTGACTATGTTTTGAACCATTCCTGTAACACTAGTTATAGATTCCGATGCTTCACTTCAGGTTTACTGTATCGCTTGGACCTTCTGATTTACGATGAAACACAGAAATTGCATCGGAATTAAATACAAAAGGCACAATGCCGACTTAAGGACAAGAAGACTGACTCTTCCTACTGACCCTTTCTGTGACACTAGTTATAGATTCCGGTGCTTCACTTCAGATTTACTGTATCCCTTGGACCTTCTTATTGACGTTGAAACACAGAAATTGCATCGGAATTAAATACAAAAGGCACGATGCCGACTTAAGTACATGAAGACCTTCACTTCTTACTGACTATGTTTTGAACCATTCCTGTAACACTAGTTACAGATTCCGATGCTTCGCTTCAGGTTTACTGTATCCCTTGGACCTTCTTAGTGACGATGAAACATAGAAATTGCATCGGAATTAAATACAAAAGGCACAATGCCGACCTAAGAACATGAAGACCGACACTTCTTCCTGACTATGTTTTGAACCATTCCTGTAACACTAGTTATAGATTCCGATGTTTCACTTCAGGTTTACTGTATCCCTTGGACCTTCTTATTGACGATGAAACACAGAAATTGCATCGGAATTAAATACAAAAGGCACAATGCCGACTTAAGGACAAGAAGACTGACTCTTCTTACTGACCATTCCTGTGACACTAGTTATAGATTCCGATGCTTCACTACAGGTTTACTGTATCCCTTGGACCTTCTTATTGAAAATGAAACACAGATATTGCATCGGAATTAAATACAAAAGGCACAATGCCGACTTAAGTACATGAAGACCGATACTTCTTACTGACTATGTTTTGAACCATTCCTGTGACACTAGTTATAGATTCCGATGCTTCAATTCAGGTTTACTGTATCCCTTGGACCTTCTTATTGACGATGAAACACAGAAATTGCATCGGAATTAAATACAAAAGGCACAATGCCGACTTAAGGGCAAGAAGACTGACTCTTTCTACTGACCATTCCTGTGACACTAGTTATAGATTCCGATGCTTCACTTCAGGTTTACTGTATCCCTTGGACCTTTTTACCGACGATGAAACACAGAAATTGCATCGGAATTAAATACAAAAGGCACAATGCCGACTTAAGTACATGAAGACTGACACTTCTTACTGACTATGTTTTGGACCATTCCTGTGACACTAGTTACAGATTCCGATGCTTCACTTCAGGTTTACTGTATCCCTTGGACCTTCTTATGGACGATGAAATACAGAAATTGCATCGGAATTAAATACAAAAAGCACAATGCCGACTTAAGGACAAGAAGACTGACTCTTCCTACTGCCCATTCTTGTGACACTAGTTATTGATTCCGATGCTTCACGTTAGGTTTACTGTATCCCTTGGACCTTCTTATTGACGATGAAACACAGAAATTGCATCGGAATTAAATACAAAAGGCACAATGTCGACTTAAGTACATGAAGACCGACGCTTCTTTCTGACTATGTTTTGAACCATTATTGTGACACTAGTTATTGATTCCGATGCTTCAATCCAGGTTTACTGTATCCCTTGGACCTTCTTATTGACGATGAAACACAGAAATTGCATCGGAATTAAATACAAAAGGCACACGGCGACTTAAGTACATGAAGTCCGACACTACTTACTGACTATGTTTTGAACGATTCCTGTAACACTAGTTATAGATTCCGATGCTTCACTTCATGCTTACTGTATCCCTTGGACCTTCTTATTGACGAAGAAACACATAAATTGCATCGGAATTAAATACAAAAGGCACAAAGCCGACTTAAGGACAAGAAGACTGAATCTTCCTACTGACCATTCCTGTGAAACTAGTTATAGATTCCGATGCTTCACTTCAGGTTTACTGTATCCCTTGGACCTTCTTATTGACGATGAAATTACAGAAATTGCATCGGAATTAAATACAAAAGGCACAATGCCGACTTAGGTACATGAAGACCGACACTTCTTACTGACTATGTTTTGAACCATTCCTGGGACACCAGTTATAGATTCCGATGCTTCACTCCAGGTTTAGTGTATCCCTTGGACCTTCTTATTGACGATGAAACACAGAAATTGCTTCGGAAATTAATACAAAAAGCACAATGCCGACTTAAGTTTATGAAGACCGACACTTCTTACTGACTACGTTTTGAACCATTCCTGTAACACTAGTTATAGATTCCGATGTTTCACTTCAGGTTTACTGCATCCCTTGGACCTTCTTATTGACGATGAAACACAGAAATTGCATCGGAATTAAATACAAAAGGCACAATGTCGACTTAAGTACATGAAGACCGACACTTCTTACTGACCATGTTTTGAACCATTCCTGTGACACTAGTTATAGATTCCGATGCTTCACTTCGGGTTTACGGTATCCCTTGGACCTTCTCATTGACGATGAAACACAGAAATTGCATCGGAATTAAATACAAAAGGCACAATGCCGACTTAGGTACATGAAGACCGACCCTTCTTACTGACTATGTTTTGAACCATTCCTGGGACACCAATTATAGATTCCGATGCTGCACCCCAGGTTTACTGTATCCCTTGGACCTTCTAATTGACGATGAAACACAGAAATTGCTTCGGAATTAAATACAAAAGGCACAATGCCGACTTTAGTTTATGAAGAACAACACTTCTTACTGACTATGATATGAACCATTCCTGTAACACTAGTTATAGATTCCGATGCTTCACTTTAGGTTTACTGTATCCCTTGGACCTTCTTATTGACGATGAAACACAGAAATTGCATCGGAATTAAATACAAAAGGCACAATGCCGACTTAGGGGCAAGAAGACTGACTCTTCCTACTGACCATCCCTGTGACACTAGTTATAGATTCCGATGCTTCACTTCAGGTTTACTGTATCCCTTGGACCTTCTTATTGACGATGAAACACAGAAATTGCATCGGAATTAAATACAAAAGGCACAATGCCGACTTAAGGGCAAGAAGACTGACTCTTCCTACTGACCATCCCTGTGACACTAGTTATAGATTCCGATGCTTCACTTCAGGTTTACTGTATCCCTTGGACCTTTTTACCGACGATGAACCACAGAAATTGCATCGGAATTAAATACAAAAGGCACAATGCCGACTTAAGTACATGAAGACCGACACTTCTTACTGACTATGTTTTGAACCATTCCTGTGACACTAGTTACAGATTCCGATGCTTCACTTCAGGTTTACTGTATCCCTTGGACCATCTTATTGTCGATGAAACACAGAAATTGCATCGGAATTAGATACAAAAGGCACAATGCCGACTTAACTACATGAAGACTGACACTTCTTACTGAGTATGTTTTGATCCATTCCTGTAACACTAGTTATTGATTCTGATGGTTCACTTCAGGTTTACTGTATCCCTTGGACCTTCTTATTGACGATGAAACACAGAAATTGCATCAGATTTAAATACAAAAGGCACAATGCCGACTTAAGGACAAGAAGGCTGACTCTTCCTACTGACCATTCCTGTGACACTAGTTATAGATTCCGATGCTTCACTTCAGGTTTACTGTATCCCTTGGACCTTCTTATTGACGATGAAACACAGAAATTGCATCGGAATTAAATACAAAAGCACAATGCCGACTTAAGTACATGAAGACCGACACTTCTTTCTGACTATGTTTTGAACCATTCCTGTGACACTAGTTATAGCTTCCGATGCTTCAATCCAGGTTTTCTGTATTCCTTGGACCTTCTTATTGACGATGAAACACAGAAATTGCATCGGAATTAAATACAAAAGGCACACGCCGACTTAAGTACATGAAGACCGACACTTCTTACTGACTATGATTTGAACCATTGCTGTAACACTAGTTATAGATTCCGATGCTTCACTTCAGGTTTACTGTATCCCTTGGACCATCTTATTGACGATGAAACACAGAAATTGCATCGGATTAAATACAAAAGGCACAATGCCGACTTAAGGACAAGAAGACTGACTCTTCCTACTGACCACTCCTGTGACACTAGTTATAGATTCCGATGCTTCACTTCAGGATTTCTGTAACACTTGGACCTTCTTATTGACGATGAAACACAGAAATTGCACCGGAATTAAATACAAAAAGCACAATGCCGACTTAAGGACAAGAAGACTGACTCTTCCTACTGACCATTCCTGTGACACTAGTTATAGATTCCGATGCTTCACTTCAAGTTTACTGTATCCCATGGACCTTCTTATTGACGATGAAACACAGAAATTGCATCGGAATTAATTACATAAGGCACAATGCTGACTTAAGTAAATGAAGACCGACAATTCGTACTGACAATGTTTTATACCATTCCTGTGACACTAGTTATAGATTCCGATGATTCACTCCAGGTTTACTGTATCCCATGGACCTTCTTATTGACGATGAAACACAGAAATTGCATCGGAATTACATACAAAAGGCACAATGCCGACTTAAGTACATGAAGACCGACACTTCTTACTGAGTATATTTTGACCCATTCCTGTAACACTAGTAATTGATTCTGATGGATCACTTCAGGTTTACTGTATCCCTTGGACCTTCTTATTGACGATGAGACACAGAAAATGCATCGGAATTAAATACAAATAGCACAAAGCCGACTTAAGGACAAGAAGACTGACTCTTCTTACTGACCATTCCTGTGACACTAGTTATAGATTCCGATGCTTCACTTCAGGTTTACTGTATCCGTTGGACCTTCTTATTGACGATGAAACACAGAAATTGCATCGGATTTAAATACAAAAAGCACAATGACGACTTAAGTACATGAAGACCGACACTTCTTTCTGACTATGCTTTGAACCATTCCTGTGACACTAGTTATAGATTCCGATGCTTCAATCCAGGTTTACTGTATCCCTTGGACCTTCTTATTGACGATGAAACACAGAAATTGCATCGGAATTCAATACAAAAGGCACACGCCTACTTAAGTACATGAAGACCGACACTTCTTACTGACACTGTTTTATACCATTCCTGTGACACTAGTTATAGATTCCGATGATTCACTCCAGGTTTACTGTATCCCTTGGACCTTCTTATTGACGATGAAACACAGAAATTGCATCGGAATTACATACAAAAGGCACAATTCCGACTTAAGTACATGAAGACCGACACTTCTTACTGAGTATATTTTGAACCATTCCTGTAACACTAGTAATTGATTCTGAAGGTTCACTTCAGGTTTACTGTATCCCTTGGACCTTCTTATTGACGAAGAAACACATAAATTGCATCGGAATTAAATACAAAAGGCACAAAGCCGACTTAAGGACAAGAAGACTGAATCTTCCTACTGACCATTCCTTTGAAACTAGTTATAGATTCCGATGCTTCACTTCAGGTTTACTGTATCCCTTGGACCTTCTTATTGACGATGAAACACAGAAATTGAATCGGAATTAAATACAAAGGGCACAATGCCGACTTAGGTACATGAAGACCGACACTTCTTACTGACTATGTTTTGAACCATTCCTGGGACACCAGTTATAGATTCCGATGCTTCACTCCAGGTTTACTGTATCCCTTGGACCTTCTTATTGACGATGAAACACAGAAATTGCTTCGGAAATTAAAACAAAAAGCACAATGCCGACTTTAGTTTATGAAGACCGACACTTCTTACTGACTACGTTTTGAACCATTCCTGAAACACTAGTTATAGATTCCGATGTTTCACTTCAGGTTTACTGTATCCCTTGGACCTTCGTATTGACGATGAAACACAGAAATTGCATCGGAATTAAATACAAAAGGCACAATGCCGACTTAAGTACATGAAGACCGACACTTCTTACTGACTATGTTTTGAACCATTCCTGTGACACTAGTTATAGATTCCGATGCTTCACTTCAGGTTTACTGTATCCCTTGTACCTTCTTATTGACGATGAAACACAGAAATTGCATCGGAATTAAATACAAAAGGCACAATGCCGACTTAGGTACATGAAGACCGACCCTTCTTACTGACTATGTTTTGAACCATTCCTGGGACACCAGTTATAGATTTCGATGCTTCACCCCAGGTTTACTGTATCCCTTGGACCTTCTAATTGACGATGAAACACAGAAATTGCTTCGGAATTAAATACAAAAGGCACAATGCCGACTCTAGTTTATGAAGAACAACACTTCTTACTGACTATGTTTTGAACCATTCCTGTAACACTAGTTATAGATTCCGATGCTTCAATTCAGGTTTACTGTATCCCTTGGACCTTCTTATTGACGATGAAACACAGAAATTGCATCGGAATTAAATACAAAAGGCACAATGCCGACTTAAGGGCAAGAAGACTGACTCTTCCTACTGACCATCCCTGTGACACTAGTTATAGTTTCCGATGCTTCACTTCAGGTTTACTGTATCCCTTGGACCTTTTTACCGACGATGAAACACAGAAATTGCATCGGAATTAAATACAAAAGGCACAATGCCGACATAAGTACATGAAGACCAACACTTCTTTCTGACTATGTTTTGAACCAATCCTGTGACACTAGTTATAGATTCCGATGCTTCAATCCAGGTTTACTGTATTCCTTGGACCTTCTTATTGACGATGAAACACAGAAATTGCATCGGAATTAAATACAAAAGGCACACGCCGACTTAAGTACATGAAGACCGACACTTCTTACTGACAATGTTTTGAACCATTCCTGTAACACTAGTTATAGATTCCGATGCTTCACTTCAAATTTACTGTATCCCTTGGACCATCTTATTGACGATGAAACACAGAAATTGCATCGGATTAAATACAAAAGGCACAATGCCGACTTAAGGACAAGAAGACTGACTCTTCGTACTGACCACTCCTGTGACACTAGTTATAGATTCCGATGCTTCACTTCAGGCTTTCTGTATCACTTGGACCTTCTTATTGACGATGAAACACAGAAATTGCATCGGAATTAAATACAAAAAGCACAATGCCGACTTAAGGACAAGAAGACTGACTCTTCCTACTGAGCATTCCTGTGACACTAGTTATAGATTCCGATGCTTCACTTCAAGTTTACTGTATACCATGGACCTTCTTATTGACGATGGAACACAGAAATTGCATCGGAATTAATTAGAAAAGGCACAATGCTGACTTAAGTACATGAAGACCGACAATTCGTACTGACAATGTTTTATACCATTCCTGTGACACTAGTTATAGATTCCGATGATTCACTCCAGGTTTACTGTATCCCTTGGACCTTCTTATTGACGATGAAACACAGAAATTGCATCGGAGTTACATACAAAAGGCACAATGCCGACTTAAGTACATGAAGACCGACACTTCTTACTGAGTATATTTTGAACCATTCCTGTAACACTAGTAATTGATTCTGATGGTTCACTTCAGGTTTACTGTATCCCTTGGACCTTCTTATTGACGATGAGACACAGAAATTGCATCGGAATTAAATACAAATAGCACAAAGCCGACTTAAGGACAAGAAGACTGACTCTTCTTACTGACCATTCCTGTGACACTAGTTATAGATTCCGATGCTTCACTTCAGGTTTACTGTATCCGTTGGGCCTTCTTATTGACGATGAAGCACAGAAATTGCATCGGAATTCAATACAAAAAGCACAATGACGACTTAAGTACATGAAGACCGACACTTCTTTCTGACTATGCTTTGAACCATTCCTGTGACACTAGTTATAGATTCCGATGCTTCAATCCAGGTTTACTGTATCCCTTGGGCCTTCTTATTGACGATGAAGCACAGAAATTGCATCGGAATTCAATACAAAAGGCACACGCCGACTTAAGTACATGAAGACCGACACTTCTTACTGACTATGTTCTGAACCATTCCTGTAACACTAGTTATAGATTCCGATGCTTCACTTCATGCTTACTGTATCCCTTGGACCTTCTTATTGACGAAGAAACACATAAATTGCATCGCAATTAAATACAAAAGGCACAATGCCGACTTAAGGACAAGAAGACTGACTCTTCCGACTGAGCACTCTTGTGACACTAGTTGAAGATTCCGATGCTTCCCTTCAGGTTTTCTGTATCACTCGGACATTCTTATTGACGATGAAACACAGAAATTGCTTCGGAAATTAAAACAAAAAGCACAATGCCGACTTTAGTTTATGAAGACCGACACCTCTTACTGACTACGTTTTGAACCATTCCTGAAACACTAGTTATAGATTCCGATGTTTCACTTCAGGTTTACTGTATCCCTTGGACCTTCGTATTGACGATGAAACACAGAAATTGCATCGGAATTAAATACAAAAGGCACAATGCCGACTTAAGTACATGAAGACCGACACTTCTTACTGACTATGCTTTGAACCATTCCTGTGACACTAGTTATAGATTCCGATGCTTCACTTCAGGTTTACTGTATCCCTTGGACCTTCTTATTGACGATGAAACACAGAAATTGCATCGGAATTAAATACAAAAGGCACAATGCCGACTTAGGTTCATGAAGACCGACCCTTCTTACTGACTATGTTTTGAACCATTCCTGGGACACCAGTTATAGATTCCGATGCTTCACCCCAGGTTTACTGTATCCCTTGGACCTTCTAATTGACGATGAAACACAGAAATTGCTTCGGAATTAAATACAAAAGGCACAATGCCGACTTTAGTTTATGAAGAACAACACTTCTTACTGACTATGTTTTGAACCATTCCTGTAACACTAGTTATAGATTCCGATGCTTCAATTCAGGTTTACTGTATCCCTTGGACCTTCTTATTGACGATGAAACACAGAAATTGCATCGGAAT
This sequence comes from Schistocerca americana, assembly GCF_021461395.2. Taxonomy (NCBI): domain Eukaryota; kingdom Metazoa; phylum Arthropoda; class Insecta; order Orthoptera; family Acrididae; genus Schistocerca; species Schistocerca americana. The sequence goes on from NC_060125.1 coordinate 30,930,192, forward strand.
TAAATACAAAAGGCACAATGCCGACTTAAGGGCAAGAAGACTGACTCTTCCTACTGACCATCCCTGTGACACTAGTTATAGTTTCCGATGCTTCACTTCAGGTTTACTGTATCCCTTGGACCTTTTTACCGACGATGAAACACAGAAATTGCATCGGAATTAAATACAAAAGGCACAATGCCGACATAAGTACATGAAGACCGACACTTCTTACTGACTATGTTTTGAACCATTCCTGTGACACTAGTTAGAGATTCCGATGCTTCACTTCAGGTTTACTGTATCCCTTGGACCTTCTTAGTGCCGATGAAACACAGAAATTGCTTCGGAATTAAATACAAAAGGCACAATGCCGACTTTAGTTTATGAAGAACAACACTTCTTACTGACTATGTTTTGAACCATTCCTGTAACACTAGTTATAGATTCCGATGCTTCGATTCAGGTTTACTGTATCCCTTGGACCTTCTTATTGACGATGAAACACAGAAATTGCATCGGAATTAAATACAAAAGGCACACGCCGACTTAAGTACATGAAGACCGACACTTCTTACTGACAACGTTTTGAACCATTCCTGTAACACTAGTTATAGATTCCGATGCTTCACTTAAGGTTTACTGTATCCCTTGGACCATCTTATTGACGATGAAACACAGAAATTGCATCGGATTAAATACAAAAGGCACAATGCCGACTTAAGGACAAGAAGACTGACTCTTCGTACTGACCACTCCTGTGACACTAGTTATAGATTCCGATGCTTCACTTCAGGCTTTCTGTATCACTTGGACCTTCTTATTGACGATGAAACACAGAAATTGCATCGGAATTAAATACAAAAAGCACAATGCCGACTTAAGGACAAGAAGACTGACTTTCTTATTGACGATGGAACACAGATATTGCATCGGAATTAATTACAAAAGGCACAATGCTGACTTAAGTACATGAAGACCGACAATACGTACTGACAATGTTTTATACCATTCCTGTGACACTAGTTATAGATTCCGATGATTCACTCCAGGTTTACTGTATCCCTTGGACCTTCTTATTGACGATGAAACACAGAAATTGCATCGGAATTACATACAAAAGGCACAATGCCGACTTAAGTACATGAAGACCGACACTTCTTACTGAGTATATTTTGAACCATTCCTGTAACACTAGTAATTGATTCTGATGGTTCACTTCAGGTTTACTGTATCCCTTGGACCTTCTTATTGACGATGAGACACAGAAATTGCATCGGAATTAAATACAAATAGCACAAAGCCGACTTAAGGACAAGAAGACTGACTCTTCTTACTGACCATTCCTGTGACACTAGTTATAGATTCCGATGCTTCACTTCAGGTTTACTGTATCCGTTGGACCTTCTTATTGACGATGAAACACAGAAATTGCATCGGAATTAAATACAAAAAGCACAATGACGACTTAAGTACATGAAGACCGACACTTCTTTCTGACTATGCTTTGAACCATTCCGGTGACACTAGTTATAGATTCCGATGCTTCAATCCAGGTTTACTGTATCCCTTGGGCCTTCTTATTGACGATGAAACACAGAAATTGCATCGGAATTCAATACAAAAGGCACACGCCGACTTAAGTACATGAAGACCGACACTTCTTACTGACTATGTTCTGAACCATTCCTGTAACACTAGTTATAGATTCCGATGCTTCACTTCATGCTTACTGTATCCCTTGGACCTTCTTATTGACGAAGAAACACATAAATTGCATCGCAATTAAATACAAAAGGCACAATGCCGACTTAAGGACAAGAAGACTGACTCTTCCTACTGAGCACTCTTGTGACACTAGTTGAAGATTCCGATGCTTCACTTCAGGTTTTCTGTATCACTCGGACCTTCTTGTTGACGAAGAAACACAGAAATTGCGACGGAATTAAATACAAAAACACAATGCCGACTTAGGTACATGAAGACCGATACTTCTTACTGACTATGTCTTAAACCATTCCTGTACCACTAGTTATAGATTCCGACGCTTCACTTCAGGTTTTCTGTATCCCTTGGTCCTTCTTGTTGACGATGAAACACAGAAATTGCATCGGAATTAAATACAAATGGCACAATGCCGACTTAAGGACAAGAAGACTGACTCTTCCTACTGACCATTCCTGTGACACTAGTTATAGATTCCGATGCTTCACTTCAGGATTTCTGTATCCCTTGGACCTTCTTATTGACGATGAAACACAGAAATTGCATCGGGATTAAATACAAAAGGCACAATGCCGACTTAAGTACAAGAAGACTGTATCTTCTCACTGTCTATGTTTTGAACCATTCCTGTGACACTAGTTATAGATTCCGATGCTTCACTTGAGGTTTACTGTATCCCTTGGACCTTCTTATTGACGATGAAACACAGAAATTGCATCGGAATTAAATAAAAAAGCACAATGACGACTTAAGTACATGAAGACCGACACTTCTTTCTGACTATGTTTTGAACCAGTCCTGTGACACTAGTTATAGATTCCGATGCTTCAATCCAGGTTTACTGTATCCCTTGGACCTTCTTATTGAGGATGTAACACAGAAATTGCATCGGAATTAAATACAAAAGGCACACGCCGACTTAAGTACATGAGGACCGACACTTCTTACTGACTATGTTCTGAACCATTCCTGTAACACTAGTTATAGATTCCGATGCTTCACTTCTTGTTTACTGTATCCCTTGGACCTTCTTATTGACGAAGAAACACATAAATTGCATCGGAATTAAATACAAAAGGCACAATGCCGACTTAAGGACAAGAAGACTGACTCTTCCTACTGACCACTCCTGTGACACTAGTTGTAGATTCCGATGCTTCACTTCAGGTTTACTGTATCCCTCTGACCTTCTTATTGACGATGAAACACAGAAATTGCATCGGAATTAAATACAAAAGACACAATGCCGACTTAAGTACATGAGGACCGACACTTCTTACTGACTATGTGTTGAACCATACCTGTGACACTAGTTATAGATTCCGAAGCTTCACTTCAGGTTTACTGTATCCCTAGGACCTTCTTAGTGACGATGAAACACAGAAATTGTATCGAAATTAAATACAAAAGGCACAATGCCGACTTAAGTACATGAAGACCGACACTTCTTACTGACTATCTTTTGAACCATTCCTGTAACACTAGTTATAGATTCCGATGCTTCACTTCAGGTTTTCTGTATCCCTTGGACCTTCTTATTGACGATGAAACACAGAAATTGCATCGGAATTAAATACAAAAGGCACAATGCCGACTTAAGTACATGAAGACCGACACTTCTTACTGACTATGCTTTGAACCATTCCTGTGACACTAGTTATAGATTCAGATGCTTCACTGCAGGTTTACTGCATCCCTTGGACCTTCTTATTGACGATGAGACACAGAATCTGCATCGGAATTAAATACAAAAGGCACAATGCCGACTTAAGGACGAGATAACTGACTCTTCCGACTGACCATTCCTGTGACTCTAGTTATAGATTCCGATGCTTCACTTCAGGTTTACTGTATCCCTTGGACCTTCTTGTTGACGATGAAACACAGAAATTGCATCGGAATTAAATACAAAAGGAACGATGCCGACTTATGTACATGAAGACCGACACTTCTTACTGACAGTGTTTTGAACCATTCCTGTGGCACTAGTTATAGATTCCGATGCTTCACTCCAGGTTTACTGTATCTCTTGGACATTCTTATTGACGATGAAACACAGAAATTCCATCGGAATTAAATACAAAAGGCACAATGCCGACTTAAGTACACGAAGACCGACACTTCTTACTGACTAAGTTTTGAACCATTCCTGTAACACTTGTTATAGTTTCCGATGCTTCACGTCAGGTTTACTGTATCCCTTGGACCTTGTTATTGACGATGAAACACAGAAATTGCATCGGAATTAAATACAAAAGGCACAATGCCGACTTACGGACAAGAAGACTGACTCTTCTTACTGACCATTCCTGTGACACTAGTTATAGATTCCGATGCTTCACTTCAGGTGTACTGTATCCCTTGGACCTTCTTATTGACGTTGAAACACAGAAATTGCATCGGAATTAAATACAAAAGGCACAATGCCGACTGAAGTACATGAAGACCGACACTTCTTACTGACTTTGCTTTGAACCATTCCTGTGACACTAGTTATAGTTTCCAATGCTTCACTCCAGGTTTACTGTATCCCTTGGACCTTCTTATTGACGATGAAACACAGAAATTGCATCGGAATTAAATACAAAAGGCACAATGCCGACTTAAGTACATGAAGGCGGACACATCGTACTGACTATGTTTTGAACCATTCCTGTGACACTAGTTATAGATTCCGATGCTTCACTTTAGTTTTACTGTATCCCTTGGACCATCGTATTGACGATGAATCACAGAAATAGCATAGGAATTAAATACAAAAGGCACAATGCCCACTTAAGGACAAGAAGACTGACACTTCCTACTGACCATTCCTGTGACACTACTTATAGATTCCGATGCTTCACTTCAGGTTTACTGTATCCCTTGGACCTTCTTATTGACGATGAAAGACAGAAATTGCATCGGAATTAAATACAAATGGCACTATGCCGACTTAAGGACGAGAGGACTGACTCTTCCTACCGACCATTCCTGAGACACTAGTTATAGATTCCGATGCTTCACTTCAGGTTCACTGTATCCCTTGGACCTTCTTATTGACGATGAAACACAGAAATTGCATCGGAATTAAATACAAAAGGCACAATGCCGACTTAAGTACATGAAGACCGACACTTCTTACTGACTATGCTTTGAACCATTCCTGTGACACTAGTTACAGATTCCGTTGCTTCACTTCAGGTTTACTGTATCCCTTGGACCTTCTTATTGACGATGAAACACAGAAATTCCATCGGAATTAAATACAAAAGGCACAATGCCGACTTAAGTACACGAAGACCGACACTTCTTACTGACTAAGTTTTGAACCATTCCTGTAACACTTGCTATAGATTCCGATGCTTCACGTCAGGTTTACTGTATCCCTTGGACCTTGTTATTGACGATGAAACACAGAAATTGCATCGGAATTAAATACAAAATTCACAATGCCGACTTACGGACAAGAAGACTGACTCTTCTTACTGACCATTCCTGTGACACTAGTTATAGATTCCGATGCTTCACTTCAGGTTTACTGTATCCCTTGGACCTTCTTATTGACGTTGAAACACAGAAATTGCATCGGAATTAAATACAAAAGGCACAATGCCGACTGAAGTACATGAAGACCGACACTTCTTACTGACTTTGTTTTGAACCATTCCTGTGACACTAGTTATAGTTTCCAATGCTTCACTCCAGGTTTACAGTATCCCTTGGACCTTCTTATTGACGATGAAACACAGAAATTGCATCGGAATTAAATACAAAAGGCACAATGCCGACTTAAGTACATGATGACGGACACATCGTACTGACTATGTATGAACCATTCCTGTGACACTAGTTATAGATTCCGATGCTTCACTTTAGTTTTACTGAATCCCTTGGACCATCTTATTGACGATGAAACACAGAAATAGCATAGGAATGAAATACAAAAGGCACAATGCCCACTTAAGGACAAGAAGACTGACACTACCTACTGACCATTCCTGTGACACTAGTTATAGATTCCGATGCTTCACTTCAGGTTTACTGTATCCCTTGGACGTTCTTATTGACGGTGAAACACAGAAATTACATCGGAATTAAATACAAAAGGCACAATGCCGACTTAAGTACATGAAGACCGACACTTCTTACTGATTATAATTTGAACCATTCCTGTAACACTAGTTATAGATTCCGATGCTTCACTTCAGGTTTACTGTATCCCTTGGACTTTCTTATTGACGATGAAACACAGAAATTGCATCGGAATTAAATACAAAAGGCACAAAGCCGACTTAAGTACAAGAGACTGACTCTTCTTACTGACAATGTTTTGAACCATTCCTGTGACACTAGTTATAGATTCCGATGCTTCACTTCAGGTTTACTGTATCCCTTGGACGTTCTTCTTGACGATGAAACACAGAAATTGCATCGGAATTAAATACAAAGGGCACAATGCCGACTTAAGTACAAGAAGACTGACTCTTCCTACTGTCTAAGTGTTGAACTATTCCTGTGACACTAGTTATAGATTCCGATGTTTGACTTCAGTTTTACTGTATCCCTTGGACTTTCTTATTGACGATGAAACACAGAAATTGCATCGGAATTAAATACAAAAGGCACAAAGCCGACTTAAGTACATGAGACTGATTCTTCTTACTGACAATGCTTTGAACCATTCCTGTGACACTAGTTATAGATTCCGAAGCTTCACTACAGGTTTACTGTATCCCTTGGACCTTCTTATTGACGATGAAACACAGAAATTGCATCGGAATTAAATACATAAGGCACAATGCCAACTTAAGTTTAAGAGGAGTGACTCTTCTTACCTTCTATCTTATGAACCAATCCTGTGACACTAGTTAGAGATTCCAATGCTTCAGTTCAGGTTTACTGCATCCCTTTGACATTCTTATTGACGATGAAACAAAGAATTTGCATCGGAATTAAATACAAAAGGCACAATGCCGACTTAAGTACATGAAGACCGACACTTCATACTGACTATGTTTTGAACCATTCCTGTGACACTAGTTATAGATTCCGATGCTTCACTTCAGGTTTACTGTATCCCTTGGACCATCTTATTGACGATGAATCACAGAAATAGCATAGGAATTAAATACAAAAGGCACAATGCCGACTTAGGGACAAGAAGACTGACACTTCCTACAGACCATTCCTGTGACACTAGTTATAGATTCCGATGCTTCACTTCAGGTGTACTGTACCCCTTGGACCTTCTTATTGACGGTGAAACACAGAAATTGCATCAGAATTAAATACAAAAGGCACAATGCCGTCTTAAGTACAAGAGACTGACTCTACTTACTGACAATGTTTTGAACCATTCCTGTGACACTAGTTATAGATTCCGATGCTTCACATCAGGTTTACTGTATCCCTTGGACCTTCTAATTGACGATGAAACATAGAAATTGCATCGGAATTAAATACAAAAGGCACAATTGCCGACTTAAGCACATGAAGACCGACACTTCTTACTGACTATGTTTTGAACCATTCCTGTAACACTAGTTACAGATTCCGATGCTTCACTTCAGGTTTACTGTATCCCTTGGACCGTGTTAGTGACGATGAAACATAGAAATTGCATCGGAATTAAATGCAAAAGGCACAATGCCGACTTAAGTACATGAACACCGATACTTCTTCCTGACTATGTTTTGAACCATTCTTGAAACACTAGTTATAGATTCCGATGCTTCACTTCAGGTTTACTGTATCCGTTGGACCTTCTTATTGGCGATGAAACACAGAAATTGCATCGGAATTAAATGCAAACCGCACAATGCCGACTTAAGTACAAGAAATGTGACTCTTCTTACTGTCTATGTTTTGAACCATTCCTGTGACACTAGTTATAGATTCTGATGCTTCACTTCAGGTTTACTGTATCCCTTGGACCTTCGTATTGACGATGAAACACAGAAATTTCATCGGAATTAAATACAAAAGGCACAATGCCGAATTAATTACAAGAAGTCTGACTCTTCTTACTGACTATGTATTGTACCATTCCTGTGACACTAGTTATAGATTCCGATGCTTCACTCAAGGTTTACTGTATCCCTTGGACCTTCTTATTGTCGATGAAACACAGAAATTGCATCGGAATTAAATACAAAAGGCACAATCCCGACTTAAGTACATGAAGGCGGACACATCTTACTGACTATGTTTTGATCCATTCCTGTGACACTAGTTAAAGATTCCGATGCATCACTTCAGGTTTACTGTATCCCTTGGACCATCTTATTGACGATGAAGCACAGAAATAGCATAGGAATTAAATACTTAAGGCACAATGCCGACTTAAGGACAAGAAGACTGACACTTCCTACTGGCCATTCCTGTGACACTAGTTATAGATTCCGATGCTTCACTTCAGGTTTACTGTATCCCTTGGACCTTCTTATTGACGATGAAACACAGAAATTGCATCGGAATTAAATACAAAAGGCACAATGCCGACTTAAGTACAAGAAGACTGACTCTTCTTAATGTCTATGTTTTGAACCAATCCTGTGACACTAGTTAGAGATTCCGATGCTTCAGTTCAGGTTTACTGCATCCCTTTGACCTTCTTATTGACGATTAAACACAGAAACTGCATCCCTTAAAAAATGCATCGGAATTAAATACAAAGGGCAAAATGCTGACTTAAGTACATGAAGACCGACGCTTCTTACTGACTATGTTTTGAACCATTCCTGTAACACTAGTTACAGATTCCGATGCTTCACTTCAGGTTTACTGTATCCCTTGGACCTTCTTATTGACGATGAAACACAGAAATTGCATCGGAATTAAATACAAAAGGCACAATGCCGACTTAATTACAAGAAGTCTGACTCTTCTTACTGACTATGTTTTGTACCATTCCTGTGACACTAGTTATAGATTCCGATGCTTCACTCAAGGTTTACTGTATCCCTTGGACCTTCTTATTGACGATGAAACACAGAAATTGCGTCGGAATTAAATACAAAAGGCACAATGCCGACTTAAGTACATGAAGACCGACACTTCTTACTGACTATGTTTTGAACCATTCCCGTGACACTAGTTATAGATTACGATGCTTCACTTCAGGTTTACTGTATACCTTGGACCTTCTTATTGACGATGGAACACAGAAATTGCATCGGAATTAAATACAAAAGGCACAATGCCGACTTAAGGGGCAAGAAGACTGACTCTTCCTACTGACCATTCCTGTGACACTAGTTATAGAATCCGATGCTTCACATCAGGTTTACTGTATCCCTTGGACCTATTTACCGACGATGAAACACAGAAATTGCATCGGAATTAAATACGAAAGGCACAATGCCGACTTAAGTACATGAAGACCAACACTTCTTACTGACTGTGTTTTGAACCATTCCTGTGACACTAGTTACAGATTCCGATGCTTCACTTCAGGTTTACTGTATCCCTTGGACCTTCCTATTGACGATGAAACACAGAAATTGCGTCGGAATTAAATACAAAAGGCACAATGCCGACTTAAGTACATGAAGACCGACACTTCTTACTGACTATGTTTTGAACCATTCCCGTGACACTAGTTATAGATTACGATGCTTCACTTCAGGTTTACTGTATACCTTGGACCTTCTTATTGACGATGGAACACAGAAATTGCATCGGAATTAAATACAAAAGGCACAATGCCGACTTAAGGGGCAAGAAGACTGACTCTTCCTACTGACCATTCCTGTGACACTAGTTATAGAATCCGATGCTTCACATCAGGTTTACTGTATCCCTTGGACCTATTTACCGACGATGAAGCACAGAAATTGCATCGGAATTAGATACAAAAAGCACAATGCCGACTTAAGGACAAGAAGACTGACTCTTCCTACTGACCATTCCTGTGACACTAGTGATAGATTCCAATGCTTCAAATCAGGTTTACTGTATCCCTTGGACCTTCTTATTGACGATGAAACACAGAAATTGCATAGGAATAAAATACAAAAGGCACAATGTTGACTTAAGTACATGAAGACCGACACTTCTTTCTGACTATGTTTTGAACCATTCCTGTGACACTAGTTATAGTTTCCGATGCTTAAATCCAGGTTTACTGTATCCCTGGGACCATCTTATTGACGATGAAACACAGAAATTGCATCGGAATTAAAAACAAAAGGCACACGGCGACTTAAGTACATGAAGACCGACACTTCTTACTGACTATGTTTTGAACGATTCCTGTAACACTAGTTATAGATTCCGATGCTTCACTTCATGCTTACTGTATTCCTTGGACCTTCTTATTGACGAAGAAACACATAAATTGCATCGGAATTAAATACAAAAGGCACAATGAGGACTTATGAAGAAGAAGACTGACTCTTCCCACTGACCATTCCTGTGAAACTAGTTATAGATTCCGATGCATCACTTCAGGTTTACTGTATCCCTTGGACCATCTTATTGACGATGAAACACAAAAATTGCATCGGATTTAAATACAAAAGGCACAATGCCGAATTAATTACATGAAGACCGACACTTCTTAATGACTATGTTTTGAACCATTCCTGTGACACTAGTTATAGATTCCGATGCTTCACTTCAGGTTTACTGTATCCCTTGGACCTTCTTATTGACGATGAAACACAGAAATTGCATCGGAATTAAATACAAAAGGCACAATGCCGACTTAGGTACATGAAGACCGACACTTCTTACTGACTATGTTTTGAACCATTCCTGGGATACCAGTTATAGATTCCGATGCTTCACTCCAGGTTTACTGTATCCCTTGGACCTTCTTATTGACGATAAAACACAGAAATTTCTTCGGAATTAAATACAAAAGGCACAATGCGGACTTAAGTTTATGAAGACCGACACTTCTTACTGTCTATGTTTTGAACCATTTCTGTAACACTAGTTATAGATTCCGATGCTTCACTTCAGGTTTACTGTATCGCTTGGACCTTCTTATTTACGATGAAACACAGAAATTGCATCGGAATTACATACAAAAAGCACAATGCCGACTTAAGGACAAGAAGACTGACTCTTCCTACTGACCCTTTCAGTGACACTAGTTATTGATTCCGATGCTTCACTTCAGGTTTAATGTATCCCTTGGACCTTCTTATTGACGATGAAACACAGAAATTGCATCGGAATTAAATACAAAAGGCACAATGCCGACTTAAGTACATGAAGACCGACGCTTCTTACTGACTATGTTTTAAACCATTCCTGTGACACTAGTTACAGATTCCGATGCTTCACTTCAGGTTTACTGTATCCTTTGGACCTTCTTATTGACGATGAAACACAGAAATTGCATCGGAATTAAATACAAAAAGCACAATGCCGACTTAAGGACAGGAAGACTGACTCTTCCTACTGACCATTCCTGTGACACTAGTTATAGATTCCGATGCTTCACTTTAGGTTTACTGTATCCCTTGGACCTTCTTATTGACGATGAAACACAGAAATTGCATCGCAATTAAATACAAAAGGCACAATGCCGACTTAAGGGCAAGCAGACTGACTCTTCCTACTGACCATTCCTGTGACACTAGTTATAGATTCCGATGCTTCACTTCAGGTTTACTGTATCCCTTGGACCTTCTTACCGATGATGAAACACAGAAATTGCATCGGAATTAAATACAAAAGGCACAATGCCGACTTAAGTACATGAAGACCGACACTTCTTACTGACTATGTTTTAAACCATTCCTGTGACACTAGTTACAGATTCCGATGCTTCACTTCAGGTTTACTGTATCCCTTGGACCTTCTTATTGACGATGAAACACAGAAATTGCATCGGAATTAAATACAAAAGGCACAATGCCGACTTAAGTACAAAAAGCCTGACTCTTTTTACTGACTATGTTTTTGAACCATTTCTGAGCCACTAGTTATAGATTCCGATGCTTCACTTTAGGTTTGTTGTATCCCTCTGACCTTCTTAGTGACCATGAAACACTGAAATTGCATCGGATTTAAATACAAAAGGCACAATGCCGAATTAATTACATGAAGACCGACACTTCTTAATGACTATGTTTTGAACCACTCCTGTGACACTAGTTATAGATTCCGATGCTTCACTTCAGGTTTACTGTATCCCTTGGACCTTCTTACCGATGATGAAACACAGAAATTGCATCGGAAATAAATAAAAATGCACAATGCCGAATTAAGTACCAGAAGACTGACTCTTCTTACTGACTATGTTTTGAACCATTCCTGTGACACTAGTTATGTATTCCCGTGCTTCACTTCAGGTTTACTGTATCCCTCTGATCTTCTTATTGACTATGAAACACCGAAATTGCATCGGAATTAAATGCAAAAGGCACAATGCCGACTTAAGTACAAGAAGACTGACTCTTCTTACTGTCTATGTTTTGAACCAATCCTGTGACACTATTTATAGATTCCGATGTTTGACTTCAGTTTTACTGTATCCCTTGGACCTTCTTATTGACGATGAAACACAGAAATTGCATCGGAATTAAATACAAAAGGCACAAAGCCGACATAAGTACAAGAGACTGACTCTTCTTACTGACAATGTTTTGAACCATTCGTGTGACACTAGTTATCGATTCCGATGCTTCACTTCAGGTTTACTGTATCCCTTGGACCTTCTTATTGACGATGAAACACAGAAATTGCATCGGAATTAAATACATAAGGCACAATGCCGACTTAAGTTTAAGAGGAGTGACTCTTCTTACTGTCTATGTTATGAACCAATCCTGTGACACTAGTTAGAGATTCCGATGCTTCAGTTCAGGTTTACTGCATCCCTTTGACATTCTTATTGACGATTAAACACAGAAATTGCATCGGAATTAAATACAAAAGGCACAATGCCGACTTAAGTACAAAAAGACTGACTCTTCTTACTGACTATGTTTTGAACCGTTCATGTGACACTAGTTATAGATTCCGATGCTTCACTTCAGGTTTACTGTATCCCTCCGACCATCTTATTGATAATGAAACACAGAAATTGCTTCGGAATTAAATACAAAAGGCACAATGCCGACTTAATTACAAGAAGTCTGACTCTTCTTACTGACTATGTTTTGAACCATTCCTGTGACACTAGTTATAGATTCCGATGCTTCACTCCAGGTTTACTGTATCCCTTGGACCTTCTTATTGACGATGAAACACAGAAATTGCATCGGACTAAATACAAAAGGCACAATGCCGACTTAAGTACATGAAGGCGGACACATCGTACTGACTATGTTTTGAACCATTCCTGTGACACTAGTTATAGATTCCGATGCTTCACTTCAGGTTTACTGTATCCCTTGGACCATCTTATTGACGATGAATCACAGAAATAGCATAGGAATTAAATACAAAAGGCACAATGCCGACTTAGGGACAAGAAGACTGACACTTCCTACTGACCAATCCTGTGACACTAGTTATAGATTCCGATGCTTCACTTCAGGTGTACTGTACCCCTTGGACCTTCTTATTGACGGTGAAACACAGAAATTGCATCAGAATTAATACAAAAGGCACAATGCCGACTTAAGTACAAGAGACTGACTCTTCTTACTGACAATGTTTTGAACCATTCCTGTGACACTAGTTATAGATTCCGATGCTTCACATCAGGTTTACTGTATCCCTTGGACCTTCTTATTGACGATGAAACACAGAAATTGCATCGGAATTAAATACAAAAGGCACAATGCCGACTTAATTAGAAGAAGTCTGACTCTTCTTACTGACTATGTTTTGAACCATTCCTGTGACACTAGTTATAGATTCCGATGCTTCACTTCAGGTTTACTGTATCCCTCTGACCTTCTTATTGACGATGAAACACAGAAATTACATCGGAATCAAATACAAAAGGCACAATGCCGACTTAAGGACAAGAAGACTGACTCTTCCTACTGACCCTTTCTGTGACACTAGTTATAGATTCCGATGCTTCACTTCAGGTTTACTGTATCCCTTGGACCTTCTTATTGACGATGAAACACAGAAATTGCATCGGAATTAAATACAAAAGGCAAGATTGCCGACTTAAGTACATGAAGACCGACACTTCTTACTGACTATGTTTTGAACCATTCCTGTAACACTAGTTACTGATTCCGATGCTTCACTTCAGGTTTACTGTATCCCTTGGACCGTGTTAGTGACGATGAAACATAGAAATTGCATCGGAATTAAATGCAAAAGGCACAATGCCGACTTAAGTACATGAAGACCGATACTTCTTCCTGAGTATGTTTTGAACCATTCTTGTAACACTAGTTATAGATTCCGATGCTTCACTTCAGGTTTACTGTATCCCTTGGACCTTCTTATTGCGATGAAACACAGAAATTGCTTCGGAATTAAATGCAAAACGCACAATGCCGACTTAAGTACAAGAAATGTGAGTCTTCTTACTGTCTATGTTTTGAACCATTCCTGTGACACTAGTTATAGATTCCGATGCTTCACTTCAGGTTTACTGTATCCTTTGGACCTTCTTATTGACGATGAAACACAGAAATTGCATCGGAATTAAATACAAAAGGCACAATGCCGACTTAATTACAAGAAGTCTGACTCTTCTTACTGACTATGTTTTGAACCATTCCTGTGACACTAGTTATAGATTCCGATGCTTCACTCAAGGTTTACTGTATCCCTTGGACCTTCTTATTGACGATGAAACACAGAAATTGCATCGGAATTAAATACAAAAGGCACAATGCCGACTTAAGTACATGAAGGCGGACACATCTTACTGACTATGTTTTGAACCATTCCTGTGACACTAGTTATAGATTCCGATGCTTCACTTCAGGTTTACTGTATCCCTTGGACCATCTTATTGACGATGAAGCACAGAAATAGCATAGGAATTAAATACTTAAGGCACAATGCCGACTTAAGGACAAGAAGACTGACACTTCCTACTGACCATTCCTGTGACACTAGTTATAGATTCCGATGCTTCACTTCAGGTTTACTGTACCCCTTGGACCTTCTTATTGACGGTGAAACACAGAAATTGCATCGGAATTAAATACAAAAGGCACAATGCCGACTTAAGTACAAGAGACTGACTCTTCTTACTGACAATGTTTTGAACCATTCCTGTGACACTAGTTATAGATTCCGATGCTTCACTTCAGGTTTACTGTATCCCTTGGACCTTCTTATTGCCGATGAAACACAGAAATTGCATCGGAATTAAATACAAAAGGCACAATGCCGACTTAAGTACAAGAAGACTGACTCTTCTTAATGTCTATGTTTTGAACCAATCCTGTGACACTAGTTACAGATTCCGATGCTTCAGTTCAGGTTTACTGCATCCCTTTGACCTTCTTATTGACGATTAAACACAGAAATTGCATCGGAATTAAATACAAAAGGCACAATGCCGACTAAAGTACAAAAAGACTGACTCTACTTATTGACTATGTTTTGAACCGTTCATGTGACACTAGTTATAGATTCCGATGCTTCACTTCAGGTTTACTGTATCCCTCTGACCCTCTTACTGATGATGAAACACAGAAATTGCATCGGATATAAATACCAAAGGCACAATGCCGACTTAATTACAAGAAGTCTGACTCTTCTTACTGACTATGTTTTGAACCATTCCTGTGACACTAGTTATAGATTCCGATGCTTCACTACAGGTTTACTGTATCCCTCTGACCTTCTTATTGACGATGAAACACAGAAATTGCATCGGAATTAAATACAAAACGCACAATGCCGACTTAAGGACAAGAAGACTGACTCTTCCTACTGACCCTTTCTGTGACACTAGTTATATTTTCCGATGCTTCACTCCAGGTTTACTGTATCCCTTGGACCTTCTTATTGACGATGAAACACAGAAATTGCATCGGAATTAAATACAAAAGGCACAATGCCGACTTAAGGGGCAAGAAGACTGACTCTTCCTACTGACCATTCCTGTGACACTAGTTACAGATTCCGATGCTTCACATCAGGTTTACTGTATCCCTTGGACCTTTTTACCGACGATGAAACACAGAAATTGCATCGGAATTAAATACAAAAGGCACAATGCCGACTTAAGTACATGAAGACCGACACTTCTTACTGACGGTGTTTTGAAACATTCCTGTGACACTAGTTACAGATTCCGGTGCTTCACTTCAGGTTTACTGTATCCCTTGGACCTTCTTATTGACGATGGAGCACAGAAATTGCATCGGAATTAGTTATAAAAAGCACAATGCCGACTTAAGGACAAGAAGGCTGACTCTTCCTACTGACCATTCCTGTGACACTAGTTATAGATTCCGATGCTTCACTTCAGGTTTACTGTATCCCTTGGACCATCTTATTGACGATGAATCACAGAAATAGCATCGGAATTAAATACAAAAGGCACAATGCCGACTTAAGTACATGAAGACCGACACTTCTTTCTGACTATGATTTGAACCATTCCTGTGACACTGGTTATAGATTCCGATGCTTCACTTCAGGTTTACTGTATCCCTTGGACCTTCTTATTGACGATGAAACACAGAAATTGCATCGGAATTAAATACAAAAGGCACAATGCCGACTTAGGTACATGAAGACCGACACTTCTTACTGACTATGTTTTGAACCATTCCTGGGACACCAGTTATAGATTCCGATGCTTCACTCCAGGCTTCCTGTATCCCTTGGACCTTCTTATTGACGATGTAACACAGAAATTGCTTCGGAATTAAATACAAAAAGCAAAATGCCGACTTTACTTTATGAAGACCGACACTTCTTACTGACTGTGTTTTGAACCATTCCTGTAACACTAGTTATAGATTCCGATGCTTCAATTCAGGTTTACTGTATCCCTTGGACCTTCTTATTGACGATGAAACACAGATATAGCATCGCACTTAAATAGAAAAGGCACAATGCCGACTTAAGGACAAGAAGACTGACTCTTCCTACTGACTCTTTTTGTGACACTAGTTATAGATTCCGATGCTTCACTTCAGGTTTACTGTATCCCTTGGACCTTCTTATTGAAGATGAAACACAGAAATAGCATCGGACTTAAATACAAAAGGCACAATGCCGAATTATGTACATGAAGACCGACACTTCTTACTGACTATGTTTGAACCATTCCTGTGACACTAGTTATAGATTCCGATGCTTCACTTCAGGTTTACTGTATCCCTTGGACCTTCTTATTGACGACGAAACACAGAAATTGCATCGGAATTACATACAAAAGGCAAAATGCCGACTTAGTTTACGAAGACCGACACTTCTTACTGTCTATGTTTTGAACCATTCCTGTAACACTAGTTATAGATTCCGATGCTTCACTTCAAGTTTACTGTATCGCTTGGACCTTCTTATTTACGATGAAACACAGAAATTGCATCGGAATTACAAACAAAAAGCACAATGCCGACTTAAGGACAAGAAGACTGACTCTTCCTACTGACCCTTTCAGTGACACTAGTTATTGTTTCCGATGCTTCACTTCATGTTTAATGTATCCCTTGGACCTTCTTATTGACGATGAAACACAGAAATTGCATCGGAATTAAATACAAAAGGCACAATGCCGACTTAAGTACATGAAGACCGACACTTCTTACTGACTATGTTTTAAACTATTCCTGTGACACTAGTTACAGATTCCGATGCTTCACTTCAGGTTTACTGTATCCCTTGGACCTTCTTATTGACGATGAAACACAGAAATTGCATCGGAATTAAATACAAAAGGCACAATGCCGACTTAAGTACAAAAAGACTGACTCTTCTTACTGACTATGTTTTTGAACCATTTCTGAGCCACTAGTTATAGATTCCGATGCTTCACTTTAGGTTTGTTGTATCCCTCTGACCTTCTTAGTGACCATGAAACACAGAAATTGCATCGGAAATAAATAAAAATGCACAATGCCGAATTAAGTACCAGAAGACTGACTCTTCTTACTGACTATGTTTTGAACCATTCCTGTGACACTAGTTATGTATTCCCATGCTTCACTTCAGGTTTACTGTATCCCTCTGATCTTCTTATTGACAATGAAACACCGAAATTGCATCGGAATTAAATGCAAAAGGCACAATGCCGACTTAAGTACAAGAAGACTGACTCTTCTTACTGTCTATGTTTTGAACCATTCCTGTGACACTATTTATAGATTCCGATGTTTGACTTCAGTTTTACTGTATCCCTTGGACCTTCTTATTGACGATGAAACACAGAAATTGCATCGGAATTAAATACAAAAGGCACAATGCCGACTAAGTACATGAAGACCGACACTTCTTACTACGTTTTTAACCATTCCTGTGACACTAGTTATATTTTCCGATGCTTTACTTCTGGCTTACTGTATCCCTTGGACCATCTTATTGATGATGAAACACAGAAATTGCATCGGAATTAAATACAAAAGGCACAATGCCGGCTTAAGTACATGAAGACCGACACTTCTTACTTACTATGTTTTGAACCATTCCTGTGACACTAGTTATAGATTCCGATGCTTCACTCCAGGTTTACTGCATCCCTTGGACCTTCTTATTGACGATGAAACACAGAAATTGCATCGGAATTAAATAAAAAAGTCACTATGCCGACTTACGGACGAGAAGACTGACTCTTCCTACTGACCATTCCTGTGACACTAGTTATATATTACGATGCTTCACTTCAGGTTTACTGTATCCCTTGGATCTTCTAATTGACGATGAAACACAGAAATTGCATCGGAATTAAATACAAAAGGCACAATGCCGACTTAAGTACATGAGGGCCGACACTTCTTACTGACTATCTTTTGAACCATTTCTGTAACACTAGTTATAGATTCCGATGCTTCACTTCAGGTTTACTGTATCCCTTGGACCTTCTTATTGACGATGAAAGACAGAAATTGCATCGGAATTAAATAAAAAAGTCACTATGCCGACTTACGGACGAGAAGACTGACTCTTCCTACTGACCATTCCTGTGACACTAGTTATATATTACGATGCTTCACTTCAGGTTTACTGTATCCCTTGGATCTTCTTATTGACGATGAAACACAGAAATTGCATCGGAATTAAATACAAAAGGCACAATGCCGACTTAAGTACATGAGGGCCGACACTTCTTACTGACTATGTTTTGAACCATTCCTGTGACACTAGTTATAGATTCCGAAGCTTCACTTCAGGTTTACTGTATCCCTTGGACCTTCTTATTGACGATGAAACACAGAAATTGCATCGGTATTAAATACAAAAGGCACAAAGCCGACTTAAGTACAAGAGACTGACTCTTCTTACTGACAATGTTTTGAACCGTTGCTGTGACACTAGTAATAGATTCCGATGCTTCACTTCAGGTTTACTGTATCCCTTGGGCCTTCTTATTGGCGATGAAACACAGAAATTGCATCGGAATTAAATACAAAAGGCACAATGCCGACTTAGGTTTAAGAGGACTGACTCTTCTTACTGTCTATGTTTTGAACCAATCCTGTGACACTAGTTACAGATTCCGATGCTTCAGTTCAGGTTTACTGCATCCCTTTGACCTTCTTATTGACGATTAAACACTGAAATTGCATCGGAATTAAATACAAAAGGCACAATGCCGACTTAAGTACAAAAAGGCTGACTCTTCTTACTGACTATGTTTCGAACCGTTCATGTGACACTAGTTATAGATTCCGATGCTTCACTTCAGGTTTACTGTGTCCCTCTGACCATCTTATTGATAATGAAACACAGAAATTGCTTCGGAATTAAATACAAAAGGCACAATGCCGACTTAATTACAAGAAGTCTGACTCTTCTTACTGACTATGTTTTGAACCATTCCTGTGACACTAGTTATAGATTCCGATGCTTCACTCCAGGTTTACTGTATCCCTTGGACCTTCTTATTGACGATGAAACACAGAAATTGCATCTGAATTAAATAGAAAAGCCACAATGCCGACTTAAGTACATGAAGGCGGTCACATCGTACTGACTATCTTTTGAACCATTCCTGTGACACTAGTTATAGATTCCGATGCTTCACTTCAGGTTTACTGTATCCCTTGGACCATCTTATTGACGATGAATCACAGAAATAGCATAGGAATTAAATACAAAAGGCACAATGCCGACTTAAGGACAAGAAGACTGACACTTCCTACTGACCATTCCTGTGACACTAGTTATAGTTTCCGATACTTCACATCAGGTTTACTGTATCCCTTGGACCTTCTTATTGACGATGAAGCACAGAAATTGCATCGGAATTAAATACAAATGGCACAATGCCGACTTAAGTACAAGAAGACTGACTCTTCTTACTGTCTATGTTTTGAACCAATCCTGTGACACTAGTTACAGATTCCGATGCTTCAGTTCAGGTTTACTGCATCCCTTTGACCTTCTTATTGACGATTAAACACAGAAATTGCATCGGAATTTAATACAAAAGGCACAATGCCGACTAAAGTACAAAAAGACTGACTCTTCTTACTGACTATGTTTTCAACCGTTCATGAGACACTAGTTATAGATTCCGATCCTTCACTTCAGATTTACTGCATCCCTCTGACCTTCTTATTGACGATGAAACACAGAAATTGCATCGGAATTAAATACAAAAGGCACAATGCCGACTTAATTACAAGAAGTCTGACTCTTCTTACTGACTATGTTTTGAACCTTTCTTGTGACACTAGTTATAGATTCCGATGCTTCAATTCAGGTTTACTGTATCCCTCTGACCTTCTTATTGACGATGAAACACAGAAATTACATCGGAATTAAATACAAAATGCACAATACCGAATTAAGTACCAGAAGACTGACTCTTCTTACTGACTATGTTTTGAACCATTCCTGTGACACTAGTTATGTATTCCCATGCTTCACTTCAGGTTTACTGTATCCCTCTGATCTTCTTATTGACAATGAAACACCGAAATTGCATCGGAATTAAATGCAAAAGGCACAATGCCGACTTAAGTACAAGAAGACTGACTCTTCTTACTGTCTATGTTTTGAACCATTCCTGTGACACTATTTATAGATTCCGATGTTTGACTTCAGTTTTACTGTATCCCTTGGACCTTCTTATTGACGATGAAACACAGAAATTGCATCGGAATTAAATACAAAAGGCACAATGCCGACTTAAGTACATGAAGACCGACACTTCTTACTATGTTTTTAACCATTCCTGTGACACTAGTTATATTTTGCGATGCTTTACTTCTGGCTTACTGTATCCCTTGGACCATCTTATTGACGATGAAACACAGAAATTGCATCGGAATTAAATACAAAAGGCACAATGCCGGCTTAAGTACATGAAGACCGACACTTCTTACTTACTATGTTTTGAACCATTCCTGTGACACTAGTTATAGATTCCGATGCTTCACTCCAGGTTTACTGCATCCCTTGGACCTTCTTATTGACGATGAAACACAGAAATTGCATCGGAATTAAATACAAAAGACACAATGCCGACTTAAGTACATGAAGACCGACACTTCTTACTGACTATTATTTTGAACCATTCCTGTGACACTAGTTATAGGTTCCGATGCTTCACTTCAGGATTAATGTATCCCTTGGTTCTTCTTATTGACGATGAAACACAGAAATTGCTTGGGAATTGAATACAAAAGGCACAATGCCGACTTACGTACATGAAGACCGACACTTCTTACTGACTATGTTTTGAACCATTCCTGTAACACTAGTTATAGATTCCGATGCTTCACTCCAGGTTTACTGTATCCCTTGGACCTTCTGAGTGACGATGAAACACAGAAATTGTATCGAAATTAAATACAAAAGGCACAATGCCGACTTAAGTACATGAAGACCGACACTTCTTGCTGACTATCTTTTGAACCATTTCTGTAACGCTAGTTATAGATTCCGATGCTTCACTTCAGGTTTACTGTATCCCTTGGACCTTCTTATTGACGATGAAAGACAGAAATTGCATCGGAATTAAATAAAAAAGGCACTATGCCGACTTACGGACGAGAAGACTGACTCTTCCTACTGACCATTCCTGTGACACTAGTTATATATTACGATGCTTCACTTCAGGTTTACTGTATCCCTTGGATCTTCTTATTGACGATGAAAGACAGAAATTGCATCGGAATTAAATACAAAAGGCACAATGCCGACTTAAGTACATGAGGGCCGACACTTCTTACTGACTATGTTATGAACCATTCCTGTGACACTAGTTATAGATTCCGAAGCTTCACTTCAGGTTTACTGTATCCCTTGGACCTTCTTATTGACGATGAAACACAGAAATTGCATCGGAATTAAATACAAAAGGCACAAAGCCGATTTAAGTACAAGAGACTGACTCTTCTTACTGACAATGTTTTGAACCGTTCCTGTGACACTAGTAATAGATTCCGATGCTTCACTTCAGGTTTACTGTATCCCTTGGGCCTTCTTATTGGCGATGAAACACAGAAATTGCATCGGAATTAAATACAAAAGGCACAATGCCGACTTAGGTTTAAGAGGACTGACTCTTCTTACTGTCTATGTTTTGAACCAATCCTGTGACACTAGTTACAGATTCCGATGCTCAGTTCAGGTTTACTGCATCCCTTTGACCTTCTTATTGACGATTAAACACTGAAATTGCATCGGAATTAAATACAAAAGGCACAATGCCGACTTAAGTACAAAAAGGCTGACTCTTCTTACTGACTATGTTTCGAACCGTTCATGTGACACTAGTTATAGATTCCGATGCTTCACTTCAGGTTTACTGTGTCCCTCTGACCATCTTATTGATAATGAAACACAGAAATTGCTTCGGAATTAAATACAAAAGGCACAATGCCGACTTAATTACAAGAAGTCTGACTCTTCTTACTGACTATGTTTTGAACCATTCCTGTGACACTAGTTATAGATTCCGATGCTTCACTCCAGGTTTACTGTATCCCTTGGACCTTCTTATTGACGATGAAACACAGAAATTGCATCGGAATTAAATAGAAAAGCCACAATGCCGACTTAAGTACATGAAGGCGGACACATCGTACTGACTATGTTTTGAACCATTCCTGTGACACTAGTTATAGATTCCGATGCTTCACTTCAGGTTTACTGTATCCCTTGGACCATCTTATTGACGATGAATCACAGAAATAGCATAGGAATTAAATACAAAAGGCACAATGCCGACTTAAGGACAAGAAGACTGACACTTCCTACTGACCATTCCTGTGACACTAGTTATAGATTCCGATACTTCACATCAGGTTTACTGTATCCCTTGGACCTTCTTATTGACGATGAAGCACAGAAATTGCATCGGAATTAAATACAAATGGCACAATGCCGACTTAAGTACAAGAAGACTAACTCTTCTTACTGTCTATGTTTTGAACCAATCCTGTGACACTAGTTACAGATTCCGATGCTTCAGTTCAGGTTTACTGCATCCCTTTGACCTTCTTATTGACGATTAAACACAGAAATTGCATCGGAATTTAATACAAAAGGCACAATGCCGACTAAAGTACAAAAAGACTGACTCTTCTTACTGACTATGTTTTCAACCGTTCATGAGACACTAGTTATAGATTCCGATCCTTCACTTCAGATTTACTGCATCCCTTGGACCTTCTTATTGACGATGAAACACAGAAATTGCATCGGAATTAAATACAAAAGGCACAATGCCGACTTAATTACAAGAAGTCTGACTCTTCTTACTGACTATGTTTTGAACCTTTCTTGTGACACTAGTTATAGATTCCGATGCTTCAATTCAGGTTTACTGTATCCCTCTGACCTTCTTATTGACGATGAAACACAGAAATTACATCGGAATTAAATACAAAAGGCAAAATGCCGACTTAAGGACAAGAAGACTGACTCTTCCTACTGACCCTTGCTGTGACACTAGTTATAGATTCCGATGCTTCACTTCAGGTTTACTGTATCCCTTGGACCTTCTTATTGACGATGAAACACAGAAATTGCATCGAAATTAAATACAAAAGGCACAATGCCGACTTAAGTACATGAAGATCGACACTTCTTACTGACTATGTTTTGAACCATTCCTGTAACACTAGTTACAGATTCCGATGCTTCACTTCAGGTTTACTGTATCCCTTGGACCGTGTTAGTGACGATGAAACATAGAAATTGCATCGGAATTAAATGCAAAATGCACAGTGCCGACTTAAGTACATGAAGACCGATACTTCTTCCTGACTATGTTTTGAACCATTCCTGTAACTCTAGTTATAGATTCCGATGCTTCACTTCAGGTTTACTGTATCCCTTGGACCTTCTAATTGACGATGAAAGACAGAAATTGCATCGGAATTAAATGCAAAAGGCACAATGCCGACTTAAGTACAAGAAATGTGACTCTTCTTACTGTCTATGTTTTGAACCATTCCTGTGACACTAGTTATAGATTCCGATGCTTCACTTCAGGTTCACTGTATCCCTTGGACCTTCTTATTGACGATGAAACACAGAAATTGCATCGGAATTAAATACAAAAGGCACAATGCCGACTAATTTACAAGAAGTCTGACCCTTCTAACTGACTATGTTTTGAACCATTCCTGTGACACTAGTTATAGATTCCGATGCTTCACTCCAGGTTTACTGTATCCCTTGGACCTTCTTATTGACGATGAAACTCAGAAATTGCATCGGAATTAAATACAAAAGGCACAATGCCGACTTAAGTACATGAAGGCGGGCACATCGTACTGACAATGTTTTGAAATATTCCTGTGACACTAGTTATAGATTCCGATGCTTCACTTCAGGTTTACTGTATCCCTTGGACCATCTTATTGACGATGAAGCACAGAAATAGCATAAGAATTAAATACAAAAGGCACAATGCCGACTTAAGGACAAGAAGACTGACACTTCCTACTGACCATTCCTGTGACACTAGTTATAGATTCCGATGCTTCACTTCAGGTTTACTGTACCCTTTGGACCTTCTTATTGACGGTGAAACACAGAAATTGCATCGGAATTAAATACAAAAGGCACAATGCCGCCTTAAGTACAAGAGACTTACTCTTCTTACTGACAATGTTTTGAACCATTCCTGTGACACTAGTTATAGATTCAGATGCTTCACTTCAGGTTTACTGTATCCCTTGGACCTTCTTATTGACGATGAAACACAGAAATTGCATCGTAATTAAATACAAAAGGCACAATGCCAACTTAAGTACAAGAAGACTGACTCTTCTTACTGTCTATGTTTTGAACCAATCCTGTGACACTAGTTACAGATTCCGATGCTTCAGTTCAGGTTTACTGCATCCCTTCGACCTTCTTATTGACGATTAAACACAGAAATTGCATCGGAATTAAATACAAAAGGCACAATGCCGACTAAAGTACAAAAAGACTGACTCTACTTACTGACTATGTTTTGAACCGTTCATGTGACACTAGTTATAGATTCCGATGCTTCACTTCAGGTTTACTGTATCCCTCTGACCCTCTTATTGATGATGAAACACAGAAATTGCATCGGAATTAAATACAAAAGGCACAATGCCGACTTAATTACAAGAAGTCTGACTCTTCTTACTGACTATGTTTGAACCATTCCTGTGACACTAGTTATAGATTCCGATGCTTCACTTCAGGTTTACTGTATCCCTCTGACCTTCATATTGTCGATGAAACACAGTAATTGCATCGGAATTAAATACAAGACGCACAATGCCGACTTAAGGACAAGAAGACTGACTCTTCCTACTGACCCTTTCTGTGACACTAGTTATAGATTCCGATGCTTCACTTCAGGTTTACTGTATCCCTTGGACCTTCTTATTGACGTTGAAACACAGAAATTGCATCGGAATTAAATACAAAAGGCAAAATGCCGACTTAAGTACATGAAGACCGACGCTTCTTACTGACTATGTTTTGAACCATTCCTGTAACACTAGTTACAGATTCCGATGCTTCACATCAGGTTTACTGTATCCCTTGGACCATCTTAGTGACGATGAAACATAGAAACTGCATCGGAATTAAATACAAAAGGCACAAAGCCGACTTAAGGGGCAAGAAGACTGACTCTTCCTACTGACCATTCCTGTGACACTAGTTATAGATTCCGATGCTTCACATCAGGTTTACTGTATCCCTTGGACCTTTTTACCGACGATGAAACACAGAAATTGCATCGGAATTAAATACAAAAGGCACACTGCCGACTTAAGTACATGAAGACCGACACTTCTTACTGACTGTGTTTTGAACCATTCCTGTGACACTAGTTACAGATTCCGATGCTTCACTTCAGGTTTACTGTAACCCTTGGACCTTCTTATTGACGATGAAGCACAGAAATTGCATCGGAATTAAATACTAAAAGCACAATGCCGACTTAAGGACAAGAAGACAGACTCTTCCTACTGACCATTCCTGTGACACTAGTTATAGATTCCGATGCTTCACTTCAGGTTTACTGTATCCCTTGGACCTTCTTATTGACGATGAAACACAGAAATTGCATCGGAATTGAATACAAAAGGCACAATGCCGACTTAAGTACATGAAGACCGACACTTCTGTCTGACTATGTTTTGAACCATTCCTGTGACACTAGTTATAGATTCCGATGCTTAAATCCAGGTTTACTGTATCCCTTGGACCATCTTATTGACGATGAAACACAGAAATTGCATCGGAATTAAAAACAAAAGGCACACGGCGACTTAAGTACATGAAGACCGACACTTCTTACTGACTATATTTTGAACGATTCCTGTAACACTAGTTATAGATTCCGATGCTTCACTTCATGCTTACTGTATTCCTTGGACCTTCTTATTGACGAAGAAACACATAAATTGCAACGGAATTAAATACAAAAGGCACAATGCCGACTTAAGAACAAGAAGACAGACTCTTCCTACTGACCATTCCTGTGAAACTAGTTATAGATTCCGATGCATCACTTCAGGTTTACTGCATCCCTTGGACCATCTTATTGACGATGAAACACAGAAATAGCATCGGATTTAAGTACAAAAGGCACAATGCCGAATTAAGTACATGAAGACCGACACTTCTTACTGACTATGTCTTGAACCATTCCTGTGACACTAGTTATAGATTCCGATGCTTCACTTCAGGTTTACTGTATCCCTTGGACCTTCTTATTGACGATGAAAAACAGAAATTGCATCGGAATTAAATACAAAAGGCACAATGCCGACTTAGGTACATGAAGACCGACACTTCTTACTGACTATGTTTTGAAACATTCCTGGGACACCAGTTATGGATTCCGATGCTTCACTCCAGGCTTCCTGTATCCCTTGGACCTTCTTATTGACGATGAAATACAGAAATTGCTTCGGAAGTAATACAAAAGGCACAATGCCGACTTTAGTTTATGAAGACCGACACTTCTTACTGACTATGTTTTGAACAATTCCTGTAACACTAGTTATAGATCCCGATGCTTCACTTCAGGTTTACTGTATCCCTTGGACCTTCTTATTGACGATGAAACACAGAAATTGCATCGGAATTAAATACAAAACGCACAATGCCGACATAAGGACAAGAAGACTCTACCTACTGACCCTTTCTGTGACACTAGTTATAGATTCCGATGCTTCACTTCAGGTTTACTGTATCCCTTGGACCTTCTTATTGAAGATGAAACACAGAAATAGCATCAGATTTAAATACAAAAGGCACAATGCCGACTTATGTACATGAAGACCGACACTTCTTACTGACTATGTTTTGAACCATTCCTGTGACACTAGTTATAGATTCCGATGCCTCACTTCAGGTTTACTGAATCCCTTGGACCTTCTTATTGACGAAGAAACACAGAAATTGCATCGGAATTACATACAAAAGGCACAATGCCGACTTAGGTACATGAAGACCGACACTTCTTACTGACTATGTTTTGAACCATTCCTGGGACACCAGTTATAGATTCCGATGTTTCACTCCAGGTTTACTGTATCCCTTGGACCTTCTTATTGACGATAAAACACAGAAATTGCCTCCGAATTAAATACAAAAGGCACAATGCCGACTTAATTTTATGAAGACCGACACTTCTTACTGTCTATGTTTTGAAACATTCCTGTAACACTAGTTATAGATTCCGATGCTTCACTTCAGGTTTACTGTATCGCTTGGACCTTCTTATTTACGATGAAACACAGAAATTGCATCGGAATTACATACAAAACGCACAATGCCGACATAAGGACAAGAAGACTGACTCTTCCCAGTGACCCTTTCTGTGACACTAGTTATTGATTCCGATGCTTCACTTCAGGTCTAATGTATCCCTTGGACCTTCTTATTGACGATGAAACACAGAAATTGCATCGGAATTAAGTACAAAAGGCACAATGCCAACTTAAGTACATGAAGACTGTCACTTCTTACTGACTACGTTTTGAACCATTCCTGTAACACTAGTTACAGATTACGATGCTTCACTTCAGGTTTACTGTATCCCTTGTACCATCTTAGTGACGATGTAACATAGAAATTGCATCGGAATTAAATACAAAAGGCACAATGCCGACGTAAGTTCATGAAGACCGACACTTCCTCCTGACTATGTTTTGAACCATTCCTGTAACACTAGTTATAGATTCCGATGCTTCACTTCAGGTTTAGTGTATCCCTTGGACCTTCTTATTGACGATGAAACACAGAAATTGCATCGGAATTAAATACAAAAGGCACAATGCCGACTTATGGACAAGAAGACTGACTCTTCTTACTGACCATTCCTGTGACACTAGTTATAGATTCCGATGCTTCACTTCAGGTTTACTGTATCCCTTGGACCTTCTCATTGACGGTGAAACACAGAAATTGCATCGGAATTAAACACAAAAGGCACAATGCCGACTTAAGTACATGAAGACCGACACTTCTTACTGAGTATGTTTTGATCCATTCCTGTAACACTAGTTATTGATTCTGATGGTTCACTTCAGGTTTACTGTATCCCTTGGACCTTCTTATTGACGATAAACACAAAAATTGCATCGGAATTAAATACAAAAGGCACAATGCCGACTTAAGTACATGAAGACCGCCACTGCTTACTGACTATGTTTTAAACCATTCCTGTGACACTAGTTACAGATTCCGATGCTTCACTTCAGGTTTACTGTATCCCTTGGACCTTCTTATTGACGATGAAACACAGAAATTGCATCGGAATTAAATACAAAAAGCACAATGCCGACTTAAGGACAAGAAGACTGACTCTTCTTACTGACCATTCCTGTGACACTAGTTATAGATTCCGATGCTTCACTTCAGGTTTACTGTATCCCTTGGACCTTCTTATTGACAATGAAACACAGAAATTGCATCGGAATTAAATACAAAAGGCACACGGCGACTTAAGTACATGAAGACCGACACTTCTTAGTGACTATGCTTTGAACGATTCCTGTAACACTAGTTATAGATTCCGATGCTTCACTTCAGGTTTACTGTATCCCTTGGACCATCTTACCGACGATGAAACACAGAAATTGCATCGGAATTAAATACAAAAGGCACAATGCCGACTTAAGTACATAAAGACCGACACTTCTTACTGACTATGTTTTAAACCATTCCTGTGACACTAGTTACAGATTCCGATGCTTCACTTCAGGTTTACTGTATCCCTTGGACCTTCTTATTGACGATGAAACACAGAAATTGCATCGGAATTAAATACAAAAGGCACAATGTGGTCTTAAGTACATGAAGACCGACACTTCGTACTGACTATGTTTTGAACCATTCCTGTGACACTAGTTATAGATTCCGATGCTTCACTCCAGGTTTACTGTATTCCTTGGACCTTATTATTGACGATGAAACACAGAAATTGCATCGGAATTACATACAAAGGCACAATGCCGACTTAAGTACATAAAGCCCGACACATCTTACTGAGTATGTTTTGATCCATTCCTGTAACACTAGTTATTGATTCTGATGGTTCACTTCAGGTTTACTGTATCCCTTGGACCATCTTATTGACGATGAAACACAGAAATTGCAAAGGAATTAAATACAAATGGCACAATGCCGACTTTAGGACAAGAAGACTGACTCTTCCTACTGACCATTCCTGTGACACTAGTTATTGATTCCGATGCTTCAATTCATGTTTACTGTATCCCTTGGACCTTCTTACCGACGATGAAACACAGAAATTGCATCGGAATTAAATACAAAAGGCACAATGCCGACATAAGTACATGAAGACCGACACTTCTTACTGATTATGTTTTGAACCATTCCTGTGACACTAGTTATAGATTCCGATGCTTCACTTCAGGTTTACTGAATCCCTTGGACCTTCTTATTGACGATGAAATACAGAAATTGCTTCGGAAGTAATACAAAAGGCACAATGCCGACTTTAGTTTATGAAGACCGACACTTCTTACTGACTATGTTTTGAACCATTCCTGTAACACTAGTTATAGGTTCCGATGCTTCACTTCAGGTTTACTGTATCCCTTGGACCTTCTTATTGAGGATGAAACACAGAAATTGCATCGGAATTAAATACAAAACGCACAATGCCGACATAAGGACAAGAAGACTGACTCTTCCTACTGACCCTTTCTGTGACACTAGTTATAGATTCCGATGCTTCACTTCAGGTTTACTGTATCCCTTGGACCTTCTTATTGAAGATGAAACCCAGACATAGCATCAGATTTAAATACAAAAGGCACAATGCCGACTTATCTACATGAAGACCGACACTTCTTACTGACTATGTTTTGAACCATTCCTGTGACACTAGTTACAGATTCCGATGCTTCACTTCAGGTTTACTGTATCCCTTGGACCTTCTTATTGACGATGAAACACAGAAATTGCATCGGAATTAAATACAAAAAGCACAATGCCGACTTAAGGACAAGAAGACTGACTCTTCTTACTGACCATTCCTGTGACACTAGTTATAGATTCCGATGCTTCACTTCAGGTTTACTGTATCCCTTGGACCTTCTTATTGACAATGAAACACAGAAATTGCATCGGAAGTAAATACAAAAGGCACACGGCGACTTAAGTACATGAAGACCGACACTTCTTAGTGACTATGTTTTGAACGATTCCTGTAACACTAGTTATAGATTCCGATGCTTCACTTCAGGTTTACTGTATCCCTTGGACCATCTTACCGACGATGAAACACAGAAATTGCATCGGAATTAAATACAAAAGGCACAATGCCGACTTAAGTACATAAAGACCGACACTTCTTACTGACTATGGTTTAAACCATTCCTGTGACACTAGTTACAGATTCCGATGCTTCACTTCAGGTTTACTGTATCCCTTGGACCTTCTTATTGACGATGAAACACAGAAATTGCATCGGAATTAAATACAAAAGGCACAATGTGGACTTAAGTACATGAAGACCGACACTTCGTACTGACTATGTTTTGAACCATTCCTGTGACACTAGTTATAGATTCCGATGCTTCACTCCAGGTTTACTGTATTCCTTGGACCTTATTATTGACGATGAAACACAGAAATTGCATCGGAATTACATACAAAGGCACAATGCCGACTTAAGTACATAAAGACCGACACTTCTTACTGAGTATGTTTTGATCCATTCTTGTAACACTAGTTATTGATTCTGATGGTTCACTTCAGGTTTACTGTATCCCTTGGACCATCTTATTGACGATGAAACACAGAAATTGCAAAGGAATTAAATACAAATGGCACAATGCCGACTTTAGGACAAGAAGACTGACTCTTCCTACCGACCATTCCTGTGACACTAGTTATTGATTCCGATGCTTCAATTCATGTTTACTGTATCCCTTGGACCTTCTTACCGACGATGAAACACAGAAATTGCATCGGAATTAAATACAAAAGGCACAATGCCGACATAAGTACATGAAGACCGACACTTCTTACTGATTATGTTTTGAACCATTCCTGTGACACTAGTTATAGATTCCGATGCTTCACTTCAGGTTTACTGAATCCCTTGGACCTTCTTATTGACGATGAAATACAGAAATTGCTTCGGAAGTAATACAAAAGGCACAATGCCGACTTTAGTTTATGAAGACCGACACTTCTTACTGACTATGTTTTGAACCATTCCTGTAACACTAGTTATAGGTTCCGATGCTTCACTTCAGGTTTACTGTATCCCTTGGACCTTCTTATTGACGATGAAACACAGAAATTGCATCGGAATTAAATACAAAACGCACAATGCCGACATAAGGACAAGAAGACTGACTCTTCCTACTGACCCTTTCTGTGACACTAGTTATAGATTCCGATGCTTCACTTCAGGTTTACTGTATCCCTTGGACCTTCTTATTGAAGATGAAACCCAGAAATAGCATCAGATTTAAATACAAAAGGCACAATGCCGACTTATCTACATGAAGACCGACACTTCTTACTGACTATGTTTTGAACCATTCCTGTGACACTAGTTATAGATTCCGATGCTTCACTTCAGGTTTACTGAATCTCTTGGACCTTCTTATTGACGAAGAAACACAGAAATTGCATCGGAATTACATACAAAAGGCACAATGCCGACTTAGGTACATGAAGACCGACATTTCTTACTGACTATGTTTTGAACCATTCCTGGGACACCAGTTATAGATTCCGATGTCTCACTCCAGGTTTACTGTATCCCTTGGACCTTCTTATTGACGATAAAACACAGAAATTGCTTCCGAATTAAATACAAAAGGCACAATGCCGACTTGAGTTTATGAAGACCGACACTTCTTACTGTCTATGTTTTGAAACATTCCTGTAACACTAGTTATAGATTCCGATGCTTTACTTCAGGTTTACTGTATCGCTTGGACCTTCTTATTTACGATGAAACACAGAAATTGCATCGGAATTACATACAAAGCGCACAATGCCGACATAAGGACAAGAAGACTGACTCTTCCTACTGACCCCATCTGTGACACTAGTTATAGATTCCGATGCTTCACATAAGGTTTACTGTATCCCTTGGACCTTTTTACCGACGATGAAACACAGAAATTGCATCGGAATTAAATACAAAAGGCACAATGCCGACTTAAGTACATGAAGACCGACACTTCTTACTGACTGTGTTTTGAACCATTCCTGTGACACTAGTTACAGATTCCGATGCTTCACTTCAGGTTTACTGTAACCCTTGGACCTTCTTATTGACGATGAAACACAGAAATTGCATCGGAATTGAATATAAAAGGCACAATGCCGACTTAAGTACATGAAGACCGACACTTCTTTCTGACTATGTTTTGAACCATTCCTGTGACACTAGTTATAGATTCCGATGTTTAAATCCAGGTTTACTGTATCCCTTGGACCATCTTATTGACGATGAAACACAGAAATTGCATCGGAATTAAAAACAAAAGGCACACGGCGACTTAAGTACATAAAGACCGACACTTCTTACCGACTATGTTTTGAACGATTCCTGTAACACTAGTTATAGATTCCGATGCTTCACTTCATGCTTACTGTATTCCTTGGACCTTCTTATTGACGAAGAAACACATAAATTGCAACGGAATTAAATACAAA
This sequence comes from Schistocerca americana, assembly GCF_021461395.2. Lineage (NCBI taxonomy): Eukaryota > Metazoa > Arthropoda > Insecta > Orthoptera > Acrididae > Schistocerca > Schistocerca americana. The sequence goes on from NC_060125.1 coordinate 30,963,546, forward strand.
AGGCACAATGCCGACTTAAGAACAAGAAGACAGACTCTTCCTACTGACCATTCCTGTGAAACTAGTTATAGATTCCGATGCATCACTTCAGGTTTACTGTATCCCTTGGACCATCTTATTGACGATGAAACACAGAAATAGCATCGGATTTAAATAAAAAAGGCACAATGCCGAATTAAGTACATGAAGACCGACACTTCTTACTGACTATGTTTTGAACCATTCCTGTGACACTAGTTATAGATTCCGATGCTTCACTTCAGGTTTACTGTATCCCTTGGACCTTCTTATTGACGATGAAACACAGAAATTGCATCGGAATTAAATACAAAAGGCACAATGCCGACTTAGGTACATGAAGACCGACACTTCTTACTGACTATGTTTTGAAACATTCCTGGGACACCAGTTATGGATTCCGATGCTTCACTCCAGGCTTCCTGTATCCCTTGGACCTTCTTATTGACGATGAAATACAGAAATTGCTTCGGAAGTAATACAAAAGCCACAATGCCGACTTTAGTTTATGAAGACCGACACTTCTTACTGACTATGTTTTGAACCATTCCTGTAACACTAGTTATAGATTCCGATGCTTCACTTCAGGTTTACTGTATCCCTTGGACCTTCTTATTGACGATGAAACACAGAAATTGCATCGGAATTAAATACAAAACGCACAATGCCGACATAAGGACAAGAAGACTGACTCTACCTACTGACCCTTTCTGTGACACTAGTTATAGATTCCGATGCTTCACTTCAGGTTTACTGTATCCCTTGGACCTTCTTATTGACGAAGAAACACAGAAATTGCATCGGAATTACATACAAAAGGCACAATGCCGACTTAGGTACATGAAGACCGACACTTCTTACTGACTATGTTTTGAACCATTCCTGGGACACCAGTTATAGATTCCGATGTTTCACTCCAGGTTTACTGTATCCCTTGGACCTTCTTATTGACGATAAAACACAGAAATTGCTTCCGAATTAAATACAAAAAGCACAATGCCGACTTGAGTTTATGAAGACCGACAGTTCTTACTGTCTATGTTTTGAAACATTCCTGTAACACTAGTTATAGATTCCGATGCTTTACTTCAGGTTTACTGTATCGCTTGGACCTTCTTATTTACGATGAAACACAGAAATTGCATCGGAATTAAATACAAAAGGCACAATGCCGACTTAAGGACAAGAAGACTGACTCTTCTTACTGACCATTCCTGTCACACTAGTTATAGATTCCGATGCTTCACTTCAGGTTTACTGTATCCCTTGGACCTTCTTATTGACGGTGAAACACAGAAATTGCATTGGAATTAAACACAAAAGGCACAATGCCGACTTAAGTACATGAAGACCGACACTTCTTACTGACTATGTTTTGAACCATTCCTGTGACACTAGTTATAGATTCCGATGCTTCACTTCAGGTTTACTGAATCCCTTGGACCTTCTTATTGACGAAGAAACACAGAAATTGCATCGGAATTATATACAAAAGGCACAATGCCGACTTAAGTACATGAAGACCGACACTTCCTCCTGACTATGTTTTGAACCATTCGTGTAACACTAGTTATAGATTCCGATGCTTCACTTCAGGTATAGTGTATCCCTTGGACCTTCTTATTGACGATGAAACACAGAAATTGCATCGGAATTAAATACAAAAGGCACAATGCCGACTTAAGGACAAGAAGACTGACTCTTCTTACTGACCATTCCTGTCACACTAGTTATAGATTCCGATGCTTCACTTCAGGTTTACTGTATCCCTTGGACCTTCTTATTGACGGTGAAACACAGAAATTGCATTGGAATTAAACACAAAAGGCACAATGCCGACTTAAGTACATGAAGACCGACACTTCTTACTGAGTATGTTTTGAACCATTCCTGTAACACTAGTTATTGATTCTGATGGTTCACTTCAGGTTTACTGTGTCCCTTGGACCTTCTTATTGACGATGAAACACAGAAATTGCATCGGAATTAAATACAAAAGGCACAATGCCGACTTAAGTACATGAAGACCGACACTGCTTACTGACTATGTTTTAAACCATTCCTGTGACACTAGTTACAGATTCCGATGCTTCACTTCAGGTTTACTGTATCCCTTGGACCTTCTTATTGACGATGAAACACAGAAATTGCATCGGAATTAAATACAAAAAGCACAATGCCGACTTAAGGACAAGAAGACTGACTCTTCTTACTGACCATTCCTGTGACACTAGTTATAGATTCCGATGCTTCACTTCAGGTTTACTGTATCCCTTGGACCTTCTTATTGACAATGAAACACAGAAATTGCATCGGAATTAAGTACAAAAGGCACACGGCGACTTAAGTACATGAAGACCGACACTTCTTACTGACTATGTTTTGAACCATTCCTGTAACACTAGTTATAGATTCCGATGCTTCACTTCAGGTTTACTGTATCCCTTGGACCTTCTTATTGACGATGATACACAGAAATTGCATCGGAATTAAATACAAAACGCACAATGCCGACATAAGGACAAGAAGACTGACTCTTCCTACTGACCCTTTCTGTGACACTAGTTATAGATTCCGATGCTTCACTTCAGGTTTACTGTATCCCTTGGACCTTCTTATTGAAAATGAAACCCAGAAATAGCATCAGATTTAAATACAAAAGGCACAATGCCGACTTAAGTACATGAAGACTGTCACTTCTTACTGACTACGTTTTGAACCATTCCTGTAACACTAGTTACAGATTACGATGCTTCACTTCAGGTTTACTGTATCCCTTGGACCATCTTAGTGACGATGAAACATAGAAATTGCATCGGAATTAAATACAAAAGGCACAATGCCGACTTAAGTACATGAAGACCGACACTTCCTCCTGACTATGTTTTGAACCATTCCTGTAACACTAGTTATAGATTCCGATGCTTCACTTCAGGTTTAGTGTATCCCTTGGACCTTCTTATTGACGATGAAACACAGAAATTGCATCGGTATTAAATACAAAAGGCACAATGCCGACTTAAGGACAAGAAGACTGACTCTTCTTACTGACCATTCCTGTGACACTAGTTATAGATTCCGATGCTTCACTTCAGGTTTACTGTATCCCTTGGACCTTCTTATTGACGGTGAAACACAGAAATTGCATCGGAATTAAACACAAAATGCACAATGCCGACTTAAGTACATGAAGACCGACACTTCTTACTGAGTATGTTTTGATCCATTCCTGTAACACTAGTTATTGATTCTGATGGTTCACTTCAAGTTTACTGTATCCCTTGGACCTTCTTATTGACGATGAAACACAGAAATTGCATCGGAATTAAATACAAAAGGCACAATGTCGACTTAAGTACATGAAGACCGACACTTCTTACTGACTATGTTTTAAACCGTTCCTGTGACACTAGTTACAGATTCCGATGCTTCACTTCAGGTTTACTGTATCCCTTGGACCTTCTTATTGACGATGAAACACAGAAATTGCATCGGAATTAAATACAAAAAGCACAATGCCGACTTAAGGACAAGAAAACTGACTCTTCTTACTGACCATTCCTGTGACACTAGTTATAGATTCCGATGCTTCACTTCAGGTTTACTGTATCCCTTGGACCTTCTTATTGACATTGAAACACAGAAATTGCATCGGAATTAAATACAAAAGGCACACGACGACTTAAGTACGTGGAGACCGACACTTCTTACTGACTATGTTTTGAACGATTCCTGTAACACTAGTTATAGATTCCGATGCTTCACTTCAGGTTTACTGTATCCCTTGGACCATCTTACCGACGATGAAACACAGAAATTGCATCGGAATTAAATACAAAAGGCACAATGCCGACTTAAGTACATGAAGACCGACACTTCTTACTGACTATGTTTTAAACCATTCCTGTGACACTAGTTACAGATTCCGATGCTTCACTTCAGGTTTACTGTATCCCTTGGACCTTCTTATTGACGATGAAACACAGAAATTGCATCGGAATTAAATACAAAAAGCACAATGCCGACTTAAGAACAAGAAGACTGACTCTTCCTACTGACCATTCCTGTGACACTAGTTATAGATTCCGATGCTTCACTTCAGGTTTACTGTATCCCTTGGACCTTCTTATTGACGATGAAACACAGAAATTGCATCGGAATTAAATACAAAAGGCACAATGTGGACTTAAGTACATGAAGACCGACACTTCGTACTGACTATGTTTTGAACCATTCCTGTGACACTAGTTATAGATTCCGATGCTTCACTCCAGGTTTACTGTATTCCTTGGACCTTCTTATTGACGATGAAACACAGAAATTGCATCGGAATTACATACAAAGGCACAATGCCGACTTAAGTACATAAAGACCGACACTTCTTACTGAGTGTGTTTTGATCCATTCCTGTAAGACTAGTTATTGATTCTGATGGTTCACTTCAGGTTTACTGTATCCCTTGGACCTTCTTATTGACGATGAAACACAGAAATTGCAAAGGAATTAAATACAAATGGCACAATTCCGACTTTAGGACAAGAAGACTGACTCTTCCTACTGACCATTCCTGTGACACTAGTTATAGATTCCGATGCTTCAATTCAGGTTTACTGTATCCCTTGGACCTTCTTACCGACGATGAAACACAGAAATTGCATCGGAATTAAATACAAAAGGCACAACGCCGACATAAGTACATGAAGACCGACACTTCTTACTGGATATGTTATAAACCATTCCTGTGACACTAGTTACAGACTCCGATGCTTCACTTCAGGTTTACTGTATCCCTTGGACCTTCTTATTGACGATGAAACACAGAAATTGCATCGGAATTAAGTACGAAAAGCACAATGCCGACTTAAGGACAAGAAGACTGACTCTTCCTACTGACCATTCCTGTGACACTAGTTATAGATTCCAATGCTTCACTTCAGGTTTACTGTATCCCTTGGACCCTCTTATTGACGATGAACCACAGAAATTGCATCGGAATTAAATGCAAAAAGCACAATGCCGACTTAAGGGCAAGAAGGCTGACTCTTTCTACTGTCCATTCCTGTGACTCTAGTTATAGATTCCGATGCTTCACTTCAGGTTTACTGTATCCCTTGGACCTTCTTAGCGATGATGAAACACAGAAATTGCATCGGAATTAAATACAAAAGGCACAATGCCGACTTATGTACATGAAGACCGACACTTCTTACGGACTATGTCTTAAACCATTCCTGTGACACTAGTTACAGATTCCGATGCTTCACTTCAGGTTTACTGTATCCCTTGGACCTTCTTATTGACGATGAAACACAGAAATTGCATCGGAATTAAATAGAAAAAGCACAATGCCGACTTAAGGACAAGATGAGTGACTCTTCCTACTGACCATTCCTGTGAAACTAGTTATAGATTCCGATGCATCACTTCAGGTTCACTGTATCCCTTGGACCTTCTTATTGACGATGAAACACAGAAATAGCAACTGATTTAAATACAAAAGGCACAATGCCGACTTAAGTACATGAAGACCGACACTTCTTACTGACTATTTTTTGAACCATTCCTGGGACACCAGTTATAGATTCCGATGCTTCACTCCAGGTTTTCTGTATCCCTTGGACCTTCTTATTGACGATGAAACACAGAAATCGCTTCGGAATTAAATACAAAAAGCACAATGCCGACTTTAGTTTATGAAGACCGACACTTCTTACTGACTATGTTTTGAACCATTTCTGTAACACTAGTTATAGATTCCGATGCTTCACTTCAGGTTTACTGTATCCCTTGGACCTTCTTATTGACGATGAAACACAGAAATTGCATCGGAATTAAATACAAAAGGCACAATGCCGACTTATGGGCAAGAAGACTGACTCTTCCTACTGACCTTTCCAGTGACACTAGTTATAGATTCTGATGCTTCACTTCAGGTTTACTGTATCCCTTGGACCTTTCTACCGACGATGAAACACAGAAATTGCATCGGAATTAAATACAAAAGGCACAATGCCGACATAAGTACATGAAGACCGACACTTCTTACTGACTATGTTTTGAACCATTCCTGTGACACTAGTTACAGATTCCGATGCTTCACTTCAGGTTTACTGTATCCTTGGACCTTCTTATTGACCATGAAACACAGAAATTGCATCGGAATTAAATACAAAAGGCACAATGCCGACTTAAGGACAAGAAGACTGACTCTTCCTACTGAACATTCCTGTGACACTAGTTATAGATTCCGATGCTTCACTTCAGGTTTACTGTATCCCTTGGACCTTTTTACCGACGATGAAACACAGAAATTGCATCGGAATTTAATACAAAAGGCACAATGCCGACATAAGGACATGAAGACTGACACTTCTTACTGACTATGTTTTGAACCATTCCTGTGACACTAGTTACAGACTCCGATGCTTCACTTCAGGTTTACTGTATCCTTGGACCTTCTTATTGACGATGAAACACAGAAATTGCATCGGAATTAAATACAAAAAGCACAATGCCGACTTAAGGACAAGAAGACTGACTCTTCCTACTGAACATTCCTGTGACACTAGTTATAGATTCCGATGCTTCAATTCAGGTTTACTGTTTCCCTTGGACCTTCTTATTGACGATGAAACACAGAAATAGCAACTGATTTAAATACAAAAGGCACAATGCCGACTTAAGTACATGACGACCGACACTTCTTACTGACTATGTTTTGAACCATTCCTGTAACACTAGTTATATATTCCGATGCTTCACTTCAGGTTTACTGTATCCCTCGGACCTTCTTATTGACGATGAAACACAGAAAGTGCATCGGAATTAAATACAAAAGGCACAAGGCCGACTTATGGGCAAGAAGACTGACTCTTCCTACTGACCTTTCCTGTGACACTAGTTATAGATTCCGATGCTTCACTTCAGGTTTACTGTATCCCTTGGACCTTTTTACCGACGATGAAACACAGAAATTGCATCGGAATTAAATACAAAAGGCACAATGCCGACATAAGTACATGAAGACCGACACTTCTCACTGACTATGTTTTGAACCATTCCTGTGACACTAGTTACAGATTCCGATGCTTCACTTCAGGTTTACTGTATCCTTGGACCTTCTTATTGACGATGAAACACAGAAATTGCATCGGAATTAAATACAAAAAGCACAATGCCGACTTAAGGACAAGAAGACTGACTCATCCTACCGACCATTCCTGTGACACTAGTTATAGATTCCGAAGCTTCACTTCAGGTTTACTGTATCCCTTGGACTTTCTTATTGACGATGAAACACAGAAATTGCATCGGAATTAAATACAAAAGGCACAATGCCGACTTAAGTGCATGAAGACCGACACTTTGTACTGACTATGTTTTGAACCATTCCTGTGACACTTGTTATAGATCCGATGCTTCACTCCAGGTTTACTGTATCCCTTGGAACTTCTTATTGACGATGAAACACAGAAATTGCATCGGAATTACATACAAAGGCACAATGCCGACTTAAGTACATAAAGACCGACACTTTTACTGAGTATGTTTTGATCCATTCCTGTAACACTAGTTATTGATTCTGATGGTTCACTTCAGGTTTACTGTATCCCTTGGACCTTCTTATTGACGATGAAACACAGAAATTGCATCGGAATTAAATACAAATGGCACAATGCCGACTTAAGTACAAGAAGACTGACTCTTCTTACTGAACATTCCTGTGACACTAGTTATAGATTCCGATGCTTCAATTCAGGTTTACTGTATCCCTTGGACCTTCTTACCGACGATGAAACAGAGAAATTGCATCGGAATTAAATACAAAAGGCACAATGCCGACATAAGTACATGAAGACCGACACATCTTACTGACTATGTTTTAAACCATTCCTGTGACACTAGTTACAGATTCCGATGCTTCACTTCAGGTTTACTGTATCCCTTGGACCTTCTTATTGACAATGAAACACAGAAATTGCATCGGAATTAAATACAAAAAGCACAATGCCGACTTAAGGGTAAGAAGACTGACTCTTCCTACTGACCATTCCTGTGACACTAGTTATAGATTCCGATGCTTCACTTCAGGTTTACTGTATCCCTTGGACCTTCTTATTGACGATGAAACACAGAAATTGCATCGCAATTAAATACAAAAGGCACAATGCCGACTTAAGTACATAAAGACCGACACTTCGTACTGACAATGTTTTGAACCATTCCTGTGACACTAGTTATAGATTCCGATGCTTAACGCCAGGTTTACTGTATCCCTTAAACATTCTTATTGACGATGAAACACAGAAATTGCATCGGAATTACATACAAAATTCACAATGCCGACTTAAGTACATGAAGACCGACACTTCTTTCTGACTATGTTTTGAACCATTCCTGTGACACTAGTTATAGATTCCGATGCTTCAATCCAGGTTTACTGTATCCCTTGGACTTTCTTATTGACAATGAAACACAGAAATTGCATCGGAATTAAATACAAAAGGCACACGGCGACTTAAGTACATGAAGATCGACTCTTCTTACTGACTATGTTTTGAACGATTCCTGTAACACTAGTTATAGATTCCTATGCTTCACTTCATGCTTACTGTATCCCTTGGACCTTCCTATTGACGAAGAAACACTTAAATTGCATCGGAATTAAATACGAATGGCACAATGCCGACTTAAGGACAAGAAGACTGACTCTTCCTACTGACCATTCCTGTGAAACAAGTTATAGATTTCGATGCATCACTACAGATTTACTGTATCCCGTGGACTTTCTTATTGACGATGAACACAGAAATAGCATCGGATTTAAATACAAAAGGCACAATGCCGACTTAAGTACATGAAGACCGACACTTCTTACTGACTACGTTTGAACCATTCCTGGGACACCAGTTATAGATTCCGATGCTTCACTCCAGGTTTACTGTATCCCTTGGACCTTCTTATTGACGATGAAACACAGAAATTGCTTCGGAATTAAATACAAAAGGCACAATGCCGACTTTAGTTTATGAAGACCGACACTTCTTACTGACTATGTTTTGAACCATTCCTTCAACACTAGTTATAGATTCCGATGCTTCACTTCAGGGTTACTGTATCTCTTGGACCTTCTTATTGACGATGAAACACAGAAATTGCATCGGTATTAAATACAAAAGGCACAATGCCGACTTAAGGACAAGAAGACTGACTCTTCCTACTGACCCTTTCTGTGACACTATTTATAGATTCCGATGCTTCACTTCAGGTTTACTGTATCCCTTGGACCTTCTTATTGACGATGAAACACAGAAATTGCATCGGAATTAAATACAAAAGGTACAATGCCGACTTAAGTACATGAAGACCTACACTTCTTACTGTCTATGTTTTAAACCATTCCTGTAACACTAGTTATAAATTCCGATGCTACACATCAGGTTTACTGTATCCCTTGGACCATCTTAGTGACGATGAAACACAGAAATTGCATCGGAATTAAATACAAAAGGCACAATGCCGACTTAAGTACATGACGACCGACACTTCTTACTGACTATGTTTTGAACCATTCCTGAAAGACTAGTTATAGATTCCGATGCTTCACTTCAGGTTTACTGTATCCCTTGGACCTTCTTATTGACGATGAAACACAGAAAGTGCATCGGAATTAAATACAAAAGGCACAATGCCGACTTATGGGCAAGAAGACTGACTCTTCCTACTGACCTTTCCTGTGACACTAGTTATAGATTCCGATGCTTCACTTCAGGTTTACTGTATCCCTTGGACCTTTTTACCGACGATGAAACACAGAAATTGCATCGGAATTAAATACAAAAGGCACAATGCCGACATAAGTACATGAAGACCGACACTTCTTACTGACTATGTTTTGAACCATTCCTGTGACACTAGTTACAGATTCCGATGCTTCACTTCAGGTTTACTGTATCCTTGGACCTTCTTACTGACGGTGAAACACAGAAATTGCATCGGAATTAAATACAAAAAGCACAATGCCGACTTAAGGACAAGAAGGCTGACTCTTCTTACTGACCATTCCTGTGACACTAGTTATAGATTCCGATGCTTCACTTCAGGTTTACTGTATCCCTTGGACCTTCTTATTGACGATGAAACACAGAAATTGCATCGGAATTAAATACAAAAGGCACAATGCCGACTTAAGTACATGAAGACCGACACTTTGTACTGACTATGTTTTGAACCATTCCTGTGACACTTGTTATAGATTCCGATGCTTCACTCCAGGTTTACTGTATCCCTTGGACCTTCTTATTGACGATGAAATTCAGAAATTGCATCGGAATTACATACAAAGGCACAATGCCGACTTAAGTACATAAAGACCGACACTTCTTATTGAGTATGTTTTGATCCATTCCTGTAACACTAGTTATTGATTCTGATGGTTCACTTCAGGTTTACTGTATCCCTTGGACCTTCTTATTGACGATGAAACACAGAAATTGCATCGGAATTAAATACAAATGGCACAATGCCGACTTAAGGACAAGAAGACTGACTCTTCCTACTGAACATTCCTGTGACACTAGTTATAGATTCCGATGCTTCAATTCACGTTTACTGTATCCCTTGGACCTTCTTACCGACGATGAAACACAGAAATTGCATCGGAATTATATACAAAAGGCACAATGCCGACATAAGTACATAAAGACCGACACTTCTTACTGACTATGTTTTAAACCATTACTGTGACACTAGTTACAGATTCCGATGCTTCACTTCAGGTTTACTGTATCCCTTGGACCTTCTTATTGACGATGAAACACAGAAATTGCATCGGAATTAAATACAAAAAGCACAATGCCGACTTAAGGACAAGAAGACTGACTCTTCCTACTGACCATTCCTGTGACACTAGTTATAGATTCCGATGCTTCACTCCAGGTTTACTGTATCCCTTGGACCTACTTATTGACGATGAAACACAGAAATTGCTTCGGAATTAAATACAAAAGGCACAATGCCGACTTTAGTTTATGAAGACCGACACTTCTTACTGACTATGTTTTGAACCATTCCTTCAACACTAGTTATAGATTCCGATGCTTCACTTCAGGGTTACTGTATCTCTTGGACCTTCTTATTGACGATGAAACACAGAAATTGCATCGGTATTAAATACAAAAGGCACAATGCCGACTTAAGGACAAGAAGACTGACTCTTCCTACTGACCCTTTCTGTGACACTAGTTATAGATTCCGATGCTTCACTTCAAGTTTACTGTATCCCTTGGACCTTCTTATTGACAATGAAACACAGAAATTGCATCGGAATTAAATACAAAAGGTACAATGCCGACTTAAGTACATGAAGACCTAACTTCTTACTGTCTATGTTTTGAACCATTCCTGTAACACTAGTTATAAATTCCGATGCTACACTTCAGGTTTACTGTATCCCTTGGACCATCTTAGTGACGATGAAACTCAGAAATTGCATCGAAATTAAATACAAAAGGCACAATGCCGACTTAAGGACAAGAAGACTGACTCTTCCTACTGACCCTTTCTGTGACACTAGTTATTGATTCTGATGGTTCACTTCAGGTTTACTGTATCCTTTGGACCATCTTAGTGACGATGAAACACAGAAAGTGCATCGGAATTAAATACAAAAGGCACAATGCCGACTTATGGGCAAGAAGACTGACTCTTCCTACTGACCTTTCCTGTGACACTAGTTATAGATTCCGATGCTTCACTTCAGGTTTACTGTATCCCTTGGACCTTCTTACCGACGATGAAACACAGAAATTGCATCGGAATTAAATACAAAAGGCTCAATGCCGACATAAGTACATGAAGACCGACACTTCTTACTGACTATGTTTGAACCATTCCTGGGACACCAGTTATAGATTCCGATGCTTCACTCCAGGTTTACTGTATCCCTTGGACCTTCTTATTGACGATGAAACACAGAAATTGCATCGGAATTAAATACAAAAGGCACAATGCCGACTTAAGTACATGAAGACCTACACTTCTTACTGACTATGTTTTGAACCATTCCTGTAACACTAGTTATAGATTCCGATGCTTCACTTCAGGTTTACTGTATCCCTTGGACCTTCTCATTGACGATGAAACACAGAAATTGCATCGGAATTAAATACAAAAGGCACAATGCCGACTTAAGGACAAGAAGACTGACTCTTCTTACTGACCATTCCTGTGACACTAGTTATAGATTCCGATGCTTCACTTCAGGTTTGCTGTATCCCTGGGACCTTCTTAGTGAAGATGAAACACAGAAATTGCATCGGAATTAAATACAAAAGGCACAATGCCGACTTAAGTACATGAAGACCGACACATCTCTCTGACTATGTTTTGAACCATTCCTGTGACACTAGTTATAGATTCCGATGCTTCAATCCAGGTTTACTGTATCCCTTGGACTTTCTTATTGACAATGAAACACAGAAATTGCATCGGAATTAAATACAAAAGGCACACGGCGACTTAAGTACATGAAGACCGACTCTTCTTACTGACTATGTTTTGAACGATTCCTGTAACACTAGTTATTGATTCCTATGCTTCACTTCATGCTTACTGTATCCCTTGGACCTTCTTATTGACGAAGAAACACATAAATTGCATCGGAATTAAATACGAAAGGCACAATGCCGACTTAAGGACTAGAAGACTGACTCTTCCTACTGACCATTCCTGTGAAACTAGTTATAGATATCGATGCATCACTACAGATTTACTGTATCCCTTGGACCTTCTTATTGACGATGAAACACAGAAATAGCATCGGATTTGAATACAAAAGGCACAATGCCGACTTAAGTACATGAAGTCCGACACTTCTTACTGACTATGTTTGAACCATTCCTGGGACACCAGTTATAGATTCCGATGCTTCACTCCAGGTTTACTGTATCCCTTGGACCTTCTTATTGACGATGAAACACAGAAATTGCATCTGAATTAAATACAAAAGGTGCAATGCCGACTTAAGTACATGAAGACCTACACTTCTTACTGTCTATGTTTTGAACCATTTCTGTAACACTAGTTATAAATTCCGATGCTACACTCCAGGTTTACTGTATCCCTTGGACCTTCTTATTGACGATGAAACACAGAAAGTGCATCGGAATTAAATACAAAAGGCACAATGCCGACTTATGGGCAAGAAGACTGACTCTTCCTACTGACCTTTCCTGTGACACTAGTTATAGATTCCGATGCTTCACTTCAGGTTTACTGTATCCCTTGGACCTTTTTACCGACGATGAAACACAGAAATTGCATCGGAATTAAATACAAAAGGCACAATGCCGACATAAGTACATGAAGACCGACACTTCTTACTGACTATGTTTTGAACCATTCCTGTGACACTAGTTACAGATTCCGATGCTTCACTTCAGGTTTACTGTATCCTTGGACCTTCTTATTGACGATGAAACACAGAAATTGCATCGGAATTAAATACAAAAAGCACAATGCCGACTTAAGGACAAGAAGACTGACTCTTCCTTCTGACCATTCCTGTGACACTAGTTATAGATTCCGATGCTTCACTTCAGGTTTACTGTATCCCTTGGACCTTCTTATTGACGATTAAACACAGAAATTGCATCGGAATTAAATACAAAAGGCACAATGCCGACTTAAGTACATGAAGACCGACACTTTGTACTGACTATGTTTTGAACCATTCCTGTGACACTTGTTATAAGTTCCGATGCTTCACTCCAGGTTTACTGTATCCCTTGGACCTTCTTATTGACGATGAAACACAGAAATTGCATCGGAATTACATACAAAGGCACAATGCCGACTTAAGTACATAAAGACCGACACTTCTTACTGAGTATGTTTTGATCCATTCCTGTAACACTAGTTATTGATTCTGATGGTTCACTTCAGGTTTACTGTATCCCTTGGACCTTCTTATTGACGATGAAACACAGATATTGCATCGGAATTAAATACAAATGGCACAATGCCGACTTAAGGACAAGAAGACTGACTCTTCCTACTGAACATTCCTGTGACACTAGTTACAGATTCCGATGCTCCAATTCAGGTTTACTGTATCCCTTGGACCTTCTTACAGACGATGAAACACAGAAATTGCATCGGAATTAAATACAAAAGGCACAATGCCGACATAAGTACATGAAGACCGACACTTCTTACTGACTATGTTTTAAACCATTCCTGTGACACTAGTTACAGATTCCGATGCTTCACTTCAGGTTTACTGTATCCCTTGGACCTTCTTATTGACGATGAAACACAGAAATTGCATCGGAATTAAATACAAAAAGCACAATGCCGACTTAAGGACAAGAAGACTGACTCTTCCTACTGACCATTCCTGTGACACTAGTTATAGATTCCGATGCTTCACTCCAGGTTTACTGTATCCCTTGGACCTTCTTATTGACGATGAAACACAGAAATTGCTTCGGAATTAAATACAAAAGGCACTATGCCGACTTTAGTTTATGAATACCGACACTTCTTACTGACTATGTTTTGAACCATTCCTTCAACACTAGTTATAGATTCCGATGCTTCACTTCAGGGTTACTGTATCTCTTGGACCTTCTTATTGACGATGAAACACAGAAATTGCATCGGTATTAAATACAAAAGGCACAATGCCGACTTAAGGACAAGAAGACTGACTCTTCCTACTGACCCTTTCTGTGACACTAGTTATAGATTCCGATGCTTCACTTCAGGTTTACTTTATCCCTTGGACCTTCGTATTGACGATGAAACACAGAAATTGCATCGGAATTAAATACAAAAGGTACAATGCCGACTTAAGTACATGAAGACCTACACTTCTTACTGTCTATGTTTTGAACCATTCCTGTAACACTAGTTATAAATTCCGATGCTACACTTCAGGTTTACTGTATCCCTTGGACCATCTTAGTGACGATGAAACACAGAAATTGCATCGGAATTAAATACAAAAGGCACAATGCCGACTTAAGTACATGACGACCGACTCTTCTTATTGACTATGTTTTGAACCATTCCTGTAACACTAGTTATAGATTCCGATGCTTCACTTCAGGTTTACTGTATCCCTTGGACCTTCTTATTGACGATGAAACACAGAAAGTGCATCGGAATTAAATACAAAAGGCACAATGCCGACTTATGGGCAAGATGACTGACTCTTCGTACTGACCTTTCCTGTGACACTAGTTATAGATTCCGATGCTTCACTTCAGGTTTACTGTATCCCTTGGACCTTTTTACCGACGATGAAACACAGAAATTGCATCGGAATTAAATACAAAAGCCACAATGCCGACATAAGTACATGAAGACCGACACTTCTTACTGACTATGTTTTGAACCATTCCTGTGACACTAGTTACAGATTCCGATGCTTCACTTCAGGTTTACTGTATCCTTGGACCTTCTTATTGACGATGAAACACAGAAATTGCATCGGAATTAAATACAAAAAGCACAATGCCGACTTAAGGACAAGAAGACCGACACTTTATACTGACTATGTTTTGAACCATTCCTGTGACACTTGTTATAGATTCCGATGCTTCACTCCAGGTTTACTGTATCCCTTGGACCTTCTTATTGGCGATGAAACACAGAAATTGCATCGGAGTTACATACAAAGGCACAATGCCGACTTAAGTACATAAAGACCGACACTTCTTACTGAGTATGTTTTGATCCATTCCTGTAACACTAGTTATTGATTCTGATGGTTCACTTCAGGTTTACTGTATCCCTTGGACCTTCATATTGACGATGAAACACAGAAATTGCATCGGAATTAAATACAAATGGCACAATGCTGACTTAAGGACAAGAAGACTGACTCTTCCTACTGAACATTCCTGTGACACTAGTTATAGATTCCGATGCTTCAATTCGGGTTTACTGTATCCCTTGGACCTTCTTACCGACGATGAAACACAGAAATTGCATCGGAATTAAATACAAAACGCACAATGCCGACATAAGTACATGAAGACCGACACTTCTTACTGACTATGTTTCAAACCATTCCTGTGACACTAGTTACAGATTCCGATGCTTCACTTCAGGTTTACTGTATCCCTTTGACCTTCTTATTGACGATGAAACACAGAAATTGCATCGGAATTAAATACAAAAAGCACAATGCCGACTTAAGGACAAGAGGACAGACTCTTCTTACTGACCATTCCTGTGAAACTAATTATAGATTCCGATGCATCACTACAGGTTTACTGTATCCCTTGGACCATCTTATTGACGATGAAACACAGAAATAGCATCGGATTTAAATACAAAAGGCACAATGCTGACTTAAGTACATGAAGACCGACACTTCTTACTGACTATGTTTGAACCATTCCTGGGACACCAGTTATAGATTCCGATGCTTCACTCCAGGTTTACTGTATCCCTTGGACCTTCTTATTGACGATGAAACACAGAAATTGCTTCGGAATTAAATACAAAAGGCACAATGCCGACTTTAGTTTATGAAGACCGACACTTCTTACTGACTATGTTTTGAACCATTCCTTCAACACTAGTTATAGATTCCGATGCTTCACTTCAGGGTTACTGTATCTCTTGCACCTTCTTATTGACGATGAAACACAGAAATTGCATCGGTATTAAATACAAAAGGCACAATGCCGACTTAAGGACAAGAAGACTGACTCTTCCTACTGACCCTTTCTGTGACACTAGTTATAGATTCCGATGCTTCACTTCAGGTTTACTGTATCCCTTGGACCTTCTTATTGACGATGAAACACAGAAATTGCATCGGAATTAAATACAAAAGGCACAATGCCGACTTAAGTACATGAAGACCTACACTTCTTACTGTCTATGTTTTGAACCATTCCTGTAACACTAGTTATAAATTCCGATGCTTCACTTCATGTTTTCTGTATCCCTTGGACCTTCTTAGTGTTGATGAAACACAGAAATTGCATCGGAATTAAATACAAAAGGCACAATGCCGACTTAAGAACATGATGACCGACACTTCTTACTGACTATGTTTTGAACCATTCCTGTAACACTAGTTATAGATTCCAATGCTTCACTTCAGGTTTACTGTATCCCATGGACCTTCTCATTGACGATGAAACACAGAAATTGCATCGGAATTAAATACAAAAGGCACAATGCCGACTTGAGGACAAGAAGACTGACTCTTCTTACTGACCATTCCTGTGACACTAGTTATAGATTCCGATGCTTCACTTCAGGTTTGCTGTATCCCTGGGACCTTCTTATTGAAGATGAAACACAGAAATTGCATCGGAATTAAATACAAAAGGCACAATGCCGACTTAAGTACATGAAGACCGACACTTCTTACTGACTATGTTTTGAACCATTCCTGTGACACTAGTTATAGATTCCGATGCTTCACTTTAAGTTTACTGTATCCCTTGGACTTTCTTATTGACGATGAAACACAGAAATTGCATCGGAATTAAATACAAAAGGCACAATGCCGACTTAAGGGCAAGAAGACTGACTCTTAATACTGACCTTTCCTGTGACTCTAGTTATAGATTCCGATCCTTCACTTCAGGTTTACTGTATCCCTTGGACATTTTTACCGACGATGAAACACAGAAATTGCATCGGAATTAAATACAAAAGGCACAATGCCGACTGAAGCACATGAAGACCGACACTTCTAACTGACTATGTTTTGAACCATTGCTGTGACACTAGTTATAGATTCCGATTCTTCACTTCATATTTACTGTATCCCTTGGACCTTCTTATTGACGATGAAAGACAGAAATTGCATCGGAATTAAATACAAAAGGCACAATGCCTTCTTAAGTACATGAAGACCGACACTTCGCACTGACTATGTTTTGAACCATTCCTGTTACACTAGTTATAGATTTCGATGCTTCACTCCAGGTTTACTGTATCCCTTGGACCTTCTTATTGACGATGAAACACAGAAATTGCATCGGAATTATATACAAAAGGCACAATGCCGACTTAAGTACATGAAGACTGACTCTTCCTACTGACCATTCCTGTGTCACTAGTTATAGATTCCGATGCTTCACTCCAGGTTTACTGTATCCCTTGGACCTTCTTATTGACGATGAAACACAGAAATTGCTTCGGAATTAAATACAAAAGGTACAATGCCGACTTTAGTTTATGAAGACCGACACTTCTTACTGACTATGTTTTGAACCATTCCTTCAACACTAGTTATAGATTCCGATGCTTCACTTCCTGGTTACCGTATCTCTTGGACCTTCTTATTGACGATGAAACACAGAAATTGCATCGGTATTTAAATACAAAAGGCACAATGCCGACTTAAGGACAAGAAGACTGACTCTTCCTACTGACCCTTTCTGTGACACTAGTTATAGATTCCGATGCTTCACTTCAGGTTTACTGTATCCCTTGGACCTTCGTATTCACGATGAAACACAGAAATTGCATCGGAATTAAATACAAAAGGTACAATGCCGACTTAAGTACATGAAGACCTACACTTCTTACTGTCTATGTTTTGAACCATTCCTGTAACACTAGTTATACATTCCGATGCCACACTTCAGGTTTACTGTATCCCTTGGACCATCTTAGTGACGATGAAACACAGAAATTGCATCGGAATTAAATACAAAAGGCACAATGCCGACTTATGGGCAAGAAGTTTGACTCTTCGTACTGACCTTTCCTGTGACACTAGTTATAGATTCCGATGCTTCACTTCAGGTTTACTGTATCCCTTGGACCTTTTTACCGACGATGAAACACAGAAATTGCATCGGAATTAAATACAAAAGGCACAATGCCGACATAAGTACATGAAGACCGACACTTCTTACTGACTATGTTTTGAACCATTCCTGTGACACTAGTTACAGATTCCGATGCTTCACTTCAGGTTTACTGTATCCTTGGACCTTCTTATTGACGATGAAACACAGAAATTGCATCGGAATTAAATACAAAAAGCACAATGCCGACTTAAGGACAAGAAGACCGACACTTTATACTGACTATGTTTTGATCCATTCCTGTGACACTTGTTATAGATTCCGATGCTTCACTCCAGGTTTATTGTATCCCTTGGACCTTCTTATTGACGATGAAACACAGAAATTGCATCGGAATTACATACAAAGGCACAATGCCGACTTAAGTACATAAAGACCGACACTTCTTACTGAGTATGTTTTGATCCATTCCTGTAACACTAGTTATTGATTCTGATGGTTCACTTCAGGTTTACTGTATCCCTTGGACCTTCTTATTGACGATGAAACACAGAAATTGCATCGGAATTAAATACAAATGGCACAATGCTGACTTAAGGACAAGAAGACAGACTCTTCCTACTGAACATTCCTGTGACACTAGTTATAGATTCCGATGCTTCAATTCAGGTTTACTGTATCCCTTGGACCTTCTTACCGACGATGAAACACAGAAATTGCATCGGAATTAAATACAAAACGCACAATGCCGACATAAGTACATGAAGACCGACACTTCTTACTGACTATGTTTCAAACCATTCCTGTGACACTAGTTACAGATTCCGATGCTTCACTTCAGGTTTACTGTATCCCTTTGACCTTCTTACTGACGATGAAACACAGAAATTGCATCGGAGTTAAATACAAAAAGCACAATGCCGACTTAAGGACAAGAAGACTGACTTTTCCTACTGACCATTCCTGTGACACTAGTTATAGATTCCGATGTTTCACTTCAGGTTTACTGTATCCCTTGGACCTTCTTATTGACGATGAAACACAGAAATTGCATCGGAATTAAATACAAAAGGCACAATGCCGACTTAAGTACATGAAGACCGACACTTCTTACTGACTATGTTTTGAACCATTCCTGTGACACTAGTTATAGATTCCGATGCTTCACTTCAAGTTTACTGTATCCGTTGGACCTTCTTATTGACGATGAAACACAGAAATTGCATCGGAATTAAATACAAAAGGCACAATGCCGACTTAAGGGCAAGAAGACTGACTCTTCCTACTGACCTTTCCTGTGACTCTAGTTATAGATTCCGATCCTTCACCTCAGGTTTACTGTATCCCTTGGACATTTTTACCGACGATGAAACACAGAAATTGCATCGGAATTAAATACAAAAGGCACAATGCCGACTGAAGCACATGAAGACCGACACTTCTAACTGACTATGTTTTGAACCATTGCTGTGACACTAGTTACAGGTTCCGATGCTTCACTTCATGTTTACTGTATCCCTTGGACCTTCTTATTGACGATGAAACACAGAAATAGCATCGGAATTAAATACAAAAAGCACAATGCCGACTTACGGACAAGAAGACTGACTCTTCCTACTGTCCATTCCTGTGACACTAGTTATAGATTCCGATTCTTCACTTCATATTTACTGTATCCCTTGGACCTTCTTATTGACGATGAAACACAGAAATTGCATCGGAATTAAATACAAAAGGCACAATGCCGACTTAAGTACATGAAGACCGACACTTCGTACTGACTATGTTTTGAACCATTCCTGTTACACTAGTTATAGATTCCGATGCTTCACTCCAGGTTTACTGTATCCCTTGGACCTTCTTATTGACGATGAAACACAGAAAATGCATCGGAATTACATACAAATGGCACAATGCCGACTTAAGTACATGAAGACCGACACTTCTTACTGAGTATGTTTTGATCCATTCCTGTAACACTAGTTATTGATTCTGAAGGTTCCCTTCAGGTTTACTGTATCCCTTGGACCTTCTTATTGACGATGAAACATAGAAATTGCATCGGAATTAAATACAAATGGCACAATGCCGACTTAAGGACAAGAAGACTGACTCTTCCTACTGACGATTCCTGTGATACTAGTTATAGATTCCGATGCTTCACTTCAGGTTTACTGTATCCCTTGGACCTTCTTATTGACGATGAAACACAGAAATTGCATCGGAATTAAATACAAAAAGCACAATGCCGACTTAAGGACAAGAAGACTGACTCTTCCTACCGACCATTCCTGTGACACTAGTTAAAGATTCCGATGCTTCACTTCAGGTTTACTGTATCCCTCGGACCTTCTTATTGACGATGAAACACAGAAATTGCATCGGAATTAAATACAAAAGGCACAATGCCGACTTAAGTACATGAAGTCCGACACTTCTTACTGACTATGTTTTGAACCATTCCTGTGACACTAGTTACAGATTCCGATGCTTCACTTCAGGTTTACTGTATCCCTTGGACCCTCTTATTGACGATGTAACACAGAAATTGCATCGGGATTAAATACAAAAAGCACAATGCCGACTTAAGGACAAGAAGACTGACTCTTCCTACTGACCATTCCTGTGACACTAGTTATAGATTCCGATGCTTCACTTCAGGTTTACTGTATCCCTTGGACCTTCTTATTGACGATGAAACACAGAAGTTGCATCAGAATTAAATACAATAGGCACAATGCCGACTTAAGTACATGAAGACCGACAATTCGTACTGACAATGTTTTGAACCATTCCTGTGACACTAGTTATAGATTCCGATGCTTCACTCCAGGTTTACTGCATCCCTTGGACCTTCTTATTGACGATGAAACGCAGATTTGCTTCGGAATTAAATACAAAAGGCACAATGCCGACTTTAGTTTATGAAGACCGACACTTCTTACTGACTATGTTTTGAACCATTCCTTCAACACTAGTTATAGATTCCGATGCTTCACTTCAGGGTTACTGTATCTCTTGGACCTTCTTATTGACGATGAAACACAGAAATTGCATCGGTATTAAATACAAAAGGCACAATGCCGACTTAAGGACAAGAAGACTGACTCTTCCTACTGACCCTTTCTGTGACACTAGTTATAGATTCCGATGCTTCACTTCAGGTTTACTTTATCCCTTGGACCTTCGCATTGACGATGAAACACAGAAATTGCATCGGAATTAAATACAAAAGGTACAATGCCGACTTAAGTACATGAAGACCTACACTTCTTACTGTCTATGTTTTGAACCATTCCTGTAACACTAGTTATAAATTCCGATGCTACACTTCAGGTTTACTGTATCCCTTGGACCATCTTAGTGCCGATGAAACACAGAAATTGCATTGGAATTAAATACAAAAGGCACAATGCCGACTTAAGTACATGACGACCGACTCTTCTTACTGACTATGTTTTGAACCATTCCTGTAACACTAGTTATAGATTCCGATGCTTCATTTCAGGTTTACTGTATCCCTTGGACCTTCTTATTGACGATGAAACACAGAAAGTGCATCGGAATTAAATACAAAATTCACAATGCCGACTTCTGGGCAAGAAGACTGACTCTTCGTACTGACCTTTCCTGTGACACTAGTTATAGATTCCGATGCTTCACTTCAGGTTTACTGTATCCCTTGGACCTTTTTACCGACGATGAAACACAGAAATTGCATCGGAATTAAATACAAAAGCCACAATGCCGACATAAGTACATGAAGACCGACACTTCTTACTGACTATGTTTTGAACCATTCCTGTGACACTAGTTACAGATTCCGATGCTTCACTTCAGGTTTACTGTATCCTTGGACCTTCTTATTGACGATGAAACACAGAAATTGCATCGGAATTAAATACAAAAAGCACAATGCCGACTTAAGGACAAGAAGACCGACACTTTATACTGACTATGTTTTGAACCATTCCTGTGACACTTGTTATAAATTCCGATGCTTCACTCCAGGTTTACTGTATCCCTTTGACCTTCCTATTGGCGATGAAACACAGAAATTGCATCGGAATTACATACAAAGGCACAATGCCGACTTAAGTACATAAAGACCGACACTTCTTACTGAGTATGTTTTGATCCATTCCTGTAACACTAGTTATTGATTATGATGGTTCACTTCAGGTTTACTGTATCCCTTGGACCTTCTTATTGACGATGAAACACAGAAATTGCATCGGAATTAAATACAAATGGCACAATGCTGACTTAAGGACAAGAAGACTGACTCTTCCTACTGAACATTCCTGTGACACTAGTTATAGATTCCGATGCTTCAATTCAGGTTTACTGTATCCCTTGGACCTTCTTACCGACGATGAAACACAGAAATTGCATCGGAATTAAATACAAAAGGCACAATGCCGACATAAGTACATGAAGACCGACACTTCTTACTGACTATGTTTCAAACCATTCCTGTGACACTAGTTACAGATTCCGATGCTTCACTTCAGGTTTACTGTATCCCTTTGACCATCTTATTGACGATGAAACACAGAAATTGCATCGGAATTAAATACAAAAAGCACAATGCCGACTTAAGGACAAGAAGACAGACTCTTCTTACTGACCATTCCTGTGAAACTAATTATAGATTCCGATGCATCACTACAGGTTTACTGTATCCCTTGGACCATCTTATTGACGATGAAACACAGAAATAGCATCGGATTTAAATACAAAAGGCACAATGCCGACTTAAGTACATGAAGACCGACACTTCTTACTGACTATGTTTGAACCATTCCTGGGACACCAGTTATAGATTCCGATGCTTCACTCCAGGTTTACTGTATCCCTTGGACCTTCTTATTGACGATGAAACACAGAAATTGCTTCGGAATTAAATACAAAAGGCACAATGCCGACTTTTGTTTATGAAGACCGACACTTCTTACTGACTATGTTTTGAACCATTCCTTCAACACTAGTTATAGATTCCGATGCTTCACTTCAGGGTTACTGTATCTCTTGGACCTTCTTATTGACGATGAAACACAGAAATTGCATCGGTATTAAATACAAAAGGCACAATGCCGACTTAAGGACAAGAAGACTGACTCTTCCTACTGACCCTTTCTGTGACACTAGTTATAGATTCCGATGCTTCACTTCAGGTTTACTGTATCCCTTGGACCTTCTTATTGACGATGAAACACAGAAATTGCATCGGAATTAAATACAAAAGGCACAATGCCGACTTAAGTACATGAAGACCTACACTTCTTACTGTCTATGTTTTGAACCATTCCTGTAACACTAGTTATAAATTCCGACGCTTCACTTCATGTTTTCTGTATCCCTTGGACCTTCTTAGTGTTGATGAAACACAGAAATTGCATCGGAATTAAATACAAAAGGCACAATGCCGACTTAAGTACATGATGACCGACACTTCTTACTGACTATGTTTTGAACCATTCCTGTAACACTAGTTATAGATTCCAATGCTTCACTTCAGGTTTACTGTATCCCATGGACCTTCTCATTGACGATGAAACACAGAAATTGCATCGGAATTAAATACAAAAGGCACAATGCCGACTTGAGGTCAAGAAGACTGACTCTTCTTACTGACCATTCCTGTGACACTAGTTATAGATTCCGATGCTTCACTTCAGGTTTGCTGTATCCCTGGGACCTTCTTATTGAAGATGAAACACAGAAATTGCATCGGAATTAAATACAAAAGGCACAATGCCGACTTAAGTATATGAAGACCGACACTTCTTACTGACTATGTTTTGAACCATTCCTGTGACACTAGTTATAGATTCCGATGCTTCACTTTAAGTTTACTGTATCCCTAGGACTTTCTTATTGACGATGAAACACAGAAATTGCATCGGAATTAAATACAAAAGGCACAATGCCGACTTAAGGGCAAGAAGACTGACTCTTCCTACTGACCTTTCCTGTGACTCTAGTTATAGATTCCGATCCTTCACTTCAGGTTTACTGTATCCCTTGGACATTTTTACCGACGATGAAACACAGAAATTGCATCGGAATTAAATACAAAAGGCACAATGCCGACTGAAGCACATGAAGACCGACACTTCTAACTGACTATGTTTTGAACCATTGCTGTGACACTAGTTACAGATTCCGATGCTTCACTTCATGTTTACTGTATCCCTTGGACCTTCTTATTGACGATGAAACACAGTAATAGCATCGGAATTAAATAAAAAAAGCACAATGCCGACTTACGGACAAGAAGACTGACTCTTCCTACTGACCATTCCTGTGACACTAGTTAAGGATTCCGATTCTTCACTTCATATTTTCTGTATCCCTTGGACCTTCTTATTGACGATGAAACACAGAAATTGCATCCGAATTAAATACAAAAGGCACAATGCCGACTTTAGTTTATGAAGACCGACACTTCTTACTGACTATGTTTTGAACCATTCCTTCAACACTAGTTATAGATTCCGATGCTTCACTTCAGGGTTACTGTATCTCTTGGACCTTCTTATTGACGATGAAACACAGAAATTGCATCGGTATTAAATACAAAAGGCACAATGCCGACTTAAGGACAAGAAGACTGACTCTTCCTGCTGACCCTTTCTGTGACACTAGTTATAGATTCCGATGCTTCACTCCAGGTTTACTGTATCCCTTGGACCATCTTAGTGACGATGAAACACAGAAATTGCATCGGAATTAAATACAAAAGGCACAATGCCGACTTAAGTACATGACGACCGACTCTTCTTACTGACTATGTTTTGAACCATTCCTGTAACACTAGTTATAGATTCCGATGCTTCACTTCAGGTTTACTGTATCCCTTGGACCTTCTTATTGACGATGAAACACAGAAAGTGCATCGGAATTAAATAAAAAAGGCACAATGCCGACTTATGGGCAAGAAGACTGACTCTTCGTACTGACCTTTCCTGTGACACTAGTTATAGATTCCGATGCTTCACTTCAGGTTTACTGTATCCCTTGGACCTTTTTACCGACGATGAAACACAGAAATTGCATCGGAATTAAATACAAAAGGCACAATGCCGACATAAGTACATGAAGACCGACAATTCTTACTGACTATGTTTTGAACCATTCCTGTGACACTAGTTACAGATTCCGATGCTTCACTTCAGGTTTACTGTATCCTTGGACCTTCTTATTGACGATGAAACACAGAAATTGCATCGGAATTAAATACAAAAAGCACAATGCCGACTTAAGGACAAGAAGACCGACACTTTATACTCACTATGTTTTGATCCATTCCTGTGACACTTGTTATAGATTCCGATGCTTCACTCCAGGTTGATTGTATCCCTTGGACCTTCTTATTGACGATGAAACACAGAAATTGCATCGGAATTACATACAAAGGCACAATGCCGACTTAAGTACATAAAGACCGACACTTCTTACTGAGTATGTTTTGATCCATTCCTGTAACACTAGTTATTGATTCTGATGGTTCACTTCAGGTTTACTGTATCCCTTGGACCTTCTTATTGACGATGAAACACAGAAATTGCATCGGAATTAAATACAAATGGCACAATGCTGACTTAAGGACAAGAAGACTGACTCTTCCTACTGAACATTCCTGTGACACTAGTTATAGATTCCGATGCTTCAATTCAGGTTTACTGTATCCCTTGGACCTTCTTACCGACGATGAAACACAGAAATTGCATCGGAATTAAATACAAAACGCACAATGCCGACATAAGTACATGAAGACCGACACTTCTTACTGACTATGTTTCAAACCATTCCTGTGACACTAGTTACAGATTCCGATGCTTCACTTCAGGTTTACTGTATCCCTTTGACCTTCTTATTGACGATGAAACACAGAAATTGCATCGGAATTAAATACAAAAAGCACAATGCCGACTTAAGGACAAGAAGACTGACTTTTCCTACTGACCATTCCTGTGACACTAGTTATAGATTCCGATGTTTCACTTCAGGTTTACTGTATCCCTTGGACCTTCTTATTGACGATGAAGCACAGAAATTGCATCGGAATTAAATACAAAAGGCACAATGCCGACTTAAGTACATGAAGACCGACACTTCTTACTGACTATGTTTTGAACCATTCCTGTGACACTAGTTATAGATTCCGATGCTTCACTTCAAGTTTACTGTATCCGTTGGACCTTCTTATTGACGATGAAACACAGAAATTGCATCGGAATTAAATACAAAAGGCACAATGCCGACTTAAGGGCAAGAAGACTGACTCTTCCTACTGACCTTTCCTGTGACTCTAGTTATAGATTCCGATCCTTCACCTCAGGTTTGCTGTATCCCTTGGACATTTTTACCGACGATGAAACACAGAAATTGCATCGGAATTAAATACAAAAGGCACAATGCGGACTGAAGCACATGAAGACCGAAACTTCTAACTGACTATGTTTTGAACCATTGCTGTGACACTTGTTACAGATTCCGATGCTTCACTTCATGTTTACTGTATCCCTTGGACCTTCTTATTGACGATGAAACACAGAAATAGCATCGGAATTAAATACAAAAAGCACAATGCCGACTTACGGACAAGAAGACTGACTCTTCCTACTGACCATTCCTGTGACACTAGTTATAGATTCCGATTCTTCACTTCATATTTACTGTATCCCTTGGACCTTCTTATTGACGATGAAACACAGAAATTGCATCGGAATTAAATACAAAAGGCACAATGCCGACTTAAGTACATGAAGACCGACACTTCGCACTGACTATGTTTTGAACCATTCCTGTTACACTAGTTATAGATTTCGATGCTTCACTCCAGGTTTACTGTATCCCATGGACCTTCTTATTGACGATGAAACACAGAAATTGCATCGGAATTATATACAAAAGGCACAATGCCGACTTAAGTACATGAAGACCGACACTTATTACTGAGTATGTTTTGATCCATTCCTGTAACACTAGTTATTGATTCTGATGGTTCCCTTCAAGTTTACTGTATCCCTTGGACCTTGTTATTGACGATGAAACATAGAAATTGCATCGGAATTAAATACAAAAGGCACAATGCCGACTTAAGTACATGAAGACCGACACTTCGTACTGACTATGTTTTGAACCATTCCTGTTACACTAGTTATAGATTCCGATGCTTCACTCCAGGTTTACTGTATCCCTTGGACCTTCTTATTGACGATGAAACATAGAAATTGCATCGGAATTAAATACAAATGGCACAATGCCGACTTAAGGACAAGAAGACTGACTCTTCCTACTGACGATTCCTGTGATACTAGTTATAGATTCCGATGCTTCACTTCAGGTTTACTGTATCCCTTGGACCTTCGTATTGACGATGAAACACAGAAATTGCATCGGAATTAAATACAAAAAGCACAATGCCGACTTAAGGACAAGAAGACTGACTCTTCCTACCGACCATTCCTGTGACACTAGTTAAAGATTCCGATGCTTCACTTCAGGTTTACTGTATCCCTCGGACCTTCTTATTGACGATGAAACACAGAAATTGCATCGGAATTAAATACAAAAGGCACAATGCCGACTTAAGTACATGAAGTCCGAACTTCTTACTGACTATGTTTTGAACCATTCCTGTGACACTAGTTACAGATTCCGATGCTTCACTTCAGGTTTACTGTATCCCTTGGACCCTCTTATTGACGATGTAACACAGAAATTGCATCGGGATTAAATACAAAAAGCACAATGCCGACTTAAGGACAAGAAGACTGACTCTTCCTACTGACCATTCCTGTGACACTAGTTATAGATTCCGATGCTTCACTTCAGGTTTACTGTATCCCTTGGACCTTCTTATTGACGATGAAACACAGAAGTTGCATCAGAATTAAATACAATAGGCACAATGCCGACTTAAGTACATGAAGACCGACAATTCGTACTGACAATGTTTTGAACCATTCCTGTGACACTAGTTATAGACCCGATGCTTCACTCCAGGTTTACTGTATCCCTTGGACCCTCTTATTGACGATGAAACACAGAAATTGCATCGAAATTACATACAAAAGGCACTATGCCGACTTAAGTACATGAAGACCGACACTTCTTACTGAGTATGTTTTGAACCATTCCTGTACACACTAGTTATAGATTCCGATGCTTCACTTCAGGTTTACTGTATCCCTTGGACCTTCTTATTGAGGATGAAACACAGAAATTGCATCGCAATTAAATACAAAAGGCACAATGCCGACTTAAGTACATAAAGACCGACACTTCGTACTGACAATGTTTTGAACCATTCCTGTGACACTAGTTATAGATTCCGATGCTTCACTCCAGGTTTACTGTATCCCTTAAACATTCTTATTGACGATGAAACACAGACATTGCATCGGAATTACATACAAAATTCACAATGCCGACTTAAGTACATGAAGACCGACACTTCTTACTGAGTATGGTTCGAACCATTCCTGTAACACTAGTTATTGATTCTGATGGTTCACTTCAGGTTTACTGTATCCCTTGGACCATCTTATTGACGATGAAACACAGAAATTGCTTCGGAATTAAATACAAATGGCACAATGCCGACTTAAGGACAAGAAGACTGACTCTTCTTACTGACCATTCCTGTGACACTAGTTATAGATTCCGATGCTTCACTTCAGGTTTACTGTATCCCTGGGACCTTCTTATTGACGATGAAACACAGAAATTGCATCGGAATTAAATACAAAAGGCACAATGCCGACTTAAGTACATGAAGACCGACACTTCTTACTGACTATGTTTTGAACCATTCCTGTGACACTAGTTATAGATTCCGATGCTTCACTTCAGGTTTACTGTATCCCTTGGACCTTCTTATTGACGATGAAACACCGAAATTGCATCGGAATTAAATACAAAAGGCACAATGCCGACTTAAGGGCAAGAAGGCTGACTCTTCCTACTGACCTTTCCTGTGACACTAGTTATAGATTCCGATGCTTCACTTCGGGTTTACTGTATCCCTTGGACCTTTTTACCGACGATGAAACACAGAAATTGCATCGGAAATAAATACAAAAGCACAATGCCGACTTAAGTACATGAAGACCTACACTTCTTACTGTCTATCTTTTGAACCATTCCTGTAACACTAGTTATAAATTCCGATGCTACACTTCAGGTTTACTGTATCCCTTGGACCATCTTAGTGACGATGAAACACAGAAATTGCATCGGAATTAAATACAAAAGGCACAATGCCGACTTAAGTACATGACGACCGACACTTCTTACTGACTATGTTTTGAACCATTCCTGTAACACTAGTTATAGTTTCCGATGCTTCACTTCAGGTTTACTGTATCCCTTGGTCCTTCTTATTGACGATGAAACACAGAAAGTGCATCGGAATTAAATACAAAAGGCACAATGCCGACTTATGGGCAAGAAGACTGACTCTTCCTACTGTCCTTTCCTGTGACAGTAGTTATAGATTCCGATGCTTCACTTCAGGTTTACTGTATCCCTTGGACCTTTTTACCGACGATGAAACACAGAAATTGCATCGGAATTAAATACAAAAGGCACAATGCCGACATAAGTACATGAAGACCGACACTTCTTACTGACTATGTTTTGAACTATTCCTGTGACACTAGTTACAGATTCCGATGCTTCACTTCAGGTTTACTGCATCCTTGGACCTTCTTATTGACCATGAAACACAGAAATTGCATCGGAATTAAATACAAAAAGCACAATGCCGACTTAAGGACAAGAAGACTGACTCTTCCTACTGACCATTCCTGTGACACTAGTTATAGATTCCGATGCTTCACTTCAGGTTTACTGTATCCCTTGGACCTTCTTATTGACGATGAAACACAGAAATTGCATCGGAATTAAATACAAAAGGCACAATGCCGACTTAAGTACATGAAGACCGACACTTCTTACTGACTATGTTTTAAACCATTCCTGTGACACTAGTTACAGATTCCGATGCTTCACTTCAGGTTTACTGTATCCCTTGGACCTTCTTATTGACGATGAAACACAGAAATTGCATCGGAATTAAATACAAAAAGCAGAATGCCGACTTAAGGACAAGATGACTGACTCTTCCTACTGACCATTCCTGTGACACTAGTTATAGATTCCGATGCTTCACTTTAGGTTTACTGTATCCCTTGGACCTTCTTATTGACGATGAAACACAGAAATTGCATCGCAATTAAATACAAAAGGCACAATGCCGACTTAAGTACATAAAGACCGACACTTCGTACTGACAATGTTTTGAACCATTCCTGTGACACAAGTTATAGATTCCGATGCTTCACTTTAGGTTTACTGTATCCCTTAAACATTCTTATTGACGATGAAACACAGAAATTGCATCGGAATTACATACAAAATTCACAATGCCGACTTAAGTACATGAAGACCGACACTTCTTACTGAGTATGGTTCGAACCATTCCTGTAACACTAGTTATTGATTCTGATGGTTCACTTCAGGTTTACTGTATCCCTTGGACCATCTTATTAACGATGAAACACAGAGATTGCATCGGAATTAAATACAAATGGCACAATGCCGACTTAAGGACAAGAAGACTGACTCTTCCTACTGAACATTCCTGTGACACTAGTTATAGATTCCGATGCTTCACTTCAGGTTTACTGTATACCTTGGACCTTCTTATTGACGATGAAACACAGAAATTGCATCGGAATTAAATACAAAAGGCACAATGCCGACTTAAGTACATGAAGACCGACACTTTGTACTGACTGTGTTTTGAACCATTCTTGTGACACTTGTTATAGATTCCGATGCTTCACTCCAGGTTTACTGTATCCCTTGGACCTTCTTATTGACGATGAAACACAGAAATTACATCGGAATTACATACAAAGGCACAATGCCGACTTAGGTACATAAAGACCGACACTTCTTACTGAGTATGTTTTGATCCATTCCTGTAACACTAGTTATTGATTCTGATGGTTCACTTCAGGTTTACTGTATCCCTTGGACCTTCTTATTGACGATGAAACACAGAAATTGCATCGGAATTAAATACAAATTGCACAATGCCGACTTAAGGACAAGAAGACTGACTCTTCCTACTGAACATTCCTGTGACACTAGTTATAGATTCCGATGCTTCAATTCAGGTTTACTGTATCCCTTGGACCTTCTTACCGACGATGAAACACAGAAATTGCATCGGAATTAAATACAAAAGGCACAATGCCGACATAAGTACATGAAGACCGACACTTCTTACTGACTATGTTTTAAACCATTCCTGTGACACTAGTTACAGATTCCGATGCTTCACTCCAGGTTTACTGTATCCCTTAAACATTCTTATTGACGATGAAACACAGAAATTGCAACGGAATTACATACAAGATTCACAATGCCGACTTAAGTACATGAAGACCGACACTTCTTACTGAGTATGGTTCGAACCATTCCTGTAACACTAGTTATTGATTCTGATGGTTCACTTCAGGTTTACTGTATCCCTTGGACCATATTATTAACGATGAAACACAGAGATTGCATCGGAATTAAATACAAATGGCACAATGCCGACTTAAGGACAAGAAGACTGACTCTTCCTACTGAACATTCCTGTGACACTAGTTATAGATTCCGATGCTTCAATTCAGGTTTACTGTATCCCTTGGACCTTCTTACTGACGATGAAACACAGAAGTTGCATCGGAATTAAATACAAAAAGCACAATGCCGACTTAAGGACAAGAAGACTGACTCCTCCTACTGACCATTCCTGTGACACTAGTTATAGATTCCTATGTTTCACTTCATGCTTACTGTATCCCTTGGACCTTCTTATTGACGAAGAAACACATAAATTGCATCGGAATTAAATTTGAAAGGCACAATGCCGACTTAAGGACAAGAAGACTGACTCTTCCTACTGACCATTCCTGTGAAACTAGTTATAGATTCCGATGCATCACTACAGGTTTACTGTATCCCTTGGACCTTCCTATTGACGATGAAACACAGAAATAGCATCGGATTTAAATACAATAGGCACAATGCCGACTTAAGTACATGAAGACCGACTCTTCTTACTGACTATGTTTGAACCATTCCTGGGACACCAGTTATAGATTCCGATGCTTCACTCCAGGTTTACTGTATACCTTGGACCTTCTTATTGACGATGAAACACAGAAATTGCTTCGGAATTAAATACAAAAGGCACAATGCCGACTTTAGTTTATGAATACCGACACTTCTTACTGATTATGTTTTGAACCATTCCTTCAACACAAGTTATAGATTCCGATGCTTCACTTCAGGGTTACTATATCTCTTGGACCTTCTTATTGACGATGAAACACAGAAATTGCATCGGTATTAAATACAAAAGGCACAATGCCGACTTAAGGACAAGAAGACTGACTCTTCCCACTGACCCTCTCTGTGACACTAGTTATAGATTCCGATGCTTCACTTCAGGTTTACTGTATCCCTTGGACCTTCTTATTGACGATGAAACACAGAAATTGCATCGGAATTAAATACAAAAGTCACAATGCCGACTTAAGTACATGAAGACCTACACTTCTTACTGTCTATGTTTTGAACCATTCCTGTAACACTAGTTATAAATTCCGATGCTTTACTTCAGGTTTTCTGTATCCCTTGGACCTTCTTAGGACGATGAAGCACAGAAATTGCATCGGAATTAAATACAAAAGGCACAATGCCGACTTAACTACATGAAGACCGACACTTCTTACTGACTATGTTTTGAACCATTCCTGTGTCACTAGTTATAGATTCCGATGCTTCACTTCAGGTTTACTGTATCCCTTGGACCTTCTTATTGACGATGAAACACAGAAATTGCATCGGAATTAAATACAAAAGGCACAATGCCGACTTAAGGGCAAGAAGACTGACTCTTCCTACTGACCTTTCCTGTGACACTAGTTATAGATTCCGATGCTTCACTTCAGGTTTACTGTATCCCTTGGACCTTTTTACCGACGATGAAACACAGAAATTGCATCGGAATTAAATACAAAAGGCACATTGCCGAGTTAAGTACATAAAGACCGACACTTCTTACTGACTATCTTTTGAACCATTCCTGTGACACTAGTTATAGATTCCGATGCTTCACTTCAGGTTTGCTGTATCCCTGGGACCTTCTTATTGACGATGAAACACAGAAATAGCATCGGAATTAAATACAAAAAGCACAATGCCGACTTACGGACGAGAAGACTGACTCTTCCTACTGACCATTCCTGTGACACTAGTTATAGATTCCGATTCTTCACTTCAGGTTTACTGTATCCCTTGGACCTTCTTATTGACGATGAAACAAAGAAATTGCATCGGAATTAAATACAAAAGGCACAATGCCGACTTAAGTACATGAAGACCCACACTTCGTACTGACTATGTTTTGAACCATTCCTGTTACACTAGTTATAGATTCCGATGCTTCACTCCAGGTTTACTGTATCCCTTGGACCTTCTTATTGACGATGAAACACAGAAATTGCATCGGAATTATATACAAAAGGCACAATGCCGACTTAAGTACATGAAGACCGACACTTCTTACTGAGTATGTTTTGATCCATTCCTGTAACACTAGTTATTGATTCTGATGGTTCCCTTCAGGTTTACTGTATCCCTTGGACCTTGTTATTGACGATGAAACATAAAAATTGCATCGGAAATAAATACAAAAGGCACAATGCCGACTTAAGTACATGAAGACCGACACTTCGTACTGACTATGTTTTAAACCATTCCTGTTACACTAGTTATAGATTCCGATGCTTCACTCCAGGTTTACTGTATCCCTTGGACCTTCTTATTGACGATGAAACACAGTAATTGCATCGGAATTACATACAAAAGGCACAACGCCGACTTAAGTACATGAAGACCGACACTTCTTACTGAGTATGCTTTGATCCATTCCTGTAACACTAGTTATTGATTCTGATGGTTCCCTTCAGGTTTACTGTATCCCTTGGACCTTCTTATTGACGTGGAAACATAGAAATTGCATCGGAATTAAATACAAATGGCACAATGCCGACTTAAGGACAAGAAGACTGACTCTTCCTACTGACCATTCCTGTGACACTAGTTATAGATTCCGATGCTTCACTTCAGGTTTACTGTATCCCTTGGACCTTCTTATTGACGATGAAACACAGAAATTGCATCGGAATTAAATACAAAAAGCAGAATGCCGACTTAAGGACAAGATGACTGACTCTTCCTACTGACCATTCCTGTGACACTAGTTATAGATTCCGATGCTTCACTTTAGGTTTACTGTATCCCTTGGACCTTCTTATTGACGATGAAACACAGAAATTGCATCGCAATTAAATACAAAAGGCACAATGCCGACTTAAGTACATAAAGACCGACACTTCGTACTGACAATGTTTTGAACCATTCCTGTGACACTAGTTATAGATTCCGATGCTTCACTTTAGGTTTACTGTATCCCTTAAACATTCTTATTGACGATGAAACACAGAAATTGCATCGGAATTACATACAAAATTCACAATGCCGACTTAAGTACATGAAGACCGACACTTCTTACTGAGTATGGTTCGAACCATTCCTGTAACACTAGTTATTGATTCTGATGGTTCACTTCAGGTTTACTGTATCCCTTGGACCATCTTATTAACGATGAAACACAGAGATTGCATCGGAATTAAATACAAATGGCACAATGCCGACTTAAGGACAAGAAGACTGACTCTTCCTACTGAACATTCCTGTGACACTAGTTATAGATTCCGATGCTTCACTTCAGGTTTACTGTATACCTTGGACCTTCTTATTGACGATGAAACACAGAAATTGCATCGGAATTAAATACAAAAGGCACAATGCCGACTTAAGTACATGAAGACCGACACTTTGTACTGACTGTGTTTTGAACCATTCTTGTGACACTTGTTATAGATTCCGATGCTTCACTCCAGGTTTACTGTATCCCTTGGACCTTCTTATTGACGATGAAACACAGAAATTACATCGGAATTACATACAAAGGCACAATGCCGACTTAGGTACATAAAGACCGACACTTCTTACTGAGTATGTTTTGATCCATTCCTGTAACACTAGTTATTGATTCTGATGGTTCACTTCAGGTTTACTGTATCCCTTGGACCTTCTTATTGACGATGAAACACAGAAATTGCATCGGAATTAAATACAAATTGCACAATGCCGACTTAAGGACAAGAAGACTGACTCTTCCTACTGAACATTCCTGTGACACTAGTTATAGATTCCGATGCTTCAATTCAGGTTTACTGTATCCCTTGGACCTTCTTACCGACGATGAAACACAGAAATTGCATCGGAATTAAATACAAAAGGCACAATGCCGACATAAGTACATGAAGACCGACACTTCTTACTGACTATGTTTTAAACCATTCCTGTGACACTAGTTACAGATTCCGATGCTTCACTCCAGGTTTACTGTATCCCTTAAACATTCTTATTGACGATGAAACACAGAAATTGCAACGGAATTACATACAAGATTCACAATGCCGACTTAAGTACATGAAGACCGACACTTCTTACTGAGTATGGTTCGAACCATTCCTGTAACACTAGTTATTGATTCTGATGGTTCACTTCAGGTTTACTGTATCCCTTGGACCATATTATTAACGATGAAACACAGAGATTGCATCGGAATTAAATACAAATGGCACAATGCCGACTTAAGGACAAGAAGACTGACTCTTCCTACTGAACATTCCTGTGACACTAGTTATAGATTCCGATGCTTCAATCCAGGTTTACTGTATCCCTTGGACCTTCTTACTGACGATGAAACACAGAAGTTGCATCGGAATTAAATACAAAAAGCACAATGCCGACTTAAGGACAAGAAGACTGACTCCTCCTACTGACCATTCCTGTGACACTAGTTATAGATTCCTATGTTTCACTTCATGCTTACTGTATCCCTTGGACCTTCTTATTGACGAAGAAACACATAAATTGCATCGGAATTAAATACGAAAGGCACAATGCCGACTTAAGGACAAGAAGACTGACTCTTCCTACTGACCATTCCTGTGAAACTAGTTATAGATTCCGATGCATCACTACAGGTTTACTGTATCCCTTGGACCTTCCTATTGACGATGAAACACAGAAATAGCATCGGATTTAAATACAATAGGCACAATGCCGACTTAAGTACATGAAGACCGACTCTTCTTACTGACTATGTTTGAACCATTCCTGGGACACCAGTTATAGATTCCGATGCTTCACTCCAGGTTTACTGTATACCTTGGACCTTCTTATTGACGATGAAACACAGAAATTGCTTCGGAATTAAATACAAAAGGCACAATGCCGACTTTAGTTTATGAATACCGACACTTCTTACTGATTATGTTTTGTACCATTCCTTCAACACAAGTTATAGATTCCGATGCTTCACTTCAGGGTTACTATATCTCTTGGACCTTCTTATTGACGATGAAACACAGAAATTGCATCGGTATTAAATACAAAAGGCACAATGCCGACTTAAGGACAAGAAGACTGACTCTTCCCACTGACCCTCTCTGTGACACTAGTTATAGATTCCGATGCTTCACTTCAGGTTTACTGTATCCCTTGGACCTTCTTATTGACGATGAAACACAGAAATTGCATCGGAATTAAATACAAAAGTCACAATGCCGACTTAAGTACATGAAGACCTACACTTCTTACTGTCTATGTTTTGAACCATTCCTGTAACACTAGTTATAAATTCCGATGCTTCACTTCAGGTTTTCTGTATCCCTTGGACCTTCTTAGGACGATGAAGCACAGAAATTGCATCGGAATTAAATACAAAAGGCACAATGCCGACTTAAGTACATGATGACCGACACATCTTACTGACTATGTTTTGAACCATTCCTGTAACACTAGTTATAGATTCCGATGCTTCACTTCAGGTTTACTGTATCCCTTGGACCTTCTCATTGACGATGAAACACAGAAATTGCATCGGAATTAAATACAAAAGGCACAATGCCGACTTAAGGACAAGAAGACTGAGTCTTCTTACTGACCATTCCTGTGACACTAGTTATAGATTCCGATGCTTCACTTCAGGTTTGCTGTATCCCTGGGACCTTCTTATTGACGATGAAACACAGAAGTTGCATCGGAATTAAATACAAAAGGCACAATGCCGACTTAACTACATGAAGACCGACACTTCTTACTGACTATGTTTTGAACCATTCCTGTGTCACTAGTTATAGATTCCGATGCTTCACTTCAGGTTTACTGTATCCCTTGGACCTTCTTATTGACGATGAAACACAGAAATTGCATCGGAATTAAATACAAAAGGCACAATGCCGACTTAAGGGCAAGAAGACTGACTCTTCCTACTGACCTTTCCTGTGACACTAGTTATAGATTCCGATGCTTCACTTCAGGTTTACTGTATCCCTTGGACCTTTTTACCGACGATGAAACACAGAAATTGCATCGGAATTAAATACAAAAGGCACATTGCCGAGTTAAGTACATAAAGACCGACACTTCTTACTGACTATCTTTTGAACCATTCCTGTGACACTAGTTATAGATTCCGATGCTTCACTTCAGGTTTGCTGTATCCCTGGGACCTTCTTATTGACGATGAAACACAGAAATAGCATCGGAATTAAATACAAAAAGCACAATGCCGACTTACGGACGAGAAGACTGACTCTTCCTACTGACCATTCCTGTGACACTAGTTATAGATTCCGATTCTTCACTTCAGGTTTACTGTATCCCTTGGACCTTCTTATTGACGATGAAACAAAGAAATTGCATCGGAATTAAATACAAAAGGCACAATGCCGACTTAAGTACATGAAGACCCACACTTCGTACTGACTATGTTTTGAACCATTCCTGTTACACTAGTTATAGATTCCGATGCTTCACTCCAGGTTTACTGTATCCCTTGGACCTTCTTATTGACGATGAAACACAGAAATTGCATCGGAATTATATACAAAAGGCACAATGCCGACTTAAGTACATGAAGACCGACACTTCTTACTGAGTATGTTTTGATCCATTCCTGTAACACTAGTTATTGATTCTGATGGTTCCCTTCAGGTTTACTGTATCCCTTGGACCTTGTTATTGACGATGAAACATAAAAATTGCATCGGAAATAAATACAAAAGGCACAATGCCGACTTAAGTACATGAAGACCGACACTTCGTACTGACTATGTTTTAAACCATTCCTGTTACACTAGTTATAGATTCCGATGCTTCACTCCAGGTTTACTGTATCCCTTGGACCTTCTTATTGACGATGAAACACAGAAATTGCATCGGAATTACATACAAAAGGCACAACGCCGACTTAAGTACATGAAGACCGACACTTCTTACTGAGTATGCTTTGATCCATTCCTGTAACACTAGTTATTGATTCTGATGGTTCCCTTCAGGTTTACTGTATCCCTTGGACCTTCTTATTGACGTGGAAACATAGAAATTGCATCGGAATTAAATACAAATGGCACAATGCCGACTTAAGGACAAGAAGACTGACTCTTCCTACTGACCATTCCTGTGACACTAGTTATAGATTCCGATGCTTCACTTCAGGTTTACTGTATCCCTTGGACCTTCTTATTGACGATGAAACACAGAAATTGCATCGGAATTAAATACAAAAAGCACAATGCCGACTTAAGGACAAGAAGACTGACTCTTCCTACCGACCATTCCTGTGACACCAGTTATAGATTCCGATGCTTCACTTCAGGTTTACTGTATCGCTCGGACCTTCTTATTGACGATGAAACACAGAAATTGCATCGGAATTAAATACAAAAGGCACAATGCCGACTTAAGTACATGAAGTCCGACACTTCTTACTGACTATGTTTTGAAACATTCCTGTGACACTAGTTACAGATTCCGATGCTTCACTTCAGGTTTACTGTATCCCTTGGACCCTCTTATTGACGATGTAACACAGATATTGCATCGGAATTAAATACAAAAAGCACAATGCCGACTTAAGGACAAGAAGACTGACTCTTCCTACTGACCATTCCTGTGACACTAGTTATAGATTCCGATGCTTCACTTCAGGTTTACTGTATCCCTTGGACCTTCTTATTGACGATGAAACACAGAAGTTGCATCGGAATGAAATACAAAAGGCACAATGCCGACTTAAGTACATGAAGACCGACAATTCGTACTGACAATGTTTTGAACCATTCCTGTGACACTAGTTATAGACCCGATGCTTCACTCCAGGTTTACTGTATCCCTTGGACCCTCTTATTGACGAAGAAACACAGAAATTGCATCGAAATTACATACAAAAGGCACTATGCCGACTTAAGTACATGAAGACCGACACTTCTTACTGAGTATGTTTTGAACCATTCCTGTAACACTAGTTATAGATTCCGATGCTTCACTTCAGGTTTACTGTATCCCTTGGACCTTCTTATTGACGATGAAACACAGAAATTGCATCGCAATTAAATACAAAAGGCACAATGTCGACTTAAGTACATAAAGACCGACACTTCATACTGACAATGTTTTGAACCATTCCTGTGACACTAGTTATAGATTCCGATGCTTCACTCCAGGTTTACTGTATCCCTTAAACATTCTTATTGACGATGAAACACAGAAATTGCATCGGAATTACATACAAAATTCACAATGCCGACTTAAGTACATGAAGACCGACACTTCTTACTGAGTATGGTTCGAACCATTCCTGTAACACTAGTTATTGATTCTGATGGTTCACTTCAGGTTTACTGTATCCCTTGGACCATCTTATTGACGATGAAACACAGAAATTGCATCGGAAACAAATACAAATGGCACAATGCCGACTTAAGGACAAGAAGACTGACTCTTCTTACTGACCATTCCTGTGACACTAGATATAGATTCCGATGCTTCACTTCAGGTTTGCTGTATCCCTGGGACCTTCTTATTGACGATGAAACACAGAAATTGCATCGGAATTAAATACAAAAGGCACAATGCCGAATTAAGTACATGAAGACCGACACTTCTTACTGACTATGTTTTGAACCATTCCTGTGACACTAGTTATAGATTCCGATGCTTCACCTCAGGTTTACTGTATCCCTTGGACCTTCTTATTGACGATGAAACACAGAAATTGCATCGGAATTAAATACAATAGCACAACGCCGACTTAAGGGCAAGAACACTGACTCTTCCTACTGACCTTTCCTGTGACACTAGTTATAGATTCCGATGCTTCACTTCAGGTTTACTGTATCCCTTGGACCTTTTTACCGACGATGAAACACAGAAATTGCATCGGAATTAAATACAAAAGGCACAATGCCGACTGAAGTACATGAAGACCGACACTTCTTACTGACTATGTTTTGAACCATTCCTGTGACACTAGTTACAGATTCCGATGCTTCACTTCATGTTTACTGTATCCCTTGGACCTTCTTATTGACGATGAAACACAGAAATAGCATCGGAATTAAATACAAAAAGCACAATGCCGACTTACGGACAAGAAGACTGGCTCTTCCTACTGTCCATTCCTGTGACACTAGTTATAGATTCCGATGCTTCACTTCAGGTTTGCTGTATCCCTTGGACCTTCTTATTGATGATGAAACACAGAAATTGCATCGGAATTAAATACAAAAGGCACAATGCCGACTTAAGTACATGAAGACCGACACTTCGTACTGACTATGTTTTGAACCATTCCTGTTACACTAGTAA
Organism: Schistocerca americana; assembly: GCF_021461395.2. Taxonomy (NCBI): domain Eukaryota; kingdom Metazoa; phylum Arthropoda; class Insecta; order Orthoptera; family Acrididae; genus Schistocerca; species Schistocerca americana. The sequence continues at coordinate 31,005,224 of NC_060125.1, forward strand.
TAGATTCCGATGCTTCACTCCAGGTTTACTGTATCCATTGAACCTTCTTATTGACGATGAAACACAGAAATTGCATCGGAATTACATACAAAAGGCACAATGCCGACTTAAGTACATGAAGACCGACACTTCTTACTGAGTATGTTTTGATCCATTCCTGTAACACTAGTTATTGATTCTGATGGTTCCCTTCAGGTTTACTGTATCTCTTGGACCTTCTTATTGACGATGAAACATAGAAATTGCATCGGAATTAAATACAAAAGGCACAATGCCGACTTAAGTACATGAAGACCGACACTTCGTACTGACTATGTTTTGAACCATTCCTGTTACACTAGTTATAGATTCCGATGCTTCACTCCAGGTTTACTGTATCCCTTGGACCTTCTTATTGATGATGAAACACAGAAATTGCATCGGAATTACATACAAAAGGCACAATGCCGACTTAAGTACATGAAGACCGACACTTCTTACTGAGTATGTTTTGATCCATTCCTGTAACACTAGTTATTGATTCTGATGGTTCCCTTCAGGTTTACTGTATCCCTTGGATCATCTTATTGACGATGAAACATAGAAATTGCATCGGAATTAAATACAAATGGCACAATGCCGACTTAAGGACAAGAAGACTGACTCTTCCTACTGACCATTCCTGTGACACTAGTTATAGATTCCGATGCTTCACTTCAGGTTTACTGTATCCCTTGGACCTTCTTATTGACGATGAAACACAGAAATTGCATCGGAATTAAATACAAGAAGCACAATGCCGACTTAAGGACAAGAAGACTGACTCTTCCTACTGACCATTCCTGTGACACTAGTTATAGATTCCGATGCTTCACTTCAGGTTTACTGTATCCCTCGGACCTTCTTATTGACGATGAAACACAGAAATTGCATCGGAATTAAATACAAAAGGCACAATGCCGACTTAAGTACATGAAGACCGACACTTCTTACTGACTATGTTTTGAACCATTCCTGTGACACTAGTTACAGATTCCGATGCTTCACTTCAGGTTTACTGTATCCCTTGGACCTTCCTATTGACGATGAAACACAGAAATTGCATCGGAATTAAATACAAAAAGCACAATGCCGACTTAAGGACAAGAAGACTGACTCTTCCTACTGACCATTCCTGTGACACTAGTTATAGATTCCGATGCTTCACTTCATGTTTACAGTATCCCTTGGACCTTCTTATTGACGATGAAACACAGAAGTTGCATCGGAATTAAATACTAAAGGCACAATGCCGACTTAAGTACATGAAGACCGTCAATTCGTACTGACAATGTTTTGAACCATTCCTGTGACACTAGTTATAGACCCGATGCTTCACTCCAGGTTTACTGTATCCCTTAAACATTCATATTGACGATGAAACACAGAAATTGCATCGGAATTAAATACAAAAGGCACAATGCCGACTTAAGGACAAGAAGACTGACTCTTCTTACTGACCATTCCTGTGACACTAGTTATAGATTCCGATGCTTCACTTCAGGTATGCTGTATCCCTGGGACCTTCTTATTGACGATGAAACACAGAAGTTGCATCGGAATTAAATACAAAAGGCACAATGCCGACTTAACTACATGAAGACCGACACTTCTTACTGACTATGTTTTGAACCATTCCTGTGTCACTAGTTATAGATTCCGATGCTTCACTTCAGGTTTACTGTATCCCTTGGACCTTCTTATTGACGATGAAACACAGAAATTGCATCGGAATTAAATACAAAAGGCACAATGCCGACTTAAGGGCAAGAAGAGTGACTCTTCCTACTGACCTTTCCTGTGACACTAGTTATAGATTCCGATGCTTCACTTCAGGTTTACTGTATCCCTTGGACCTTTTTACCGACGATGAAACACAGAAATTGCATCGGAATTAAATACAAAAGGCACAATGCCGAGTTAAGTACATGAAGACCGACACTTCTTACTGACTATGTTTTGAACCATTCCTGTGACACTAGTTACAGATTCCGATGCTTCACTTCATGTTTACTGTATCCCTTGGACCTTCTTATTGACGATGAAACACAGAAATAGCATCGGAATTAAATACAAAAAGCACAATGCCGACTTACGGACAAGAAGACTGACTCTTCCTACTGACCATTCCTGTGACACTAGTTATAGATTCCGATTCTTCACTTCAGGTTTACTGTATCCCTTGGACCTTCTTATTGACGATGAAACAAAGAAATTGCATCGGAATTAAATACAAAAGGCACAATGCCGACTTAAGTACATGAAGACCCACACTTCGTACTGACTATGTTTTGAACCATTCCTGTTACACTAGTTATAGATTCCGATGCTTCACTCCAGGTTTACTGTATCCCTTGGACCTTCTTATTGACGATGAAACACAGAAATTGCATCGGAATTATATACAAAAGGCACAATGCCGACTTAAGTACATGAAGACCGACACTTCTTACTGAGTATGTTTTGATCCATTCCTGTAACACTAGTTATTGATTCTGATGGTTCCCTTCAGGTTTACTGTATCCCTTGGACCTTGTTATTGACGATGAAACATAGAAATTGCATCGGAAATAAATACAAAAGGCACAATGCCGACTTAAGTACATGAAGACCGACACTTCGTACGGACTATGTTTTAAACCATTCCTGTTACACTAGTTATAGATTCCGATGCTTCACTCCAGGTTTACTGTATCCCTTGGACCTTCTTATTGACGATGAAACACAGAAATTGCATCGGAATTACATACAAAAGGCACAATGCCGACTTAAGTACATGAAGACCGACACTTGTTACTGAGTATGTTTTGATCCATTCCTGTAACACTAGTTATTGATTCTGATGGTTCCCTTCAGGTTTACTGTATCCCTTGGACCTTCTTATTGACGATGAAACATAGAAATTGCATCGGAATTAAATAAAAATGGCACAATGCCGACTTAAGGACAAGAAGACTGACTCTTCCTACTGACCATTCCTGTGACACTAGTTATAGATTCCGATGCTTCACTTCAGGTTTACTGTATCCCTTGGACCTTCTTATTGACGATGAAACACAGAAATTGCATCGGAATTAAATACAAAAAGCACAATGCCGACTTAAGGACAAGAAGACTGACTCTTCCTACCGACCATTCCTGTGACACCAGTTATAGATTCCGATGCTTCACTTCAGGTTTACTGTATCGCTCGGACCTTCTTATTGACGATGAAACACAGAAATTGCATAGGAATTAAATACAAAAGGCACAATGCCGACTTAAGTACATGAAGTCCGACACTTCTTACTGACTATGTTTTGAACCATTCCTGTGACACTAGTTACAGATTCCGATGCTTCACTTCAGGTTTACTGTATCCCTTGGACCCTCTTATTGACGAAGTAACACAGATATTGCATCGGAATTAAATACAAAAAGCACAATGCCGACTTAAGGACAAGAAGACTGACTCTTCCTACTGACCATTCCTGTGACACTAGTTACAGATTCCGATGCTTCACTTCAGGTTTACTGTATCCCTTGGACCTTCTTATTGACGATGAAACACAGAAGTTGCATCGGAATGAAATACAAAAGGCACAATGCCGACTTAAGTACATGAAGACCGACAATTCGTACTGACAATGGTTTGAATCATTCCTGTGACACTAGTTATAGACCCGATGCTTCACTCCAGGTTTACTGTATCCCTTGGACCCTCTTATTGACGAAGAAACACAGAAATTGCATCGAAATTACATACAAAAGGCACTATGCCGACTTAAGTAAAGAAGACCGACACTTCTTACTGAGTATGTTTTGAACCATTCCTGTAACACTAGTTATAGATTCCGATGCTTCACTTCAGGTTTACTGTATCCCTTGGACCTTCTTATTGACGATGAAACACAGAAATTGCATCGCAATTAAATACAAAAGGCACAATGCCGACTTAAGTACATAAAGACCGACACTTCGTACTGACAATGTTTTGAACCATTCCTGTGACACTAGTTATAGATTCCGATGCTTCACTCCAGGTTTACTGTATCCCTTAAACATTCTTATTGACGATGAAACACAGAAATTGCATCGGAATTACATACAAAATTCACAATGCCGACTTAAGTACATGAAGACCGACACTTCTTACTGAGTATGGTTCGAACCATTCCTGTAACACTAGTTACTGATTCTGATGGTTCACTTCAGGTTTACTGTATCCCTTGGACCATCTTATTGACGATGAAACACAGAAATTGCATCGGAATTAAATACAAATGGCACAATGCCGACTTAAGGACAAGAAGACTGACTCTTCTTACTGACCATTCCTGTGACACTAGATATAGTTTCCGATGCTTCACTTCAGGTTTGCTGTATCCCTGGGACCTTCTTATTGACGATGAAACACAGAAATTGCATCGGAATTCAATACAAAAGGCACAATGCCGACTTAAGTACATGAAGACTGACACTTCTTACTGACTATGTTTTGAACCATTCCTGTGACACTAGTTATAGATTGCGATGCTTCACCTCAGGTTTACTGTATCCCTTGGACCTTCTTATTGACGATGAAACACAGAAATTGCATCGGAATTAAATACAATAGCACAACGCCGACTTAAGGGCAAGAACACTGACTCTTCCTACTGACCTTTCCTGTGACACTAGTTATAGATTCCGATGCTTCACTTCAGGTTTACTGTATCTCTTGGACCTTTTTACCGACGATGAAACACAGAAATTGCATCGGAATTAAATACAAAAGGCACAATGCCGACTGAAGTACATGAAGACCGACACTTCTTACTGACTATGTTTTGAACCATTCCTGTGACACTAGTTACAGATTCCGATGCTTCACTTCATGTTTACTGTATCCCTTGGACCTTCTTATTGACGATGAAACACAGAAATAGCATCGGAAATAAATACAAAAAGCACAATGCCGACTTACGGACAAGAAGACTGGCTCTTCCTACTGTCCATTCCTGTGACACTAGTTATAGATTCCGATGCTTCACTTCAGGTTTGCTGTATCCGTTGGACCTTCTTATTGACGATGAAACACAGAAATTGCATCGGAATTAAATACAAAAGGCACAATGCCGACTTAAGTACATGAAGACCGACACTTCGTACTGACTATGTTTTGAACCATTCCTGTTACACTAGTAATAGATTCCGATGCTTCACTCCAGGTTTACTGTATCCCTTGGACCTTCTTATTGATGATGAAACACAGAAATTGCATCGGAATTACATACAAAAGGCACAATGCCGACTTAAGTACATGAAGACCGACACTTCTTACTGAGTATGTTTTGATCCATTCCTGTAACACTAGTTATTGATTCTGATGGTTCCCTTCAGGTTTACTGTATCCCTTGGATCTTCTTATTGACGATGAAACATAGAAATTGCATCGGAATTAAATACAAATGGCACAATGCCGACTTAAGGACAAGAAGACTGACTCTTCCTACTGACCATTCCTGTGACACTAGTTATAGATTCCGATGCTTCACTTCAGGTTTACTGTATCCCTTGGACCTTCTTATTGACGATGAAACATAGAAATTGCATCGGAATTAAATACAAAAAGCACAATGCCGACTTAAGGACAAGAAGACTGACTCTTCCTACTGACCATTCCTGTGACACTAGTTATAGATTCCGATGCTTCACTTCAGGTTTACTGTATCCCTCGGACCTTCTTATTGACGATGAAACACAGAAATTGCATCGGAATTAAATACAAAAGGCACAATGCCGACTTAAGTACATGAAGACCGACACTTCTTACTGACTATGTTTTGAACCATTCCTGTGACACTAGTTACAGACTCCGATGCTTCACTTCAGGTTTACTGTATCCCTTGGACCTTTCTATTGACGATGAAACACAGAAATTGCATCGGAATTAAATACAAAAAGCACAATGCCGACTTAAGGACAAGAAGACTGACTCTTCCTACTGACCATTCCTGTGACACTAGTTATGGATTCCGATGCTTCACTTCATGTTTACAGTATCCCTTGGACCTTCTTATTGACGATGAAACACAGAAGTTGCATCGGAATTAAATACAAAAGGCACAATGCCGACTTAAGTACATGAAGACCGTCAATTCGTACTGACAATGTTTTGAACCATTCCTGTGACACTAGTTATAGACCCGATGCTTCACTCCAGGTTTGTTGTATCCCTTAAACATTCATATTGACGATGAAACACAGAAATTGCATCGGAATTACATACAAAATTCACAATGCCGGCTTAAGTACATGAAGACCGACACTTCTTACTGAGTATGGTTCGAACCATTCCTGTAACACTAGTTATTGATTCTGATGGTTCACTTCAGGTTTACTGTATCCCTTGGACCATCTTATTGACGATGAAACACAGAAATTACATCGGAATTATATACAAATGGCATAATGCCGACTTAAGGACAAGAAGACTGACTCTTCCTACTGATTATTCCTGTGACACTAGTTATAGATTCCGATGTTTCACTTCAGGTTTACTGTATCCCTTGGACCTTCTTATTGACGATGAAACACAGAAATTGCATCGGAATTAAATACAATAGGCACAATGCCGACTTAAGTACATGAAGACCGACACTTCTTTCTGACTATGTTTTGAACCATTCCTGTGACACTAGTTATAGATTCCGATGCTTCAATCCAGGTTTACTGTATCCCTTGGACCATCTTATTGACAATGAAACACAGAAATTGCATCGGAATGAAATACAAAAGGTACACGGCGACTTAAGTACATGAAGACCGACACTTCTTACTGACTATGTTTTGGACCATTCCTGTGACACTAGTTATAGATTCCGATGCTTCACTTCAGGTTTACTGTATCCCTTGGACCTTCTTATTGACGATGAAACACAGAAATTGCATCGGAATTAAATACAAAAGGCCCAATGCCGACTTAAGGGCAAGAAGACTGACTCTTCCTACTGACCTTTCCTGTGACACTAGTTGTAGATTCCGATGCTTCACTTCAGGTTTACTGTATCCCTTGGACCTTTTTACCGACGATGAAACACAGAAATTGCATCGGAATTAAATACAAAAGGCACAATGCCGACTGAAGTACATGAAGACCGACACTTCTTACTGACTATGTTTTGAACCATTCCTGTGACACTAGTTACAGATTCCGATGCTTCACTTCATGTTTACTGTATCCCTTGGACCTTCTTAATGACGATGAAACACAGAGATAGCATCGGAATTACATACAAAAGGCACAATGCCGACTTAAGTACATGAAGACCGACACTTCTTACTGAGTATGTTTTGATTCATTCCTGTAACACTAGTTATTGATTCTGATGGTTCCCTTCAGGTTTACTGTATCCCTTGGACCATCTTATTGACGATGAAACATAGAAATTGCATCGGAATTAAATACAAAAGGCACAATGCCGACTTAAGTTCATGAAGACCGACACTTCGTACTGACTATGTTTTGAACCATTCCTGTTACACTAGTTATAGATTCCGATGCTTCACTCCAGGTTTACTGTATCCCTTGGACCTTCTTATTGACGATGAAACACAGAAATTGCATCGGAATTACATACAAAATTCACAATGCCGACTTAAGTACATGAAGACCGACACTTCTTACTGAGTATGGTTCGAACCATTCCTGTAACACTAGTTATAGATTCCGATGCTTCACTCCAGGTTTACTGTATCCCTTGGACCTTCTTAATGACGATGAAACACAGAGATAGCATCGGAATTAAATACAAAAAGCACAATGCCGACTTAAGTACATGAAGACCGACACTTCGTACTGACTATGTTTTGAACCATTCCTGTTACACTAGTTATAGATTCCGATGCTTCACTCCAGGTTTACTGTATCCCTTGGACCTTCTTATTGACGATGAAACACAGAAATTGCATCGGAATTAAATACAAAAAGCACAATGCCGACTTAAGGACAAGAAGACTGACTCTTCCTACTGACCATTCCTGTGACACTAGTTATAGATTCCGATGCTTCACTTCAGGTTTACTGTATCCCTTGGACCTTCTTATTGACGATGAAACACAGAAATTGCATCGGAATTAAATACAAAAAGCACAATGCCGACTTAAGGACAAGAAGACTGACTCTTCCTACTGACCATTCCTGTGACACTAGTTATAGATTCCGATGCTTCACTTCAGGTTTATTGTATCCCTCGGACCTTCTTATTGACGATGAAACACAGAAATTGCATCGGAATTAAATACAATAGGCACAATGCCGACTTAAGTACATGAAGACCGACACTTCTTACTGACTATGTTTTGAACCATTCCTGTGACACTAGTTACAGATTCCGAAGCTTCACTTCAGGTTTACTGTATAACTTGGACCTTCTTATTGACGATGAAACACAGAAATTGCATCGGAATGAAATACAAAAAGCACAATGCCGACTTAAGGACAAGAAGACTGACTCTTCCTATTGACCATTCCTGTGACACTAGTTATAGATTCCGATGCTTCACTTCAGGTTTACTGTATCCCTTGGACCTTCCTATTGACGATGAAACACAGAAATTGCATCGCAATTAAATACAAAAGGCACAATGCCGACTTAAGTACATAAAGACCGACGCTTCGTACTGACAATGTTTTGAACCATTCCTGTGACACTAGTTATAGATTCCGATGCTTCACTCCAGGTTTACTGTATCCCTTAAACATTCTTATTGACGATGAAGCACAGAAATTGCATCGGAATTACATACAAAATTCACAATGCCGACTTAAGTACATGAAGACCGACACTTCTTACTGAGTATGGTTCGAACCATTCCTGTAACACTAGTTATTGATTCTGATGGTTCACTTCAGGTTTACTGTATCCCTTGGACCATCGTATTGACGATGAAACACAGAAATTGCATCGGAATTAAATACAAATGGCACAATGCCGACTTAAGGACAAGAAGACTGACTCATCTTACTGACCATTCCTGTGACACTAGATATAGATTCCGATGCTTCACTTCAGGTTTGCTGTATCCCTGGGACCTTCTTATTGACGATGAAACACAGAAATTGCATCGGAATTAAATACAAAAGGCACAATGCCGACTTAAGTACATGAAGACCGACACTTCTTACTGACTATGTTTTGAACCATTCCTGTGACACTAGTTATAGATTCCGATGCTTCACCTCAGGTTTACTGTATCCCTTGGACCTTCTTATTGACGATGAAACACAGAAATTGCATCGGAATTAAATACAATAGCACAACGCCGACTTAAGGGCAAGAACACTGACTCTTCCTACTGACCTTTCCTGTGACACTAGTTATAGATTCCGATGCTTCACTTCAGGTTTACTGTATCCCTTGGACCTTTTTACCGACGATGAAACACAGAAATTGCATCGGAATTAAATACAAAAGGCACAATGCCGACTGAAGTACATGAAGACCGACACTTCTTACTGACTATGTTTTGAACCATTCCTGTGACACTAGTTACAGATTCCGATGCTTCACTTCATGTTTACTGTATCCCTTGGACCTTCTTATTGACGATGAAACACAGAAATAGCATCGGAATTAAATACAAAAAGCACAATGCCGACTTACGGACAAGAAGACTGGCTCTTCCTACTGTCCATTCCTGTGACACTAGTTATAGATTCCGATGCTTCACTTCAGGTTTACGGTATCCCTTGGACCTTCTTATTGACGATGAAACACAGAAATTGCATCGGAATTAAATACAAAAGGCACAATGCCGACTTACGTACATGAAGACCGACACTTCGTACTGCCTATGTTTTGAACCATTCCTGTTACACTAGTAATAGATTCCGATGCTTCACTCCAGGTTTACTGTATCCCTTGGACCTTCTTATTGACGATGAAACACAGAAATTGCATCGGAATTACATACAAAAGGCACAATGCCGACTTACGTACATGAAGACCGACACTTCTTACTGAGTATGTTTTGATCCATTCCTGTAACACTAGTTATTGATTCTGATTGTTCCCTTCAGGTTTACTGTATCCCTTGGACCATCTTATTGACGATGAAACATAGAAATTGCATCGGAATTAAATACAAAAACCACAATGCCGACTTAAGTACATGAAGACCGACACTTCGTACTGACTATGATTTGAACCATTCCTGTTACACTAGTTATAGATTCCGATGCTTCACTCCAGGTTTACTGTATCCCTTGGACCTTCTTATTGACGATGAAACACAGAAATGGCATCGGAATTAAATACAAAAAGCACAATGCCGACTTAAGGACAAGAAGACTGACTCTTCCTACTGACCATTCCTGTGACACTAGTTATAGATTCCGATGCTTCACTTCAGGTTTACTGTATCCCTTGGACCTTCTTATTGACGATGAAACACAGAAATTGCATCGGAATTAAATACAAAAAGCACAATGCCGACTTAAGGACAAGAAGACTGACTCTTCCTACTGACCATTCCTGTGACACTAGTTATAGATTCCGATGCTTCACTTCAGGTTTACTGTATCCCTCGGACCTTCTTATTGACGATGAAACACAGAAATTGCATCGGAATTAAATACAATAGGCACAATGCCGACTTAAGTACATGAAGACCGACACTTCTTACTGACTATGTTTTGAACCATTCCTGTGACACTAGTTACAGATTCCGATGCTTCACTTCAGGTTTACTGTATAACTTGGACCTTCTTATTGACGATGAAACACAGAAATTGCATCGGAATGAAATACAAAAAGCACAATGCCGACTTAAGGACAAGAAGACTGACTCTTCCTGTTGACCATTCCTGTGACACTAGTTATAGATTCCGATGCTTCACTTCAGGTTTACTGTATCCCTTGGACCTTCTTATTCACGATGAAACACAGAAGTTGCATCGGAATTAAATACAAAAGGCACAATGCCGACTTAAGTACATGAAGACCGACAATTCGTACTGACAATGTTTTGAACCATTCCTGTGACACTAGTTATAGACCCGATGCTTCACTCCAGGTTTACTGTATCCCTTGGACCCTCTTATTGACGATGAAACACAGAAATTGCATCGAAATTACATGCAAAAGGCACTATGCCGACTTAAGTACATGAAGACCGACACTTCTTACTGAGTATGTTTTGAACCATTCCTGTAACACTAGTTATAGTTTCCGATGCTTCACTTCATGTTTACAGTATCCCTTGGACCTTCTTATTGACGATGAAACACAGAAATTGCATCGGAATTAAATACAAAAAGCACAATGCCGACTTAAGGACAAGAAGACTGACTCTTCCTACTGACCATTCCTGTGACACTAGTTATAGATTCCGATGCTTCACTTCATGTTTACAGTATCCCTTGGACCTTCTTATTGACGATGAAACACAGAAGTTGCATCGGAATTAAATACAAAAGGCACAATGCCGACTTAAGTACATGAAGACCGTCAATTCGTACTGACAATGTTTTGAACCATTCCTGTGACACTAGTTATAGACCCGATGCTTCACTCCAGGTTTACTGTATCCCTTAAACATTCATATTGACGATGAAACACAGAAATTGCTTCGGAATTACATACAAAAGGCACAATGCCGACTTAAGGACAAGAAGACTGACTCTTCTTACTGACCATTCCTGTGACACTAGTTATAGATTCCGATGCTTCACTTCAGGTTTGCTGTATCCCTGGGACCTTCTTATTGACGATGAAACACAGAAATTGCATCGGAATTATATACAAAAGGCACAATGCCGAGTTAAGTACATGAAGACCGACACTTCTTACTGACTATGTTTTGAACCATTCCTGTGACACTAGTTACAGATTCCGATGCTTCACTTCATGTTTACTGTATCCCTTGGACCTTCTTATTGACGATGAAACACAGAAATAGCATCGGAATTAAATACAAAAAGCACAATGCCGACTTACGGACAAGAAGACTGACTCTTCCTACTGACCATTCCTGTGACACTAGTTATAGATTCCGATTCTTCACTTCAGGTTTACTGTATCCCTTGGACCTTCTTATTGACGATGAAACAAAGAAATTGCATCGGAATTAAATACAAAAGGCACAATGCCGACTTAAGTACATGAAGACCCACACTTCGTACTGACTATGTTTTGAACCATTCCTGTTACACTAGTTATAGATTCCGATGCTTCACTCCAGGTTTACTGTATCCCTTGGACCTTCTTACTGACGATGAAACACAGAAATTGCATCGGAATTATATACAAAAGGCACAATGCCGACTTAAGTACATGAAGACCGACACTTCTTACTGAGTATGTTTTGATCCATTCCTGTAACACTAGTTATTGATTCTGATGGTTCCCTTCAGGTTTACTGTATCCCTTGGACCTTGTTATTGACGATGAAACATAGGAATTGCATCGGAAATAAATACAAAAGGCACAATGCCGACTTAAGTACATGAAGACCGACACTTCGTACTGACTATGTTTTAAACCATTCCTGTTACACTAGTTATAGATTCCGATGCTTCACTCCAGGTTTACTGTATCCCTTGGACCTCCTTATGGACGATGAAACACAGAAATTGCATCGGAATTACATACAAAAGGCACAATGCCGACTTAAGTACATGAAGACCGACACTTCTTACTGAGTATGTTTTGATCCATTCCTGTAACACTAGTAATTGATTCTGATGGTTCCCTTCAGGTTAACTGTATCCCTTGGACCTTCTTATTGACGAAGAAACATAGAAATTGCATCGGAATTAAATACAAATGGCACAATGCCGACTTAAGGACAAGAAGACTGACTCTTCCTACTGACCATTCCTGTGACACTAGTTATAGATTCCGATGCTTCACTTCAGGTTTACCGTATCCCTTGGACCTTCTTATTGCCGATGAAACACAGAAATTGCATCGGAATTAAATACAAAAAGCACAATGCCGACTTAAGGACAAGAAGACTGGCTCTTCCCACCGACCATTCCTGTGACACCAGTTATAGATTCCGATGCTTCACTTCAGGTTTACTGTATCGCTCGGACCTTCTTATTGACGATGAAACACAGAAATTGCATCGGAATTAAATACAAAAGGCACAATGCCGACTTAAGTACATGAAGTCCGACACTTCTTACTGACTATGTTTTGAACCATTCCTGTGACACTAGTTACAGATTCCGATGCTTCACTTCTGGTTTACTGTATCCCTTGGACCCTCTTATTGACGATGTAACACAGATATTGCATCGGAATTAAATACAAAAAGCACAATGCCGACTTAAGGACAAGAAGACTGACTCTTCCTACTGACCATTCCTGTGACACTAGTTATAGATTCCGATGCTTCACTTCAGGTTTACTGTATCCCTTGGACCTTCTTATTGACGATGAAACACAGAAGTTGCATCGGAATGAAATACAAAAGGCACAATGCCGACTTAAGTACATGAAGACCGACAATTCGTACTGACAATGGTTTGAACCATTCCTGTGACACTAGTTATAGACCCGATGCTTCACTCCAGGTTTACTGTATCCCTTGGACCCTCTTATTGACGAAGAAACACAGAAATTGCATCGAAATTACATACAAAAGGCACTATGCCGACTTAAGTACATGAAGACCGACACTTCTTACTGAGTATGTTTTGAACCATTCCTGTAACACTAGTTATAGATTCCGATGCTTCACTTCAGGTTTACTGTATCCCTTGGACCTTCTTATTGACGATGAAACACAGAAATTGCATCGCAATTAAATACAAAAGGCACAATGCCGACTTAAGTACATAAAGACCGACACTTCGTACTGACAATGTTTTGAACCATTCCTGTGACACTAGTTATAGATTCCGATGCTTCACTCCAGGTTAACTGTATCCCTTAAACATTCTTATTGACGATGAAACACAGAAATTGCATCGGAATTACATACAAAATTCACAATGCCGACATAAGTACATGAAGACCGACACTTCTTACTGAGTATGGTTCGAACCATTCCTGTAACACTAGTTACTGATTCTGATGGTTCACTTCAGGTTTACTGTATCCCTTGGACCATCTTATTGACGATGAAACACAGAAATTGCATCGGAATAAAATACAAATGGCACAATGCCGACTTAAGGACAAGAAGACTGACTCTTCTTACTGACCATTCCTGTGACACTAGATATAGATTCCGATGCTTCACTTCAGGTTTGCTGTATCCCTGGGACACTCTTATTGACGATGAAACACAGAAATTGCATCGGAATTAAATACAAAAGGCACAATGCCGACTTAAGTACATGAAGACCGACACTTCTTACTGACTATGTTTTGTACCATTCCTGTGACACTAGTTATAGATTCCGATGCTTCACCTCAGGTTTACTGTATCCCTTGGACCTTCTTATTGACGATGAAACACAGAAATTGCATCGGAATTAAATACAATAGCACAACGCCGACTTAAGGGCAAGAACACTGACTCTTCCTACTGACCTTTCCTGTGACACTAGTTATAGATTCCGATGCTTCACTTCAGGTTTACTGTATCCCTTGGACCTTTTTACCGACGATGAAACACAGAAATTGCATCGGAATTAAATACAAAAGGCACAATGCCGACTTAAGTAGATGAAGACCGACACTTCTTACTGACTATGTTTTGAACCATTCCTGTGACACTAGTTATAGATTCCGATGCTTCACTTCAGGTTTGCTGTATCCCTTGGACCTTCTTATTGACGATGAAACACAGAAATTGCATCGGAATTAAATACAAAAGGCACAATGCCGACTTAAGTACATGAAGACCGACACTTCGTACTGACTATGTTTTGAACCATTCCTGTTACACTAGTAATAGATTCCGATGCTTCACTCCAGGTTTACTGTATCCCTTGGACCTTCTTATTGACGATGAAACACAGAAATTGCATCGGAATTACATACAAAAGGCACAATGCCGACTTAAGTACATGAAGACCGACACTTCTTACTGAGTATGTTTTGATCCATTCCTGTAACACTAGTTATTGATTCTGATGGTTCCCTTCAGGTTTACTGTATCCCTTGGACCTTCTTATTGACGATGAAACATAGAAATTGCATCGGAATTAAATACAAAAGGCACAATGCCGACTCAAGTACATGAAGACCGACACTTCGTACTGACTATGTTTTGAACCATTCCTGTTACACTAGTTATAGATTCCGATGCTTCACTCCAGGTTTACTGTATCCCTTGGACCTTCTTATTGATGATGAAACACAGAAATTGCATCGGAATTACATACAAAAGGCACAATGCCGACTTAAGTACATGAAGACCGACACTTCTTACTGAGTATGTTTTGATCCATTCCTGTAACACTAGTTATTGATTCTGATGGATCCCTTCAGGTTTACTGTATCCCTTGGATCTTCTTATTGACGATGAAACATAGAAATTGCATCGGAATTAAATACAAATGGCACAATGCCGACTTAAGGACAAGAAGACTGACTCTTCCTACTGACCATTCCTGTGACACTAGTTATAGATTCCGATGCTTCACTTCAGGTTTACTGTATCCCTTGGACCTTCTTATTGACGATGAAACACAGAAATTGCATCGGAATTAAATACAAAAAGCACAATGCCGACTTAAGGGCAAGAAGACTGACTCTTCCTACTGACCATTCCTGTGACACTAGTTATAGATTCCGATGCTTCACTTCAGGTTTACTGTATCCCTCGGACCTTCTTATTGACGATGAAACACAGAAATTGCATCGGAATTAAATACAAAAGGCACAATGCCGACTTAAGTACATGAAGACCGACACTTCTTACTGACTATGTTTTGAACCATTCCTGTGACACTAGTTACAGACTCCGATGCTTCACTTCAGGTTTACTGTATCCCTTGGACCTTCCTATTGACGATGAAACACAGAAATTGCATCGGAATTAAATACAAAAAGCACAATGCCGACTTAAGGACAAGAAGACTGACTCTTCCTACTGACCATTCCTGTGACACTAGTTATAGATTCCGATGCTTCACTTCATGTTTACAGTATCCCTTGGACCTTCTTATTGACGATGAAACACAGAAGTTGCATCGGAATTAAGTACAAAAGGCACAATGCCGACTTAATTACATGAAGACCGTCAATTCGTACTGACAATGTTTTGAACCATTCCTGTGACACTAGTTATAGACCCGATGCTTCACTCCAGGTTTACTGTATCCCTTAAACATTCATATTGACGATGAAACACAGAAATTGCATCGGAATTACATACAAAATTCACAATGCCGGCTTAAGTACATGAAGACCGACACTTCTTACTGAGTATGGTTCGAACCATTTCTGTAACACTAGTTATTGATTCTGATGGTTCACTTCAGGTTTACTGTATCCCTTGGACCATCTTATTGACGATGAAACACAGAAATTGCATCGGAATTAAATACAAATGGCACAATGCCGACTTAAGGACAAGAAGACTGACTCTTCCTACTGACCATTCCTGTGACACTAGTTATAGATTCCGATGTTTCACTTCAGGTTTACTGTATCCCTTGGACCTTCTTATTGACGATGAAACACAGAAATTGCATCGGAATTAAATACAATAGGCACAATGCCGACTTAAGTACATGAAGACCGACACTTCTTTCTGACTATGTTTTGAACCATTCCTGTGACACTAGTTATAGATTCCGATGCTTCAATCCAGGTTTACTGTATCCCTTGGACCATCTTATTGACAATGAAACACAGAAATTGCATCGGAATGAAATACAAAAGGCACACGGCGACTTAAGTACATGAAGACCGACACTTCTTACTGTCTATGTTTTGGACCATTCCTGTGACACTAGTTATAGATTCCGATGCTTCACTTCAGGTTTACTGTATCCCTTGGACCTTCTTATTGACGATGAAACACAGAAATTGCATCGGAATTAAATACAAAAGGCCCAATGCCGACTTAAGGGCAAGAAGACTGACTCTTCCTACTGACCTTTCCTGTGACACTAGTTGTAGATTCCGATGCTTCACTTCAGGTTTACTGTATCCCTTGGACCTTTTTACCGACGATGAAACACAGAAATTGCATCGGAATTAAATACAAAAGGCACAATGCCGACTGAAGTACATGAAGACCGACACTTCTTACTGACTATGTTTTGAACCATTCCTGTGACACTAGTTACAGATTCCGATGCTTCACTTCATGTTTACTGTAACCCTTGGACCTTCTTAATGACGATGAAACACAGAGATAGCATCGGAATTAAATACAAAAAGCACAATGCCGACTTACGGACAAGAAGACTGACTCTTCCTACTGACCATTCCTGTAACACTAGTTATAGATTCCGATGCTTCACTTCAGGTTTACTGTATCCCTTGGACCTTCTTATTGACGATGAAACACAGAAATTGCATCGGAATTAAATACAAAAGGCACAATGCCGACTTAAGTACATGAAGACCGACACTTCGTACTGACTATGTTTTGAACCATTCCTGTTACACTAGTTATAGATTCCGATGCTTCACTCCAGGTTTACTGTATCCCTTGGACCTTCTTATTGACGATGAAACACAGAAATTGCATCGGAATTACATACAAAAGGCACAATGCCGACTTAAGTACATGAAGACCGACACTTCTTACTGAGTATGTTTTGATCCATTCCTGTAACACTAGTTATTGATTCTGATGGTTCCCTTCAGGTTTACTGTATCCCTTGGACCATCTTATTGACGATGAAAAATAGAAATTGCATCGGAATTAAATACAAAAGGCACAATGCCGACTTAAGTACATGAAGACCGACACTTCGTACTGACTATGTTTTGAACCATTCCTGTTACACTAGTTATAGATTCCGATGCTTCACTCCAGGTTTACTGTATCCCTTGGACCTTCTTATTGACGATGAAAGACAGAAATTGCATCGGAATTACATACAAAAGGCACAATGCCGACTTAAGTACATGAAGACCGACACTTCTTACTGACTATGTTTTGAACCATTCCTGTGACACTAGTTACAGACTCCGATGCTTCACTTCAGGTTTACTGTATCCCTTGGACCTTCCTATTGACGATGAAACACAGAAATTGCATCGGAATTAAATACAAAAAGCACAATGCCGACTTAAGGACAAGAAGACTGACTCTTCCTACTGACCATTCCTGTGACACTAGTTATAGATTCCGATGCTTCACTTCATGTTTACAGTATCCCTTGGACCTTCTTATTGACGATGAAACACAGAAGTTGCATCGGAATTAAATACAAAAGGCACAATGCCGACTTAAGTACATGAAGACCGTCAATTCGTACTGACAATGTTTTGAACCATTCCTGTGACACTAGTTATAGACCCGATGCTTCACTCCAGGTTTACTGTATCCCTTAAACATTCATATTGACGATGAAACACACAAATTGCATCGGAATTACATACAAAATTCACAATGCCGGCTTAAGTACATGAAGACCGACACTTCTTACTGAGTATGGTTCGAACCATTCCTGTAACACTAGTTATTGATTCTGATGGTTCACTTCAGGTTTACTGTATCCCTTGGACCATCTTATTGACGATGAAACACAGAAATTGCATCGGAATTAAAAACTAATGGCACAATGCCGACTTAAGGACAAGAAGACTGACTCTTCCTAATGACCATTCCTGTGACACTAGTTATAGATTCCGATGTTTCACTTCAGGTTTACTGTATCCCTTGGACCTTCTTATTGACGATGAAACACAGAAATTGCATCGGAATTAAATACAATAGGCACAATGCCGACTTAAGTACATGAAGAAACGACACTTCTTTCTGACTATGTTTTGAACCATTCCTGTGACACTAGTTATAGATTCCGATGCTTCAATCCAGGTTTACTGTATCACTTGGACCATCTTATTGACAATGAAACACAGAAATTGCATCGGAATGAAATACAAAAGGCACACGGCGACTTAAGTACATGAAGACCGACACTTCTTACTGACTATGTTTTGGACCATTCCTGTGACACTAGTTATAGATTCCGATGCTTCACTTCAGGTTTACTGTATCCCTTGGACCTTCTTATTGACGATGAAACACAGAAATTGCATCGGAATTAAATACAAAAGGCCCAATGCCGACTTAAGGGCAAGAAGACTGACTCTTCCTACTGACCTTTCCTGTGACACTAGTTGTAGATTCCGATGCTTCACTTCAGGTTTACTGTATCCCTTGGACCTTTTTACCGACGATGAAACACAGAAATTGCATTGGAATTAAATACAAAAGGCACAATGCCGACTGAAGTACATGAAGACCGACACTTCTTACTGACTATGTTTTGAACCATTCCTGTGACACTAGTTACAGATTCCGATGCTTCACTTCATGTTTACTGTATCCCTTGGACCTTCTTAATGACGATAAAACACAGAGATTGCATCGGAATTAAATACAAAAAGCACAATGCCGACTTACGGACAAGAAGACTGACTCTTCCTACTGACCATTCCTGTAACACTAGTTATAGATTCCGATGCTTCACTTCAGGTTTACTGTATTCCTTGGACCTTCTTATTGACGATGAAACACAGAAATTGCATCGGAATTAAATACAAAAGGCACAATGCCGACTTAAGTACATGAAGACCGACACTTCGTACTGACTATGTTTTGAACCATTCCTGTTACACTAGTTATAGATTCCGATGCTTCACTCCAGGTTTACTGTATCCCTTGGACCTTCTTATTGACGATGAAACACAGAAATTGCATCGGAATTACATACAAAAGGCACAATGCCGACTTAAGTACATGAAGACCGACACTTCTTACTGAGTATGTTTTAATCCATTCCTGTAACACTAGTTATTGATTCTGATGGTTCCCTTCAGGTTTACTGTATCCCTTGGACCATCTTATTGACGATGAAACATAGAAATTGCATCGGAATTAAATACAAAAGGGACAATGCCGACTTAAGTACATGAAGACCGACACTTCGTACTGGCTATGTTTTGAACCATTCCTGTTACACTAGTTATAGATTCCGATGCTTCACTCCAGGTTTACTGTATCCCTTGGACCTTCTTATTGACGATGAAACACAGAAATTGCATCGGAATTACATACAAAATTCACAATGCCGACTTAAGTACATGAAGACCGACACTTCTTACTGAGTATGGTTCGAACCATTCCTGTAACACTAGTTATTGATTCTGATGGTTCACTTCAGGTTTACTGTATCCCTTGGACCATCTTATTGACGATGAAACACAGAAATTGCATCGGAAATAAATACAAATGGCACAATGCCGACTTAAGGACAAGAAGACTGACTCTTCCTACTGACCATTCCTGTGACACTAGTTATAGATTCCGATGTTTCACTTCTGGTTTACTGTATCCCTTGTACCTTCTTATTGACGATGAAACACAGAAATTGCATCGGAATTAAATTCAATAGGCACAATGCCGACTTAAGTACATGAAGACCGACACTTCTTTCTGACTATGTTTTGAACCATTCCTGTGACACTAGTTATAGATTCCGATGCTTCAATCCAGGTTTACTGTATCCCTTGGACCATCTTATTGACAATGAAACACAGAAATTGCATCGGAATGAAATACAAAAGGCACACCGCGACTTAAGTACATGAAGACCGACACTTCTTACTGACTATGTTTTGAACCATTCCTGTGACACTAGTTATAGATTCCGATTCTACACTTCAGGTTTACTGTATCCCATGGACCTTCTTGTTGACGATGAAACACAGAAATTGCATCGGAATTAAATACAAAAGGCACAATGCCGACTTAAGGGCAAGAAGACTGACTCTTCCTACTGACCTTTCCTGTGACACTAGTTATAGATTCCGATGCTTCACTTCAGGTTTACTGTATCCCTTGGACCTTTTTACCGACGATGAATCACAGAAATTGCATCGGAATTAAATACAAAAGGCACAATGCCGACTGAAGTACATGAAGACCGACACTTCTTACTGACTATGTTTTGAACCATTCCTGTGACACTAGTTACAGGTACCGATGCTTCACTTCATGTTTACTGTATCCCTTGGACCTTCTTAATGACGATGAAACACAGAGATAGCATCGGAATTAAATACAAAAAGCACAATGCCGACTTACGGACAAGAAGACTGACTCTTCCCACTGACCATTCCTGTAACACTAGTTATAGATTCCGATGCTTCACTTCAGGTTTACGGTATCCCTTGGACCTTCTTATTGACGATGAAACACAGAAATTGCATCGGAATTAAATACAAAAGGCACAATGAAGACTTAAGTACATGAAGACCGACACTTCGTACTGACTATGCTTCGAACCATTCCTTTTACACTAGTTATAGATTCCGATGCTTCACTCCAGGTTTACTGTATCCCTTGGACCTTCTTATTGACGATGAAACACAGAAATTGCATCGGAATTAAATACAAAAAGCACAATGCCGACTTAAGGACAAGAAGACTGACTCTTCCTACTGACCATTCCTGTGACACTAGTTATAGATTCCGATGCTTCACTTCAGGTTTACTGTATCCCTTGGACCTTCTTATTGACGATGAAACACAGAAATTGCATCGGAATTAAATACAAAAAGCACAATGCCGACTTAAGGACAAGAAGAATGACTCTTCCTACTGACCATTCCTGTGACACTCGTTATAGATTCCGATGCTTCACTTCAGGTTTACTGTATCCCTCGGACCTTCTTATTGACGATGAAACACAGAAATTGCATCGGAATTAAATACAATAGGCACAATGCCGACTTAAGTACATGAAGACCGACACTTCTTACTGACTATGCTTTGAACCATTCCTGTGACACTAGTTACAGATTCCGATGCTTCACTTCAGGTTTACTGTATAACTTGGACCTTCTTATTGACGATGAAACACAGAAATTGCATCGGAATGAAATACAAAAAGCACAATGCCGACTTAAGGACAAGAAGACTGACTCTTCCTATTGACCATTCCTGTGACACTAGTTATAGATTCCGATGCTTCACTTCAGGTTTACTGTATCCCTTGGACCTTCTTATTCACGATGAAACACAGAAGGTGCATCGGAATTAAATACAAAAGGCACAATGCCGACTTAAGTACATGAAGACCGACAATTCGTACTGACAATGTTTTGAACCATTCCTGTGACACTAGTTATAGACCCGATGCTTCACTCCAGGTTTACTGTATCCCTTGGACCCTCTTATTGACGATGAAACACAGAAATTGCATCGAAATTACATGCAAAAGGCACTATGCCGACTTAAGTACATGAAGACCGACACTTCTTACTGAGTATGTTTTGAACCATTCCTGTAACACTAGTTATAGTTTCCGATGCTTCACTTCAGGTTTACTGTATCCCTTGGACCTTCTTATTGAGGATGAAACACAGAAATTGCATCGCAATTAAATACAAAAGGCACAATGCCGACTTAAGTACATAAAGACCGACACTTCGTACTGACAATGTTAAGAACCATTCCTGTGACACTAGTTATAGATTCCGATGCTTCACTCCAGGTTTACTGTATCCCTTAAACATTCTTATTGACGATGAAACACTGAAATTGCATCGGAATTACATACAAAATTCACATTGCCGACTTAAGTACATGAAGACCGACACTTCTTACTGAGTATTGTTCGAACCATTCCTGTAACACTAGTTATTGATTCTGATGGTTCACTTCAGGTTTACTGTATCCCTTGGACCATCTTATTGACGATGAAACACAGAAATTGCTTCGGAATTAAATACAAAAGGCACAATGCCGACTTTAGTTTATGAAGACCGACACTTCTTACTGACTATGTTTTGAACGATTCCTGTAACACTAGTTATAGATTCCTATGCTTCACTTCATGCTTACTGTATCCCTTGGACCTTCTTATTGACGAAGAAACACATAAATTGCATAGGATTAAATACGAAAGGCTCAATTCCGACTTAAGGCAAGAAGACTGACTCTTCCTACTGACCATTCCTGTGAAACTAGTTATAGATTCCGATGCATCACTACAGGTTTACTGTATCCCTTGGACCTTCTTATTGACGATGAAACACAGGAATAGCATTGGATTTAAATACAAAAGGCACAATGCCGACTTAAGTACATGAAGACCGACACTTCTTACTGACTATGTTTGAACCATTCCTGGGACACCAGTTATAGATTCCGATGCTTCACTCCAGGTTTACTGTATCCCTTGGACCTTCTTATTGACGATGAAACACAGAAATTGCTTCGGAATTAAAAACAAAAGGCACAATGCCGAGTTTAGTTTATGAAGACCGACACTTCTTACTGACTATGTTTTGAACCATTCCTTCAACACTAGTTATAGATTCCGATGCTTCACTTCAGGTTTACTGTATCCCTTGGACCTTCTTATTGACGATGAAACACAGAAATTGCATCGGTATTAAATACAAAAGGCACAATGCCGACTTAAGGACAAGAAGACTGACTCTTCCTACTGACCATTTCTGTGACACTAGTTAAAGATGCCGATGCTTCACTTCAGGTTTACTGTATCCCTTGGACCTTCTCATTGACGATGAAACACAGAAATTGCATCGGAATTAAATACAAATGCCACAATGCCGACTTAAGGGCAAGAAGACTGACTCTTCCTACTGACCTTTCCTGTGACACTAGTTATAGATACCGATGCTTCACTTCAGGTTTACTGTATCCCTTGGACCTTTTTACCGACGATAAAACACAGAAATTGCATCGGAATTAAATACAAAAGGCACAGTGCCGACTGAAGTACATGAAGACCGACACTTCTTACTGACTATGTTTTGAACCATTCCTGTGACACTAGTTACAGATTCCGATGCTTCACTTCATGTTTACTGTATCCCTTGGACCTTCTTAATGACGATGAAACACAGAGATAGCATCGGAATTAAATACAAAAAGCACAATGCCGACTTACGGACAAGAAGACCGACTCTTCCTACTGACCATTCCTGTGACACTAGTTATAGATTCCGATGCTTCACTTCAGGTTTACTGTATCCCTTGGACCTTCTTATTGACGTTGAAACACAGAAATTGCATCGGAATTAAATACAAAAGGCACAATGCCGACTTAAGTACATGAAGACCGACACTTCGTACTGACTATGTTTTGAACCATTCCTGTTACACTAGTTATAGATTCCGATGCTTCACTCCAGGTTTACTGTATCCCTTGGACCTTCTTATTGACGATGAAACACAGAAATTGCATCGGAATTACATACAAAAGGCACAATGCCGACTTAAGTACATGAAGACCGACACTTCTTACTGAGTATGTTTTGATCCATTCCTGTAACACTAGTTATTGATTCTGATGGTTCCCTTCAGGTTACTGTATCCCTTGGACCATCTTATTGACGATGAAACATGGAAATTGCATCGGAATTAAATACAAAAGGCACAATGCCGACTTAAGTACATGAAGACCGACACTTCGTACTGACTATGTTTTGAACCATTCCTGTTACACTAGTTATAGATTCCGATGCTTCATTCAAGGTTTACTGTATCCCTTGGACCTTCTTATTGACGATGAAACACAGAAAATGCATCGGAATTACATACAAAAGGCACAATGCCGACTTAAGTACATGAAGACCGACACTTCTTACTGAGTATGTTTTGATCCATTCCAGTAACACTAGTTATTGATTCTGATGGTTCCCTTCAGGTTTACAGTATCCCTTGGACCTTCTTATTGACGATGAAACATATAAATTGCATCGGAATTAAATACAAATGGCACAATGCCGACTTAAGGACAAGAAGACTGACTCTTGCTACTGACCATTCCTGTGACACTAGTTATAGATTCCGATGCTTCACTTCAGGTTTACTGTATCCCTTGGACCTTCTTATTGACGATGAAACACAGAAATTGCATCGGAATTAAATACAAAAAGCACAATGCCGACTTAAGGACAAGAAGACTGACTCTTCCTACTGACCATTCCTGTGACACTAGTTATAGATTCCGATGCTTCACTTCAGGTGTACTGTATCCCTCGGACCTTTTTATTTCGATGAAACACAGAAATTGCATCGGAATTAAATACAATAGGCACAATGCCGACTTAAGTACATGAAGACCGACACTTCTTACTGACTATGTTTTGAACCATTCCTGTGACACTAGTTACAGATTCCGATGCTTCACTTCAGGTTTACTGTATCCCTTGGACCTTCTTATTGACAATGAAACACAGAAATTGCATTGGAATTAAATACAAAAAGCACAATGCCGACTTAAGGACAAAAAGACTGACTCTTCCTACTGACCAATCCTGTGACACTAGTTATAGATTCCGATGCTTCACTTCAGGTTTACTGTATCCCTTGGACCTTCTTATTGACGATGAATCACAGAAGTTGCATCGGAATTAAATACAAAAGGCACAATGCCGACTTAAGTACATGAAGACCGACAATTCGTACTGACAATGTTTTGAACTATTCCTGTGACACTAGTTTTAGACCCGATGCTTCACTCCAGGTTTACTGTATCCCTTGGACCCTCTTATTGACGATGAAACACAGAAATTGCATCGAAATTACATGCAAAAGGCACTATGCCGACTTAAGTACATGAAGACCGACACTTCTTACTGAGTATGTTTTGAACCATTCCTGTAACACTAGTTATAGATTCCGATGCTTCACTCCAGGTTTACTGTATCCGTTAAACATTCTTATTGACGATGAAACACAGAAATTGCATCGGAATTACATACAAAATTCACAATGCCGACTTAAGTACATGAAGACCGACACTTCTTACTGAGTATTGTTCGAACCATTCCTGTAACACTAGTTATTGATTCTGATGGTTCACTTCAGGTATACTGTATCCCTTGGACCATCTTATTGACGATGAAACACAGAAATTGCATCGGAATTAAATACAAATCGCACAATGCCGACTTAAGGACAAGAAGAGTGACTCTTCCTACTGATCATTCCTGTGACACTAGTTATAGATTCCGATGTTTCACTTCAGGTTTACTGTATCCCTTGGACCTTCTTATTGACGATGAAACACAGAAATTGCATCCGAATTAAATACAAAAGGCACAATGCCGACTTAAGTACATGAAGACCGACACTTCTTTCTGACTATGTTTTGAACCATTCCTGTGACACTAGTTATAGAATCCGATGCTTCAATCCAGGTTTACTGTATCCCTTGGACCATCTTATTGACAATGAAACATTGAAATTGCATCGGAATGAAATACAAAAAGGACACGGCGACTTAAGTACATGAAGACCGACACTTCTTACTGAGTATTGTTCGAACCATTCCTGTAACACTAGTTATTGATTCTGATGGTTCACTTCAGGTTTACTGTATCCCTTGGACCATCTTATTGACGATGAAACACAGAAATTGCTTCGGAATTAAATACAAAAGGCACAATGCCGACTTTAGTTTATGAAGACCGACACTTCTTACTGACTATGTTTTGAACGATTCCTGTAACACTAGTTATAGATTCCTATGCTTCACTTCATGCTTACTGTATCCCTTGGACCTTCTTATTGACGAAGAAACACATAAATTGCATAGGATTAAATACGAAAGGCTCAATTCCGACTTAAGGCAAGAAGACTGACAATTCCTACTGACCATTCCTGTGAAACTAGTTATAGATTCCGATGCATCACTACAGGTTTACTGTATCCCTTGGACCTTCTTATTGACGATGAAACACAGGAATAGCATCGGATTTAAATACAAAAGGCACAATGCCGACTTAAGTACATGAAGACCGACACTTCTTACTGACTATGTTTGAACCATTCCTGGGACACCAGTTATAGATTCCGATGCTTCACTCCAGGTTTACTGTATCCCTTGGACCTTCTTATTGACGATGAAACACAGAAATTGCTTCGGAATTAAATACAAAAGGCACAATGCCGAGTTTAGTTTATGAAGACCGACACTTCTTACTGACTATGTTTTGAACCATTCCTTCAACACTAGTTATAGATTCCGATGCTTCACTTCAGGTTTACTGTATCCCTTGGACCTTCTTATTGACGATGAAACACAGAAATTGCATCGGTATTAAATACAAAAGGCACAATGCCGACTTAAATACAAGAAGACTGACTCTTCCTACTGACCATTTCTGTGACACTAGTTAAAGATGCCGATGCTTCACTTCAGGTTTACTGTATCCCTTGGACCTTTTCATTGACGATGAAACACAGAAATTGCATCGGAATTAAATACAAATGCCACAATGCCGACTTAAGGGCAAGAAGACTGACTCTTCCTACTGACCTTTCCTGTGACACTAGTTATAGATACCGATGCTTCACTTCAGGTTTACTGTATCCCTTGGACCTTTTTACCGACGATAAAACACAGAAATTGCATCGGAATTAAATACAAAAGGCACAATGCCGACTGAAGTACATGAAGACCGACACTTCTTACTGACTATGTTTTGAACCATTCCTGTGACACTAGTTACAGATTCCGATGCTTCACTTCATGTTTACTGTATCCCTTGGACCTTCTTAATGACGATGAAACACAGAGATAGCATCGGAATTAAATACAAAAAGCACAATGCCGACTTACGGACAAGAAGACCGACTCTTCCTACTGACCATTCCTGTGACACTAGTTATAGATTCCGATGCTTCACTTCAGGTTTACTGTATCCCTTGGACCTTCTTATTGACGTTGAAACACAGAAATTGCATCGGAATTAAATACAAAAGGCACAATGCCGACTTAAGTACATGAAGACCGACACTTCGTACTGACTATGTTTTGAACCATTCCTGTTACACTAGTTATAGATTCCGATGCTTCACTCCAGGTTTACTGTATCCCTTGGACCTTCTTATTGACGATGAAACACAGAAATTGCATCGGAATTACATACAAAAGGCACAATGCCGACTTAAGTACATGAAGACCGACACTTCTTACTGAGTATGTTTTGATCCATTCCTGTAACACTAGTTATTGATTCTGATGGTTCCCTTCAGGTTACTGTATCCCTTGGACCATCTTATTGACGATGAAACATGGAAATTGCATCGGAATTAAATACAAAAGGCACAATGCCGACTTAAGTACATGAAGACCGACACTTCGTACTGACTATGTTTTGAACCATTCCTGTTACACTAGTTATAGATTCCGATGCTTCATTCCAGGTTTACTGTATCCCTTGGACCTTCTTATTGACGATGAAACACAGAAAATGCATCGGAATTACATACAAAAGGCACAATGCCGACTTAAGTACATGAAGACCGACACTTCTTACTGAGTATGTTTTGATCCATTCCAGTAACACTAGTTATTGATTCTGATGGTTCCCTTCAGGTTTACAGTATCCCTTGGACCTTCTTATTGACGATGAAACATATAAATTGCATCGGAATTAAATACAAATGGCACAATGCCGACTTAAGGACAAGAAGACTGACTCTTGCTACTGACCATTCCTGTGACACTAGTTATAGATTCCGATGCTTCACTTCAGGTTTACTGTATCCCTTGGACCTTCTTATTGACGATGAAACACAGAAATTGCATCGGAATTAAATACAAAAAGCACAATGCCGACTTAAGGACAAGAAGACTGACTCTTCCTACTGACCATTCCTGTGACACTAGTTATAGATTCCGATGCTTCACTTCAGGTGTACTGTATCCCTCGGACCTTTTTATTTCGATGAAACACAGAAATTGCATCGGAATTAAATACAATAGGCACAATGCCGACTTAAGTACATGAAGACCGACACTTCTTACTGACTATGTTTTGAACCATTCCTGTGACACTAGTTACAGATTCCGATGCTTCACTTCAGGTTTACTGTATCCCTTGGACCTTCTTATTGACGATGAAACACAGAAATTGCATTGGAATTAAATACAAAAAGCACAATGCCGACTTAAGGACAAAAAGACTGACTCTTCCTACTGACCAATCCTGTGACACTAGTTATAGATTCCGATGCTTCACTTCAGGTTTACTGTATCCCTTGGACCTTCTTATTGACGATGAATCACAGAAGTTGCATCGGAATTAAATACAAAAGGCACAATGCCGACTTAAGTACATGAAGACCGACAATTCGTACTGACAATGTTTTGAACTATTCCTGTGACACTAGTTTTAGACCCGATGCTTCACTCCAGGTTTACTGTATCCCTTGGACCCTCTTATTGACGATGAAACACAGAAATTGCATCGAAATTACATGCAAAAGGCACTATGCCGACTTAAGTACATGAAGACCGACACTTCTTACTGAGTATGTTTTGAACCATTCCTGTAACACTAGTTATAGATTCCGATGCTTCATTCCAGGTTTACTGTATCCCTTAAACATTCTTATTGACGATGAAACACAGAAATTGCATCGGAATTACATACAAAATTCACAATGCCGACTTAAGTACATGAAGACCGACACTTCTTACTGAGTATTGTTCGAACCATTCCTGTAACACTAGTTATTGATTCTGATGGTTCACTTCAGGTATACTGTATCCCTTGGACCATCTTATTGACGATGAAACACAGAAATTGCATCGGAATTAAATACAAATGGCACAACGCCGACTTAAGGACAAGAAGAGTGACTCTTCCTACTGATCATTCCTGTGACACTAGTTATAGATTCCGATGTTTCACTTCAGGTTTACTGTATCCCTTGGACCTTCTTATTGACGATGAAACACAGAAATAGCATCGGATTTAAATACAAAAGGCACAATGCCGACTTAAGTACATGAAGACCGACACTTCTTACTGACTATGCATGAACCATTCCTGGGACACCAGTTATAGATTCCGATGCTTCACTCCAGGTTTACAGTATCCCTTGGACCTTCTTATTGACGATGAAACACAGAAATTGCTTCGGAATTAAATACAAAAGGCACAATACCGACTTTAGTTTATGAAGACCGACACTTCTTACTGACTATGTTTTGAACCATTCCTTCAACACTAGTTATAGATTCCGATGCTTCACTTCAGGTTTACTGTATCCCTTGGACCTTCTTAATGACGATGAAACACAGAAATTGCATCGGTATTAAATACAAAAGGCACAATGCCGACTTAAGGACAAGAAGACTGACTCTTCCTACTGACCCTTTCTGTGACACTAGTTATAGATTCCGATGCTTCACTTCAGGTTTACTGTATCCCTTGGACCTTCTCATTGCCGATGAAACACAGAAATTGCATCGGAATTAAATACATAAAGCACAATGCCGACTTAAGGGCAAGAAGACTGACTCTTCCTACTGACCTTTCCTGTGACACTAGTTATAGATTCCGATGCTTCACTTCAGGTTTACTGTATCCCTTGGACCTTTTTACCGACGATGAAACACAGAAATAGCATCGGAATTAAATACAAAAGGCATAATACCGACTTAAGTACATGAAGACCGACACTTCTTACTGATTATGTTTTGAACCATTCCTGTGACACTAGTTACAGATACCGATGCTTCAGTTCATGTTTACTGTATCCCTTGGACCTTCGTATTGACGATGAAACACAGAAATAGCATCGGAATTAAATACAAAAAGCACAATGCCGACTTACGGACAAGAAGACTGACACTTCCTACTGACCATTCCTGTGACACTAGTTATAGATTCCGATGCTTCACTTCAGGTTTACTGTATCCCTTGGACCTTCTTATTGACGATGAAACACTAAATTGCATCGGAATTAAATACAAAAGGCACAATGCCGACTTAAGTACATGAAGACCGACGCTTCTTTCTGACTATGTTTTGAACCATTCCTGTGACACTAGTTATTGATTCCGGTGCTTCAATCCAGGTTTACTGTATCCCTTGGACCATCGTATTGACAATGAAACACAGAAATTGCATCGGAATGAAATACAAAAGGCACACGGCGACTTAAGTACATGAAGACCGACACTTCTTACTGACTATGTTTTGAACCATTCCTGTGACACTAGTTATAGATTCCGATGCTTCACTTCAGGTTTACTGTATCCCTTGGACCTTCTTATTGACGATGAAACACAGAAATTGCATCGGAATTAAATACAAAAGGCACAATGCCGACTTAAGGGCAAGAAGACTGACTCTTCCTACTGACCTTTCCTGTGACACTAGTTATAGATTCCGATGCTTCACTTCAGGTTTACTGCATCCCTTAGACCTTTTTACCGACGTTGAAACACAGAAATTGCATCGGAATTAAATACAAAAGGCACAATGCCGACTGAAGTACATGAAGACCGACACTTCTTACTGACTATGTTTTGGACCATTCCTGTGACACTAGTTACAGATTCCGATGCTTCACTTCATGTTTACTGTATCCCTTGGACCTTCTTAATGACGATGAAACACAGAAATAGCATCGGAATTAAATACAAAAAGCACAATGCCGACTTACGGACAAGAAGACTGACTCTTCCTACTGACCATTCCTGTGACACTAGTTATAGATTCCGATGCTTCACTTCAGGTTTACGGTATCCCTTGGACCTTCTTATTGACGATGAAACACAGAAATTGCATCGGTATTAAATACAAAAGGCACAATGCCGACTTAAGTACATGAAGACCGACACTTCGTACTGACTATGTTTTGAACCATTCCTGTTACACTAGTTATAGATTCCGATGCTTCACTCCAGGTTTACTGTATCCCTTGGACCTTCTTATTGACGATGAAACACAGAAATTGCATCGGAATTACATACAAAAGGCACAATGCCGACTTAAGTACATGAAGTCCGACACTTCTTACTGAGTATGTTTTGATCCATTCCTGTAACACTAGTCATTGATTCTGATGGTTCCCTTCAGGTTTACTGTATCCCTTGGACCATCTTATTGACGATGAAACATAGAAATTGCATCGGAATTAAATACAAAAGGCACAATGCCGACTTAAGTAAATGAAGACCGACACTTCGTACTGACTATGTTTTGAACCATTCCTGTTACACTAGTTATAGATTCCGATGCTTCACTCCAGGTTTACTGTATCCCTTGGACCTTCTTATTGACGATGAAACACAGGAATTGCATTGGAATTACATACAAAAAGCACAATGCCGACTTAAGTACATGAAGACCGACACTTCTTACTGAGTATGTTTTGATCCATTCCAGTAACACTAGTTATTGATTCTGATGGTTCCCTTCAGGTTTACTGTATCCCTTGGACCTTCTTATTGACGATGAAACATAGAAATTGCATCGGAATTAAATACAAATGGCACAATGCCGACTTAAGGACAAGAAGACTGACTCTTCCTACTGACCATTCCTGTGACACTAGTTATAGATTTCGATGCTTCACTTCAGGTTTACTGTATCCCTTGGACCTTCTTATTGGCGATGAAACACAGAAATTGCATCGGAATTAAATACAAAAAGCACAATGCCGACTTAAGGACAAGACGACTGACTCTTCCTACTGACCATTCCTGTGACACTAGTTATAGATTCCGATGTTTCACTTCAGGTTTACTGTATCCCTTGGACCTTCTTATTGACGATGAAACACAGAAATTGCATCGGAATTAAATACAAAAGGCACAATGCTGACTTAAGTACATTGAGACCGACACTTCTTTCTGACTATGTTTTGAACCATTCCTGTGACACTAGTTATAGATTCCGATGCTTCAATCCAAGTTCACTGTATCCCTTGGACCATCTTATTGACAATGAAACAGAGAAATTGCATCGGAATGAAATACAAAAGGCACACGGCGACTTAAGTACATGAAGACCGACAGTTCCTACTGACTATGTTGTGAACGATTCCTGTAACACTAGTTATAGATTCCTATGCTTCATTTTATGCTTACTGTATCCCTTGGACCTTCTTATTGACG
The DNA here is from genome assembly GCF_021461395.2 of Schistocerca americana. Taxonomy (NCBI): domain Eukaryota; kingdom Metazoa; phylum Arthropoda; class Insecta; order Orthoptera; family Acrididae; genus Schistocerca; species Schistocerca americana. Next base: position 31,038,255 of record NC_060125.1, read on the forward strand.
AAGAAACACATAAATTGCATCGGAATTAAATACGAAAGGCACAATTCCGACTTAAGGACAAGAAGACTGACTCTTCCTACTGACCATTCCTGTGAAACTAGTTATAGATTCCGATGCATCACTACAGGTTTACTGTATCCCTTGGACCTTCTTATTGACGATGAAACACAGAAATAGCATCGGATTTAAATACAAAAAGCACAATGCCGACTTAAGTACATGAAGACCGACACTTCTTACTGACTATGTTTGAACCATTCCTGGGACACCAGTTATAGATTCCGATGCTTCACTCCAGGTTTACTGTATGACTTGGACCTTCTAATTGACGATGAAACACAGAAATTGCTTCGGAATTAATTACAAATGCACAATGCCGACTTTAGTTGATGAAGACCGACACTTCTTACTATGTTTTGAACCATTCCTTCAACACTAGTTATAGATTCCGATGCTTCACTTCAGGTTTACTGTATCCCTTGGACCTTCTTATTGACGATGAAACACAGAAATTGCATCGGTATTAATTAGAAAAGGCACAATACCGACTTAAGGACAAGAAGACTGACTCTTCCTACTGACCATTCCTGTGACACTAGTTATAGATTCCGATGCTTCACTTCAGGTTTACGGTATCCCTTGGAGCTTCTTATTGACGATGAAACACAGAAATTGCATCGGAATTAAATACAAAAGGCACAATGCCGACTTAAGTACATGAAGACCGACACTTCGTACTGACTATGTTTTGAACCATTCCTGTTACACTAGTTATAGATTCCGATGCTTCACTCCAGGTTTACTGTATCCCTTGGACCTTCTTATTGACGATGAAACACAGAAATTGCATCGGAATTACATACAAAAGGCACAATGCCGACTTAAGTACATGAAGTCCGACACTTCTTACTGAGTATGTTTTGATCCATTCCTGTAACACTAGTTATTGATTCTGATGGTTCCCTTCAGGTTTACTGTATCCCTTGGACCATCTTATTGACGATGGAACATAGAAATTGCATCGGAATTAAATACAAAAGGCACAATGCCGACTTAAGTAAATGAAGACCGACACTTCGTACTGACTATGTTTTGAACCATTCCTGTTACACTAGTTATAGATTCCGATGCTTCACTCCAGGTTTACTGTATCCCTTGGACCTTCTTATTGACGATGAAACACAGAAATTGCATTGGAATTACATACAAAAGGCACAATGCCGACTTAAGTACATGAAGACCGACACTTCTTACTGAGTATGTTTTGATCCATTCCAGTAACACTAGTTATTGATTCTGATGGTTCCCTTCAGGTTTACTGTATCCCTTGGACCTTCTTATTGACGATGAAACATAGAAATTGCATGGGAATTAAATACAAATAGCACAATGCCGACTTAAGTACATGAAGACCGACACTTCTTACTGACTATGTTTTGAACCATTCCTTCAACACTAGTTATAGTTTCCGATGCTTCACTCCAGGTTTACTGTATCCCTTGGACCTTCTTATTGACGATGAAACACAGAAATTGCATCGGTATTAATTACAAAAGGCACAATACCGACTTAAGGACAAGAAGACTGACTCTTCCTACTGACCCTTTCTGTGACACTAGTTATAGATTCCGATGCTTCTCTTCAGGTTTACTGTATTCCTTGGACCTTCTCATTGACGATGAAACACAGAAATTGCATCGGAATTAAATACAAAAGGCACAATGCCGACTTACGGGCAAGAAGACTGACTCTTCCTACTGACCTTTCCTGTGACACTAGTTATAGATTCCGATGCTTCACTTCAGGTTTACTGTATCCCTTGGACCTTTTTACCGACGATGAAACACAGAAATTGCATCGGAATTAAATACAAAAGGCACAATGCCGACTTAAGTACATGAAGACCGACACTTCTTACTGACTATGTTTTGAACCATTCCTGTGACACTAGTTACAGATTCCGATGCTTCACTTCATGTTTACTGTATCCCTTGGACCTTCTTATTGACGATGAAACACAGAAATAGCATCGGAATTAAATACAAAATGCACAATGCCGACTTACGGACAAGAAGACTGACTCTTCCTACTGACCATTCCTGTGACACTAGTTGTAGATTCCGATGCTTCACTTCAGGTTTACTGTATCCCTTGGACCTTCTTATTGACGATGAAACACAGAAATTGCATCGGAATTAAATACAAAAGGCACAATGCCGACTTAAGTACATGAAGACCGACACTTCATACCGACTATGTTTTGAACCATTCCTGTTACACTAGTTATAGATTCCGATGCTTCACTCCAGGTTTACTGTATCCCTTGGACCTTCTTATTGACGATGAAACACAGAAATTGCATCGGAATTACATACAAAAGGCACAATGCCGACTTAAGTAAATGAAGACCGACTCTTCTTACTGGGTATGTTTTGATCCATTCCTGTAACACTAGTTATTGATTCTGATGGTTCCCTTCAGGTTTACTGTATCCCTTGGACCTTCTTATTGACGATGAAACATAGAAATTGCATCGGAATTAAATACAAATGGCACAATGCCGACTTAAAGACAAGAAGACTGCCTCTTCCTACTGACCATTCCTGTGACACTAGTTATAGATTCCGATGCTTCATTTGAGGTTTACTGTATCCCTTGGACCTTCTTATTGACGATAAAACACAGAAATTGCATCGGAATTAAATACAAAAAGCACAATGCCACTTAAGGACAAGAAGACGGACTCTTCCTACTGACCATTCCTGTGACACTAGTTATAGATTCCGATGCTTCACCTCAGGTTTACTGTATCCCTCGGACCTTCTTATTGACGATGAAACACAGAAATTGCATCGCAATTAAATACAAAAGGCACAATGCCGACTTAAGTACATGAAGACCGACACTTCTTCCTGACTATGTTTGAACCATTCCTGTGACACTAGTTACAGATTCCGATGCTTCACTTCAGGTTTATTGTATCCCTTGGACCTTCTTATTGACGATGAAACGCAGAAATTGCATCGGAATTAAATACAAAAAGCACAATGCCGACTTAAGGACCAGAAGACTGACTCTTCCTGCTGACCATTCCTGTGACACTAGTTATAGATTCAGATGCTTCACTTCAGGTTTACTGTATCCTTTCCACCATCTTATTGACGATGAAACACTGAAGTTGCATCGGAATTAAATACAAAAGGCACAATGCCGACTTAAGTACATGGAGACCGACAATTCGTACTGACAATGTTTTGAACCATTCCTGTGACACTAGTTATAGACCCGGTGCTTCACTCCAGGTTTACTGTATCCCTTGGACCTTCTTATTGACGATGAAACACAGAAATTGCATCGAAATTACATACAGAAGGCACTATGCCGACTTAAGTACATGAAGACCGACACTACTTACTGAGTATGTTTTGAACCATTCCTGTAACACTAGTTATTGATTCTGATGGTTCACTTCAGGTTTACTATATCCCTTGGACCTTCTTATTGACGATGAGACACAGAAATTGCAACGGAATTAAATGCAAATGGCACAATGCCGACATAAGTACACGACGACTGACCCTTCCTACTGACCATTCCTGTGACACTCATTATAGATTCCGATGCTTCACTTCGGGTATACTGTATCCCTTGGACCTTCTTATTGACGATGAAACACAGAAATTGCATCGGAATTAAATACAAAAGGCACAATGCCGACTTAAGTACAAGAGACTGACTCTTCTTAGTGTCTATGTTTTGAACCATTCCTGTGGCACTAGTTATAGATTCCGATGCTTCACTTCTGGTTTACTGTATCCCTTGGACCTTCTTATTGACAATGAAACACAGATATTGCATCGGAATTAAATACAAAAGGCACAATGCCGACTTAAGTACAAGAAGACTGACTCTTCTTACTGTCTATGCTTTGAACCAATCCTGTGATACTAGTTACAGATTCCGATGCTTCACTGCAGGTTTACTGCATCCCTTCGACCTTCTTATTGACAATGAAACACAGAAATTGCATCGGAATTAAATACAAAATGCACAATGCCGATTAAGTACAAAAAGACTGACTCTTATTACTGACTATGTTTTGAACCGTTCCTGTGACACTAGTTATAGATTCCGATGCTTCACTTCAGGGTTACTGTATCCCTCTGACCTTCTCAAGGATGATGAAGCACAGAAATTGCATCGGAATTAAATACAAAAGGCACAATGCCGCCTTAAGTACAAGAAGACTGACACTTTCTACTGACTATGTTTTGAACCATTCCTGTGACACTAGTTATAGATTCCGATGCTTCACTTCAGGTTTACTGTATCCCTCTGACCATCTTATTGACGATGAAACACTGAAATTGCATCGGAACTAAATAGAAAAGCACAATGCCGTCTTAAGTACAAGAAGACTGACTCTTCTTACTGTCTATGTTTTGAACCAATCATGTGACACTAGTTATAGATTCCGATGCTTCTCTTCAGGTTTACTGTATCCCTTCCGTCCTTCTTGTTGACGATGAAACACAGAAATTGCATCGGAATTAAATACAAAAGGCACAATGCCGACTTAAGTACAAAAAGACTGACTCTTCTTACTGACTATGTTTTGAACCATTCCTGTAACACTAGTTATAGATTCCGATGCTTCACTTCAGGTTTACTGTATCCCTTGGACCTTATTATTGACGATGAAACACAGAAATTGCATCGGAATTAAATACAAAAGGCACAATGCCGACTTAAGGACAAGAAGACTGACTCTACCTACTGACCATTCCTGTGACACTAGTTATAGATTCCGATGCTTCACTTCTGGTTTACTGTATCCCTTGGACCTTCTTATGGACGATGAAACACAGAAATTGCATCGGAATTATATGCAAAAGGCACAATGCCGACTTAAGTACATGAAGACCGACACTTCTTACTGACTATCTTTTGAACCATTTCTGTAACACTAGTTATAGTTTCCGATGCTTCACTTCAGGTTTACTGTATCCTTTGGACCTTCTTATTGACGATGAAAGACAGAAATTGCATCGGAATTAAATACAAAAGGCACTATGCCGACTTAAGGACGAGAAGACTGACTCTTCCTACTGAACATTCCTGTGACACTAGTTATATATTCCGATGCTTCACTTCAGGTTTACTGTATCCCTTGGACCTTCTTATTGACGATGAAACACAGAAATTGCATCGGAATTAAAGACAAAAGGCACAATGCCGACTTAAGTACATGAAGACCGACACTTCTTACTGACTATGTTTTGAACCATTCCTGTGACACTAGTTATAGATTCCGATGCTTCACTTTGGGTTTACTGTATCCCTTGGACCTTCTTATTGTCGATGAAACACAGAAATTGCATCGGAATTAAGTACGAAAGGCACAATGCCGACTTAAGGACAAGAAGACTGACTCTCCCTACTGACCATTCCTGTGACACTAGTTATAGATTCCGATGCTTCACTTCAGGTTTACTGTATCCCTTGGACCTTCTTATTGATGATGAAACACAGAAATTGCATCGGAATTAAATACAAAAGGCACAATGCCGAGTTAAGGACAAGAAGACTGACTCTTCCTACTGACCATTCCTGTGACAATAGTTATAGATTCCGATGCTTCACTTCAGGTTTACTTTATCCCTTGGACCTTCTTATTGACGATGAAACACAGAAATCGCATCGGAATTAAATACAAAAGGCACAATGCCGACTTAAGTACATGAAGACCGACACTTCTTACTGTCTATGTTTTGAACCATTCCTGTGACACTAGTTATAGTTTCCGATGCTACACACCAGGTTTACTGTATCCCTTGGACCTTCTTATTGACGATGAAGTACAGAAATTGCATCGGAATTAAATACAAAAGGTACAATGCCGACTTAAGTACATGAAGACCGACACTTCTTACTGACTATGTTTTGAACCATTCCTGTGACACTATTTATAGATTCCGATGCCTCACTTCAGGTTTACTGTATCCCTTGGACCATCTTATTGACGATGAAACAAAGAAATTGCATAGGAATTAAATACAAAATGCACAATGCCGACTTAAGGGCAAGAAGACTGACTCTTCCAACTGATCATTCCTGTCACACTGGTTATAGATTCCGATGCTTCACTTCAGGTTTACTGTATCCCTTGGACCTTCTTATTGACGATGAAACACAGAAATTGCATCGTAATTAAATACAAAAGGCACAATGCCGACTTCAGTACATGAAGACCGACACTTCTTACTGACTATGTTTTGAACCATTCCTGTGACACTAGTTATAGGTTCCGATGCTTCACATCAGGTTTATTGTATTCCTTGGACCTTCTTATTGACGATGAAACACAGAAATTGCATCGGAATTAAATACAAAAGGCACAATGCCAACTTAAGGACAAGAAGACTGACTCGTCCTACTGACCATTCCTGTGATACTAGTTATAGATTCCGATGCTTCACTTCAGGTTTACTGTACCCCTTGGACCTTCTTATTGACGATGAAACACAGAAATTGCATCGGAATTAAATACAAAATGCACAATGCCATCTTAAATACATGAAGACCGACACTTCTTACTGACTATGTTTTGAACCATTCCTGTGACACTAGTTACAGATTCCGATGCTTCACTTCATGTTTACTGTATCCCTTGGACCTTCTTATTGACGATGAAACACAGAAATAGCATCGGAATTAAATACAAAAAGCACAATGCCGACTTACGGACAAGAAGACTGACTCTTCCTACTGACCATTCCTGTGACACTAGTTATAGATTCCGATGCTTCACTTCAGTTTAATTGTATCCCTTGGACCTTCTTATTGACGATGAAACACAGAAATTGCATCGGAATTAAATACAAAAGGCACAATGCCGACTTAAGTACAAGAAGACCGACACTTCGTACCGACTATGTTTTGAACCATTCCTGTTACACTAGTTATAGATTCCGATGCTTCACTCCAGGTTTACTGTTTCCCTTGGACCTTCTTATTGACGATGAAACACAGAAATTGCATCGGAATTACATACAAAAAGGCACAATGCCGACTTAAGTACATGAAGACCGACACTTCTTACTGACTATGCTTTGAACCATTCCTGTGACACTTGTTATAGATGCCGACGCTTCACTCCAGGTTTACTGTCTCCCTTGGATCTTCTTATTGACGATGAAACACAGAAATTGCATCGGAATTAAATACAAAAGGCACAATGTGGACTTAAGTACATGAAGTCCGACACTTCTTACTGACTAAGTTTTGAACCCTTCCTGTAACACTAGTTATAGATTCCGATGCTTCACTTCAGGTTTACTGTATCACTTGGACCTTCTTATTGACGATGAAACACAGAAATTGCATCGGAATCAAAAACAAAGGGCACAATGCCGACTTAAGTACAAGAAGACTGTATCTTCTTACTGTCTATGTTTTGAACCATTAATGTGACACTAGTTATAGATTCCGATGCTTCACCTCTGGTTTACTGTATCCCTTGGACGTTCTTATTGTCGATGAATCACATAAATTGCATCGGAATTAAGTACAAACGGCACAATGCCGACTTAAGTACAACAAGACTGACTCTTCTTACTGTCTACGTTGTGAACCATTCCTGTGACACTAGTTATAGATTCCAATGTTTGACTTCAGTTTTACTGTATCCCTTGGACCTTCTTATTGACGATGAAACGCAGAAATTGCATCGGAATTAAATACAAAAGGCACAATGCCGACTTATGTACAAGAGACTGACTCTTCTTACTGACTATGTTTTGAACCATCCCTGTGACTAATCATAGATTCCGATGCTTCACATCAGGTTTACTGTATCCCTTGGACCTTCTTATTGACGATGAAACACAGAAATTGCATCGGAATTAAATACAAAAGGCACAATGCCGACTTAAGTACAAGAGACTGACTCTTCTTACTGTCTATGTTTTGAACCATTCCTGTGACACTAGTTATAGATTCCGATGCTTCACTTCTGGTTTACTGTATCCCTTGGACCTTCTTATTGACAATGAAACACAGATATTGCATCGGAATTAAATACAAAAGGCACAATGCCGACTTAAGTACAAGAAGACTGACTCTTCTGACTGTATATGTTTTGAACCAATCCTGTGACACTAGTTAGAGATTCCGATGCTTCACTGCAGGTTTACTGCATCCCTTGGACCTTCTTATTGACAATGAAACACAGAAATTGCATCGGAATTAAATACAAAATGCACAATGCCGATTAAGTACAAAAAGACTGACTCTTATTACTGACTATGTTTTGAACCGTTCCTGTGACACTAGTTATAGATTCCGATGCTTCACTTCAGGGTTACTGTATCCCTCTGACCTTCTCATGGATGATGAAACACAGAAATTGCATCGGAATTAAATACAAAAGGCAAAATGCTGCCTTAAGTACAAGAAGACTGACACTTTCTACTGACTATGTTTTGAACCATTCCTGTGACACTACTTATAGATTCCGAGGCTTCACTTCACGTTTACTGTACCCCTCTGACCTTCTTATTGACGTTGAAACACTGAAATTGCATCGGAATTAAATTGAAAAGGCACAATGCCGACTTAAGTACAAGATGACTGACTCTTCTTACTGTCTATGTTTTGAACCATTCCTGTGACACTAGTTATAGATCCCGATGTTTGACTTCAGTTTTACTGTTTCCCTTGGACCTTCTAATTGATGATGAAACACAGAAATTGCATCGGAATTAAATGCAAAAGGCATAATGCCGACTTAAGTACAAGAGACTGATTCTTGTAACTGACTATCGTTGAACCATTCCTGTGACACTAGTTTTAGATTCCGATGCTTCACTTCAGGTGTACTGTATCCCTCTGACGTTCTTATTGACGATGAAACACAGAAATTGCATCGGAATTAAATAGAAAAGGCACAATGCCGACTCAAGTACAAGAAGACTGACTCTTCTTACTGACTATGTTTTGAACCATTCCTGTGACACTAGTTATAGATTCCGATGCTTCTCTTCAGACTTACTGTATACCTCTGACCTTCTTGTTGACTATGAGACACAGAAATTGCATCGGAATTAAATAGAAAAGGCACAATGCCGACTTAAGTACAAGAGGACTGACTCATCCTACTGTCTATGTTTTGAACCATTCCTGTGACACTAGTTATAGATTCCGATGCTACACTCCAGGTTTACTGTATCCCTTGGACCTTCTTATTGACGATGAAACACAGAAATAGCATCGGAATTAAATACAAAAGGCACAATGCCGACTTAAGGACAACATGACTGACTCTTCTTACTGACTATGTTTTGAACCATTCCTGTGACACTAGTTATAGATTCCGATGCTTCACTTCAGGTTTACTGTATCCCTCTGACCATCTTATTGACGATGAAACACAGAAATTGCATTGGAATTAATTACAAAAGGCAGAATGTCGACTTAAGTACATGAAGGCCGATACTTCTTACTGGCTATGTTATGAAACATTCCTGTGACACTAGTTATAGATTCCGAAGCTTCACTTCAGGTGTACTGTATCCCTTGGACCTTCTTATTGACGATGAAATACAGAAATTGCATCGGAATTAAATACAAAAGCACAATGCCGACTTAAGTACATGAAGACCGACACTTCTTACTGACTATGCTTTGAACCATTCCTGTGACACTAGTTATAGATGCCACCGCTTCACTCCAGGTTTACTGTCTCCCTTGGACCTTCTTATTGACGATGAAACACAGAAATTGCATCGGAATTAAATACAAAAGGCACAATGCCGACTTAAGTACATGAAGACCGACACTTCTTACTGACTAAGTTTTGAACCCTTCCTGTAACACTAGTTATAGATTCCGATGCTTCACTTCAGGTTTACTGTATCCCTTGGACCTTCTTATTGACGATGAAACACAGAAATTGCATCGGAATCAAAAACAAAGGGCACAATGCCGACTTAAGTACAAGAAGACTGTATCTTCTTACTGTCTATGTTTTGAACCATTAATGTGACACTAGTTATAGATTCCGATGCTTCACTTCTGGTTTACTGTATCCCTCTGGCCTTCTTATTGACCATGAAACACAGAAATTGCAACGGAAATAAATAAAAATGCATAATGCCGAATTAAGTACCAGAAGACTGACTCTTCCTACTGTCTACGTTGTGAACCATTCCTGTGACACTAGTTATAGATTCCGATGTTTGACTTCAGTTTTACTGTATCCCTTGGACCTTCTTAATGACGATGAAACACAGAAATTGCATCGGAATTAAATACAAGAGTCACAACGCCGACTTATGTACAAGAGACTGACTCTTCTTACTGACTATGTTTAGAACCATTCCTGTGACTAGTCATAGATTCCGATGCTTCACTTCAGGTTTACTGTATCCCTTGGACCTTCCTATTGACGATGAAACACAGAAATTGCATCGGAATTAAATACAAAAGGCACAATTCCGACTTAAGTACAAGAGACTGACTCTTCTTACTGTCTATGTTTTGAACCATTCCTGTGACACTAGTTATAGATTCCGATGCTTCACTTCTGGTTTACTGTATCCCTTGGACCATCTTATTGACAATGAAACACAGATATTGCATCGGAATTAAATACAAAAGGCACAATGCCGACTTAAGTACAAGAAGACTGACTCTTCTTACTGACTTTGTTTTGAACCAATCCTGTGACACTAGTTAGAGATTTTGATGCTTCACTGCAGGTTTACTGCATCCCTTGGACCTTCTTATTGACAATGAAACACAGAAATTGCATCGGAATTAAATACAAAATGCACAATGCCGATTAAGTACAAAAAGACTGACTCTTATTACTGACTATGTTTTGAACCGTTCCTGTGACACTAGCTGTAGATTCCGATGCTTCACTTCAGGGTTACTGTATCCCTCTGACCTTCTCATGCATGATGAAACACAGAAATTGCATCGGAATTAAATACAAAAGGCACAATGCCGCCTTAAGTACAAGAAGACTGACACTTTCTACTGACTATGTTTTGAACCAATCCTGTGACACTAGTTATAGATTCCGATGCTTCTCTTCAGGTTTACTGTATCCCTTCCGTCCTTCTTATTGACGATGAAACACAGAAATTGCATCGGAATTAAATACAAAAGGCACAATGCCGACTTAAGTACAAAAAGACTGACTCTTCTTACTGACTATGTTTTGAACCATTTTTGTGACACTAGTTATAGATTCCGATGCTTCACTTTAGGTTTGCTGTATCCCTCTGACCTTCTTATTGACCATGAAACACAGAAATTGCAACGGAAATAAATAAAAATGCATAATGCCGAATTAAGTACCAGAAGACTGACTCTTCTTACTGTCTATGCTTTGAAGCATTCCTGTGGCACTAGTTATAGATTCCGATGTTTGACTTCAGTTTTACTGTATTCCTTGGACCTTCGTATTGATGATGAAACACAGAAATTGCATCGGAATTGAATACAAAAGGCACAATGCCGACCTAAGTACATGAAGACCGACACTTCTTACTTACTATGTTTGAACCATTCCTGTGACACTAGTTATAGATTCCGATGCTTCACTCCAGGTTTGCTGTATCCCTCTGATCTTCTTATTGACGATGAAACACCGAAATTGCATCGGAATTAAATGCAAAAAGCACAATGACGACTTAAGTACAAGAAGACTGACTCCTCTTACTGTCTATGCTTTGAAGCATTCCTGTGGCACTAGTTATAGATTCCGATGTTTGACTTCAGTTTTACTGTATTCCTTGGACCTTCTTATTGATGATGAAACACAGAAATTGCATCGGAATTGAATACAAAAGGCACAATGCCGACTTATGTACATGAAGACCGACACTTCTTACTGACTATGTTTTTAACCGTTTCTGTGACACTAGTTATAGTTTCCGATGCTTCACTTCTGGTGTACTGAATCCCTTGGGCCATCTTATTGACGATGAAACACAGAAATTGCATCGGAATTAAATACAAAAGGCACAATGCCGACTTAAGTACATGAAGACCGACACTTCTTACTTACTATGTTTGAACCATTCCTGTGACACTAGTTATAGATTCCGATGCTTCACTCCAGGTTTACTGCATCCCTTGGACCTTCTTATTGACGATGAAACACAGAAATTGCATCGGAATTAAATACAAAAGGCACAATGCCGACTTAAGTACATGAAGACCGACACTTCTTACTGACTATTCCTTTGAACCATTCCTGTGACACTCGTAATAGATTCCAATGCTTCACTTCAGGATTACTGTATCCCTTGGACCTTCTTAATGACGATGAAACACAGATATTGTTTCGGAATTGAATACAAAATTCACAATGCCGACTTACGTACATGAAGACCGACACTTCTTACTGACTATGTTTTGAACCATTCCTGTAACACTAGTTATAGATTCCGATGCTTCACTTCAGGTTTACTGTATCCCTTGGACCTTATTATTGACGATGAAACACAGAAATTGCATCGGAATTAAATACAAAAGGCACACTGCCAACTTAAGGACAAGAAGACTGACTCTTCCTACTGACCATTCCTGTGATACTAGTTATAGATTCCGATGCTTCACTTCAGGTTTACTGTATCCCTTGGACCTTCTTCGTGACGATGAAACTCAGAAAATGTATCGAAATTAAATACAAAAGGCACAATGCCGACTTAAGTACATGAAGACCGACACTTCTTACTGACTATCTTTTGAACCATTCCTGTAACACTAGTTATAGATTCCGATGCTTCACTTCAGGAATCCTGTATCCCTTGGACCTCCTCATTGACGATGAAACACAGAAATTGCATCGGAATTAAATACAAAAGGCACAATGCCGAGTTAAGGACAAGAAGACTGACTCTTCCTACTGACCATTCCTGTGACAATAGTTATAGATTCCGATGCTTCACTTCAGGTTTACTGTATCCCTTGGACCTTCATATTGACGATGAAACACAGAAATTGCATCGGAATTAAATACAAAAGGCACAATGCCGACTTAAGTACATGAAGACCGACACTTCTTACTGTCTACGTTTTGAACCATTCCTGTGACACTACTTGTAGTTTCCGATGCTACACTCCAGGTTTACTGTATCCCTTGGACCTTCTTATTGACGATGAAACACAGAATTTGCATCGGAATTAAATACAAAAGGCACAATGCCGACTTAAGTACATGAAGACCGACACTTCTTACTGATTATGTTTTGAATCATTCCTGTAACACCAGTTATAGATTCCGATGCTTCACTTCAGGTGTACTGTACCCCTTGGACCTTCTTATTGACGATGAAACATAGAAATTGCATCGGAATTAAATACAAAAAGCACAATGCCGACTTAAGGGCAAGAAGAATGACTCTTCCTACTGACCATTCCTGTGACACTAGTTATAGATTCCGATCCTTCACTTCAGGTACACTGTATCCCTTGGACCTTCTTATTGACGATGAAACACAGAAATTGCATCGGAATGAAATACAAAAGGTACAATGCCGACTTAAGTACATGAAGACCGACACTTCTTACTGACTATGTTTTGAACCATTCCTGTGACACTATTTATAGATTCCGATGCCTCACTTCAGATTTACTGTATCCCTTGGACCATCTTATTGACGATGAAACACAGAAATTGCATAGGAATTAAATACAAAATGCACAATGCCGACATAAGGGCAAGGAGACTGACTCTTCCATCTGACCATTCCTGTGACACTAGTTATAGATTCCGATGCTTCACTTCAGGTTTACTGTATCCCTTGGACCTTCTTATTGACGATGAAACACAGAAATTGCATCGAAATTAAATACAAAAGGCACAATGCCGACTTAAGTACATGAAGACCGACACTTCTTACTGACTATGTTTTGAACCATTCCTGTGACACTAGTTATAGGTTCCGATGCTTCACATCAGGTTTACTGTATCCCTTCTACCTTCTTATTGACGATGAAACACAGAAATTGCATCGGAAATAAATACAAAAGGCACACTGCCAACTTAAGGACAAGAAGACTGACTCTTCCTACTGACCATTCCTGTGATACTAGTTATAGATTCCGATGCTTCACTTCAGGTTTACTGTATCCCTTGGTCCTTCTTATTGACGATGAAACACAGAAATTGCATCGGAATTAAATACAAAATGCACAATGCCGTCTTAAATACATGAAGACCGACACTTCTTACTGACTACGTTTTGAACCATTCCTGCAACACTAGTTATAGATTCAGAAGCTTCACTTCAGGTTTACTGTATCCCTTGGACCTTCTTATTGACGATGAAACACAGAAATTGCATCGGAATTAAATACAAAAGGCAAAATGCCGACATAAGGACAAGAAGACTGACTCTTCCTACTGACCATTCCTGTGACACTAGTTATAGAATCCGATGCCTCACTCCAGGTTTACTGTATCCCTTGGACATTCGTATTGACGATGAAACACTGAAATTGCATCGGAATTAAATACAAAAGGCACAATGCCGACTTAAGTACAAGAAGACCGACACTTCTTACTGACTACGTTTTGAACCATTCCTGTAACACTAGTTATAGATTCCGATGCTTCACTTCAGGTTTACTGAATCCCTTGGACCTTCTTATTGACGATGAAACACAGAAATTGCATCGGAAATAAATACAAAAGGCACAATGCCGACTTAAGTACATGAAGACGGACACTACCTACTGAGTATGTTTTGAACCGTTCCTGTGACTCTAGTTATAGATTCCGATGTTTCACTTCAGGTATACTGTATCCCTTGGACCATCTTATTGTCGATGAAACACAGAAATTGCATAGGAATTAAATGCAAAAGGCACAATGCCGACTTAAGGGAAAGAAGACTGACTCTTCCTACTGACCATTCCTGTGACACTAGTTATAGATTCCGATGCTTCGCTTCAGGTACACTGTATCCCTTGGACCTTCTTATTGACGATGAAACACAGAAATTGCATCGTAATTAAATGCAAAAGGCACATTGCCGACTTAAGTACATGAAGAAAGATACTTTTTACTGACTATGTTTTGAACCGTTCCTGTGACACTAGGTATAGATCCGATGCTTCACTCCAGGTATACTGTATCCCTTGGACCATCTTATTGCCGATGAATCACAGAAATTGCATCGGAATTAAATGCAAAAGGCACAATGCCGACTTAAGTACATGAAGACCGACACTTCTTACTGACTATGATTTGAACCATTCCTGTAACACAAGTTATAGATTCCGATGCTTCACTTCAGGTTTACTGTATCCCTTGGACCTTCTTATTGACGATGAAATACAGAAATTGCATCGGAATTAAATACAAAAGGCACAATGCCGACTTATGGGCAAGAAGACTGACTCTTCCTACTGACCATTCCTGTGACACTAGTTATAGATTCCGATGCTTCATTTCAGGTTTACTGTATAAGTACAAGAAGACAGACTCCTCTTACTGCCTATGTTTTGAACCAATCCTGTGACACTAGTTAGAGATACCGATGCTTCACTTCAGGTTTACTGAATCCCTCTGACCTTCTTGTTGACTATGAAACATAGAAATTGCATCGGAATTAAATACAAAAGGCACAATGCCGACTTAAGTACTGTCTATGTTTTGAACCATTCCTGTGACACTAGTTATAGATTCCGATGCTTCACTCCTGGATTACTGTATCCCTTGGACCTTCTTATTGACTATGAAACACAGAAATTGCATCGGAATTAATTAGAAAAAGGGATAAGGCCGACTTAAGTACAAGAAGACTGTCTCTTCTTACTGACTATGTTTTGAACCTTTCCTGTGAAACTAGTTATAGATTCCGATGCTTCACTTAAGGTTTAATGTATCCCTTGGACCTTCTTATTGACGATGAAACACAGAAATTGCATCGGAATTAAATACAAAAGGCACAATGACGACTTAAGGACAAGAAGACTGACTCTTCCTACTGACCAGTCCTGTGACACTAGATATAGATTCCGATGCTTCACTTCAGGTTTACTGTATCCCTTGGACCTTCTTCGTGACGATGAAACTCAGAAAATGTATCGAAATTAAATACAAAAGGCACAATGCCGACTTAAGTACACGAAGACCGACACTTCTTACTGACTATCTTTTGAACCATTCCTGTAACACTAGTTATAGATTCCGATGCTTCACTTCAGGAATCCTGTATCCCTTGGACCTCCTCATTGACGATGAAACACAGAAATTGCATCGGAATTAAATACAAAAGGCACAATGCCGAGTTAAGGACAAGAAGACTGACTCTTCCTACTGACCATTCCTGTGACAATAGTTATAGATTCCGATGCTTCACTTCAGGTTTACTGTATCCCTTGGACCTTCATATTGACGATGAAACACAGAAATTGCATCGGAATTAAATACAAAAGGCACAATGCCGACTTAAGTACATGAAGACCGACACTTCTTACTGTCTACGTTTTGAACCATTCCTGTGACACTACTTATAGTTTCCGATGCTACACTCCAGGTTTACTGTATCCCTTGGACCTTCTTATTGACGATGAAACACAGAATTTGCATCGGAATTAAATACAAAAGGCACAATGCCGACTTAAGTACATGAAGACCGACACTTCTTACTGATTATGTTTTGAATCATTCCTGTAACACCAGTTATAGATTCCGATGCTTCACTTCAGGTGTACTGTACCCCTTGGACCTTCTTTTTGACGATGAAACATAGAAATTGCATCGGAATTAAATACAAAAAGCACAATGCCGACTTAAGGGCAAGAAGAATGACTCTTCCTACTGACCATTCCTGTGACACTAGTTATAGATTCCGATCCTTCACTTCAGGTACACTGTATCCCTTGGACCTTCTTATTGACGATGAAACACAGAAATTGCATCGGAATGAAATACAAAAGGTACAATGCCGACTTAAGTACATGAAGACCGACACTTCTTACTGACTATGTTTTGAACCATTCCTGTGACACTATTTATAGATTCCGATGCCTCACTTCAGATTTACTGTATCCCTTGGACCATCTTATTGACGATGAAACACAGAAATTGCATAGGAATTAAATACAAAATGCACAATGCCGACATAAGGGCAAGGAGACTGACTCTTCCAACTGACCATTCCTGTGACACTAGTTATAGATTCCGATGCTTCACTTCAGGTTTACTGTATCCCTTGGACCTTCTTATTGACGATGAAACACAGAAATTGCATCGAAATTAAATACAAAATGCACAATGCCGACTTAAGTACATGAAGACCTACACTTCTTACTGACTATGTTTTGAACCATTCCTGTGACACTAGTTATAGGTTCCGATGCTTCACATCAGGTTTACTGTATCCCTTCTACCTTCTTATTGACGATGAAACACAGAAATTGCATCGGAAATAAATACAAAAGGCACACTGCCAACTTAAGGACAAGAAGACTGACGCTTCCTACTGACCATTCCTGTGATACTAGTTATAGATTCCGATGCTTCACTTCAGGTTTACTGTATCCCTTGGTCCTTCGTATTGACGATGAAACACAGAAATTGCATCGGAATTAAATACAAAATGCACAATGCCGTCTTAAATACATGAAGACCGACACTTCTTACTGACTACGTTTTGAACCATTCCTGCAACACTAGTTATAGATTCAGAAGCTTCACTTCAGGTTTACTGTATCCCTTGGACCTTCTTATTGACGATGAAACACAGAAATTGCATCGGAATTAAATACAAAAGGCAAAATGCCGACATAAGGACAAGAAGACTGACTCTTCCTACTGACCATTCCTGTGACACTAGTTATAGAATCCGATGCCTCACTCCAGGTTTACTGTATCCCTTGGACATTCGTATTGACGATGAAACACTGAAATTGCATCGGAATTAAATACAAAAGGCACAATGCCGACTTAAGTACAAGAAGACCGACACTTCTTACTGACTACGTTTTGAACCATTCCTGTAACACTAGTTATAGATTCCGATGCTTCACTTCAGGTTTACTGAATCCCTTGGACCTTCTTATTGACGATGAAACACAGAAATTGCATCGGAAATAAATACAAAAGGCACAATGCCGACTTAAGAACATGAAGACGGACACTACCTACTGAGTATGTTTTGAACCATTCATGTGACTCTAGTTATAGTTTCCGATGCTTCACTTCAGGTGTACTGTATCCCTTGGACCATCTTATTGTCGATGAAACACAGAAATTGCATAGGAATTAAATGCAAAAGGCACAATGCCGACTTAAGGGAAAGAAGACTGACTCTTCCTACTGACCATTCTTGTGACACTAGTTATAGATTCCGATGCTTCGCTTCAGGTACACTGTATCCCTTGGACCTTCTTATTGACGATGAAACACAGAAATTGCATCGTAATTAAATGCAAAAGGCACATTGCCGACTTAAGTACATGAAGACCGATACTTTTTACTGACTATGTTTTGAACCGTTCCTGTGACACTAGGTATAGATCCGATGCTTCACTCCAGGTATACTGTATCCCTTGGACCATCTTATTGCCGATGAATCACAGAAATTGCATCGGAATTAAATGCAAAAGGCACAATGCCGACTTAAGTACATGAAGACCGACACTTCTTACTGACTATGATTTGAACCATTCCTGTAACACAAGTTATAGATTCCGATGCTTCACTTCAGGTTTACTGTATCCCTTGGACCTTCTTATTGACGATGAAATACAGAAATTGCATCGGAATTAAATACAAAAGGCACAATGCCGACTTATGGGCAAGAAGACTGACTCTTCCTACTGACCATTCCTGTGACACTAGTTATAGATTCCGATGCTTCATTTCAGGTTTACTGTATAAGTACAAGAAGACAGACTCCTCTTACTGCCTATGTTTTGAACCAATCCTGTGACACTAGTTAGAGATACCGATGCTTCACTTCAGGTTTACTGAATCCCTCTGACCTTCTTGTTGACTATGAAACACAGAAATTGCATCGGAATTAAATACAAAAGGCACAATGCCGACTTAAGTACTGTCTATGTTTTGAACCATTCCTGTGACACTAGTTATAGATTCCGATGCTTCACTCCTGGATTACTGTATCCCTTGGACCTTCTTATTGACTATGAAACACAGAAATTGCATCGGAATTAATTAGAAAAAGGGATAAGGCCGACTTAAGTACAAGAAGACTGTCTCTTCTTACTGACTATGTTTTGAACCTTTCCTGTGAAACTAGTTATAGATTCCGATGCTTCACTTAAGGTTTAATGTATCCCTTGGACCTTCTTATTGACGATGAAACACAGAAATTGCATCGGAATTAAATACAAAAGGCACAATGACGACTTAAGGACAAGAAGACTGACTCTTCCTACTGACCAGTCCTGTGACACTAGATATAGATTCCGATGCTTCACTTCCGGTTTACTGTATCCTTTGGTCCTTCTTATTGACGATGAAACACAGAAATTGCATCGGAATTAAATGCAAAAAGCACAATGCCGACTTAAGTACATGAAGACCGACACTTTTTACTGACTACGTTTTGAACCATTCCTGTAACACTAGTTATGGATTCCGATGCTTCACTTCAGGTTTACTGTATCCCTTGGACCTTCTTATTGACGATGAAACCAAGAAATTGCATCGGAATCAAATACAAAAGGCACAATGCCGACTTAAGGACAAGAAGACAGACTCTTCCTACAGACCATTCCTGTGCCATTAGTTATAGATTCCGACGCTTCACTTCAGGTTTTCTGTATCCCTCGGACTTTCTTATTGACGATGAAACACAGAAATTGCATCGGAATTAAATACAAAAGGCACAATGCCGAATTAAGTACATAAAGGGCGACACTTCTTACTATGTTTTGAACCATTCCTGTGACACTAGTTATAGATTCCGATGCTTCACTTCAGGTTTACTGTATACCTTGGACCTTCTTATTGACGATGAAACACAGAAATTGCATCGGAATTAAATACAAAAGGCACAATGCCGTCTTAGGTACATGAAGACCGACACTTGTTACTGACTATGTATTGAACCATTTCTGTGACACTAGTTATAGATTCCGATGCTTCACTCCAGGTATACTGTATCCCTTGGACCATCTTATTGCCGATGAAACACAGAAATTGGATCGGAATTAAATGCAAAAGGCACAATGCCGACTTAAGTACATGATGACCGACACTTTTTACTGACTATATTTTGAACCATTCCTGTAACACAAGTTATAGATTCCGATGCTTCACTTCAGGTTTACTGTATCCCTTGGACCTTCTTATTGACGATGAAACCAAGAAATTGCATCGGAATCAAATACAAAAGGCACAATGCCGACTTAAGGATAAGAAGACAGACTCTTCCTACAGACCATTCCTGTGCCCCTAGTTATAGATTCCGACGCTTCACTTCAGGTTTTCTGTATCCCTCGGACCTTCTTATTGACGATGAAACACAGAAATTGCATCGGAATTAAATACAAAATACACAATGCCAAATTAAGTACATGAAGGCCGACACTTCTTACTATGTTTTGAACCATTCCTGTGACACTAGTTATAGATTCCGATGCTTCACTTCAGGTTTACTGTATCCCTTGGACCTTCTTATTGACGATGAAACACAGAAATTTCATCGGAATTAAATACAAAAGGCACAATGCCGACTTAGGTACATGAAGACCGACACTTCTTACCGACTATGTTTTGAACCATTTCTGTGACACTAGTTATAGATTCCGATGCTTCACTCCAGCTATACTGTATCCCTTGGACCATCTTATTGCCGATGAAACACAGAAATTGCATCGGAATTAAATGCAAAAGGCACAATGCCGACTTAAGTACATGATGACCGACACTTCTTACTGACTATATTTTGAACCATTCCTGTAACACAAGTTATAGACTCCGATGCTTCACTTCAGGTTTACTGTATCCCTAGGACCTTCTTATTGACGATGAAACAAAGAAATTGCATCGGAATTAAATACAAAAGGCACAATGCCGACTTATGGACAAGAAGACTGACTCTTCCTACTGACCACTCCTGTGACACTAGTTATAGATTCCGATGCTTCACTTCAGGTTTACTGTATCTCTTGGACCTTCTTATTGACGATGAAACACAGATATTGCATCGAAATCAAATACAAAAGGCACAATGCCGACTTAAGTACAAGAAGACTGTATCTTCTTACTGTCTTTGTTTTGAACCAATCCTGTGACAATAGTTATAGATTCCGATGCTTCACTTCAGGTTTACTGTATCCCTTGGACCTTCTTATTGACGATGAAACACAGAAATTGCATCGGAATGAAATACAAAAGGCACAATGCCGACTTAAGGACAAGAAGACTGACTCTTCCTACTGACCAGTCCTGTGACACTAGTTATAGATTCCGATGTTTCACTTCAGGTTTACTGTATCCCTTGGTATTTCTTATTGACGATGAAACACAGAAATTGCATCGGAATTAAATGCAAAAGGCACAATGCCGACTTCAGTACATGAAGACCGACACTCTTTACTGACTACGATTTGAACCATTCCTGTAAGACTAGTTATAGATTCCGATGCTTCACTTCAGGTTTACTGTATCTATAGGACCTTCTTATTGACGATGAAACACAGAAATTGCATCGGAATTAAATACAAAAGGCACAATGCCGACTTAAGGACAAGAAGACAGACTCTTCCTACAGACCATTCCTGTGCCCCCAGTTATAGATTCCGACGCTTCACTTCAGGTTTTCTGTATCCCTTGGACCTTCTTATTGACGATGAAACACAGAAATTGCATCGGAATTAAATACAAAAGGCACAATGCCGAATTAAGTACATGAAGGCAGACACATCTTACTGACTATGTTTTGAACCATTCCTGTGACACTAGTTATAGATTCAGATGCTTCACTTCAGGTTTACTGTATCCCTTGGACCTTCTTATTGACGATGAAACACAGAAATTGCATCGAAATCAAATACAAAAGGCAAACATGCCGACTTAAGTACAAGAAGACTTTATCTTCTTACTGTCTTTGTTTTGAACCATTCCTGTAACACTTGTTATAGATTCCGATGCTTGACTTCAGTTTTACTGTGTCCCTTCTACCTTCTTATTGACGATGAAACACAGAAATTGCATCGGAATTAAATACAAAAGGCACAATGCCGACTTAAGTACAAAAAGACTGACTCTTCTTACTGACTATGTTATGAACCGTTCCTGTGACACTAGTTATAGATTCCGATGCTTCACTTCATTTTTACTATACCCCTCTGACCTTCTTATTGGCGATGAAACACTGAAATTGCATCGGAATTAAATAGAAAACCACAATGCCGACTTAAGTACAAGAAGACTGACTCTTCATACTGTCTGTGTTTTGAAGAATTCCTGTGGGACTAGTTATAGATTCCGATGTTTGACTTCAGTTTTACTGTATCCCTTGGACCTTCTTATTGACGATGAAACACAGAAATTGCATCGGTATTAAATACAAAAGGCACAATGCCGAATTAAGTACAAGAGACTGACTCTTCTTACTGACTATGTTTTGAACCATTCCTGTGACACTAGTTATAGAATCCGATGCTTCACTTCAGGTTTACTAAATCCCTCTGACCTTCTTGTTGACTATGAAACACAGAAATTCCATCGGAATTAAATACAAAAGGCACAATGCCGACTTAAGTACTGTCTATGTTTTGAACCATTCCTGTGACACTAGTTATAGATTCCGATGCTTCACTCCAGGATTACTGTATCCCTTGGACCTTCTTATTGACGATGAAACACAGAAATTTCATCGGAATTAAATACAAAAGGCACAATGCCGACTTAGGTACATGAAGACCGACACTTCTTACCGACTATGTTTTGAACCATTTCTGTGACACTAGTTATAGATTCCGATGCTTCACTCCAGCTATACTGTGTCCCTTGGACCATCTTATTGCCGATGAAACACAGAAATTGCATCGGAATTAAATGCAAAAGGCACAATGCCGACTTAAGTACATGATGACCGACACTTCTTACTGACTATATTTTGAACCATTCCTGTAACACAAGTTATAGACTCCGATGCTTCACTTCAGGTTTACTGTATCCCTAGGACCTTCTTATTGACGATGAAACACAGAAATTGCATCGGAATTAAATACAAAAGGCACAATGCCGACTTATGGACAAGAAGACTGACTCTTCCTACTGACCACTCCTGTGACACTAGTTATAGATTCCGATGCTTCACTTCAGGTTTACTGTATCCCTTGGACGTTCTTATTGACGATGAAACACAGATATTGCATCGAAATCAAATACAAAAGGCACAATGCCGACTTAAGTACAAGAAGACTGTATCTTCTTACTGTCTTTGTTTTGAACCAATCCTGTGACAATAGTTATAGATTCCGATGCTTCACTTCAGGTTTACTGTATCCCTTGGACCTTCTTATTGACGATGAAACACAGAAATTGCATCGGAATTAAATACAAAAGGCACAATGCCGACTTAAGGACAAGAAGACTGACTCTTCCTACTGACCAGTCCTGTGACACTAGTTATAGATTCCGATGTTTCACTTCAGGTTTACTGTATCCCTTGGTATTTCTTATTGACGATGAAACACAGAAATTGCATCGGAATTAAATGCAAAAGGCACAATGCCGACTTCAGTACATGAAGACCGACACTCTTTACTGACTACGATTTGAACCATTCCTGTAAGACTAGTTATAGATTCCGATGCTTCACTTCAGGTTTACTGTATCTATAGGACCTTCTTATTGACGATGAAACACAGAAATTGCATCGGAATTAAATACAAAAGGCACAATGCCGACTTAAGGACAAGAAGACAGACTCTTCCTACAGACCATTCCTGTGCCCCCAGTTATAGATTCCGACGCTTCACTTCAGGTTTTCTGTATCCCTTGGACCTTCTTATTGACGATGAAACACAGAAATTGCATCGGAATTAAATACAAAAGGCACAATGCCCAATTAAGTACATGAAGGCAGACACATCTTACTGACTATGTTTTGAACCATTCCTGTGACACTAGTTATAGATTCAGATGCTTCACTTCAGGTTTACTGTATCCCTTGGACCTTCTTATTGACGATGAAACACAGAAATTGCATCGAAATCAAATACAAAAGGCAAACATGCCGACTTAAGTACAAGAAGACTTTATCTTCTTACTGTCTTTGTTTTGAACCATTCCTGTAACACTTGTTATAGATTCCGATGCTTGACTTCAGTTTTACTGTGTCCCTTCTACCTTCTTATTGACGATGAAACACAGAAATTGCATCGGAATTAAATACAAAAGGCACAATGCCGACTTAAGTACAAAAAGACTGACTCTTCTTACTGACTATGTTATGAACCGTTCCTGTGACACTAGTTATAGATTCCGATGCTTCACTTCATTTTTACTATACCCCTCTGACCTTCTTATTGGCGATGAAACACTGAAATTGCATCGGAATTAATTAGAAAACCACAATGCCGACTTAAGTACAAGAAGACTGACTCTTCATACTGTCTATGCTTTGAAGAATTCCTGTGGGACTAGTTATAGATTCCGATGTTTGACTTCAGTTTTACTGTATCCCTTGGACCTTCTTATTGACGATGAAACACAGAAATTGCATCGGTATTAAATACAAAAGGCACAATGCCGAATTAAGTACAAGAGACTGACTCTTCTTACTGACTATGTTTTGAACCATTCCTGTGACACTAGTTATAGAATCCGATGCTTCACTTCAGGTTTACTAAATCCCTCTGACCTTCTTGTTGACTATGAAACACAGAAATTCCATCGGAATTAAATACAAAAGGCACAATGCCGACTTAAGTACTGTCTATGTTTTGAACCATTCCTGTGACACTAGTTATAGATTCCGATGCTTCACTCCAGGATTACTGTATCCCTTGGACCTTCTTATTGACGATGAAACACAGAAATTGCATCGGAATGAAATACAAAAGGGATATGGCCGACTTAAGGACAAGAAGACTGTCTCTTCTTACTGACTATGTTTTGAACCATTCCTGTGAAACTAGTTATAGATTCCGATGCTTCACTTCAGGTTTACTGTATCCCTTGGTCCTTCTTATTGACGATGAAACACAGAAATTGCATCGGAATTAAATGCAAAAAGCACAATGCCGACTTAAGTACATGAAGACCGACACTTTTTACTGACTACGTTTTGAACCATTCCTGTAACACTAGTTATAGATTCCGATGCTTCACTTCGGGTTTACTGTATCCCTTGGACCTGCTTATTGACGATGAAACACAGAAATTGCATCGGAATCAAATACAAAAGGCACAATGCCGACATAAGGACAAGAAGACAGACTCTTCCTACAGACCATTCCTGTGCCCTCAGTTATAGATTCCGACGCTTCACTTCAGGTTTTCTGTATCGTTTGGACCTTCTTATTGACGATGAAACACAGAAATTGCATCGGAATTTAATACAAAAGGCACAATGCCGAATTAAGTGCATGAAGGCCGACACTTCTTACTATGTTTTGAACCATTCCTGTGACACTAGTTATAGATTCAGATGCTTCACTTCAGGTTTACTGTATCCCTTGGACCTTCTTATTGACGATGAAACACAGAAATTGCATCGGAATTAAATACAAAAGGCACAATGCCGACTTAGGTACATGAGGACCGACACTTCTTACTGACTATGTTTTGAATCATTCCTGTGACACTAGTTATAGATTCCGATGCTTCACTCCAGGTATACTGTATCCCTTGGACCATCTTATTGCCGATGAAACACAGAAATTGCATCGGAATTAAATACAAAAGGCACAATGCCGAATTAAGTGCATGAAGGCCGACACTTCTTACTATGTTTTGAACCATTCCTGTGACACTAGTTATAGATTCCGATGCTTCACTTCAGGTTTACTGTAACCCTTGGACCTTCTTATTGACGATGAAACACAGAAATTGCATCGGAATTAAATACAAAAGGCACAATGCCGACTTAAGTACAAAAAGACTGACTCTTCTTACTGACTATGTTATGAACCGTTCCTGTGACACTAGTTATAGATTCCGATGCTTCACTTCATTTTTACTATACCCCTCTGACCTTCTTATTGGCGATGAAACACTGAAATTGCATCGGAATTAAATAGAAAACCACAATGCCGACTTAAGTACAAGAAGACTGACTCTTCTTACTGTCTATGCTTTGAAGAATTCCTGTGGGACTAGTTATAGATTCCGATGTTTGACTTCAGTTTTACTGTATCCCTTGGACCTTCTTATTGACGATGAAACACAGAAATTGCATCGGTATTAAATACAAAAGGCACAATGCCGAATTAAGTACAAGAGACTGACTCTTCTTACTGACTATGTTTTGAACCATTCCTGTGACACTAGTTATAGAATCCGATGCTTCACTTCAGGTTTACTGAATCCCTCTGACCTTCTTGTTGACTATGAAACACAAAAATTCCATCGGAATTAAATACAAAAGGCACAATGCCGACTTAAGTACTGTCTATGTTTTGAACCGTTCCTGTGACACTAGTTACAGATTCCGATGCTTCACTCCAGGATTACTGTATCCCTTGGACCTTCTTATTGACGATGAAACACAGAAATTGCATCGGAATGAAATACAAAAGGGATATGGCCGACTTAAGGACAAGAAGACTGTCTCTTCTTACTGACTATGTTTTGAACCATTCCTGTGAAACTAGTTATAGATTCCGATGCTTCACTTCAGGTTTACTGTATCCCTTGGTCCTTCTTATTGACGATGAAACACAGAAATTGCATCGGAATTAAATGCAAAAAGCACAATGCCGACTTAAGTACATGAAGACCGACACTTTTTACTGACTACGTTTTGAACCATTCCTGTAACACTAGTTATAGATTCCGATGCTTCACTTCGGGTTTACTGTATCCCTTGGACCTGCTTATTGACGATGAAACACAGAAATTGCATCGGAATCAAATACAAAAGGCACAATGCCGACATAAGGACAAGAAGACAGACTCTTCCTACAGACCATTCCTGTGCCCCTAGTTATAGATTCCGACGCTTCACTTCAGGTTTTCTGTATCGTTTGGACCTTCTTATTGACGATGAAACACAGAAATTGCATCGGAATTAAATACAAAAGGCACAATGCCGAATTAAGTGCATGAAGGCCGACACTTCTTACTATGTTTTGAACCATTCCTGTGACACTAGTTATAGATTCCGATGCTTCACTTCAGGTTTACTGTATCCCTTGGACCTTCTTATTGACGATGAAACACAGAAATTGCATCGGAATTAAATACAAAAGGCACAATGCCGACTTAGGTACATGAGGACCGACACATCTTACTGACTATGTTTTGAATCATTCCTGTGACACTAGTTATAGATTCCGATGCTTCACTCCAGGTATACTGTATCCCTTGGACCATCTTATTGCCGATGAAACACAGAAATTGCATCGGAGTTAAATGCAAAAGGCACAATGCCGACTTAAGTACATGAAGACCGACACTTCTTACTGACTATGATTTGAACCATTCCTGTAACACAAGTTATAGATTCCGATGCTTCACTTCAGGTTTACTGTATCCCTAGGACCTTCTTATTGACGATGAAACACAGAAATTGCATCGGAATTAAATACAAAAGGCACAATGCCGACTTATGGACAAGAAGACTGACTCTTCCTACTGACCATTCCTGTGACACTAGTTATAGATTCCGATGCTTCACTTCAGGTTTACTGTATCCTTTGGACCTTCTTATTGATGATGAAACACAGAAATTGCATCGAAATCAAAAACAAAAGGCACAATGCCGACTTAAGTACAAGAAGACTGTATCTTCTTACTGTCTTTGTTTTGAACCATTCCTGTAACACTTGTTATAGATTCCGATGCTTGACTTCAGTTTTACTGTGTCCCTTCTACCTTCTTATTGACGATGAAACACAGAAATTGCATCGGAATTAAATACAAAAGGCACAATGCCGACTTAAGTACAAAAAGACTGACTCTTCTTACTGACTATGTTATGAACCGTTCCTGTGACACTAGTTATTGATTCCGATGCTTCACTTCATTTTTACTATACCCCTCTGACCTTCTTATTGGCGATGAAACACTGAAATTGCATCGGAATTAAATAGAAAACCACAATGCCGACTTAAGTACAAGAAGACTGACTCTTCATACTGTCTATGCTTTGAAGAATTCCTGTGGGACTAGTTATAGATTCCGATGTTTGACTTCAGTTTTACTGTATCCCTTGGACCTTCTTATTGACGATGAAACACAGAAATTGCATCGGTATTAAATACAAAAGGCACAATGCCGAATTAAGTACAAGAGACTGACTCTTCTTACTGACTATGTTTTGAACCATTCCTGTGACACTAGTTATAGAATCCGATGCTTCACTTCAGGTTTACTAAATCCCTCTGACCTTCTTGTTGACTATGAAACACAGAAATTCCATCGGAATTAAATACAAAAGGCACAATGCCGACTTAAGTACTGTCTATGTTTTGAACCATTCCTGTGACACTAGTTATAGATTCCGATGCTTCACTCCAGGATTACTGTATCCCTTGGACCTTCTTATTGACGATGAAACACAGAAATTTCATCGGAATTAAATACAAAAGGCACAATGCCGACTTAGGTACATGAAGACCGACACTTCTTACCGACTATGTTTTGAACCATTTCTGTGACACTAGTTATAGATTCCGATGCTTCACTCCAGCTATACTGTATCCCTTGGACCATCTTATTGCCGATGAAACACAGAAATTGCATCGGAATTAAATGCAAAAGGCACAATGCCGACTTAAGTACATGATGACCGACACTTCTTACTGACTATATTTTGAACCATTCCTGTAACACAAGTTATAGACTCCGATGCTTCACTTCAGGTTTACTGTATCCCTAGGACCTTCTTATTGACGATGAAACACAGAAATTGCATCGGAATTAAATACAAAAGGCACAATGCCGACTTATGGACAAGAAGACTGACTCTTCCTACTGACCACTCCTGTGACACTAGTTATAGATTCCGATGCTTCACTTCAGGTTTACTGTATCCCTTGGACCTTCTTATTGACGATGAAACACAGATATTGCATCGAAATCAAATACAAAAGGCACAATGCCGACTTAAGTACAAGAAGACTGTATCTTCTTACTGTCTTTGTTTTGAACCAATCCTGTGACAATAGTTATAGATTCCGATGCTTCACTTCAGGTTTACTGTATCCCTTGGACCTTCTTATTGACGATGAAACACAGAAATTGCATCGGAATTAAATACAAAAGGCACAATGCCGACTTAAGGACAAGAAGACTGACTCTTCCTACTGACCAGTCCTGTGACACTAGTTATAGATTCCGATGTTTCACTTCAGGTTTACTGTATCCCTTGGTATTTCTTATTGACGATGAAACACAGAAATTGCATCGGAATTAAATGCAAAAGGCACAATGCCGACTTCAGTACATGAAGACCGACACTCTTTACTGACTACGATTTGAACCATTCCTGTAAGACTAGTTATAGATTCCGATGCTTCACTTCAGGTTTACTGTATCTATAGGACCTTCTTATTGACGATGAAACACAGAAATTGCATCGGAATTAAATACAAAAGGCACAATGCCGACTTAAGGACAAGAAGACAGACTCTTCCTACAGACCATTCCTGTGCCCCCAGTTATAGATTCCGACGCTTCACTTCAGGTTTTCTGTATCCCTTGGACCTTCTTATTGACGATGAAACACAGAAATTGCATCGGAATTAAATACAAAAGGCACAATGCCCAATTAAGTACATGAAGGCAGACACATCTTACTGACTATGTTTTGAACCATTCCTGTGACACTAGTTATAGATTCAGATGCTTCACTTCAGGTTTACTGTATCCCTTGGACCTTCTTATTGACGATGAAACACAGAAATTGCATCGAAATCAAATACAAAAGGCAAACATGCCGACTTAAGTACAAGAAGACTTTATCTTCTTACTGTCTTTGTTTTGAACCATTCCTGTAACACTTGTTATAGATTCCGATGCTTGACTTCAGTTTTACTGTGTCCCTTCTACCTTCTTATTGACGATGAAACACAGAAATTGCATCGGAATTAAATACAAAAGGCACAATGCCGACTTAAGTACAAAAAGACTGACTCTTCTTACTGACTATGTTATGAACCGTTCCTGTGACACTAGTTATAGATTCCGATGCTTCACTTCATTTTTACTATACCCCTCTGACCTTCTTATTGGCGATGAAACACTGAAATTGCATCGGAATTAAATAGAAAACCACAATGCCGACTTAAGTACAAGAAGACTGACTCTTCATACTGTCTATGCTTTGAAGAATTCCTGTGGGACTAGTTATAGATTCCGATGTTTGACTTCAGTTTTACTGTATCCCTTGGACCTTCTTATTGACGATGAAACACAGAAATTGCATCGGTATTAAATACAAAAGGCACAATGCCGAATTAAGTACAAGAGACTGACTCTTCTTACTGACTATGTTTTGAACCATTCCTGTGACACTAGTTATAGAAACCGATGCTTCACTTCAGGTTTACTAAATCCCTCTGACCTTCTTGTTGACTATGAAACACAGAAATTCCATCGGAATTAAATACAAAAGGCACAATGCCGACTTAAGTACTGTCTATGTTTTGAACCATTCCTGTGACACTAGTTATAGATTCCGATGCTTCACTCCAGGATTACTGTATCCCTTGGACCTTCTTATTGACGATGAAACACAGAAATTGCATCGGAATGAAATACAAAAGGGATATGGCCGACTTAAGGACAAGAAGACTGTCTCTTCTTACTGACTATGTTTTGAACCATTCCTGTGAAACTAGTTATAGATTCCGATGCTTCACTTCAGGTTTACTGTATCCCTTGGTCCTTCTTATTGACGATGAAACACAGAAATTGCATCGGAATTAAATGCAAAAAGCACAATGCCGACTTAAGTACATGAAGACCGACACTTTTTACTGACTACGTTTTGAACCATTCCTGTAACACTAGTTATAGATTCCGATGCTTCACTTCGGGTTTACTGTATCCCTTGGACCTGCTTATTGACGATGAAACACAGAAATTGCATCGGAATCAAATACAAAAGGCACAATGCCGACATAAGGACAAGAAGACAGACTCTTCCTACAGACCATTCCTGTGCCCCTAGTTATAGATTCCGACGCTTCACTTCAGGTTTTCTGTATCGTTTGGACCTTCTTATTGACGATGAAACACAGAAATTGCATCGGAATTTAATACAAAAGGCACAATGCCGAATTAAGTGCATGAAGGCCGACACTTCTTACTATGTTTTGAACCATTCCTGTGACACTAGTTATAGATTCAGATGCTTCACTTCAGGTTTACTGTATCCCTTGGACCTTCTTATTGACGATGAAACACAGAAATTGCATCGGAATTAAATACAAAAGGCACAATGCCGACTTAGGTACATGAGGACCGACACTTCTTACTGACTATGTTTTGAATCATTCCTGTGACACTAGTTATAGATTCCGATGCTTCACTCCAGGTATACTGTATCCCTTGGACCATCTTATTGCCGATGAAACACAGAAATTGCATCGGAATTAAATACAAAAGGCACAATGCCGAATTAAGTGCATGAAGGCCGACACTTCTTACTATGTTTTGAACCATTCCTGTGACACTAGTTATAGATTCCGATGCTTCACTTCAGGTTTACTGTATCCCTTGGACCTTCTTATTGACGATGAAACACAGAAATTGCATCGGAATTAAATACAAAAGGCACAATGCCGACTTAAGTACAAAAAGACTGACTCTTCTTACTGACTATGTTATGAACCGTTCCTGTGACACTAGTTATAGATTCCGATGCTTCACTTCATTTTTACTATACCCCTCTGACCTTCTTATTGGCGATGAAACACTGAAATTGCATCGGAATTAAATAGAAAACCACAATGCCGACTTAAGTACAAGAAGACTGACTCTTCTTACTGTCTATGCTTTGAAGAATTCCTGTGGGACTAGTTATAGATTCCGATGTTTGACTTCAGTTTTACTGTATCCCTTGGACCTTCTTATTGACGATGAAACACAGAAATTGCATCGGTATTAAATACAAAAGGCACAATGCCGAATTAAGTACAAGAGACTGACTCTTCTTACTGACTATGTTTTGAACCATTCCTGTGACACTAGTTATAGAATCCGATGCTTCACTTCAGGTTTACTGAATCCCTCTGACCTTCTTGTTGACTATGAAACACAAAAATTCCATCGGAATTAAATACAAAAGGCACAATGCCGACTTAAGTACTGTCTATGTTTTGAACCATTCCTGTGACACTAGTTACAGATTCCGATGCTTCACTCCAGGATTACTGTATCCCTTGGACCTTCTTATTGACGATGAAACACAGAAATTGCATCGGAATGAAATACAAAAGGGATATGGCCGACTTAAGGACAAGAAGACTGTCTCTTCTTACTGACTATGTTTTGAACCATTCCTGTGAAACTAGTTATAGATTCCGATGCTTCACTTCAGGTTTACTGTATCCCTTGGTCCTTCTTATTGACGATGAAACACAGAAATTGCATCGGAATTAAATGCAAAAAGCACAATGCCGACTTAAGTACATGAAGACCGACACTTTTTACTGACTACGTTTTGAACCATTCCTGTAACACTAGTTATAGATTCCGATGCTTCACTTCGGGTTTACTGTATCCCTTGGACCTGCTTATTGACGATGAAACACAGAAATTGCATCGGAATCAAATACAAAAGGCACAATGCCGACATATGGACAAGAAGACAGACTCTTCCTACAGACCATTCCTGTGCCCCTAGTTATAGATTCCGACGCTTCACTTCAGGTTTTCTGTATCGTTTGGACCTTCTTATTGACGATGAAACACAGAAATTGCATCGGAATTAAATACAAAAGGCACAATGCCGAATTAAGTGCATGAAGGCCGACACTTCTTACTATGTTTTGAACCATTCCTGTGACACTAGTTATAGATTCCGATGCTTCACTTCAGGTTTACTGTATCCCTTGGACCTTCTTATTGACGATGAAACACAGAAATTGCATCGGAATTAAATACAAAAGTTACAATGCCGACTTAGGTACATGAGGACCGACACTTCTTACTGACTATGTTTTGAATCATTCCTGTGACACTAGTTATAGATTCCGATGCTTCACTCCAGGTATACTGTATCCCTTGGACCATCTTATTGCCGATGAAACACAGAAATTGCATCGGAATTAAATGCAAAAGGCACAATGCCGACTTAAGTACATGAAGACCGACACTTCTTACTGACTATGATTTGAACCATTCCTGTAACACAAGTTATAGATTCCGATGCTTCACTTCAGGTTTACTGTATCCCTAGGACCTTCTTATTGACGATGAAACACAGAAATTGCATCGGAATTAAATACAAAAGGCACAATGCCGACTTATGGACAAGAAGACTGACTCTTCCTACTGACCATTCCTGTGACACTAGTTATAGATTCCGATGCTTCACTTCAGGTTTACTGTATCCTTTGGACCTTCTTATTGATGATGAAACACAGAAATTGCATCGAAATCAAAAACAAAAGGCACAATGCCGACTTAAGTACAAGAAGACTGTATCTTCTTACTGTCTTTGTTTTGAACCAATCCTGTGACACTAGTTATAGATTCCGATGCTTGACTTCAGTTTTACTGTATCCCTTGGACCTTCTTATTAACGATGAAACACAGAAATTGCATCGGAATTAATTACAAAAGGCACAATGCCGATTTAAGTACAAGTGACTGACTCTTCTTACTGACCATGTTTTGAACCATTCCTATGACACTTAATATAGATTCCGATGCTTCACTTCAGGTTTACTGTATCCCTTGGACGTTCTTATTGACGATGAAACGCAGAAATTGCATCGGAATTAAATGCAAAAGGCACAATGCCGACTTAAGTACATGAAGACCGACACTTTTTACTGACTACGTTTTGGACCATTCCTGTAACACTAGTTATAGATTCCGATGCGTCACTTCAGGTTTACTGTATCCCTTGGACCTTCTTATTGACTATGAAACACAGAAATTGCATCGGAATTAAATGCAAAAGGCACAATGCCGACTTAAGTACATGAAGACCGACACTTCTTACTGACTATGTTTTGAACCATTCCTGTAACACAAATTATAAATTCCGATGCTTCACTTCAGGTTTACTGTATCCCTAGGACCTTCTTATTGACGATGAAACACAGAAATTGCATCGGAATTAAATACAAAAGGCACAATGCCGACTTATGGACAAGAAGACTGACTCTTCCTACTGACCATACCTGTGACACTAGTTATAGATTCCGATGCTTCACTTCAGGTTTACTGTATCCCTTGGACCTTCTTATTGACGATGAAGCACAGAAATTGCATCGAAATCAAATTCAAAAGGCACAATGCCGACTTAAGTACAAGAAGACTGTATCTTCTTACTGTCTTTGTTTTGAACCAATCCTGTGACACTAGTTATAGATTCCGATGCTTGACTTCAGTTTTACTGTATCCCTTAGACCTTCTTATTGACGATGAAACACAGAAATTGCATCGGAAATAATTACAAAAGTCACAATGGCGATTTAAGTACAAGTGACAGACTCTTCTTACTGACCATGTTTTGAACCATTCCTATGACACTTAATATAGATTCCGATGCTTCACTTCAGGTTTACTGTATCCTTTGGACGTTCTTATTGACGATGAAACACAGAAATTGCATGGGAATTAAATACAAAAGGCACAATGCCGACTTAAGTACAAGAAGACTGACTCTTCCTACAGTCTAAGCTTTGAACCATTCCTGTGACACTGGTTACAGATTCCGATGTTTGTCTTCAATTTTACTGTATCCCTTGGACCTTCTTATTGACGATGAAACACAGAGATTGCATCGGAATTAAATACAAAAGGCACAATGCCGACTTAAGTACAAAAGACTGACTCTTCTTACTGACTATGTTTTGAACCATTCCTGTGACACTAGTTATAGATTCCGATGCTTCACTTCAGGTTTACTGTATCCCTTGGACCTACTTATTGACGATGAAACACAGAAATTGCATAGGAATTAAATACAAAAGGCACAATGCCGACTTAAGGACAAGAAGACTGACTCTTCCTACTGACCAGTCCTGTGACAATAGTTATAGATTCCGATGCTTCACTTCAGGTTTACTGTATCCCTTGGTCCTTCTTATTGACGATGGAACACAGAAACTGCATCGGAATTAATTGCAAAAGGCACAATGCCGACTTAAGTACATGAAGACCGACACATTTTACTGACTACGTTTTGAACCATTCCTGTAACACTAGTTCTAGATTCCGATGCTTCACTTCAGGTTTACTGTATCCCTAGGACCTTCTTATTGACGATGAAACACAGAAATTGCATCGGAATTAAATACAAAAGGCACAATGCCGACTTAAGGACAAGAAGACAGACTCTTCCAACAGACCATTCCTGTGCCCCCAGTTATAGATTCCGACGCTTCACTTCAGGTTTTCTGTATCCCTTGGACCTTCTTATTGACGATGAAACACAGAAATTGCATCGGAATTAAATACAAAAAAAAACAATGCCGAATTAAGTACATGAAGGCAGACACATCTTACTGACTATGTTTTGAACCATTCCTGTGACACTAGTTATAGATTCCGATGCTTCACTTCAGGTTTACTGTATCTCTTGGACCTTCTTATTGACGATGAAACACAGAAATTGCATCGGAATTAAATACAAAAGGCACAATGCCAACTTAGGTACATGAAGACCGACACTTCTTACTGACTATGTTTTGAACCATTCCTGTGACACTAGTTGTAGATTCCGATGCTTCACTCCAGGTATACTGTATCCCTTGGACCATCTTATTGCCGATGAAACACAGAAATTGCATCGGAATTAAATGCAAAAGGCACAATGCCGACTTAAGTACATGAAGACCGACACTTTTTACTGACTACGTTTTGAACCATTCCTGTAACACTAGTTATAGATTCCGATGCTTCACTTCGGGTTTACTGTATCCCTTGGACCTGCTTATTGACGATGAAACACAGAAATTGCATCGGAATCAAATACAAAAGGCACAATGCCGACTTAAGGACAAGAAGACAGACTCTTCCTACAGACCATTCCTGTGCCCCTAGTTATAGATTCCGACGCTTCACTTCAGGTTTTCAGTATCGCTCGGACCTTCTTATTGACGATGAAACACAGAAATTGCATCGGAATTGAATACAAAAGGCACAATGCCGAATTAAGTGCATGAAGGCCAACACTTCTTACTATGTTTTGAACCATTCCTGTGACACTAGTTATAGATTCCGATGCTTCACTTCAGGTTTACTGTATCCCTTGGACCTTCTTATTGACGATGAAACAGAGAAATTGCATCGGAATTAAATACAAAAGGCACAATGCCGACTTAGGTACATGAAGACCGACACTTCTTACTGACTATGTTTTGAATCATTCCTGTGACACAAGTTATAGATTCCGATGCTTCACTTCAGGTTTACTGTATCCCTAGGACCTTCTTATTGACGATGAAACACAGAAATTGCATCGGAATTAAATACAAAAGGCACAATGCCGACTTATGGACAAGAAGACTGACTCTTCCTACTGACCATTCCTGTGACACTAGTTATAGATTCCGATGCTTCACTTCAGGTTTACTGTATCCCTTGGACCTTCTTATTGACGATGAAACACAGAAATTGCATCGAAATCAAATACAAAAGGCACAATGCCGACTTAAGTACAAGAAGACTGTATCTTCTTACTGTCTTTGTTTTGAACCAATCCTGTGACACTAGTTATAGATTCCGATGCTTGACTTCAGTTTTACTGTATCCCTTGGACCTTCTTATTGACGATGAAACACAGAAATTGCATCGGAATTAATTACAAAAGGCACAATGCCGATTTAAGTA
Organism: Schistocerca americana; assembly: GCF_021461395.2. Lineage (NCBI taxonomy): Eukaryota > Metazoa > Arthropoda > Insecta > Orthoptera > Acrididae > Schistocerca > Schistocerca americana. The sequence continues at coordinate 31,075,447 of NC_060125.1, forward strand.
CAAGTGACTGACTCTTCTTACTGACCATGTTTTGAACCATTCCTATGACACTTAATATAGATTCCGATGCTTCACTTCAGGTTTACTGTATCCCTTGGACGTTCTTATTGACGATGAAACACAGAAATTGCATCGGAATTAAATGCAAAAGGCACAATGCCGACTTAAGTACATGAAGACCGACACTTTTTACTGACTACGTTTTGAACCATTCCTGTAACACTAGTTATAGATTCCGATGCGTCACTTCAGGTTTACTGTATCCCTTGGACCTTCTTATTGACGATGAAACACAGAAATTGCATCGGAATTAAATACAAAAGGCACAATGCCGACTTAAGGACAAGAAGACAGACTCTTCCTACAGACCATTCCTGTGCCCCTAGTTATAGATTCCGACGCTTCACTTCAGGTTTTCTGTATCGTTTGGACCTTCTTATTGACGATGAAACACAGAAATTGCATCGGAATTAAATACAAAAGGCACAATGCCGAATTAAGTGCATGAAGGCCGACACTTCTTACTATGTTTTGAACCATTCCTGTGACACTAGTTATAGATTCCGATGCTTCACTTCAGGTTTACTGTATCCCTTGGACCTTCTTATTGACGATGAAACACAGAAATTGCATCGGAATTAAATACAAAAGGCACAATGCCGACTTAGGTACATGAGGACCGACACTTCTTACTGACTATGTTTTGGATCATTCGTGTGACACTAGTTATAGATTCCGATGCTTCACTCCAGGTATACTGTATCCCTTGGACCATCTTATTGCCGATGAAACACAGAAATTGCATCGGAATTAAATGCAAAAGGCACAATGCCGACTTAAGTACATGAAGACCGACACTTCTTACTGACTATGATTTGAACCATTCCTGTAACACAAGTTATAGATTCCGATGCTTCACTTCAGGTTTACTGTATCCCTAGGACCTTCTTATTGACGATGAAACACAGAAATTGCATCGGAATTAAATACAAAAGGAACAATGCCGACTTATGGACAAGAAGACTGACTCTTCCTACTGACCATTCCTGTGACACTAGTTATAGATTCCGATGCTTCACTTCAGGTTTACTGTATCCCTTGGACCTTCTTATTGATGATGAAACACAGAAATTGCATCGAAATCAAATACAAAAGGCACAATGCCGACTTAAGTACAAGAAGACTGTATCTTCTTACTGTCTTTGTTTTGAACCAATCCTGTGACACTAGTTATAGATTCCGATGCTTGACTTCAGTTTTACTGTATCCCTTGGACCTTCTTATTAACGATGAAACACAGAAATTGCATCGGAATTAATTACAAAAGGCACAATGCCGATTTAAGTACAAGTGACTGACTCTTCTTACTGACCATGTTTTGAACCATTCCTATGACACTTAATATAGATTCCGATGCTTCACTTCAGGTTTACTGTATCCCTTGGACGTTTTTATTGACGATGAAACGCAGAAATTGCATCGGAATTAAATGCAAAAGGCACAATGCCGACTTAAGTACATGAAGACCGACACTTTTTACTGACTACGTTTTGGACCATTCCTGTAACACTAGTTATAGATTCCGATGCGTCACTTCAGGTTTACTGTATCCCTTGGACCTTCTTATTGACGATGAAACACAGAAATTGCATCGGAATTAAATACAAAAGGCACAATGCCGACTTAAGGACAAGAAGACAGACTCTTCCAACAGACCATTCCTGTGCCCCCAGTTATAGATTCCGACGCTTCACTTCAGGTTTTCTGTATCCCTTGGACCTTCTTATTGACGATGAAACACAGAAATTGCATCGGAATTAAATACAAAAAAAACAATGCCGAATTAAGTACATGAAGGCAGACACATCTTACTGACTATGTTTTGAACCATTCCTGTGACACTAGTTATAGATTCCGATGCTTCACTTCAGGTTTACTGTATCTCTTGGACCTTCTTATTGACGATGAAACACAGAAATTGCATCGGAATTAAATACAAAAGGCACAATGCCGACTTAGGTACATGAAGACCGACACTTCTTACTGACTATGTTTTGAACCATTCCTGTGACACTAGTTGTAGATTCCGATGCTTCACTCCAGGTATACTGTATCCCTTGGACCATCTTATTGCCGATGAAACACAGAAATTGCATCGGAATTAAATGCAAAAGGCACAATGCCGACTTAAGTACATGAAGACCGACACTTTTTACTGACTACGTTTTGAACCATTCCTGTAACACTAGTTATAGATTCCGATGCTTCACTTCGGGTTTACTGTATCCCTTGGACTTGCTTATTGACGATGAAACACAGAAAATGCATCGGAATCAAATACAAAAGGCACAATGCCGACTTAAGGACAAGAAGACAGACTCTTCCTACAGACCATTCCTGTGCCCCTAGTTATAGATTCCGACGCTTCACTTCAGGTTTTCAGTATCGCTCGGACCTTCTTATTGACGATGAAACACAGAAATTGCATCGGAATTGAATACAAAAGGCACAATGCCGAATTAAGTGCATGAAGGCCAACACTTCTTACTATGTTTTGAACCATTCCTGTGACACTAGTTATAGATTCCGATGCTTCACTTCAGGTTTACTGTATCCCTTGGACCTTCTTATTGACGATGAAACAGAGAAATTGCATCGGAATTAAATACAAAAGGCACAATGCCGACTTAGGTACATGAAGACCGACACTTCTTACTGACTATGTTTTGAATCATTCCTGTGACACTAGTTATAGATTCCGATGCTTCACTCCAGGTATACTGTATCCCTTGGACCATCTTATTGCCGATGAAACACAGAAATTGCATCGGAATTAAATGCAAAAGGCACAATGCCGACTTAAGTACATGAAGACCGACACTTCTTACTGACTATGATTTGAACCATTCCTGTAACACAAGTTATAGATTCCGATGCTTCACTTCAGGTTTACTGAATCCCTAGGACCTTCTTATTGACGATGAAACACAGAAATTGCATCGGAATTAAATACAAAAGGCACAATGCCGACTTATGGACAAGAAGACTGACTCTTCCTACTGACCATTCCTGTGACACTAGTTATAGATTCCGATGCTTCACTTCAGGTTTACTGTATCCCTTGGACCTTCTTATTGACGATGAAACACAGAAATTGCATCGAAATCAAATACAAAAGGCACAATGCCGACTTAAGTACAAGAAGACTGTATCTTCTTACTGTCTTTGTTTTGAACCAATCCTGTGACACTAGTTATAGATTCCGATGCTTGACTTCAGTTTTACTGTATCCCTTGGACCTTCGTATTGACGATGAAACACAGAAATTGCATCGGAATTAATTACAAAAGGCACAATGCCGATTTAAGTACAAGTGACTGACTCTTCTTACTGACCATGTTTTGAACCATTCCTATGACACTTAATATAGATTCCGATGCTTCACTTCAGGTTTACTGTATCCCTTGGACGTTCTTATTGACGATGAAACACAGAAATTGCATCGGAATTAAATGCAAAAGGCACAATGCCGACTTAAGTACATGAAGACCGACACTTTTTACTGACTACGTTTTGAACCATTCCTGTAACACTAGTTATAGATTCCGATGCGTCACTTCAGGTTTACTGTATCCCTTGGACCTTCTTATTGACGATGAAACACAGAAATTGCATCGGAATTAAATACAAAAGGCACAATGCCGACTTAAGGACAAGAAGACAGACTCTTCCTACAGACCATTCCTGTGCCCCTAGTTATAGATTCCGACGCTTCACTTCAGGTTTTCCCTATCGTTTGGACCTTCTTATTGACGATGAAACACAGAAATTGCATCGGAATTAAATACAAAAGGCACAATGCCGAATTAAGTGCATGAAGGCCGACACTTCTTACTATGTTTTGAACCATTCCTGTGACACTAGTTATAGATTCCGATGCTTCACTTCAGGTTTACTGTATCCCTTGGACCTTCTTATTGACGATGAAACACAGAAATTGCATCGGAATTAAATACAAAAGGCACAATGCCGACTTAGGTACATGAGGACCGACACTTCTTACTGACTATGTTTTGAATCATTCCTGTGACACTAGTTATAGATTCCGATGCTTCACTCCAGGTATACTGTATCCCTTGGACCATCTTATTGCCGATGAAACACAGAAATTGCATCGGAATTAAATGCAAAAGGCACAATGCCGACTTAAGTACATGAAGACCGACACTTCTTACTGACTATGATTTGAACCATTCCTGTAACACAAGTTATAGATTCCGATGCTTCACTTCAGGTTTACTGTATCCCTTGGACCTTCTTATTGACGATGAAACACAGAAATTGCATCGGATTTAAATACAAAAGGCACAATGCCGACTTATGGACAAGAAGACTGACTCTTCCTACTGACCATTCCTGTGACACTAGTTATAGATTCCGATGCTTCACTTCAGGTTTACTGTATCCCTTGGACCTTCTTATTGATGATGAAACACAGAAATTGCATCGAAATCAAATACAAAAGGCACAATGCCGACTTAAGTACAAGAAGACTGTATCTTCTTACTGTCTTTGTTTTGAACCAATCCTGTGACACTAGTTATAGATTCCGATGCTTGACTTCAGTTTTACTGTATCCCTTGGACCTTCTTATTAACGATGAAACACAGAAATTGCAACGGAATTAATTACAAAAGGCGCAATGCCGATTTAAGTACAAGTGACTGACTCTTCTTACTGACCATGTTTTGAACCATTCCTATGTCACTTAATATAGATTCCGATGCTTCACTTCAGGTTTACTGTATCCCTTGGACGTTCTTATTGACGATGAAACGCAGAAATTGCATCGGAATTAAATGCAAAAGGCACAATGCCGACTTAAGTACATGAAGACCGACACTTTTTACTGACTACGTTTTGGACCATTCCTGTAACACTAGTTATAGATTCCGATGCGTCACTTCAGGTTTACTGTATCCCTTGGACCTTCTTATTGACGATGAAACACAGAAATTGCATCGGAATTAAATGCAAAAGGCACAATGCCGACTTAAGTACATGAAGACCGACACTTCTTACTGACTATGTTTGAACCATTCCTGTAACACAAGTTATAGATTCCGATGCTTCACTTCAGGTTTACTGTATCCCTAGGACCTTCTTATTGACGATGAAACACAGAAATTGCATCGGAATTAAATACAAAAGGCACAATGCCGACTTATGGACAAGAAGACTGACTCTTCCTACTGACCATACCTGTGACACTAGTTATAGATTCCGATGCTTCACTTCAGGTTTACTGTATCCCTTGGACCTTCTTATTGACGATGAAACACAGAAATTGCATCGAAATCAAATTCAAAAGGCACAATGCCGACTTAAGGACAAGAAGACAGACTCTTCCAACAGACCATTCCTGTGCCCCCAGTTATAGATTCCGACGCTTCACTTCAGGTTTACTGTATCCCTTGGACGTTCTTATTGACGATGAAACACAGAAATTGCATCGGAATTAAATACAAAAGGCACAATGCCGACTTAAGTACAAGAAGACTGACTCTTCCTACAGTCTAAGTTTTGAACCATTCCTGTGACACTAGTTACAGATTCCGATGTTTGTCTTCAATTTTACTGTATCCCTTGGACCTTCTTATTGACGATGAAACACAGACATTGCATCGGAATTAAATACAAAAGGCACAATGCCGACTTAAGTACAAAAGACTGACTCTTCTTACTGACTATGTTTTGAACCATTCCTGTGACACTAGTTATAGATTCCGATGCTTCACTTCAGGTTTACTGTATCCCTTGGACCTACTTATTGACGATGAAACACAGAAATTGCATAGGAATTAAATACAAAAGGCACAATGCCGACTTAAGGACAAGAAGACTGACTCTTCCTACTGACCAGTCCTGTGACAATAGTTATAGATTCCGATGCTTCACTTCAGGTTTACTGTATCCCTTGGTCCTTCTTATTGACGATGTAACACAGAAACTGCATCGGAATTAATTGCAAAAGGCACAATGCCGACTTAAGTACATGAAGACCGACACATTTTACTAACTACGTTTTGAACCATTCCTGTAACACTAGTTCTAGATTCCGATGCTTCACTTCAGGTTTACTGTATCCCTTGGACCTTCTTATTGACGATGAAACACAGAAATTGCATCGAAATCAAATACAAAAGGCTCAATGCCGACTTAAGTACAAGAAGACTGTATCTTCTTACTGTCTTTGTTTTGAACCAATCCTGTGACACTAGTTATAGATTCCGATGCTTGACTTCAGTTTTACTGTATCCCTTGGACCTTCTTATTGACGATGAAACACAGAAATTGCATCGGAATTAATTACAAAAGGCACAATGCCGATTTAAGTACAAGTGACTGACTCTTCTTCCTGACCAAGGTTTGAACCATTCCTATGACACTTAATATAGATTCCGATGCTTCACTTCAGGTTTACTGTATCCCTTGGACGTTCTTATTGACGATGAAACACAGAAATTGCATCGGAATTAAATGCAAAAGGCACAATGCCGACTTAAGTACATGAAGACCGACACTTTTTACTGACTACGTTTTGAACAATTCCTGTAACACTAGTTATAGATTCCGATGCGTCACTTCAGGTTTACTGTATCCCTTGGACCTTCTTATTGACGATGAAACACAGAAATTGCATCGGAATTAAATGCAAAAGGCACAATGCCGACTTAAGTACATGAAGACCGACACTTCTTACTGACTATGTTTTGAACCATTCCTGTAACACAAGTTATAGATTCCGATGCTTCACTTCAGGTTTACTGTATCCCTTGGACCTCCTTATTGACGATGAAACACAGAAATTGCATCGGAATTAAATACAAAAGGCACAATGCCGACTTAAGTACAAGAAGACTGACTCTTCCTACAGTCTAAGTTTTGAACCATTCCTGTGACACTAGTTACAGATTCCGATGTTTGTCTTCAATTTTACTGTATCCCTTGGACCTTCTTATTGACGATGAAACACAGAGATTGCATCGGAATTAAATACAAAAGGCACAATGCCGACTTAAGTAAAAGAGACTGACTCTTCTTACTGACTATGTTTTGAACCATTCCTGCGACACTAGTTATAGATTCCGATGCTTCACTTCAGGTTTACTGTATCCCTTGGACCTACTTATTGACGATGAAACACAGAAATTGCATCGGAATTAAATACAAAAGGCACAATGCCGACTTAAGGACAAGAAGACTGACTCTTCCTACTGACCAGTCCTGTGACACTAGTTATAGATTCCGATGCTTCACTTCAGGTTTACTGTATCCCTTGGTCCTTCATATTGACGATGAAACACAGAAACTGCATCGGAATTAAATGCAAAAGGCACAATGCCGACTTAAGTACATGAAGACCGACACATTTTACTGACTACGTTTTGAACCATTCCTGTAACACTAGTTATAGATTCCGATGCTTCACTTCAGGTTTACTGTATCCCTAGGACCTTCTTATTGACGATGAAACACAGAAATTGCATCGGAATTAAATACAAAAGGCACAATGCCGACTTAAGGACAAGAAGACAGACTCTTCCTACAGACCATTCCTGTGCCCCCAGTTACAGATTCCGACGCTTCACTTCAGGTTTTCTGTATCCCTTGGACCTTCTTATTGACGATGAAACACAGAAATTGCATCGGAATTAAATACAAAAAGAACAATGCCGAATTAAGTACATGAAGGCAGACACATCTTACCGACTATGTTTTGAACCAATCCTGTGACACTAGTTATAGGTTCCGATGCTTCACTTCAGGTTTACTGTATCTCTTGGACATTCTTATTGACGATGAAACACAGAAATTGCATCGGAATTAAATACAAAAGGCACAATGCCGACTTAGGTACATGAAGACCGACACTTCTTACTGACCATGTTTTGAACCATTCCTGTGACACTAGTTATAGATTCCGATGCTTCACTCCAGGTATACTGTATCCCTTGGACCAACTTATTGCCGATGAAACACAGAAATTGCATCGGAATTAAATGCAAAAGGCACAATGCCGACTTAAGTACATGAAGACTGACACTTCTTACTGACTATGTTTTGAACCATTCCTGTAACACAAGTTATAGATTCCGATGCTTCACTTCAGGTTTACCGTATCCCTTGGACCTTCTTATTGACGATGAAACACAGAAATTGCATCGAAATCAAATACAAAAGGCAAACATGCCGACTTAAGTAGAAGAAGACTGTATCTTCTTACTGTCTTTGTTTTGAACCAATCCTGTGACACTTGTTATAGATTCCGACGCTTGACTTCAATTTCACTGTGTCCCTTGGACCTTCTTATTGACAATGAAACACAGAAATTGCATCGGAATTAAATACAAAAGGCACAATGCCGATTTAAGTACAAGAGACTGACTATTCTTACTGACCATGCTTTGAACCATTCCTATGACACTTAATATAGATTCCGATTCTTCACTTCAGGTTTACTGTATCCCTTGGACGTTCTTATTGACGATGAAACACAGAAATTGCACCGGAATTAAATACAAAAGGCACAATGCCGACTTAAGTACAAGAAGACTGACTCTTCCTACAGTCTAAGATTTGAACCATTCCTGTGACACTAGTTATAGATTCCGATGCTTCATTTCAGGTTTACTGTATAAGTACAAGAAGACAGACTATTCTTACTGTCTATGTTTTGAACCAATCCTGTGACACTAGTTAGAGATTCCGATGCTTCACTTCAGGTTTACTGCATCCCTTGGACCTTCTTATTGACGATGAAACACAGAAATTGCATCGGAAATAAATACAAAAGGCACAATGCCGACTTAAGTACAAAAAGACTGACTCTTATTACTGACTATGTTATGAACCGTTCCTGTGACACTAGTTATAGATTCCGATGCTTCACTTCAGGTTTACTGTATCCCTCTGACCTTCTTATTGATGATGAAACACAGAAATTGCATCGGAATTAAATACAAAATGCACAATGCCGACTAAAGTACAAGAAGACTGACTCTTCTTACTGACTATGTTTTGAACCATTCCTGTGACACTAGTTATAGATTCCGATGCTTCACTTCATTTTTACTGTACCCCTCTGACCTTCTTATTGGCGATGAAACACTGAAATTGCATCGGAATTAAATAGAAAACCACAATGCCGACTTAAGTACAAGAAGACTGTCTCTTCTTACTGTCTATGATTTGAAGAATTCCGGTGGGACTAGTTACAGATTCCGATGTTTGACTTCAGTTTTACTGTATCCCTTGGACCTTCTTATTGACGATGAAACACAGAAATTGCATCGGTATTAAATACAAAAGGCACAATGCCGAATTAAGTACAAGTGACTGACTCTTCTTACTGACTATGTTTTGAACCATTCCTGTGACACTAGTTATAGATTCCGATGCTTCACTTCAGGTTTACTGAATCCCTCTGACCTTCTTGTTGACTATGAAACACAGAAATTCCATCGGAATTAAATACAAAAGGCACAATGCCGACTTAAGTACTGTCTATGTTTTGAAACATTCCTGTGACACTAGTTATAGATTCCGATGCTTCACTCCAGGATTACTGTATCCCTTGGACCTTCTTATTGACGATGAAACACAGAAATTGCATCGGAATGAAATACAAAAGGGATAAGGCCGACTTAAGGACAAGAAGACTGTCTCTTCTTACTGACTATGTTTTGAACCATTCCTGTGAAACTAGTTATAGATTCCGATGCTTCACTTCAGGTTTACTGTATCCCTTGGGCCTTCTTATTGACGATGAAACACAGAAATTGCATCGGAATTAAATACAAAAGGCACAATGCCGACTTAAGGACAAGAAGACTGACTCTTCCTACTGACCAGTCCTGTGACACTAGTTATAGATTCCGATGCTTCACTTCAGGTTTACTGTATCCCTTGGTCCTTCATATTGACGATGAAACACAGAAATTGCATCGGAATGAAATACAAAAAGCACAATGCCGACTTAAGTACATGAAGACCGACACTTTTTACTGACTACGTTTTGAACCATTCCTGTAACACTAGTTATAGATTCCGATGCTTCACTTCGGGTTTACTGTATCCCTTGGACCTGCTTATTGACGATGAAACACAGAAGTTGCATCGGAATCAAATACAAAAGGCACAATGCCGACTTAAGGACAAGAAGATAGACTCTCCCTACAGACCATTCCTGTGTCCCTAGTTATAGATTCCGACGCTTCACTTCAGGTTTTCTGTATCCCTCGGACCTTCTTATTGACCACGAAACACAGAAATTGCATCGGAATTAAATACAAAAGGCACAATGCCGAATTAAGTACATGAAGGCCGACACTTCTTACTATGTTTTGAACCGTTCCTGATCACTAGTTATAGATTCCGATGCTTTACTTCAGGTTTACTGTATCCCTTGGCCCTTCATATTGACGATTAAAAACAGAAATTGCATCGGAATTAAATACAAAAGGCAAAATGCCGACTTAGGTACATGAAGACCGACACTTCTTACTGACTATGATTTGAACCATTCCTGTGACACTAGTTATAGATTCCGATGCTTCACTCCAGGTATACTGTATCCCTTGGACCATCTTATTGCCGATGGAACACAGAAATTGCATCGGATTTAAATGCAAAAGGCACAATGCCGACTTAAGTACATGAAGACCGACACTTCTTACTGACTATGTTTTGAACCATACCTGTAACACAAGTTATAGATTACGATGCTTCACTTCAGGTTTACTGTATCCCTTGGACCTTCTTATTGACGATGAATCACAGAAATTGCATCGGAATTAATTACAAAAGGCACAATGCCGATTTAAGTACAAGTGACTGACTCTTCTTACTGACCATGTTTTGAACCATTCCTATGACACTTAATGCAGATTCCGATGCTTCACTTCAGGTTTACTGTATCCCTGGGACGTTCTTATTGACGATGAAACACAGAAATTGCATCGGAATTAAATGCAAAAGGAACAATGCCGACTTAAGTACATGAAGACCGACACTTCTTACTGACTATGTTTTGAACCATACCTGTAACACAAGTTATAGATTACGATGCTTCACTTCAGGTTTACTGTATCCCTTGGACCTTCTTATTGACGATGAATCACAGAAATTGCATCGGAATTAATTACAAAAGGCACAATGCCGATTTAAGTACAAGTGACTGACTCTTCTTACTGACCATGTTTTGAACCATTCCTATGACACTTAATGCAGATTCCGATGCTTCACTTCAGGTTTACTGTATCCCTGGGACGTTCTTATTGACGATGAAACACAGAAATTGCATCGAAATCAAATACAAAAGGCACAATGCCGACTTAAGTACAAGATGACTGTATCTTCTTACTGTCTTTGTTTTGAACCAATCCTGTGACACTAGTTATAGATTCCGATGCTTGACTTCAGTTTTACTGTATCCCTTGGACCTTCTTATTGACGATGAAACACAGAAATTGCATCGGAATTAAATACAAAAGGCACAGTGCCGACTTAAGGACAAGAAGACGGACTCTTCCTACAGACCATTCCTGTGCCCCTAGTTATAGATTCCGACGCTTTACTTCAGGTTTTCTGTATCCCTCGGACCTTCTTATTGACGATGAAACACAGAAATTGCATCGGAATTAAACACAAAAGGCACAATGCCGAATTAAGTACATGAAGGCCGACACTTCTTACTGACTATGTTTTGAACCATTCCTGTGACACTAGTTATAGATTCCGATGCTTCACTTCAGGTTTACTGTATCCCTTGGACCTTCTTATTGACGATGAAACACAGAAATTGCATCGGAATTAAATACAAAAGGCACAATGACGACTTAGGTACATGAAGACCGACACTTCTTACTGACTATGTTTTGAACCATTCCTGTGACACTAGTTATAGATTCCGATGCTTCACTCCAGGTATACTGTATCCCTTGGACCATCTTATTGCCGATGAAACACAGAAATTGCATCGGAATTAAATGCAAAAGGCACAATGCCGACTTAAGTACATGAAGACCGACACTTCTTACTGACTATGTTTTGAACTACTCCTGTAACACAAGTTTTAGATTCCGATGCTTCACTTCAGGTTTACTGTATCCCTTGGACCTTCTTATTGACGATGAAACACAGAAATTGCATTGGAATTAAATACAAAAGGCACAATGCCGACTTATGGACAAGAAGACTGACTCTTCCTACTGACCATTCCTGTGACACTAGTTATAGATTCCGATGCTTCACTTCAGGTTTACTGTATCCCTTGGACCTTCTTATTGACGATGAAACACAGAAATTGCATCGAAATCAAATGCAAAAGGCACAATGCCGACTTAAGTACAAGAAGACTGTATCTTCTTACTGTCTATGTTTTGAACCAAACCTGTGACACTAGTTAGAGATTCCGATGCTTCACTTCAAGTTTACTGCATCCCTCGGACCTTCTTATTGACGATGAAACACAGAAATTGAATCGGAATTAAATACAAAAGGCACAATGCCGACTTAAGTACAAAAAGACTGACTCTTCTTACTGACTATGTTATGAACCGTTCCTGTGACACTAGTTATAGATTCCGATGCTTCACTTCAGGTTTACTGTATCCCTCTGACCTTCTTATTGATGATGAAACACAGAAATTGCATCGGAATTAAACACAAAAGGCACAATGCCGACTAAGGTACAAGAAGACTGACTCTTCCTACTGACTATGTTTTGAACCATTCCTGTGACACTAGTTATAGATTCCGATGCTTCACGTCATTTTTGCTGTACCCGTCTGACCTTCTTATTGACGATGAAACACAGAAATTGCATCGGTATTAAATACAAAAGCCACAATGCCGAATTAAGTTCAAGAGACTGACTCTTGTTACTGACTATGTTTTGAACCATTCCTGTGACACTAGTTATAGATTTCGATGCTTCACTTCAGGTTTACTGAATCCCTCTGATCTTCTTGTTGACTATGAAACACAGAAATTGCATCGGAATTAAATACAAAAGGCACAATGCCGACTTAAGTACAAGAAGACTGACTCTTCCTACTGTCTATGTTTTGAACCATTCCAGTGACAATAGTTATAGATTCCGATGCTTCACTTCAGGTTTACTGTATCCCTCTGACCTTCTTATTGACGATGAAACACAGAAATTGCTCCGGAATTAAATAGAAAAGGCACAATGCCGACTTAAGTACAAGAAGACTGACTCTTCTTACTGTATATGTATTGAACCATTCCATTGACATTAGTTATAGATTCCGATGCTTCACTCCAGGTTTACTGTATCCCTTGGACCTTCTTATTGACGATGGAACACTGATATTGCATCGGAATTAAATAGAAAAGGCACAATGCCGACTGAAGTACAAGATGACCGACTCTTCTTACTGTCTATGTTTGAACCATTCCTGTGACACTAGTTATAGATTCCGATGCTTCACTTCAGGTTTACTGTAACCCTTGGACCTTCTTATTGACAATGAAACACAGAAATTGCATCGGAATTAAATACAAAAGGCACAATGCCGACTTAAGTACTGTCTATCTTTTGAACCATTCCTTTGACACTAGTTATGGATTCCGATGCTTCACTATAGGATTACTGTATCCCTTGCACCTTCTTATTGACGATGAAACACTGACATTGCATCGGAATTAAACAGAAAAAGCACAGTGCCGACTTAAGTACAAGAAGACTGACTCTTCTTGCTGACTATGTTTTGAACCATTCCTGTGACACAAGTTATAGATACCGATTCTACACTTCAGGTTTACTGTATCCCTTGGACCTTCTTATTGACGATGAAACACCGAAATTGTATCGGAATTAAATACAAAAGGCACAATGCCGACTTAAGTACATGAAGACTGACTCTTCTTACCGTCTATGTTTTGAACCATTCCTGTGACACTAGTTATAAATTCCGATGCTTCACTTCAGGTTTACTGTATCCCTCTGACCTTATTGACGATGAAACACAGAAATTGCATCGGAATTAAATACAAAAGGCACAATACCGACCTACGTACAAGAAGACTGACTCTTCTTACTTCCAATGTTTTGAAGCAATCCTGTGACACTAGTTATAGATTCCGATGCTTCACTTCAGGATCACTGTATCCCTTGGACCTTCTTATTGACGATGAAACACAGAAATTGCATCGGAATTAATTACAAAAGGGATAAGGCCGACTTAAGGACAAGAAGACAGTCTCTTCTTACTGACTATGCTTTGAACCAATCCTGTGACACTAGTTATAGATTCCGATGCTTCACTTTAAGTTTACTGTATTCCTCTGACCTTCTTATTGACGATGAAACACAGAAATTGCACCGGAATTAAATACAAAAGGCACAATGCCGACTTAAGTACAAGAAGACTGACTCTTCTTACTGTATATGTTTTGAACCATTCCATTGACACTAGTTATAAATTCCGATGCTTCACTCCAGGTTTACTCTATCCCTTGGACCTTCTTATTGACGATGGAACACTGAAATTGCATCGGAATTAAATATGAAAAGGCACAATGCAGGCTTAAGTACAAGAAGACTGACTCTTCTTACTGTCTATGTTTTGAACCATTCCTGCGACACCAGTTATAGATTCCGATGCTTGACTTCAGTTTTACTGTATCCCTTGGCCCTTCTTATTGACGATGAAACCCAGAAATGGCATCGGAATTAAACACAAAAGGCACAATGCCGACTTAAGGACAAGATGACTGACTCTTCTTACTGTCTATGCATTTAGCCATTCGTGTGACACTAGTTATAGATTCCGATGCTTCACTCTAGTTTTACTGTATCCCTTGGACCTTCTTATTGACAATGAAACACAGAAATTGCATCTGAATTAAATGGAAAAGGCACAATTCCGACTTAAGTACAAGAAGACTGACTCTTCTTACTGACTATTTTTTGAACCATTCGTGTGACACTTGTTATAGATTCCGATGCTTCACTTCTGGTTTACTGTATCCCTTCCGTCCTTCTTGTTGGCGATGAAACACAGAAATTGCATCGGAATTAAATACAAAAGGCACAATACCGACTTAAGGACAAGATGACTGACTCTTCTTACTGACTATGTTTTGAACCAATCCTGTGACACCAGTTATAGATTCCGATGCTTCACTTCAGGTTTACTGCATCCCTCTGACCATCTTATTGACGATGAAACACAGAAATTGCATCGGAATTAAATACAAAAGGCACAATGCCGACTTAAGTACAAGAAGACTGACTCTTCTTACTGACTATTTTTTGACCCATTCCTGTGACACTAGTTATAGATTCCGATGCTTCACTTCAGGTTTACTGTATCCCTCTTACCTTCTTATTGACGATGAAACTCTGAAATTGCATCGGAATTACATAGAAATGGCACAATGCCGACTTAAGTACAAGAAGGCTAACTCTTCTTACTGTCTATGCTTTGAACCATTCCTGTGACACTAGTTATAGATTCCGATGTTTGACTTCAGTTTTGCTGTATCCCTTGGAACTTCTTATTGACTATGAAACACAGAAATTGCATCGGAATTAGATACAAAAGGCACAATGCCGACTTAAGTACTGTCTATGTTTTGAACCATTCCTGTGACACTAGTTATAGATTCCGATACTTCACTCCAGGTTTACTGTATCCCTTGGACCTTCTTATTGACGATGAATCACAGAAATTGTATCGGAATTAAATACAAAAGGCATAAGGCCGACTTAAGGACAAAAAGACTGCCTCTTCTTACTGACTATGTTTTAAACCATTCCTGTGACACTTGTTATAGACTCCGATGCTTCACTTCAGGTTTACTGTATCCCTCTGACCTTCTTCTTGACGATGAAACCCAGAAATTGCACCGGAGTTAAATAGAAAAGGCAAATTCCGACTTAAGTACAAGAAGACTGACTCTTCTTACTGTCTATGTTTTGAACTGTTCCATTGACACTAGTTATAGATTCCGATGCTTCACTCCAGGTTTACTGTATCCCTTGGACCTTCTTATTGACGATGAACCACTGAAATTGCATGGGAATTAGATAGAAAAGGCACAGTGCAAACTTAAGTACAAGAAGACTGAATCTTCTTGCTGACTATGTTTTGAACCATTCCTGTGACACAAGTTATAGATACCGATGCTACACTTCAGGTTTTCTGTATCCATTGGACCTTCTTATTGACGATGAAACACAGAAATTGCATCGGAATTAAATACAATAGCCACAATGCCGACTTAAGTACAACAAGACTGCATCTTCTTACTGTCTATGTTATGAACCATTGCTGTGACACTAGTTATAGATTCCGATGCTTCACTCCAGGTTTACTGTATCCCTTGGACCTTCTTATTGACGATGAAACACAGAAATTGCATCGGAACTAAATACAAAAGGCACAATGCCGACTTAAGGACAAGAAGACTGACTCTTCTTACTGACTATGTTTTGAACCATTCCTGTGACACTAGTTATAGATTCCGATGCTTCACTTCAGGTTTACTGTATACCTCTGACCTTCGTATTGCCGATGAAACTCAGAAATTTCATAGGAATTAAATACAAAATGCACAATGCTGACTTCAGTACAAGAAGACTGACTCTTCTTACTGTCTATGTTTTGAACCATTCCATTGAAACTAGTTATAGATTCCGATGCTTCACTCCAGGTTTACAGTATCCCTTGGACCTTCTTATCGACGATAAAACACAGAAATTGCATCGGAATTAAATAGAAAATGCACAATGCCGACTTAAGTACAAGAAGACTGACTCTTCTTGCTTACTATGTTTTGTACCATACCTGTGACACTAGTTATAGATTCCGATGCTTCACTTCAGGTTTACTGTATCCCTTGGACCTTCTTATTGACGATGAAAAACAGAAATTGCAACGGAATTCAATACACAAGGCACAATTCCGACTTAAGTACAAGAAGACTGACTCTTCCAGCTGTCTATGTTCTCAACCACTCCTGTGACACTAGTTTTTGATTCCGATGCTTCACTTTAGGTTTACTGTATCCCTTGGACTTTCTTATAACGACGAAACACAGAAATTTTATCGGAATTAAATACAAAAGGCACAATGCCGATTTAAGTACAAGGAGACTGACTCTTCCTACTGTCTATGTTTTGAACTATTCCTGTGACACTAGTTATAGAGTCCGATGCTTCACTTCAGGTTTATTGTATCCATTGGACCTTATGATTGATGATGAAACACAGAAATTGCATAGGAATTAAATACAAACGGCACAATGCCGACTTAAGTACAAAAAGACTGACTCTTCTTACTGTCTATCTTTTGAACCATTCCTGCGACACTAGTTATACATTCCGATGCTTGACTTCAGTTTTACTTTATCACTTGGACCTTCTTATTGACGATGAAACACAGAAATTTCATCGGAATTAAATACAAAAAGCACAATGCCGACTTAAGTACAAGTAGATTGACTCTTCCTACTGTGTTTGTTTTGAACTATTCCTGTGACACTAATTCTAGAGTCCGATGCCTCACGTCAGGTTTATTGTATCCCTTGGACCTTCTTATTGACGATGAAACACAGAAATCGCATCGGAAGTAAATACAAAAGGCACAATGCCGACTTAAGTACAAGAAGACTGATTCTTCTTACTGTCTATGTTTTGAACCATTCCTGTGACAACAGTTATAGATTCCAATGCTTCACTTCAAGTTTACTGTATCCCATGGACCTTCTAATTGACGATGAAACTCAGAAATTGCATCGGAATTAAATACAAAAGGCACAATGCCGACTTAAGTACAAGAAGACTGACTCTTCTTACTGTCTATTTTTTGAACCATTCCTGCGACACTAGTTATACATTCCGATGCTTGACTTCAGTTTTACTGTATCACTTGGACCTTCTTATTGACGATGAAACACAGAAATTGCTTCGGAATTAAATACAAAAGGCACAATGCCGACTTAAGTACAAGAGACTGACTCTTATTACTGTCTATGTTTTGAACCATTCCTGTGACACTAGTTATAGATTCCGATGCTTCACTTCAGGTTTACTGTATCCCTTGGACCTTCTTAATGACGATGAAACACAGAAATTGCATCGGAATTAATTACAAAATGCACAATGCCGACTTAAGTACAAATAGACTGACTCTTTTTACTGTCTATGTTTTGACCCAATCCTGTGACACTAGTTATAGATTCCGACGCTTCACTTCAGGTTTACGGTATCCCTTGGACCTTCTTATTGACGATGAAACACAGAAATTGCATCGGAATTAAATACAAAAGGCACAATGCCGACTTAAGTACAAAAAGACTGACTCTTCTTACTGACTATGTTTTGAACCATTCCTGTGACACTAGTTATAGTTTCCGATGCATCACTTCAGGTTTACTGTATCCCTAAGACCTTCATATTGACGATGAAACACAGAATTTGCATCGGAAATATATACAAAAGGCACAATGCCGACTTATGTACAAGAATACTGACTCTTCTTACTGACTATGTTTTGAACCATTCCTGTGACAATAGTTATGGATTCCGATGCTTCACTTGAGGTTTACTGTATCCCTCTGACCTTCTTATTGACGGTGAAACACAGAAATAGCATCGGAATTAAATAGAAAAGACACAATTCCGACTTAAGTACAAGAAGACTGACACTTCTTACTGTCTATGTTTTGAACCATTCCTGTGACACTAGTTATAGATTCCGATGCTTGTCTTCAGTTTTGCTGTATCCCTTGGACGTTCTTATTGACGACGAAACACAGAAATTGCATCGTAATTAAATATGAAAGGCACAATGCCGACTTAAGTACATGAGACTGACTCTTCTTAGTGACAATGTGTTGAACTATTCCTGTGACACTAGTTATAGTTTCCGATGCTTCACTTTAGGTTTACTGTATCCCTTGGACCTTCTTATAACGACGAAACACAGAAATTTTATCGGAATTAAATACAAAAGGCACAATGCCGACTTAAGTACAAGAAGACTGACTCTTCCTACTTTCTATGTTTTGAACTATTCCTGTGACACTAGTTATAAAGTCCGATGCTTCACTACTGGTTTATTGTATCCATTGGACCTTCTTATTGACGATGAAACACAGAAATTGCATAGGAATTAAATACAAACGGCACAATGCCGACTTAAGTACAAAAAGACTGACTCTTCTTACTGTCTATCTTTTGAACCATTCCTGCGACACTAGTTATACATTCCGATGCTTGACTTCAGTTTTACTTTATCACTTGGACCTTCTTATTGACGATGAAACACAGAAATTTCATCGGAATGAAATACAAAAAGCACAATGCCGACTTAAGTACAAGAAGACTGACTCTTCCTACTGTGTATGTTTTGAACTATTCCTGTGACACTAATTCTAGAGTCCGATGCTTCACGTCAGTTTTATTGTATCCCTTGGACCTTCGTATTGACGATGAAACACAGAAATCGCATCGGAAGTAAATACAAAAGGCACAATGCCGACTTAAGTACAAGCAGACTGATTCTTCTTACTGTCTATGTTTTGAACCATTCCTGTGACAACAGTTATAGAATCCAATGCTTCACTTCAAGTTTACTGTATCCCATGGACCTTCTAATTGACGATGAAACAAAGAAATTGCATCGGAATTAAATACAAAAGGCACAATGCCGACTTAAGTACAAGAAGACTGACTCTTCTTACTGTCTATTTTTTGAACCATTCCTGCGACACTAGTTATACATTCCGATGCTTGACTTCAGTTTTACTGTATCACTTGGACCTTCTTATTGACGATGAAACACAGAAATTGCATCGGAATTAAATACAAAAGGCACAATGCCGACTTAAGTACAAGAGACTGACTCTTCTTACTGTCTATGTTTTGAACCATTCCTGTGACACTAGTTATAGATTCCGATGCTTCACTTCAGGTTTACTGTATCCCTTGGACCTCCTTAATGACGATGAAACACAGAAATTGCATCGGAATTAAATACAAAATGCACAATGCCGACTTAAGTACAAATAGACTGACTCTTTTTACTGTCTATGTTTTGAACCAATCCTGTGACACTAGTTATAGATTCCGACGTTTCACTTCAGGTTTACGGTATCCCTTGGACCTTCTTATTGACGATGAAACACAGAAATTGCATCGGAATTAAATACAAAAGGCACAATGCCGACTTAAGTACAAAAAGATTGACTCTTCTTACTGACTATGTTTTGAACCATTCCTGTGACACTAGTTGTAGTTTCCGATGCATCACTTCAGGTTTACTGTATCCCTCCGACCTTCATCTTGACGATGAAACACAGAATTTGCATCGGAAATATATACAAAAGGCACAATGCCGACTTATGTACAAGAATACTGACTCTTCTTACTGACTATGTTTTGAACCATTCCTGTGACAATAGTTATAGATTCCGATGCTTCACTTCAGGTTTACTGTATCCCTCTGACCTTCTTGTTGACGGTGAACCACAGAAATTGCATCGGAATTAAATAGAAAAGACACAATTCCGACTTAAGTACAAGAAGACTGACACTTCTCACTGTCTATGTTTTGAACCATTCCTGTGACACTAGTTATAGATTCCGATGCTTCTCTTCAGTTTTGCTGTATCCCTTGGACGTTCTTATTGACGACGAAACACAGAAATTGCATCGGGATTAAACATGAAAGGCACAATGCCGACTTAAGTACATGAGACTGACTCTTCTTAGTGACAATGTGTTGAACTATTCCTGTGACACTAGTTATAGATTCCGATGCTTCACTTAGGGTTTACTGTTTCCCTCTGACCTTCTTATTGGCGATTAAACACAGAAATGGCATCGGAATTAAATACAAAAGGCACAAAGCCGACTTAAGTATAAGAAGACTGACTTTTCTTACTGACTATGTTTGAACCATTCCTGTGACACTAGTTATAGATTCCGATGCTTCGCTTCAGGGTTACTGTATCCCTCTGACCTTCTTATTGACGTTTAAACACAGAAAATGCATCGGAATTAAATAGAAAAGGCACAATGCCGACTTAAGTACAGGAAGACTGACTCTTCTTACTGTCTATGTTTTGAACCATTCCAGTGACCCTAGTTATAGATTCCGATGCTTGACTTCAGTTTGACAGGGTCCCTTGGACGTTCTTATTGACGATGAAACACAGAAATTGCATCGGAATTAAATAGAAAAGCCACAATGCCGACATAAGTACAAGAAGACTGACTCTTCTTACTGACTATGTTTTGAACCATTCCTGTGACACTAGTTATAGATTCCGATGCTTCACTTCAGGTTTACTGTATCCCTTGGACGTTCTTATTGACGATGAAACACAGAAATTGCATCGGAATTAAATAGAAAAGCCACAATGCCGACATAAGTACAAGAAGACTGACTCTTCTTACTGACTATGTTTTGAACCATTCCTGTGACACTAGTTATAGATTCCGATGCTTCACTTCAGGTTTACTGTATCCCTTGGACCTTCTTATTGACGATGAAACACAGAAATTGCAACAGAATTCAATACACATGGCACAATGCCGACTTAAGTACTAGAAGACTGACTCTTCCTGCTGTCTATGTTCTCAACCACTCCTGTGACACTAGTTTTGGATTCCGATGTTTCACTTCAGGTTTACTGTATCCCTTGGACCTTCTTATTGACGATGAAACACAGAAATTTCATCGGAATTTAAATACAAAAGGCACAATGCCGACTTCAGTACAAGAAGACTGACTCTTCCTACTGTATATGTTTTGAACTATTCCTGTGACACTAGTTATAGAGTCCGATGCTTCACGTCAGGTTTATTGTATCCCTTGGACATTCTTATTGACGATGAAACACAGAAATCGCATCGGAAGTAAATAGAAAAGGTACAATGCCGACTTAAGTACAAGAAGACTGATTCTTCTTAGTGTCTATGATTTGAACCATTCCTGTGACACGAGTTATAGATTCCGATGCTTCACTTCAAGTTTACTGTAACCCATGGACCTTCTAATTGACGATGAAACACAGTAATTGAATCGGAATTAAATACAAACGGTACAATGCCGACTTAAGTACAAGAAGACTGACTCTTCTTACTGTCTATCTTTTGAACCATTCCTGCGACACTAGTTATACATTCCGATGCTTGACTTCAGTTTTACTGTATCACTTGGACCTTCTTATTGACGATGAAACACAGAAATTGCATCGGAATTAAATACAAAAGGCACAATGCCGACTTAAGTACAAGAAGACTGACTCTTCTTCCTGACTATGCTTTGAACCATTCCTGTGACAATAGTTATAGATTTCGATGCTTCACTTCAGGTTTACTGTGTCCCTCTGACCTTCTTATTGACGGTGAAACACAGAAATTGCATCGGAATTAAATAGAAAAGACACAATTCCGACTTAAGTACAAGAAGACTGACACTTCTTACTGTCTATGTTTTGAACCATTCCTGTGACTCTAGTTATAGATTCCGAAGCTTGACTTAAGTTTTACTGTATCCCTTGGACGTTCTTATTGACGATGAAACACAGAAATTGCATCGGAATTAAACAGAAAAGGCACAATGCCGACATAAGTACAAGAAGACTGATTCTTCTTACTATCTATGTTTTGAACAATTCCTGTGACACGAGTTACAGATTCCGATGCTTCACTTCAGGTTTACTGTATCCCTCTGACCTTCTTATTGACGATGAAACACAGAAATTGCATCGGAATTAAATACAAAACTCACAATGCCGACTTAAGTACGAAGAGACTGACGCTTATTACTGACTATGTTTTGAACCATTCCTGTAACACTAGTTATAGATTGCGATGATTCACTTCAGGTTTAGTGTAACCCTCTGACCTTCTTATTGACGATGAAACACAGAAATTGCATCGGAATTAAAAACAAAAGGCACAATGCCGACTTAAGTACAAGAAGACTGACTCTTCTTACTGACTATGCTTAGAACCATTCCTGTGACGCTAGTTATAGATTCCGATGTTTGACTTCAGTTTTGCTGTATCCTTTGGAACTTCTTATTGACTATGAAACACAGAAATTGCATCGGAATTAAATACAAAAGGCACAATGCCGACTTAAGTACTGTCTATGTTTTGAACCATTCCTGTGACACTAGTTATAGATTCCGATGCTTCACTCCAGGTTTACTGTATCCCTTGGACCTTCTTATTGACGATGAATCACAGAAATTGTATCGGAATTAAATACAAAAAGCATAAGGCCGACTTAAGGACAAAAAGACTGCCTCTTCTTACTGACTATGTTTTGAACCATTCCTGTGACACTAGTTATAGACTCCGATGCTTCACTTCAGGTTTACTGTATCCCTCTGACCTTCTTCTTGACGAAGAAACCCAGAAATTGCAACGGAGTTAAATAGAAAAGGCAAATTCCGACTTAAGTACAAGAAGACTGACTCTTCTTACTGTCTATGTTTTGAACTGTTCCATTGACACTAGTTATAGATTCCGATGCTTCACTCCAGGTTTACTGCATCCCTTGGACCTTCTTATTGACGATGAACCACTGAAATTGCATGGGAATTAGATAGAAAAGGCACAGTGCAAACTTAAGTACAAGAAGACTGAATCTTCTTGCTGACTATGTTTTGAACCATTCCTGTGACACAAGTTATAGATACCGATGCTACACTTCAGGTTTTCTGTATCCATTGGACCTTCTTATTGACGATGAAACACAGAAATTGCATCGGAATTAAATACAATAGCCACAATGCCGACTTAAGTACAACAAGACTGCATCTTCTTACTGTCTATGTTATGAACCATTGCTGTGACACTAGTTATAGATTCCGATGCTTCACTCCAGGTTTACTGTATCCCTTGGACCTTCTTATTGACGATGAAACACAGAAATTGCATCGGAATTAAATACAAAAGGCACAATGCCGACTTAAGGACAAGAAGACTGACTCTTCTTACTGACTATGTTTTGAACCATTCCTGTGACACTAGTTATAGATTCCGATGCTTCACTTCAGGTTTACTGTATCCCTCTGACCTTCGTATTGCCGATGAAACTCAGATATTTCATCGGAATTAAATACAAAATGCACAATGCCGACTTAAGTACAAGAAGACTGACTCTTCTTACTGTCTATGTTTTGAACCATTCCATTGAAACTAGTTATAGATTCCGATGCTTCACTCCAGGTTTACAGTATCCCTTGGACCTTCTTATCGACGATAAAACACAGAAATTGCATCGGAATTAAATAGAAAATGCACAATACCGACTTAAGTACAAGAAGACTGACTCTTCTTGCTTACTATGTTTTGTACCATTCCTGTGACACTAGTTATAGATCCCGATGCTTCACTTCAGGTTTACTGTATGCCTTGGACGTTCTTATTGACGACGAAACACAGAAATTGCATCGGAATTAAATGCAAAAGGCACAATGCCGACTTAAGTACATGAAGACCGACTCATCTTACTGTCTATGTTTTGAACCATTCCTGTGACACTAGTTATAGATTCCGATTCTTCACTCCAGGTTTACTGTATCCTTGGACCTTCTTATTGACGATGAAACACAGAATATGCATCGGAATTAAACAGACAAGGCACAATGCCGACTTAAGTACAAGAAGGCTGTCTCTTCTTACTGACTATGTTCTGAACCATTCCTGTGAAACTAGTTATAGAGTCCGATGCTTCACTTCAGGTTTATTGTATCCATTGGACCTTCTTATTGACGATGAAACACAGAAATTGCATAGGAATTAAATACAAACGGCACAATGCCGACTTAAGTACAAAAAGACTGACTCTTCTTACTGTCTATCTTTTGAACCATTCCTGCGACACTAGTTATAAATTCCGATGCTTGACTTCAGTTTTACTTTATCACTTGGACCTTCTTATTGACGATGAAACACAGAAATTTCATCGGAATTAAATACAAAAAGCACAATGCCGACTTAAGTACAAGAAGACTGACTCTTCCTACAGTGTATGTTTTGAACTATTCCTGTGACACTAATTCTAGAGTCCGATGCTTCACTTCAGGTTTACTGTATCCCTTGGACCTTCTTAATGACGATGAAACACAGAAATTGCATCGGAATTAAATACAAAATGCACAATGCCGACTTAAGTACAAATAGACTGACTCTTTTTAATGTCTATGTTTTGAACCAATCCTGTGACACTAGTTATAGATTCCGACGCTTCACTTCAGGTTTACGGTATCCCTTGGACCTTCTTATTGACGATGAAACACAGAAATTGCATCGGAATTAAATACAAAAGTCACAATGCCGACTTAAGTACAAGAAGACTGACACTTCTAACTGTCTATGTTTTGAACCATTCCTGTGACACTAGTTATAGATTCCGATGCTTGTCTTCAGTTTTGCTGTATCCCTTGGACGTTCTTATTGACGACGAAACACAGAAATTGCATCGGAATTAAATACAAAAGTCACAATGCCGACTTAAGTACAAGAAGACTGACACTTCTAACTGTCTATGTTTTGAACCATTCCTGTGACACTAGTTATAAATTCCGATGCTTGACTTCAGTTTTACTTTATCACTTGGACCTTCTTATTGGCGATGAAACACAGAAATTGCATCGGAATTAAATACAAAAGGCACAAAGCCGACTTAAGTATAAGAAGACTGACTTTTCTTACTGACTATGTTTGAACCATTCCTGTGACACTAGTTATAGATTCCGATGCTTCACTTCAGGTTTACTGTATCCCTCTGACCTTCTTATTGACGTTTAAACACAGAAAATGCATCGGAATTAAATAGGAAAGGCACAATGCCGACTTAAGTACAGGAAGACTGACTCTTCTTACTGTCTATGTTTTGAACAATTCCTGTGACACTAGTTATAGATTCCGATGCTTCACTTCAGGTTTACTGTATCCCTTGGACCTTCTTATTGACGATGAAACACAGAAATTGCAACAGAATTCAATACACAAGGCACAATGCCGACTTAAGTACAAAAAGACTGACTCTTCCTGCTGTCTATGTTCTCAACCACTCCTGTGACACTAGTTTTGGATTCCGATGTTTCACTTCAGGTTTACTGTATCCCTTGGACCTTCTTATTGACGATGAAACACAGAAATTTCATCGGAATTAAATACAAAAGGCACAATGCCGACTTCAGTACAAGAAGACTGACTCTTCCTACTGTATATGTTTTGAACTATTCATGTGACACTAGTTATAGAGTCCGATGCTTCACGTCAGGTTTATTGTATCCCTTGGACATTCTTACTGACGATGAAACACAGAAATCGCATCGGAAGTAAATAGAAAAGGTACAATGCCGACTTAAGTACAAGAAGACTGATTCTTCTTAGTGTCTATGATTTGAACCATTCCTGTGACACGAGTTATAGATTCCGATGCTTCACTTCAAGTTTACTGTAACCCATGGACCTTCTAATTGACGATGAAACACAGTAATTGCATCGGAATTAAATACAAAAGGTACAATGCCGACTTAAGTACAAGAATACTGACTCTTCTTACTGTCTATCTTTCGAACCATTCCTGCGACACTAGTTATACATTCCGATGCTTGACTTCAGTTTTACTGTATCACTTGGACCTTCTTATTGACGATGAAACACAGAAATTGCATCGGAATTAAATACAAAAGGCACAATGCCGACTTAAGTACAAGAAGACTGACTCTTCTTCCTGACTATGCTTTAAACCATTCCTGTGACAATAGTTATAGATTTCGATGCTTCACTTCAGGTTTACTGTGTCCCTCTGACCTTCTTATTGACGGTGAAACACAGAAATTGCATCGGAATTAAATAGAAAAGACACAATTCCGACTTAAGTACAAGAAGACTGACACTTCTTACTGTCTATGTTTTGAACCATTCCTGTGACTCTAGTTATAGATTCCGAAGCTTGACTTAAGTTTTACTGTATCCCTTGGACGTTCTTATTGACGATGAAACACAAAAATTGCATTGGAATTAAATACAAAAGGCACAATGCCAACTTAAGAACAAGAGACTGACTCTTCTTAGTGACTATGTTTTGAACCATTCCTGTGTCACTAGTTATAGATTCCGATGCTTCACTTAAGGTTTACTGTTTCCCTCTGACCTTCTTATTGGCGATGAAACACAGAAATTGCATCGGAATTAAATACAAAAGTCACAAAGCCGACTTAAGTATAAGAAGACTGACTTTTCTTCCTGACTATGTTTGAACAATTCCTGTGACACTAGTTATAGATTCCGATGCTTCACTTCAGGTTTACTGTATCCATCTGACCTTCTTATTGACGATGAAACACAGAAAATGCATCGGAATTAAATAGAAAAGACACAATGCGGACTTAAGTACAGGAAGACTGACTCTTCATACTGTCTATGTTTTGAACCATTCCAGTGACACTAGTTATAGATTCCGATGCTTGACTTCAGTTTTACTGTTTCCCTTGGACGTTCTTATTGACGATGAAACACAGAAATTGCATCGGAATTAAACAGAAAAGGCACAATGCCGACATAAGTACAAGAGACTGACGCTTATTACTGACTATGTTTTGACCCATTCCTGTAACACTAGTTATAGATTGCGATGATTCGCTTCAGGTTTAGTGTAACCCTCTGACCTTCTTATTGACGATGAAACACAGAAATTGCATCGGAATTAAAAACAAAAGGCACAATGCCGACTTAAGTACAAGAAGACTGACTCTTCTTACTGACTATGCTTAGAACCATTCCTGTGACGCTAGTTATAGATTCAGATGCTTCACTTCAGGTTTACTGTATATCTCTGACCCTCTTATTGACGATGAAACACAGAAATTGCATCGGAATTAAATAGAAAAGGCACAATGCCGACTTAAGTACAAGAAGACTGACTCTTCTTACTGTCTATGTTTTGCACCATTCCTGCGACACTCGTTATAGATTCCGATGCTGGACTTCAGATTTGCTGTATCCCTTGGAGCTTCTTATTGACGATGAAACACAGAAATTGCATCGGAATTAAGTACAAAGGCACAATGCCGACTTAAGTACAAGAGACTGACTCTTCTTACTGTCTATGCGTCGAACCATTCCTGTGACACTAGTTATAGATTCCGATGCTTCACTTCAGGTTCACTGTATCCTTTGGACCTTCTCATTGACGATGAAACACAGAAATTGCATCGGAATTAAATACAAAAGGTACAATGCCGACTTAAGTACAAAAAGACTGACTCTTCTTACTGTCTATGTTTTGAACCTATCCTGTGACACTAGTTATAGATTCCGATGGTTCACTTCAGGTTTACTGTATCCCTCTGACCCTCTTATTGACGATGAAACACAGAAATTACATCGGAATTAAATACAAAAGGCACAATGCCGAATTAAGTACAAGAAGACTGACTCTTCTTAC
This sequence comes from Schistocerca americana, assembly GCF_021461395.2. Taxonomy (NCBI): domain Eukaryota; kingdom Metazoa; phylum Arthropoda; class Insecta; order Orthoptera; family Acrididae; genus Schistocerca; species Schistocerca americana. The sequence goes on from NC_060125.1 coordinate 31,103,967, forward strand.
TGACTATAATTTGAACCATTCCTGTGACACTAGCTATAGATTCCGATGCTTCACTTCAGGTTTACTGTATCCCTCTGACCCTCTTATTGACGATGAACACAGAAATTGCATCGGAATTAGATGCAAAAGGCACAATGCCGACTTAAGTACAAGAAGACTGACTCTTCCTACTGTCATTGCTTTGAACCATTCCCGTGATACTAGTTATACATTCCGATGCTTCACTTTAGGTTTACTGTATCCCTCTGACCTTCTTATTGACAGTGAAACACAGGAATTGCACCGGAATTGAATACAAAAGGCGTAAGGATGACTTAAGGACAAGAAGACTGACTCTTCTTACTGACTAAGTTTTGAACCATTCCTGTGACACTAGTTATACATTCCGATGCTTCACGTTAGGTTTACTGTATCCCTCTGACCTTCTTATTGACAATGAAACACAGAAATTGCACCGGAATTAAATACAAAAGGCACAATGCCGACTTAAGTACAAGAAGACTGACTCTTCTTACTGTCTATGTTTTGAACCAATCCATTGACACTAGTTATATATTCCAATGCTTCACTCAAGGTTTACTGTATCCCTTGGACCTTCGTATTGACGATGAAACCCAGACATTGCATCGGAACTAAATACAAAAGGCACAATGCCGACTTAAGTACTGTCTATGTTTTGAACCGTTCCTGTGACACTAGTTATAGATTCCGATGCTTGACTTCAGTTTTACTGTATCCCTTGGACGTTCTTATTGACGATGAAACACAGAAATAGCATCGGAATTAAATACAAAATTCACAATGCCGACTTAAGTACAAGAGACTGACTCTTCTTAGTGACTATGTTTTGAACCATTCCTGTGACACTAGTTATAGATTCCGATGCTTCACTTAAGGTTTACTGTTTCCCTCTGACCTTCTTATTGGCGATGAAACACAGAAATTGCATCGGAATTAAATACAAAAGGCACAAAGCCGACTTAAGTATAAGAAGCCTGACTTTTCTTACTGACTATGTTTGAACCATTCCTGTGACACTAGTTATAGATTCCGATGCTTCACTTCCGGTTTACTGTATCCCTCTGACCTTTTATTGACGATGAAACACAGAAAATGCATCGGAATAAAATAGAAAAGGCACAATGCCGACTTAAGTACAAGAAGACTGACTCCTCTTACTGTCTATGTTTTGAACCATTCCAGCGACACTAGTTATAGATTCCGATGCTTCACTTCAGGTTTACTGTATCCCTTGGACGTTCTTATTGACGATGAAACACAGAAATTGCATCGGAATTAAATACAAAAGGCACAATGCCGTCTGAAGTACAAGAGGACTGACTCTTCTTACTGTCTATATCTTGAACCAATCCTGTGGCACTAGTTTTTGATTCCGATGCTTCACTTCAGGTTTACATTATCCCTTGGACCTTCTTATTGACGATGAAACACAGAAATTGCATCGGAATTAAATACAAAAGGCACAATGCCGACTTAAGTACAAAGAGACTGACGCTTATTAATGACTATGTTTTGAACCATTCCTGTAACACTAGTTATGGATTGCGATGATTCACTTCAGGTTTAGTGTAACCCTCTGACCTTCTTATTGACGATGAAACCCAGAAATTGCATCGGAATTAAAAACAAAAGGGACAATGCCGACTTAAGTACAAGAAGACTGACACTTCTTACTGACTATGCTTTGAACCATTCCTGTGACGCTAGTTATAGATTCAGATGCTTCACTTCAGGTTTACTGTATCCCTCTGACCTTCTTATTGACGATGAAACACAGAAATTGCTTCGGAATTAAATAGAAAAGGCACAATGCCGACTTAAGTACAAGAAGACTGACTCTTCTCACTGTCTATGTTTTGAACCATTCCTGCGACACTCGTTGTAGATTCCGATGCTGGACTTCAGTTTTGCTGTATCCCTTGGACCTTCTTATTGACGATGAAACACAGAAATTGCATCGGAATTAAGTACAAAAGGCACAATGCCGACTTAAGTACAAGAGACTGACTCTTCTTACTGTCTATGCTTCGAACCATTCCTGTGACACTAGTTATAGATTCCGATGCTTCACTTCAGGTTTACTGTATCCCTTGGACCTTCTTATTGACGATGAAACACAGAAATTGCATCGGAATTAAATACAAAAGGCACAATGCCGACTCAAGTACAAGAAGACTGACTCTTCTTACTGTCTATGGTTTGAACCTATCCTGTGACACTAGTTATGGATTCCGATGCTTCACTTCAGGTTTACTGTATACCTCTGACCCTCTTATTGACGATGAAACACAGAAATTGCATCGGAATTAAATACAAGAGGCACAATGCCGACTTAAGTACAAGAAGACTGACTCTTCTTACTGACTATGTTTTGAACCATTCCTGTGACACTAGTTATAGATTCCGATGCTTTACATCAGGTTTATTGTATCCCTCCGACCTTCTTATTGACGATGAAACACACAAATTGCATCGGAATTGAATAGAAAAGGTACAATCCCGACTTAAGTACAAGAACACTGACTCTTCTTACTGTCTATGTTTGAACCATTCCTGTGACACTAGTTATAGATTCCGTTGCTTGACTTCAGTTTTACTGTGTCCCTTGGACCTTCTTATTGACGACGAAACACAGAAATTACAACGGAATTAAATACAAAAGGCACAATGCCGACTTAAGAACAAGAGACTGACTCTTCTTACTAACTATGTTTTGAACCATTCCTGTGACTCTAGTTATAGATTCCGATGCTTCACTTCAGGATTACTGTATCCCTCTGACCCTGCTATTGACGATGAAACACAGAAATTGCATCGTAATTAGATTGAAAAGGCACAATGCCGACATAAGTACAAGAAGACTGACACTTCCTACTGTCATTGTTTTGAACCATTCCTGTGAAACTAGTTATAGATTCCGATGCTTCACTTCAGGGTTAATGTATCCCTTGGACCTTCGTATTGACGATGAAACACAGAAATTGCATCGGAACTAAATACAAAAGGCACAATGCCGACATAAGCACTGCCTATGTTTTGAACAATTCCTGTGACACTAGTTATAGATTCCGATGCTTCACTCCAGGCTTACTGTATCCCTTGGACCTTCTTATTGACGATGAAACACAGAAATTGCACCGGAATTAAATACAATATGCACAATGCCGACTTAAGTACAAGAAGACTGACTCTTCTTACTGTCTATGATTTGAACCATTCCATTGACACTAGTTATGGATTCCGATGCTTCACTTCAGGTTTACTGTATCCCTCTGTCTTCTTATTGACGATGAAACACAGAAATTGCATCGGAATTAAATACAAAAGGCGTAAGGATGACTTAAGGACAAGAAGACTGACTCTTCTTACTGACTATGTTTTGAACCATTCCTGTGACACTAGTTATAGATTCCGATGCTTCACTTTAGGTTCACTGTATCCCTCTGACCTTCTTATTGACGTTGAAACACAGAAATTGCACCGGAATTAAATACAAAAGGCACAATGCCGACTTAAGTACAAGAAGAGTGACTCTTCTTACTGTCTATGTTTTGAACCATTCCATTGACACTAGTTATAGATTCCAATGCTTCACTCAAGGTTTACTGTATCCCTTGGCCTTCTTATTGACGAAGAAACACTGAAATTGCATCGGAATTAAATAGAAAAGTACAAGAAGACTGACTCTTCTTACTGACTATGATTTGAACCATATTGTGACACTAGTTATAGATTCCGATGCTTCACTTCAGGTTTACTGTATCCATTGGACCTTCGTGTTGACGATGAAACACAGAAATCGCATCGGAATTAAATACAAAAGGCACAATGCCGACTTAAGTGCAAGCAGACTGACTCTTCTTACAGTCTATGTTTTGAACCAATCCTGTGGCACAAGTTATAGTTTCCGATGCTTCACTTCATGTTTACTGTACCCCTTCGGTCCTTCTTATTGACGATGAAACACAGAAATTGCGTCGGAATCAGTTAGAAAAGGCACAATGTCGACTTAAGTACAGGATGACTGACTCTTCTTACTGTCTATGTTTTGAACCATTCCTGTGACACTAGTTATAGATTCCGATGCTTGACTTCAGTTTTACTGTATCCCTTGGACCTTCTTATTGACGATGAAACACAGAAAGTGCATCGGAATTTAATACAAAAGGCACAATGCCGACTTAAGTACAAGACACTGACTCTTCTTACTGTCTATTTTTTGAACCATTCCTGTGACACTAGTTACAGATTCCGATGCTTCACTTCAGGTTTACTGTATCCCTTGGACCTTCTTATTGACGATGAAACACAGAAATTGCATCGGAATTAAATACAAAAGGCACAATGCCGACATAAGTACAAATAGATTGACTCTTTTTACTGTCTATGTTTTGATCCAATCCTGTGACAATAGTTATAGATTCCGACGCTTCACTTCAGGTTTACTGTATCCCTAGGACCTTCTTATTGACGATGAAACACGGAAATTGCATCGGAATTAAATACAAAGGGCACAATGCCGACTTAAGTACAAAAAGACTGACTCTTCTTACTGACTATGTTTTGAACCATTCCTGTGACACTAGTTATAGATTCCGATGCTTGACTTCAGTTTTACTGTATCCCTTGGACGTTCTTATTGACGATGAAACACAGAAATTCCATCGGAATTAAATACAAAAGGCACAATGCCGACTTAAGTACAAGAGACTGACTCTTCTTAGTGATTATGTTTTGAACCATTCCTGTGACCCTAGTTATAGATTCCGATGCTTCACTTCAGGTTTACTGTATCCCTCTGACCTTCTTATTGACGATGAAACACAGAAAATGCATCGGAAATAAATAGAAAAGGCACAATGCCGACGTAAGTACAAAAAGATTGACTCTTCTTACTGTCTATGTTTTGAACCATTCCAGTGACACTAGTTATAGATTCCGATGCTTCACTTCAGGTTTAGTGTATCCCTCTGACCTTCCTATTGTCGATGAAACACAGAAATTGCATCGGAATTAAAAACAAAAGGCACAACGCCGACTCAAGTACAAGGAGACTGACTCTTCTTACTGACTATGCTTTGAACCATTCCTGTGACGCTAGTTATAGATTCGGTTGCTTCACTTCAGGTTTACTGTATCCCTCTGACCTTCTTATTGACTATGAAACACAGAAATTGCATCGGAATTAAATAGAAAATCCACAATTCCGACTAAGTACAAGAAGACTGACACTTCTTACTGGCTGTGTTTTGAACCATTCCTGTGACACTAGTTATAGATTCCGATGCTTCACTTCAGGTTTACTGTATACATCTGACCTTCTTATTGACGGTGAAACACAGAAATTACATCGGAATTAAATAGAAAAGACACAATTCCGACATAAGTACAAGAAGACTGACTTTTCTTACTGTCTATGATTTTGAACCATTCCTGTGACACTAGTTATAGATTCCGATGCTTCACTTCAGGTTTACAGTATCCCTCTGACCTTCTTATTGACGATGAAACACAGAAAATGCATCGGAATTAAATAGAAAAGGCACAATACCGACTAAAGTACAAGAACACTGACTCTTCTTACTGTCTATGTCTTGAACCAATCCTGTGACACTAGTTTTTGATTCCGATGCTTCACTTCGGGTGTACTGTGACCCTTGGACCTTCTTATTGACGATGAAACACAGAAATTGCATCGGAATTAGATACAAATATCACAATGCCGACTTAAGTACAAGAAGACTGACTCTTCCTACTGTCATTGTTCTGAACCATTCCTGTGATACTAGTTATAGATTCCGATGCTTCACTTCAGGGTTAATATATCCCTTGGACCCTCGTATTGACGATGAAACACAGAAATTGCATCGGAACTAAATACAAAAGGCACAATGCCGACTTAAGTACTGTCTATGATTTGAACCATTCCATTGACACAAGTTATGGATTCCGATGCTTCACTTCAGGTTTACTGTATCCCTCTGACCTTCTTATTGACGATGAAACCCAGAAATTGCATCGGAATTAAATACAAAAGGCGTAAGGATGACTTAAGGACAAGAAGACTGACTCTTCTTACTGACTATGATTTGAACCATTCCTGTGACACTAGTTATAGATTCCGATGCTTCACTTCAGGTTTACTGTATCCATTGGACCTTCGTGTTGACGATTAAACACAGAAATCGCATCGGAATTAAATACAAAAGGCACAATGCCGACTTAAGTACATGCAGACTGACTCTACATACAGTCTATGTTTTGAACCAATACTGTGGCACAAGTTATAGTTTCCGATGCTTCACTTCAGGTTTACTGTACCCATTCGGTCCTTCTTATTGACGATGAAACACAGAAATTGCATCGGAATTAATTAGAAAAGGCACAATGTCGACTTAAGTACTGGATGACTGACTCTTCTTACTGTCTATGTTTTGAAAATTTCTTGTGACACTAGCTATAGATTCCGATGCTTGACTTCAGTTTTACTGTATCCCCTGGACCTTCTTATTGACGATGAAACACAGAAATTGCATCGGAATTTAATACAAAAGGCACAATGCCGACTTAAGTACAAGAGACTGACTCTTCTTAATGTCTTTTTTTTGAATCATTCCTGTGACACTAGTTATAGATTCCGATGCTTCACTTCAGGTTTACTGTATCCCTTGGACCTTCTTATTGACGATGAAACACAGAAATTGCATCGGAATTAAATACAAAAGGCACAATGCCGACTTAAGTACAAATAGACTGACTCTTTTTACTGTCTATGTTTTGAACCAATCCTGTGACACTAGTTATCGATTCCGACGCTTCACTTCAGGTTTACTGTGTCCCTTGGACCTTCTTATTGACGATGAAACACAGAAATTGCATCGGAATTAAATACTAAAGGCACAATGCCGACTTAAGAACAAGAGACTGAACCTTCTTACTAACTATGTTTTGAACCATTCCTGTGACTCTAGTTATAGATTCCGATGCTTCACTTCAGGAGTACTGTATCCCTCTGACCCTGCTATTGACGATGAAACACAGAAATTGCATCGTAATTAGATAGAAAACGCACAATGCCGACATAAGTACAAGAAGACTGACACTTCCTACTGTCATTGTTTTGAACCATTCCTGTGAAACTAGTTATAGATTCCGATGCTTCACTTCAGGGTTAATGTATCCCTTGGACCTTCGTATTGACGATGAAACACAGAAATTGCACCGGAATTAAATACAATATGCACAATTCCGACTTAAGTTCAAGAAGACTGACTCTTCTTACTGTCTATGATTTGAACCATTCCATTGACACTAGTTATGGATTCCGATGCTTCACTTCAGGTTTACTGTATCCCTCTGACTTCTTATTGACGATGAAACACAGAAATTGCATCGGAATTAAATACAAAAGGCGTAAGGATGACTTAAGGACAAGAAGAGTGACTCTTCTTACTGTCTATGTTTTGAACCATTCCATTGACACTAGTTATAGATTCCAATGCTTCACTCAAGGTTTACTGTATCCCTTGGCCTTCTTATTGACGAAGAAACACTGAAATTGCATCGGAATTAAATAGAAAAGTACAAGAAGACTGACTCTTCTTACTGACTATGCTTTGAACCAATCCTGTGACACTAGTTTTTGATTCCGATGCTTCACTTCAGGTTTACTGTATCCATTGGACCTTCGTGTTGACGATGAAACACAGAAATCGCATCGGAATTAAATACAAAAGGCACAATGCCGACTTAAGTGCAAGCAGACTGACTCTTCTTACAGTCTATGTTTTGAACCAATCCTGTGGCACAAGTTATAGTCTCCGATGCTTCACTTCAGGTTTACTGTACCCCTTCGGTCCTTCTCATTGACGATGAAACACAGAAATTGCGTCGGAATTAATTAGAAAAGGCACAATGTCGACTTAAGTACAGGATGACTGACTCTTCTTACTGTCTATGTTTTGAACCATTCCTGTGACACTAGTTATAGATTCCGATGCTTGACTTCAGTTTTACTGTATCCCTTGGACCTTCTTATTGACGATGAAACACAGAAAGTGCATCGGAATTTAATACAAAAGGCACAATGCCGACTTAAGTACAAGAGACTGACTCTTCTTACTGTCTATTTTTTGAACCATTCCTGTGACACTAGTTACAGATACCGATGCTTCACTTCAGGTTTACTGTATCCCTTGGACCTTCTTATTGACGATGAAACACAGAAATTGCATCGGAATTAAATACAAAGGGCACAATGCCGACTTAAGTACAAAAAGACTGACTCTTCTTACTGACTATGTTTTGAACCATTCCTGTGACACTAGTTATAGATTCCGATGCTTCACTTCAGGTTTACTGTATCCCTCTGACCTTCTTATTGATGGTGAAACACAGAAATTGCATCGGAATTAAATAGAAAAGGCACAATTCCGACTTAAGTACAAGAAGACTGACACTTCTAACTGTCTATGTTTTGAACCATTCCTGTGACACTAGTTATAGATTCCGATGCTTGACTTCAGTTTTACTGTATCCCTTGGACGTTCTTATTGACGATGAAACACAGAAATTGCATCGGAATTAAATACAAAAGGCACAATGCCGACTTAAGTACAAGAGACTGACTCTTCTTAGTGATTATGTTTTGAACCATTCCTGTGACACTAGTTATAGATTCCGATGCTTCACTTAAGGTTTACTGTTTCCCTCTGACCTTCTTATTGCCGATGAAACACAGAAATTGCATCGGAATTAAATATAAAGGCACAAAGACGATTTAAGTATAAGAAGACTGACTTTTCTTACTGACTATGTTTGAACCATTCCTGTGACACTAGTTATAGATTCCGATGCTTCACTTCAGGTTTACTGTATCCCTCTGACCTTCTTATTGACGATGAAACACAGAAAATGCATCGGAAATAAATAGAAAAGGCACAATGCCGACGTAAGTACAAGAAGATTGACTCTTCTTACTGTCTATGTTTTGAACCATTCCAGTGACACTAGTTATAGATTCCGATGCTTCACTTCAGGTTTAGTGTATCCCTCTGACCTTCCTATTGTTGATGAAACACAGAAATTGCATCGGAATTAAAAACAAAAGGCACAATGCCGACTCAAGTACAAGGAGACTGACTCTTCTTACTGACTATGATTTGAACCATTCCTGTGACGCTAGTTATAGATTCGGTTGCTTCACTTCAGGTTTACTGTATCCCTCTGACCTTCTTATTGACTATGAAACACAGAAATTGCATCGGAATTAAATAGAAAATCCACAATTCCGACTAAGTACAAGAAGACTGACACTTCTTACTGGCTATGTTTTGAACCATTCCTGTGACACTAGTTATAGATTCCGATGCTTCACTTCAGGTTTACTGTATACATCTGACCTTCTTATTGACGGTGAAACACAGAAATTACATCGGAATTAAATAGAAAAGACACAATTCCGACTTAAGTACAAGAAGACTGACACTTCTTACTGTCTATGTTTTGAACCATTCCTGTGACACTAGTTATAGATTCCGATGCTTCACTTCAGGTTTACAGTATCCCTCTGACCTTCTTATTGACGATGAAACACAGAAAATGCATCGGAATTAAATAGAAAAGGCACAATACCGACTAAAGTACAAGAACACTGACTCTTCTTACTGTCTATGTCTTGAACCAATCCTGTGACACTAGTTTTTGATTCCGATGCTTCACTTCGTGTGTACTGTGACCCTTGGACCTTCTTATTGACGATGAAACACAGACATTGCAATGGAATTAGATACAAATATCACAATGCCGACTGAAGTACAAGAAGACTGACTCTTCCTACTGTCATTGTTCTGAACCATTCCTGTGATACTAGTTATAGATTCCGATGCTTCACTTCAGGGTTAATATATCCCTTGGACCTTCGTATTGACGATGAAACACAGAAATTGCATCGGAACTAAATACAAAAGGCACAATGCCGACTTAAGTACTGTCTATGTGTTGAACCATTCCTGTGACACTAGATATAGATTACGATGCTTCACTCCAGGTTTACTGTATCCCTTGGACCTTCTTATTGACGATGAAACACAGAAATTGCATCGGAATTAGATACAAAAGGCACAATGCCGACTTAAGTACAAGAAGACTGACTCTTCCTACTGTCATTGTTCTGAACCATTCCTGTGATACTAGTTATAGATTCCGATGCTTCACTTCAGGGTTAATATATCCCTTGGACCCTCGTATTGACGATGAAACACAGAAATTGCATCGGAACTAAATACAAAAGGCACAATGCCGACTTAAGTACTGTCTATGATTTGAACCATTCCATTGACACAAGTTATGGATTCCGATGCTTCACTTCAGGTTTACTGTATCCCTCTGACCTTCTTATTGACGATGAAACCCAGAAATTGCATCGGAATTAAATACAAAAGGCGTAAGGATGACTTAAGGACAAGAAGACTGACTCTTCTTACTGACTATGATTTGAACCATTCCTGTGACACTAGTTATAGATTCCGATGCTTCACTTCAGGTTTACTGTATCCATTGGACCTTCGTGTTGACGATTAAACACAGAAATCGCATCGGAATTAAATAAAAAAGGCACAATGCCGACTTAAGTACATGCAGACTGACTCTTCATACAGTCTATGTTTTGAACCAATCCTGTGGCACAAGTTATAGTTTCCGATGCTTTACTTCAGGTTTACTGTACCCATTCGGTCCTTCTTATTGACGATGAAACACAGAAATTGCATCGGAATTAATTAGGAAAGGCACAATGTCGACTTAAGTACTGGATGACTGACTCTTCTTACTGTCTATGTTTTGAAAATTTCTTGTGACACTAGCTATAGATTCCGATGCTTGACTTCAGTTTTACTGTATCCCCTGGACCTTCTTATTGACGATGAAACACAGAAATTGCATCGGAATTTAATACAAAAGGCACAATGCCGACTTAAGTACAAGAGACTGACTCTTCTTAATGTCTATTTTTTGAATCATTCCTGTGACACTAGTTATAGATTCCGATGCTTCACTTCAGGTTTACTGTATCCCTTGGACCTTCTTATTGACGATGAAACACAGAAATTGCATCGGAATTAAATACAAAAGGCACAATGCCGACATAAGTACAAAAAGACTGACACTTCTTACTGACTATGTATTGAACCATTCCTGTGACACTAGTTATAGATTCCGATGCATCACTTCAGGTTTACTGTATCCCTCCGACCTTCATATTGACGATGAAACACAGAATTTGCATCGGAATTATATACAAAAGGAACAATGCCGACTTAAGTACAAGAATACTGACTCTTCTTACTGACTATGCTTTGAACCATTCCTGTGACACTAGTTATAAATTCCGATGCTTCACTTCAGGTTTACTGTATACCTCTGACCTTCTTATTGACGGTGAAACACAGAAATTGCATCGGAATTAAATAGAAAAGACACAATTCCGACTTAAGTACAAGAAGACTGACACTTCTTACTGTCTATGTTTTGAACCATTCCTGTGACACTAGTTATAGATTCCGATGCTTGACTGCAGTTTTACTGTATCCCTTGGACGTTCTTATTGCCGATGAAACACAGAAATTGCACCGCAATTAAAAACAAAAGGCACAATGCCGACTAAAGTACAAGAGACTGACTCTTCTTAGTGACTATGTTTTGAACCATTCCTGTGACACTAGTTATTGATTCCGATGCTTCACTTAAGGTTTACTGTTTCCCTCTGACCTTCTTATTGACGATGAAACACAGAAATTGCATCGGAATTAAATATAAAAGGCACAAAGCCGACTTAAGTATAAAAAGACTGACTTTTCTTACTGACTATGTTTGAACCATTCCTGTGACACTAGTTATAGATTCCGATGCTTCACTTTAGGTTTACTGTATCCCTCTGACCTTCTTATTGACGATGAAACACAGAAAATGCATCGGAATTAAATAGAAAAGGCACAATGCCGACTTAAGTACAAGAACACTGACTCTTCTTACTGTCTATGTCTTGAACCAATCCTGTGACACTAGTTTTTGATTCCGATGCTTCACTTCAGGTTTACTGTGACCCTTGGACCTTCTTATTGACGATGAAACACAGAAATTGCATCGGAACTAAATACAAAAGGCACAATGCCGACATAAGTACTGTCTATGTTTTGAACCATTCTTGTGACACTAGTTATAGATTACGATGCTTCACTCCAGGTTTACTGTATCCCTTGGACCTTCCTATTGACGATGAAACACAGAAATTGCACTGGAATTAAATACAAAGGTCACCATGCCGACTTAAGTACAAGAAGACTGACTCTTCTTACTGTCCATGATTTGAACCATTCCATTGACACAAGTTATGGATTCCGATGCATCACATCAGGTTTACTGTATCCCTCTGACCTTCTTATTGACGACGAAACCCAGAAATTGGATCGGAATTAAATACAAAAGGCGTAAGGATGACTTAAGGACAAGAAGACTGACTCTTCTTACTGACTATGTTTTGAACCATTCCTGGGACACTAGTTATAGATTCCGATGCTTCACTTCAGGTTTACTGTATCCATTGGACCTTCGTATTGGCGATGAACCACAGAAATTTCATCGGAATTAAATACAAAAGGCACAATGCCGACTTAAGTACAAGCTGACTGACTCCTCTTACAGTCTATGTTTTGATCCAATCCTGTGACACAAGTTATAGTTTCCGATGCTTCACTTCAGGTTTACTGTACCCCTTCGGTCCTTCTTATTGACGATGAAACACAGAAATTAGATTAGAATAGGCACAATGTCGACTTAAGTACAGGAAGATTGACTCTTCTTACTGTCTATGTTTTGAACCATTCCTGTGACACTAGTTACAGATTCCGATGCTTGACTTCAGGTTTACTGTGACCCTTGGACCTTCTTATTGACGATGAAACACAGAAATTGCATCGGAATAAAACACAAAATGCACAATGCCGACTTAAGTACAAGAAGACTGACTCCTCTTACTGTCTACGTTTTGAACCAATCCTGTGACACTAGTTACAGATTCCGATGCTTCACTTCAGGTGTACTGTATCCCTTCGGTCCTTCTTATTGACGATGAAACACAGAAATTGCATCGGAATTAAATACAAAATTCATAAGGATGACTTAAGGACAAAAAGACTGACTCTTCTTACTGACTATGTTTTCAACCATTTCTGTGACGCTAGTTATAGATTCCGATGCTTCACTTCAGGTTTACTGTATCCCTCTGACCTTCTTATTGACGATGAAACACAGAAATTGCACCGGAATTAAATACAAATGGCACAATGCCGACTTAAGTACAAGAAGACTGACTCTTCTTACTGTCTATGTTTTGAACCATTCCATTGACACTAGTCATAGATTCCAATGATTCACTCCAGGTTTACTGTATCCCTTGGCCTTCTTATTAACGATGAAACACTGAAATTGCATCGGAATTAAATAGAAAAGGCACAATGCCGACTTATGTACAAGAAGACTGACTCTTCGTACTGACTATGATTTGAACCATTCCGGTGACACTAGTTATAGATTCCGATGGTTCACTTCAGGTTTACTGTATCCATTGGACCTTCGTATTGACGATGAAACACAGAAATTGCATCGGAATTAAATACAAAGGGCACAATGCCGACTGAAGTACAAGAAGACTGACTCTTCTTACAGTCTATGCTTTGAACCAATCCTGTGACACTAGTTATAGATTCCGATGCTTCATTTCAGGTTTACTGTACCCCTTCATTCCTTCTTATTGACGACGAAACACAGAAATTGCATCGGAATTAGTTAGAAAAGGCACAATGTCGACTTAAGTACGAGAAGACTGACTCTTCATTCTGTCTGTGTTTTGAACCTTTCCTGTGACACTAGTTATAGATTCCGATGCTTGACTTCAGTTTTACTGTATCCCTTGGACTTTCTTATTGACGATGAAACACAGAAATTGCATCGGAATTAAATACAAAATGCACAATGCCGACTTAAGTACAAGAAGACTGGCTCTTCTTATTGTCTACGTTTTGAACCAATTCTGTGACACTAGTTATAGATTCCGATGCTTCACTTCAGGTTTACTGTATCCCTTCGGTCCTTCTTATTGACGATGAATCACAGAAATTGCATCGGAATTAAATACAAAAGGCACGATGCCGACTTTAGTACAAAAAGACTGACTCTTCTCACTGACTATGTTTTGAACCATTCCTGTAACACTAGTTATAGATTCCGATGCTTGACTTCAGTTTTACTGTATCCCTTGGACCTTCTTATTGACGATGAAACACAGAAATTGCATCGGAATTAAATACAAAAGGCACAATGCCGACTTAAGTACAAGAGACTGACTCTTCTTAGTGACTATGTTTTGATCCATTCCTGTGACACTAGTTATTGATTCCGATGCTTCACTTAAGGTTTGCTGTTTCCCTCTGACCTTCGTATTGACGATGAAACACAGAAATTGCATCGGATTAAATATAAAAGGCACAAAGCCGACTTAAGTACAAGAAGACTGACTCTTCTGACTGTCTATGTCTTGAACCAATCCTGTGACACTAGTTTTTGATTCCGATGTTTTACTTCAGGTTTACTGTGACCCTTGAACCATCTTATTGACGATGAAACGCAGAAATTGAATCGGATTAGATACAAAAGGAACAATGCCGACTTAAGTACATGAAGACTGACTCTTCCTACTGTGATTGTTTTGAACCATTCCTGTGATACTAGTTATAGATTCCGATGCTTCCAATAAGGGTTAATATATCCCTTGGACCTTCGTATTGACGATGAAACACAGAAATTGCATCGGAACTAAATACAAAAGGCACAATGCCGACTTAAGTACTGTCTATGTTTTGAACCATTCCTGTGACACTAGTTATAGACTACGATGCTTTACTCCAGGTTTACTGTATCCCTCTGACCTTCTTATTGACGATGAAAACCAGAATATGCATCGGAAGTAAATACAAATGGCGTAAGGATGACTTAAGGACAAGAAGACTGACTCTTCTTACTGACTATGTTTTGAACCATTCCTGGGACACTAGTTATAGATTCCGATGCTTCACTTCAGGTTTACTGTATCCATTGGACCTTCGTATTGGCGATGAACCACAGAAATTTCATCGGAATTAAATACAAAAGGCACAATGCCGACTTAAGTACAAGCAGACTGACTCCTCTTACAGTCTATGTTTTGATCCAATCCTGTGACACAAGTTATAGTTTCCGATGCTTCACTTCAGGTTTACTGTACCCCTTCGGTCCTTCTTATTGACGATGAAACACAGAAATTGCATCGGAATTAATTAGAAAAGGCACAATGTCGACTTAAGTACAGGAAGATTGACTCTTCTTACTGTCCATGTTTTGAACCATTCATGTGACACTAATTACAGATTCCGATGCTTGACTTCAGGTTTACTGTGACCCTTGGACCTTCTTATTGACGATGAAACACAGAAATTGCATCCGAATAAAATACAAAATGCACAATGCCGACTTAAGTACAAGAAGACTGACTCTTCTTACTGTCTACGTTTTGAACCAATCCTGTGACACTAGTTACAGATTCCGATGCTTCACTTCAGGTGTACTGTATCCCTTCGGTCCTTCTTATTGACGATGAAACACAGAAATTGCATCGGAATTAAATACAAAATTCATAAGGATGACTTAAGGACAAAAAGACTGACTCTTCTTACTGACTATGTTTTGAACCATTCCTGTGACACTAGTTATAGATTCCGATGCTTCACTTCAGGTTTACTGAAACCCTCTGACCTTCTTATTGACGATGAAACACAGAAATTGCACCGGAATTCAAATACAAATGGCACAATGCCGACTTAAGTACAAGAAGACTGACTCTTCTTACTGTCTATGTTTTGAACCATTCCATTGACACTAGTCATAGATTCCAATGCTTCACTCCAGGTTTACTGTATCCCTTGGCCTTCTTATTGACGATGAAACACTGAAATTGCATCGGAATTAAATAGAAAAGGCACAATGCCGACTTATGTACAAGAAGACTGACTCTTCGTACTGACTATGATTTGAACCATTCCGGTGACACTAGTTATAGATTCCGTTGGTTCACTTCAGGTTTACTGTATCCATTGGACCTTCGTATTGACGATGAAACACAGAAATTGCATCGGAATTAAATACAAAAGGCACAATGCCGACTGAAGTACAAGAAGACTGACTCTTCTTACAGTCTATGCTTTGAACCAATCCTGTGACACTAGTTATAGATTCCGATGCTTCATTTCAGGTTCACTGTACCCCTTCGTTCCTTCTTATTGACGACGAAACACAGAAATTGCATCGGAATTAGTTAGAAAAGGCACAATGTCGACTTAAGTACGAGAAGACTGACTCTTCATTCTGTCTGTGCTTTGAAGCATTCCTGTGACACTAGTTATAGATTCCGATGCTTGACTTCAGTTTTACTGTATCCCTTGGACCTTCTTATTGACGATGAAACACAGAAATTGCATCGGAATTAAATACAAAATGCACAATGCCGACTTAAGTACAAGAAGACTGGCTCTTCTTATTGTCTACGTTTTGAACCAATTCTGTGACACTAGTTATGGATTCCGATGCTTCACTTCAGGTTTACTGTATCCCTTCGGTCCTTCTTATTGACGATGAATCACAGAAATTGCATCGGAATTAAATACAAAAGGCACGATGCCGACTTTAGTACAAAAAGACTGACTAATCTCACTGACTATGTTTTGAACCATTCCTGTAACACTAGTTATAGATTCCGATGCTTGACTTCAGTTTTACTGTATCCCTTGGACCTTCTTATTGACGATGAAACACAGAAATTGCATCGGAATTAAATACAAAAGGCACAATGCCGACTTAAGTACAAGAGACTGACTCTTCTTAGTGACTATGTTTTGATCCATTCCTGTGACACTAGTTATTGATTCCGATGCTTCACTTAAGGTTTGCTGTTTCCCTCTGACCTTCTTATTGACGATGAAACACAGAAATTGCATCGGAATTAAATATAAAAGGCACAAAGCCGACTTAAGTTTAAGAAGACTGACTTTTCTTACTGACTATGTTTGAACCATTCCTGTGACACTAGTTATAGATTCCGATGCTTCACTTCAGGTTTACTGTATCCCTCTGACCTTCTTATTGACGATGAAACACAGAAAATGCATCGGAATTAAATAGAAAAGGCACAATGCCGACTTAAGTACAAGAAGACTGACTCTTCGGACTGTGATTGTTTTGAACCATTCCTGTGATACTAGTTATAGATTCCGATGCTTCCAATAAGGGTTAATATATACCTTGGACCTTCGTATTGACGATGAATCACAGAAATTGCATCGGAACTAAATACAAAAGGCACAATGCCGACTTAAGTACTGTCTATGTTTTGAACCATTCCTGTGACACTAGTTATAGATTACGATGCTTTACTCCAGGTTTACTGTATCCCTCTGACCTTCTTATTGACGATGAAACCCAGAATATGCATCGGAAGTAAATACAAATGGCGTAAGGATGACTTAAGGACAAGAAGACTGACTCTTCTTACTAACTATGTTTTGAACCATCCCTGTGACACTAGTTATAGATTCCGAAGCTTCACTTTAGGTTTACTGTATCCCTCTGACCTTCTTATTGACGATGAAACACAGAAGTTACACCGGAATTAAATACAAAAGGCACAATGCCGACTCAAGTACAAGAAGACTGACTCTTCTTACTGTCTATGTTTTGAACCATTCCATTGACACTAGTTATAGATTCCAATGCTTCACTCCAGGTTTACTGTATCCCTTGGCCTTCTTATTGACGATGAAACACTGAAATTGCATCGGAATTAAATAGAAAAGGCACAATGCCGACTTAAGTACAAGAAGATTGACTCTTCTTACTGACTATGATTTGAACCATTCCTGTGACACTATTTATAGATTCCGATGCTTCACTTCAGGTTTACTGTACCCTTCGGTCCTTCTTATTGACGATGAAACACAGAAATTGCATCGGAATTAATTAGAAAATGCACAATGTCGACTTAAGTACAGGAAGACTGACTCTTCTTACTGTCTATGTTTTAAACCATTCCTGTGACACTAGTTATAGATTCCGATGCTTGACTTCAGTTTTACTGTATCCCTTTTACCTTCTTATTGACGATGAAAAACAGAAATTGCATCGGAATAAAATACAAAATGCACAATACCGACTTAAGTACAAGAAAACTGACTCTTCTTACTGTCTATGGTCTGAACCAATCCTGTGACACTAGTTACAGATTCCGATGCTTTACTTCAGGTGTACTGTATCCCTTCGGTCCTTCTTATTGACGATGAAACACAGAAATTACATCGGAATTAAATACAAAATTCATAAGGACTACTTGAGGACAAAAAGACTGACTCTTCTTACTGACTATGTTTTGAACCATTCCTGTGACACTAGTTATAGATTCCGATGCTTCACTTCCGGCTTACTGTATCCCTCTGACCTTCTTATTGACGATGAAACACAGAAATTGCACCGAAATTAAATACAAAAGGCACAATGACGACTTAAGTACAAGAAGACTGACTCTTCGTACTGACTATGATTTGAACCATTCCTGTGACACTAGTTATAGATTCCGATGCTTGACTTCAGTTTTACTGTATCCCTTGGACCTTCTTATTGACGATGAAACACAGAAATTGCATCGGAATTAAATACAAAATGCACAATGCCGACTTAAATACAAGAAGACTGACTCTACTTACTGTCTACGTTTTGAACCAATCCTGTGACACTAGTTATAGATTCCGATGCTTCACTTCAGGTTTACTGTATCCCTTCGGTACCTCTTATTGACGATGAATCACAGAAATTGCATCGGAATTAAATACAAAAGGCACAATGCCGACTTAAGTACAAGAAGACTGACTCTTCGTACTGACTATGTTTTGAACCATTCCTGTGACACTAGTTGTACATTCCGATGCTTCACTTCAGGTTTACTGTATCCCTCTGACCTTTTTATTGACAATGAAACACACAAATTGCATCGGAATTAAATAGAAAAGACACAATGCCGACTTAAGTACAAGAGATTGTCTCTTCTTACTAACTATGTTTTGAACCAGTCCTGTGACACTAGTTATACATTCCGATGCCTCCCTTCAGGTTTACTGTATCCCTTAAACCCCCTTATTGACGATGAAACACAGAAATTGCATCGGAATTAATTACAAAACGCACAATGCCGACTTAAGTACAAGAAGACTGACTCTTCTTACTGTCTATGATTTGAACCAATCCTGTGACACTAGTTAAAGATTCCAATGCTTCACTTCAGGTTTACTGTATCCCTTGGACCTTATAATTGACGATGAAACACAGAAATTGCATCGGAATTCAATACAAAAGGCACAATGCCGACTTAAGTAAAAAAAGACTGACTCTTCTTACTGACTATGTTTTGAACCATTCCTGTGACACTCGTTATAGATTCCGATGCTTCACTTCAGGATTACTGTATCCCTCTGACCTTCTTATTGACGATGAAACACAGAAATTGCATCGGAATTAAATACAAAAGGCACAATGCCGACTTAAGTACAAGAAGACTGACTCTTCGTACTGACTATGTTTTGAACCATTCCTGTGACACTAGTTGTAGATTCCGATGCTTCACTTCAGGTTTACTGTATCCCTCTGACCTTTTTATTGACAATGAAACACACAAATTGCAACGGAATTAAATAGAAAAGGCACAAAGCCGACTTAAGTACAAGAAGACTGACTATTCTTACTGTCTACGTTTTGAACCAATCCTGTGACACTAGTTATAGATTCCGATGCTCCACTTCAGGTTTACTGTATAGCTTCGGTCCTTCTTAATGACGATGAATCACAGAAATTGCATCGGAATTAAATACAAATGGCACAATGCCGACTCTAGTACAAAAAGACTGACTCTTCTTATTGACTATGTTTTGAACAATTCCTGTAACACTAGTTATAGATTCCGATGCTTCACTTCAGGTTTACTGTATCCCTCTGATCTTCTTATTGACGATGAAACACAGAAATTGCATCGGAATTAGATACAAAAGGCACTATGCCTACTTAAGTACAAGAAGACTGACTCTTCTTACTGACTATTCTTTGAACCATTCCTGTGACGCTAGTTATAGATTCATATGCTTCACTTCATGTTTACTGTATCCCTCTGACCTTCTTATTGACGATGAAACACACAAATTGCATCGGAATTAAATAGAAAAGGCACTATGCCGACTTAGGTACAAGAAGACTGACTCTTCTTACATTCTATGTTTTGAACCACTCCTGCGACACTACTTATGGATTCCGATGCTGGACTTCAGTTTTACTGCATCCCTTGGACCTTCTTATTGACATAGAAACACAGAAATTGCATCGGAATTAAATAGAAAAGGCACAATGCCGACTTAAGTACAAGAAGACTGACTCTTCGTACCGACTATGTTTTGAACCATTCCTGTGACACTAGTTATAGATTCCGATGCTTCACTTCAGGTTTACTGTATCCATTGGGCCTTCTTACTGACGATGAAACACAGATATTGCATCGAAATTAAATACAAAAGGCACAATGCCGACTTAAGTACTGTCTATATTATTACCCATTCCTGTGACACTAGTTATAGATTCCGATGCTTCACTCCAAGTTTACTGTATCCCTTGGACCTTCTTATTGACGATGAAACATAGAAATTGCATCGGAATTAAATACATAAGGCATAAGGCCGACTTAACGACAAGAAGACTGACTCATCTTACTGTCTATGCTTTGATACTTTCCTGTGACACTAGTTATGGATTCCGATGCTTCACTTCAGGTTTACTGTATCCCTCTGACCTTCTTATTGACGATGAAACACAGAAATTGCATCGGAATTAAATACAAAAGGCACAATGCCGGCATAAGTACATGAAGACTGACTCTTCTTACTGACTATGCTTTGAACCATTCCTGTGACACTAGTTTCGGATTCCGATGCTTCACTTCAGGTTTACTGTATCCCTTGAACCTTCTTATTGACGATGAAACACAGAAATTGCTTCGGAATTAAATACAAAAAGCACAATGCCGACTTAGGTACATGAATACTGACTCTTCTTACTGTCTATGTTTGAACCATTCCTGTGACACTGGTAACAGATTCCGTTGCTACACTCCAGGTTTACTGTATCCCTTAGACCTTCTTATTGACGATAAAACACAGAAATTGCATCGGAATTAAATACAAAAGGCACAATGCCGACTTAAGGACAAGAAGACTGACTCGTCTTACCGACTATGTTTTGAACCATTCCTGTGACACTAGTTATAGATTGCGATGCTTCACTTCAGGTTTACTGTATCCCTCTGACCTTCCTATTGACGATGAAACACAGAAATTGCATCGGAATTAAATACAAAAGGCACAATGCCGACTTAAGTACAAGAAGACTGTATCTTCTTACTGTCTATGCTTTGAACCATTCCTGTAACACTAGTTATAGTTTCCGATGCTTCACTCCAGGTTTACTGTATCCCTTGGACCTTCTTATTGACGATGAAACACAGAACTTGCATCGGAATTAATTACAAAAGGCACAATGCCGACTTAAGTACAAGAAGACTGACTCTTCTTACTGTCTATGATTTGAACCAATCCTGTGACACTAGTTAAAGATTCCGATGCTTCACTTCAGGTTTACTGTATCCCTTGGACCTTATAATTGACGATGAAACACAGAAATTGCATCGGAATTAAATACAAAAGGCACACTGCCGACTTTAGTAAAAAAAACTGTTTCTTCGTACTGACTATGTTATGAACCATTCCTGTGACACTCGTTATAGATTCCGATGCTTCACTTCAGGATTACTGTATCCCTCTGACCTTCTTATTGACGATGAAACACAGAAATTGCATCGGAATTAAATACAAAAGGCACAATGCCGACTTAAGTACAAGAAGACTGACTCTTCTTACTGTCTATGTTTTGAACAATTCCTGTAACACTAGTTATAGATTCCGATGCTTCACTTCAGGTTTACTGTATCCCTCTGATCTTCTTATTGACGATGAAACACAGAAATTGCATCGGAATTAAATACAAAAGGCACTATGCCTACTTAAGTACAAGAAGACTGACTCTACTTACTGACTATTCTTTGAACCATTCCTGTGACGCTAGTTATAGATTCATATGCTTCACTTCATGTTTACTGTATCCCTCTGACCTTCTTATTGACGACGAAACACACAAATTGCATCGGAATTAAATAGAAAAGGCACAATGCCGACTTAAGTACAAGAAGACTGACTCTTCTTACAGTCTATGTTTTGAACCACTCCTGCGACACTACTTATGGATTCCGATGCTGGACTTCAGTTTTACTGCATCCCTTGGACCTTCTTATTGACGATGAAACACAGAAATTGCATCGGAATTAAATACAAAAGGCACAATGCCGACTTAAGTACACGAAGACTGACTCTTCTTACTGTCTATGTTTTGAACCAATCCTGTGACACTAGTTATGGATTCCAATGCTTCACTTCAGGTTTACTGTATCCCTTGGACCTTATAACTGACGATGAAACACAGAAATTGCATCGGAATTAAATACAATAGGCACAATGAAGACTTAAGTAAACAAGACCGACTCTTCTTACTGACTATGTTTTGAACCATTCCTGTGACACTGATTATAGATTCCGATGCTTCACTTCAGGATTACTGTATCCCTCTGACCTTCCTATTGACGATGAAACACAGAAATTGCATCGAAATTAAATACAAAAGGCACAATGCCAACTTATGTAAAAGAAGACTGACTCTTCGTACTGACTATGTTTTGAACCATTCCTTTGACACTAGTTATAGATTCCGAAACTTCACTTCAGGTTTACTGTATCCCTCTGACCTTCTTATTGACGATGAAACACACAAATTGTAACGGAATTAAATAGAAAAGGCACAATGCCGACTTAAGTAAAAAAGACTGACCCTTCTTACTGACTATGATTTGAACCATTCCTGTGACACTAGTTATAGATTCCGATGCTTCACTTCAGGTTTACTGTATCCCTCTGACTTTCTTATTGACGATGAAACAAAGAAATTGCATCGGAATTAAATACAAAAAGCACATTGCCGACTTAAGTACATGAAGACTGACCCTTCGTACTGACTATGGTTTGAACCATTCCTGTGACACTAGTTATAGATTCCGATGCTTCACTTCAGGTTTACTGTATCCATTGGGCCTTCTTATTGACGATGAAACACAGATATTGCATCGAAATTAAATACAAAAGGCACAATGCCGACTTAAGTACTGTCTATATTATTAACCATTCCTGTGACACTAGTTATAGATTCCGATGCTTCACTCCCAGTTTGCTGTATCCCTTATACCTTCTTATTGACGATGAAACACAGAAATTGCAACGGAATTAAATACATAAGGCATAAGGCCGACTTAACGACAAGAAGACTGACTCATCTTACTGTCTATGCTTTGATACTTTCCTGTGACACTAGTTATTGACTCCGATGCTTCACTTCAGGCTTACTGTATCCCTCTGACCTTCTTATTGACGATGAAACACAGAAATTGCATCTCAATTAAATACTAATGGCACAATGCCGACTTAAGTACAAGAAGACTGACTCTTTTTACTGTCTATGTTTTGAACCGTTCCATTGATACTAGTTATGGATTTCGATGCTTCACTCCACGTTTACTGTATCCCTTGGACCTCCTTACTGACGATGAGACACTGAAATTGCATCGAAATTAAATAGAAAAGGCACAATGCCGACTTAAGTACAAGAAGACTGACTCTTCTTACTGTCTATGTTTGAACCATTCCTATGACACTAGTTACAGATTCCGTTGCTACACTCCAGGTTTACTGTATCCCTTAGACCTTCTTATTGACGATGAAACACAGAAATTGCATCGGATTTAAATACAAAAGGCACAATGCCGACTTAAGTACAAGAAGACTGTATCTTCTTACTGTCTATGCTTTGATCCATTCCTGTAACACTAGTTATAGTTTCCGATGCTTCACTCCAGGTTTACTGTATCCCTTGGACCTTCTTATTGACGATGAAACACAGAAATTGCATCGGAATTAAATACAAAAAGCACAATGCCGACTTAAGGAAAAGAAGACTGACTCTTCCTACTGACTATGTTTTGAACCATTCGTGTGCCAATAGCTATAGATTCCGATGCTTCACTCCAGGTTTACTGTATCCCTTGGACCTTCTTATTGACGATGAAACACAGAAATTGCATCGGAATTAAATACAAAAGGCGTAAGGCCGACTTAACAACAAGAAGACTGACTCCTCTTACTGACTATGTTTTGAACCATTCCTGTGACACTAGTTATAGATTCCGATGCTTCACTTCAGGTTGACTGTTTCCCTCTGACCTTCTTATTGACGATGAAACACAGAAATTGCATCGGAATTAAATACAAAGGGCACAATGCCGACTTAAGTGCGAGAAGACTGACTCTTCTTACTGTCTATGTTTTGAACCATTCCATTGATACTAGTTATAGGTTTCGATGCTTCACTCCACGTTTACTGTATGCCTTGGACCTTCTTATTGACGATGAAGCACTGAAATTGCATCGGAATTAAATAGAAAAGGCACAATGCCGACATAGGTACATGAAGACTGACTCTTCTTACTGTCTATGTTTGAACCATTCCTGTGACACTAGTTACAGATTCCGTTGCTACACTCCAGGTTTACTGTATCCCTTAGACATTCTTATTGACGATGAAACACAGAAATTGCATCGGAATTAAATACAAAAGGCACAATGCCGACTTAAGGACAAGAAGACTGACTCGTCTTACTGACGATGTTTTGAACCATTCCTGTGACACTAGTTATAGATTGCGATGCTCCACTTCAGGTTTACTGTATCCCTCTGACCTTCTTATTGACGATGAAACACAGAAATTGCATCGGAATTAAATACAAAAGGCACAATGCCGACTTAAGTACAAGAAGACTGTATCTTCTTACTGTCTATGCTTTGATCCATTCCTGTAACACTAGTTATAGTTTCCGATGCTTCACTCCAGGTTTACTGCATCCCTTGGACCTTCTTATTGACGATGAAACACAGAAATTGCATCGGAATTAAATACAAAAAGCACAATGCCGACTAAAGGACAAGAAGACTGACTCTTCTTACTGACTATGTTTTGAACCATTCGTGTGCCAATAGCTATAGATTCCGATGCTTCACTCCAGGTTTACTGTATCCCTTGGACCTTCTTATTGACGATGAAACACAGAAATTGCTTCGGAATGAAATACAAAAGGCGTAAGGCCGACTTAACAACAAGAAGACTGACTCCTCTTACTGACTATGTTTTGAACCATTCCTGTGACACTAGTTATAGATTCCGATGCTTCACTTCAGGTTTACTGTATCCATTGGACCTTCTTATTGACGATGAAACACAGAAATTGCATCGGAATTAAATACAAAAGGCACAATGCCGACTTAGGTACATGAAGACTAACTCTTATAACTGTCTATGTTTTGAACCATTCCTGTGACACAAGTTATAGGTTGCTATGCTTCACTTCAGGTTTACTGTATCCCTCTGACCTTCTTATTGACGATGAAACACAGAATTTGCATCGGAATTAAATACAAAAGGCACAATGCCGACTTAAGTACAAGAAGACTGTATCTCCTTACTGACTATGTTTTGAACCATTCCTGTGACACTAGTTATAGATTGCGATGCTCCACTTCAGGTTTACTGTATCCCTCTGACCTTCTTATTGACGATGAAACACAGAAATTGCATCGGAATTAAATACAAAAGGCACAATGCCGACTTAAGTACAAGAAGACTGTATCTTCTTACTGTCTATGCTTTGATCCATTCCTGTAACACTAGTTGTAGTTTCCGATGCTTCACTCCAGGTTTACTGCATCCCTTGGACCTTCTTATTGACGATGAAACGCAGAAATTGCATCGGAATCAAATACAAAAGGCACAACGGCGACTTAAGTACATGAAGACTGACTCTTCTTACTATGTTTTGAACCATACCTGTGACACTAGTTATAGATTCCAATGCTTCACTTCAGGTTTACTCTGTCCCTCTGAGCTTCTTAATGACGATGAAACACAGAAATTGCACCGAAATTATATGCAAAAGGCACAATGCCGACTTAAGTACAAGAAGACTGACTCTTCTTACTGTCTATGTTTTGAACCATTCCATTGACACTAGTTATCGATTCCGATGCTTCACTTTAGGTTTACTGTATCCCTTGGACCTTCTTATTGACGATGAAACACAGAAATTGCATCGGAATTAAATACAAAAGGCCCAATGCCGACTGAAGTACAAGAAGACTGACTCTTCTTACTGTCTATGTTTTGAACCATTCCTATGACACTAGTTATAGATTCCGATGCTTTACTTCAGGTTTACTGTATCCCTTGGACCTTCTTATTAACGATGAAAAACAGAAGTTGCATCGGTATTAAATACAAAAGACACAATGCCTACTTAAGGACAAGAAGACTGACTCGTCGTACTGACTATGTTTTGAACCATTCCTGTGACACTAGTTATAGATTCCGATGCTTCACTTCAGGTTTACTGTATACCTTGGACCTTCTTATTGATGATGAAACACAGAAATTGCATCGGAATGAAATACAAAAGGCACAATGCCGACTTAAGTACTGACTATATTTTGAACCATTCCTGTGACACTAGTTATAGATTCCAATGCTTGACTTCAGGTTTACTGTATCCCTTGGACCTTCTTATTGTCGATGAAACACAGAAATTGCATCGGAATGAAATACAAAAGTCAGAATGCCGACTTAAGTACTGACTATGTTTTGAACCATTCCTGTGGCACTAGTTATAGATTCCGATGCTTGACTTCAGGTTTACTGTATCCCTTGGACCTTCTTATTGACGATGAAACACAGAAATTGCATTGGAATTTAATACAAAAGGCACAATGCCGACTCAAGTACAAGAAGACTGACTCTTCTTACTGTCTATGCTTTGAACCATTCCTGTAACACTAGTTATAGTTTCCGATGCTTCTCTCCAGGTTTACTGTATCCCTTGGACTTTCTTATTGACGATGAAACACAGAAATTGCATCGGAATTAAATACAAAAAGCACAATGCCGACTTAAGGACAAGAAGACTGACTCTTCTTACTGACTATGTTTTGAACCATTCCTGAGCCAATAGCTATAGATTCCGATGCTTCACTCCAGGTTTACTGTATCCCTTGGACCTTCTTATTGCCGATGAAACACAGAAATTGCATCGGAATTAAATACAAAAGGCGTAACGCCGACTTAACAACAAGAAGACTGACTCCTCTTACTAACTATGCTTACAACCATTCCTGTGACACTAGTTATAGATTCCGATGCTTCACTTCAGGTTTACTGTTTCCCTCTGACCTTCATATTGACGATGAAACACAGAAATTGCATCGGAATTAAATACAAAGGGCACAATGCCGACTTAAGTACAAGAACACTGACTCTTCTTAATGTCTATGTTTTGAACCATTCCATTGATACTAGTTATAGGTTTCGATTCTTCACTCCACGTTTACTGTATCCCTTGGACCTTCTTATTCACGATGAAACACTGAAATTGCATCGGAAATAAATAGAAAAGGCACAAGGCCGTCATAGGTACATGAAGACTGACTCTTCTTACTGTCTATGTTTGAACCATTCCTGTGACACTAGTTACAGATTCCGTTGCTACACTCCAGGTTTACTGTATCCCTTAGACCTTCTTATTGACGATGAAACACAGAAATTGCATCGGAATTAAATACAAAAGGCACAATGCCGACTTAAGGACAAGAAGACTGACTCGTCTTACTGACTATGTTTTGAAACATTCCTGTGACACTAGTTATAGATTGCGATGCTTCACTTCAGGTTTACTGTATCCCTCTGACCTTCTCATTGACGATGAAACACAGAAATTGCATCGGAATTAAATACAAAAGGCACAATGCCGACTTAAGTACAAGAAGACTGTATCTTCTTACTGTCTATGCTTTGATCCATTCCTGTAACACTAGTTATAGTTTCCGATGCTTCACTCCAGGTTTACTGTATCCCTTGGACCTTCTTATTGACGATGAAACACAGAAATTGCATCGGAATTAAATACAAAAAGCACAATGCCGACTTATGGACAAGAAGACTGACTCTTCTTACTGAGTATGTTTTGAACCATTCGTGTGCCAATAGCTATAGATTCCGATGCTTCACTCCAGGTTTACTGTATCCCTTGGACCTTCTTATTGACGATGAAACACAGAAATTGCATCGGAATTAAATACAAAAACCGTAAGGCCGACTTAACAACAAGAAGACTGACTCCTCTTACTGACTATGTTTTGAACCATTCCTGTGACACTAGTTATAGATTCCGATGCTTCACTTCAGGTTGACTGTTTCCCTCTGAACTTCTTATTGACGATGAAACACAGAAATTGCATTGGAATTAAATACAAAGGGCACAATGCCGACTTAGGTACGAGAAGACTGACTCTTCTTACTGTCTATGTTTTGAACCATTCCATTGATACTAGTTATAGGTTTCGATGCTTCACTCCACGTTTACTGTATCCCTTGGACCTTCTTATTGACGATGAAACACTGAAATTGCATCGGAATTAAATAGAAAAAGCACAATGCCGACATAGGTACATGAAGACTGACTCTTCTTACTGTCTATGTTTGAACCATTCCTGTGACACTAGTTACAGATTCCGATGCTACACTCCAGGTTTACTGTATCCCTTAGACATTCTTATTGACGATGACACATAGAAATTGCATCGGAATTAAATACAAAAGGCACAATGCCGACTTAAGGACAAGAAGACTGACTCGTCTTACTGACTATGTTTTGAACCATTCCTGTGACACTAGTTAAAGATTCCGATGCTTCACTTCAGGTTTACTGTATCCCTTGGACCTTATAATTGACGATGAAACACAGAAATTGCATCGGAATTAAATACAAAAGGCACAATGCCGACTTAAGTAAATAAGACTGTTTCTTCGTACTGACTATGTTTTGAACCATTCCTGTGACACTCGTTATAGATTCCGATGCTTCACTTCAGGATTACTGTATCCCTCTGACCTTCTTATTGACGATGAAACACAGAAATTGCATCGGAATTAAATACAAAAGGCACAATGCCGACTTAAGTACAAGAAGACTGACTCTTCTTACTGTCTATGTTTTGAATAATTCCTGTAACACTAGTTATAGATTCCGATGCTTCACTTCAGGTTTACTGTATCCCTCTGATCTTCTTATTGACGATGAAACACAGAAATTGCATCGGAATTAAATACAAAAGGCACTATGCCTACTTAAGTACAAGAAGACTGACTCTTCTTACTGACTATTCTTTGAACCATTCCTGTGACGCTAGTTATAGATTCATATGCTTCACTTCATGTTTACTGTATCCCTCTGACCTTCTTATTGATGATGAAACACACAAATTGCATCGGAATTAAATAGAAAAGGCACAATGCCGACTTAAGTACAAGAAGACTGACTCTTCTTACAGTCTATGTTTTGAACCACTCCTGCGACACTACTTATGGATTCCGATGCTGGACTTCAGTTTTACTGCATCCCTTGGACCTTCTTATTGACGATGAAACACAGAAATTGCATCGGAATTAAATAGAAAAGGCACAATGCCGACTTAAGTACAAGTGACTGACTCTTCTTACTAACTATGTTTTGAACCATTCCTGTGACACTAGTTATAGATTCCGATGCTTCACTTCAGGTTTATTGTATCCCTTGGACCTTCTTATTGACGATGAAACACAGAAATTGCATTGGAATTAAATACAAAAGGCACAATGCCGACTCAAGTACACGAAGACTGACTCTTCTTACTGTCTATGTTTTGAACCAATCCTGTGACACTAGTTACGGATTCCAATGCTTCACTTCAGGTTTACTGTATCCCTTGGACCTTATCATTGACGATGAAACACAGAAATTGCATCGGAATTAAATACAATAGGCACAATGAAGACTTAAGTAAACAAGACAGACTCTTCTTACTGACTATGTTTTGAACCATTCCTGTGACACTGATTATAGATTCCGATGCTTCACTTCAGGATTACTGTATCCCTCTGACCTTCCTATTGACGATGAAACACAGAAATTGCATCGAAATTAAATACAAAAGGCACAATGCCAACTTATGTAAAAGAAGACTGACTCTTCGTACTGACTATGTTTTGAACCATTCCTGTGACACTAGTTATAGATTCCGAAGCTTCACTTCAGGTTTACTGTATCCCTCTGACCTTCTTATTGACGATGAAACACACAAATTGTAACGGAATTAAATAGAAAAGGCACAATGCCGAATTAAGTACAAGAAGACTGACTCTTCTTACTGTCTATGTTATGAAACATTCCTGTGACACTAGTTATACTTTCCGATGCTTCACTTCAGGTTTACTGTATCTCTTGGACCTTCTTATTGACGATGAAACACAGAAATTGCATCGGAATTAAATACAAAAGGCATAATGCCGACTTAAGTAAAAAAGACTGACCCTTCTTACTGACTATGATTTTAACCATTCCTGTGACACTAGTTATAGATTCCGATGCTTCACTTCAGGTTTAGTGTATCCCTCTGACTTTCTTATTGACGATGAAACAAAGAAATAGCATCGGAATGAAATACAAAAAGCACATTGCCGACTTAAGTACATGAAGACTGTCCCTTCGTACTGACTATGTTTTGAACCATTCCTGTGACACTAGTTATAGATTCCGATGCTTCACTTCAGGTTTACTGTATCCATTGGGCCTTCTTATTGTCGATGAAACACAGATATTGCATCGAAATTAAATACAAAAGGCACAATGCCGACTTAAGTACTGTCTATATTATTAACCATTCCTGTGACACTAGTTATAGATTCCGATGCTTCACTCCAAGTTTGCTGTATCCCTTATACCTTCTTATTGACGATGAAACACAGAAATTGCATCGGAATTAAATACATAAGGCATAAGGCCGACTTAACGACAAGAAGACTGACTCATCTTACTTTCTATGCTTAGATACTTTCCTGTGACACTAGTTATTGACTCCGTTGCTTCACTTCAGGCTTACTGTATCCCTCTGACCTTCTTATTGACGATGAAACACAGAAATTGCATCTGAATTAAATACAAATGGCACAATGCCGACTTAAGTACAAGAAGACTGACTCTTTTTACTGTCTATGTTTTGAACCGTTCCATTGATACTAGTTATAGATTTCGATGCTTCACTCCACGTTTACTGTATCCCTTGGACCTCCTTATTGACGATGAGACACTGAAATTGCATCGAAATTAAAAAGAAAAGGCACAATGCCGACTTAAGTACAAGAAGACTGACTCTACTTACCGACTATGTTTGAACCATTCCTGTGACACTAGTTACAGATTCCTTTGCTACACTCCAGGTTTACTGTATCCCTTAGACCTTCTTACTGACGATGAAACACAGAAATTGCATCGGAATTAAATAGAAAAGGCACAATGCCGACATAGGTACATGAAGACTGACTCTTCTTACTGTCTACGTTAGAACCATTCCTGTGACACTAGTTACAGATTCCGTTGCTACACTCCAGGTTTACTGTATCCCTTAGACCTTCTTATTGACGATGAAACACAGAAATTTCATCGGAATTAAATACAAAAGGCACAATGCCGACTTAAGGACAAGAAGACTGACTCGTCTTACTGACTATGTTTTGAACCATTCCTGTGACACTAGTTATAGATTGCGATGCTTCACTTCAGGTTTATTGTATCCCTCTGACCTTCTTATTGACGATGAAACACAGAAATTGCATCGGAATTAAATACAAAAGGCACAATGCCGACTTAAGTACAAGAAGACTGTATCTTCTTACTGTCTATGCTTTGATCCATTCCTGTAACACTAGTTATAGTTTCCGATGCTTCACTCCAGGTTTACTGTATCCCTTGGACCTTCTTATTGACGATGAAACACAGAAATTGCATCGGAATTAAATACAAAAAGCACAATGCCGACTTAAGGACAAGAAGACTGACTCTTCTTACTGACTATGTTTTGAACCATTCGTGTGCCAATAGCTATAGATTCCGATGCTTCACTCCAGGTTTACTGTATCCCTTGGACCTTCTTATTGACGATGAAACACAGAAATTGCATCGGAATTAAATACAAAAGGCGGAAGGCCGACTTAACAACAAGAAGACTGACTCCTCTTACTGACTATGTTTTGAACCATTCCTGTGACACTAGTTATAGATTCCGATGCTTCACTTCAGATTGACTGTTTCCCTCTGACCTTCTTACTGACGATGAAACACAGAAATTGCATCGGAATTAAATACAAAGGGCACAATGCCGACTTAAGTACGAGAAGACTGACTCTTCTTACTGTCTATGTTTTGAACCATTCCATTGATACTAGTTATAGGTTTCGATGCCTCACTCCACGTTTACTGTATCCCTTGGACCTTCTTATTGACGATGAAACACTGAAATTGCATCGGAATTAAATAGAAAAGGCACAATGCCGACATAGGTACATGAAGACTGACTCTTCTTACTGTCTATGTTTGAACCATTCCTGTGACACTAGTTACAGATTCCGTTGCTACACTCCAGGTTTACTGTATCCCTTAGACATTCTTATTGACGATGAAACACAGAAATTGCATCGGAATTAAATACAAAAGGCACAATGCCGACTTAAGGACAAGAAGACTGACTCGTCTTACTGACTATGTTTTGAACCATTCCTGTGACACTAGTTATAGATTGCGATGTTCCACTTCAGGTTTACTGTATCCCTCTGACCTTCTTATTGACGATGAAACACAGAAATTGCATCGGAATTAAATACAAAAGGCACAATGCCGACTTAAGTACAAGAAGACTGTATCTTCTTACTGTCTATGCTTTGATCCATTCCTGTAACACTAGTTATAGTTTCCGATGCTTCACTCCAGGTTTACTGTATCCCTTGGACCTTCTTATTGACGATGAAACACAGAAATTGCATCGGAATTAAATACAAAAACACAATGCCGACTTAAGGACAAGAAGACTGACTCTTCTTACGGACTATGTTCTGAACCATTCGTGTGCCAATAGCTATAGATTCCGATGCTTCACTCCAGGTTTACTGTATCCCTTGGACCTTCTTACTGACGATGAAACACAGAAGTTGCTTCGGAATGCAATACAAAAGGCGTAAGGCCGTCTTAACAACAAGAAGACTGACTCCTCTTACTGACTATGTTTTGAACCATTCCTGTGACACTAGTTATAGATTCCGATGCTTCACTTCAGGTTTACTGTATCCCTCTGACCTTCTTATTGACGATGAAACACAGAAATTGCACCGAAATTATATACAAAAGGCACAATGCCGACTTAAGTGCAAGAAGACTGACTCTTCTTACCGTCTATGTTTTGAACCATTCCATTGTCACTAGTTATCGATTCCGATGCTTCACTTTAGGTTTACTGTATCCCTTGGACCTTCTTATTGACGATGAAAGACAGAAATTGCATCGGAATTAAATACAAAATGCCCAATGCCGACTGAAGTACAAGAAGACTGACTCTTCTTACTGTCTATGTTTTGAACCATTCCTATGACACTAGTTATAGATTCCGATGCTTTACTTCAGGTTTACTGTATCCCTTGGACCTTCTTATTAACGATGAAAAACAGAAGTTGCATCGGTATTAAATACAAAAGACACAATGCCGACTTAAGGACAAGAAGACTGACTCGTCGTACTGACTATGTTTTGAACCATTCCTGTGACACTAGTTATAGATTCCGATGCTTCACTTCAGGTTTACTGTATACCTAGGACCTTCTTATTGACGATGAAACACAGAAATTGCATCGGAATGAAATACAAAAGGCACAATGCCGACTTAAGTACTGACTATATTTTGAACCATTCCTGTGACACTAGTTATAGATTCCAATGCTTGACTTCAGGTTTACTGTATCCCTTGGACCTTCTTATTGACGATGAAACACAGAAATTGCATCGGAATGAAATACAAAAGTCAGAATGCCGACTTAAGTACTGACTATGTTTTGAACCATTCCTGTGGCACTAGTTATAGATTCCGATGCTTGACTTCAGGTTTACTGTATCCCTTGGACCTTCTTATTGACGATGAAACACGGAAATTGCATTGGAATTTAATACAAAAGGCACAATGCCGTCTCAAGTACAAGAAGACTGACTCTTCTTACTGTCTATGCTTTGAACCATTCCTGTAACACTAGTTATAGTTTCCGATGCTTCTCTCCAGGTTTACTGTATCCCTTGGACCTTCTTATTGACGATGAAACACAGAAATTGCATCGGAATTAAATACAAAAAGCACAATGCCGACTTAAGGACAAGAAGACTGACTCTTCTTACTGACTATGTTTTGAACCATTCCTGTGCCAATAGCTATAGATTCCGATGCTTCACTCCAGGTTTACTGTATCCCTTGGACCTTCTTATTGACGATGAAACACAGAAATTGCATCGGAATTAAATACAAAAGGCGTAAGGCCGACTTAACAACAAGAAGACTGACTCCTCTTACTGACTATGCTTACAACCATTCTTGTGACACTAGTTATAGATTCCGATGCTTCACTTCAGGTTTACTGTTTCCCTCTGACCTTCTTATTGACGATGAAACACAGAAATTGCATCGGAATTAAATACAAAGGGCACAATGCCGGCTTAAATACAAGAAAACTGACTCTTCTTAATGTCTATGTTTTGAACCATTCCATTGATACTAGTTATAGGTTTCGATCCTTCACTCCACGTTTACTGTATCCCTTGGACCTTCTTATTGACGATGAAACACTGAAATAGCATCGGAAATAAATAGAAAAGGCACAAGGCCGTCATAGGTACATGAAGACTGACTCATCATACTGCCTATGTTTGAACCATTCCTGTGACACTAGTTACAGATTCCGTTGCTACACTCCAGGTTTACTGTATCCCTTAGACCTTCTTATTGACGATGAAACACAGAAATTCCATCGGAATTAAATACAAAAGGCACAATGCCGACTTAAGGACAAGAAGACTGACTCGTCTTACTGACTATGTTTTGAACCATTCCTGTGACACTAGTTATAGATTGCGATGCTTCACTTCAGGTTTACTGTATCCCTCTGACCTTCTTATTGACGATGAAACACAGAAATTGCATCGGAATTAAATACAAAAGGCACAATGCCGACTTAAGTACAAGAAGACTGTATCTTCTTACTGTCTATGCTTTGATCCATTCCTGTAACACTAGTTATAGTTTCCGATGCTTCACTCCAGGTTTACTGTATCCCTTGGACCTTCTTATTGACGATGAAACACAGAAATTGCATCGGAATTAAATACAAAAAGCACAATGCCGACTTATGGACAAGAAGACTGACTCTTCTTACTGAGTATGTTTTGAACCATTCGTGTGCCAATAGCTATAGATTCCGATGCTTCACTCCAGGTTTACTGTATCCCTTGGACCTTCTTATTGACGATGAAACACAGAAATTGCATCGGAATTAAATACAAAAGGCGTAAGGCCGACTTAACAACAAGAAGACTGACTCCTCTTACTGACTATGTTTTGAACCATTCCTGTGACACTAGTTATAGATTCCGATGCTTCACTTCAGGTTGACTGTTTCCCTCTGAACTTCTTATTGACGATGAAACACAGAAATTGCATTGGAATTAAATACAAAGGGCACAATGCCGACTTAAGTACGAGAAGACTGACTCTTCTTACTGTCTATGTTTTGAACCATTCCATTGATACTAGTTATAGGTTTCGATGCTTCACTCCACGTTTACTGTATCCCTTGCACCTTCTTATTGACGATGAAACACTGAAATTGCATCGGAATTAAATAGAAAAGGCACAATGCTGACATAGGTACATGAAGACTGACTCTTCTTACTGTCTATGTTTGAACCATTCCTGTGACACTAGTTACAGATTCCGATGCTACACTCCAGGTTTACTGTATCCCTTAGACATTCTTATTGACGATGAAACATAGAAATTGCATCGGAATTAAATACAAAAGGCACAATGCCGACTTAAGGACAAGAAGACTGACTCGTCTTACTGACTATGTTTTGAACCATTCCTGTGACACTAGTTATAGATTGCGATGCTAGACTTCAGGTTTACTGTATCCCTCTGACCTTCTTATTGACGATGAAACACAGAAATTGCATCGGAATTAAATACAAATGGCACAATGCCGACTTAAGTACAAGTAGACTGTATCTTCTTACTGTCTATGCTTTGATCCATTCCTGTAACACTAGTTATAGTTTCCGATGCTTCACACCAGGTTTACTGTATCCCTTGGACCTTCTTATTGACGATGAAACACAGAAATTGCATCGGAATTAAATACAAAAAGCACAATGCCGACTTAAGGACAAGAAGACTGACTCTTCTTACTGACTATGTTTTGAACCATTCGTGTGCCAATAGCTATAGATTCCGATGCTTCACTCCAGGTTTACTGTATCCCTTGGACCTTCGTATTGACGATGAAACACTGAAATTGCATCGGAATTAAATAGAAAAGGCACAATGCCGACTTAAGTACAAGAAGACTGACTCTTCTTACTGACTATATTTTGAACCATTCCTGTGACACTTGTTATAGATTCCGATGCTTCACTTCAGGTTTACTGTATCCATTGGACCTTCTTATTGACGATGAAACACAGAAATTGCATCGGAATTAAATACAAAAGGCATAATGCCGACTTAGGTACATGAAGACTAACTCTTATAACTGTCTATGTTTTGAACCATTCCTGTGACACAAGTTGCAGATTGCTATGCTTCACTTCAGGTTTACTGTAACCCTCTGACCTTCTTATTGACGATGAAACACAGAAATTGCATCGGAATTAAATACAAAAGGCACAATGCCGACTTAAGTACAAGAAGACTGTATCTTCTTACTGTCTATGCTTTGAACCATTCCTGTGACACTAGTTATAAATTCAGATGCTTCACTTCAGGTTTACTGTATCCCGTGGACCTACTTATTGACGATGAGACAGAAATTGCATCGGAATTAAATACAAAAGGCACAATGCCGACTTAAGTACTGTCTATGTTTTTAACGACTCCTTTGACACTAGTAATAGATTCCGATGCTTGACTTCAGGTTTACTGTATCCCTTGGGCCTTGTTATTGACGATAAAACACAGAAATTGCATCGAAATTAAATACAAAAGGCACAAGGCCGACTTAAGGACAAGAAGACTGACTCTTCTTACTGACTATGTTTTGAACCATTCCTGTGACACTAGTTATAGATTCCAATGCTTCACTTCAGGTTTACTGTGTCCCTCTGAGCTTCTTAATGACGATGAAACACAGAAATTGCACCGAAATTATATACAAAAGGCACAATACCGACTTCAGTACAAGAAGACTGACTATTCTTACTGCCTACGTTTTTAACCATTCCTGTGATACTAGTTATAGATTCCGACGCTTCATCTCAGATTTACTGTATCCCTTGGACCTCCTTGTTGACGATGAAACACAGAAATTGCATCGGAATTAAATACAAAAGGCACAATGCCGACTTAAGTACATGAAGACCGACTCTTCTTACTTACTATGTTTTGAACCATTCCTGTGACACTAGTTATAGATTCCGATGCTTCACTTCAGGTTTACTGTATCCCTTGGACCTTCTTATTGACGATGAAACACAGAAATTGCGTCGGAATCAAATACAAAAGGCACAATGCCGACTTACGTACATGAAGACCGACTCTTCTTACTGACTATGTTTTGAAACATTCCTGTGACACTAGTTATAGATTCCGATGCTTCACTCCAGGTTAACTGTATCCCTTGGACCTTCTTATTGACGATGAAACACAGAAATTGCATCGAAATTAAATACAAAATGCCCAATGCCGACTGAAGTACAAGAAGACTGACTCTTCTTACTGTCTATGTTTTGAACCATTCCTATGACACTAGTTATAGATTCCGATGCTTTACTTCAGGTTTACTGTATCCCTTGGACCTTCTTATTAACGATGAAAAACAGAAGTTGCATCGGTATTAAATACAAAAGACACAATGCCGACTAAAGGACAAGAAGACTGACTCGTCTTACTGACTATGTTTTGAACCATTCCTGTGACACTAGTTACAGATTCCGATGCTTCACTTCAGGTTTACTGTATACCTTGGACCTTCTTATTGACGATGAAACACAGAAATTGCATCGGAATGAAATACAAAAGGCACAATGCCGACTTAAGTACTGACTATATTTTGAACCATTCCTGTGACACTAGTTATAGATTCCAATGCTTGACTTCAGGTTTACTGTACCCCTTGGACCTTCTTATTGACGATGAAACACAGATATTGCATCGGAATGAAATACAAAAGGCACAATGCCGACTTAAGTACTGACTATATTTTGAACCATTCCTGTGACACTAGTTATAGATTCCAATGCTTGACTTCAGGTTCACTGTATCCCTTGGACCTTCTTAATGACGATGAAACTCAGAAATTGCATCGGAATGAAATACAAAAGTCAGAATGCCGACTTAAGTACTGACTATGTTTTGAACCATTCCTGTGGCACTAGTTATGGATTCCGATGCTTGACTTCAGGTTTACTGTATCCCTTGGACCTTCTTATTGACGATGAAACACAGAAATTGCATCGGAATTAAATACAAAAGGCACAATGGCGACTTAAGTACATGAAGACTGACTCATCTTACTGACTATGTTTGAACCATTCCTGTGACACTAGTTATAGATTCCGATGCTTCACTTCAGGTTTACTTTATCCCTTGGACCTTCTTATTGACGATGAAACACAGAAATTGCATCGGAATTAAATACAAAAGGCACAATGCCGACTTAAGTACATGAAGACCGACTCTTCTTACTGACTATGTTTTGAACCATTCCTGTGATACTAGTTATAGATTCAGATGCTTCACTTCAGGTTTACTGTATCCCTCTGACCTTCTTATTGACGATGAAACACAGAAATTGCATCGGAATTAAATACAAAAGGCACAATGCCGACTTAAGTACAAGAAGACTGTATCTTCTTACTCTCTATGCTTTGAACCATTCCTGTAACACTAGTTATAGTTTCTGATGCTTCACTCCAGGTTTACTGTATCCCTTGGACCTTCTTATTGACGATGAAACACAGAAATTGCATCGGAATTAAATACAAAAGGCACAATGCCGACTTAAGGACAAGAAAACTGACTCGTCTTACTGACTATGTTTTCAACCATTCCTGTGACACTAGTTATAGATTCCGATGCTTCACGTCAGGTTTACTTTATCCCTTGGACCTTCTTATTGACGATGAAACACAGAAATTGCATCGGAATTAAATACAAAAGGCACAATGCCGACTTAAGTACATGAAGACCGACTCTTCTTACTGACTATGTTTTGAACCATTCCTGTGACACTAGTTATAGATTGCGATGCTTCACTTCAGGTTTACTGTATCCCCTGGACCTTCTTATTGACGATGAAACACAGAAATTGCATCGGAATTAAATACAAAAGTCACAATGCCGACTTAAGTACAAGAAGACTGTATCTTCTTACTGTCTATACTTTGAACCATTCCTGTAACACTAGTTATAGTTTCCGATGCTTCACTCCAGGTTTACTGTATCCCTTGGACCTTCTTATTGACGATGAAACACAGAAATTGCATCGGAATTAAATACAAAAAGCACAATGCCGACTTAAGTACAAAAAGACTGTCTCTTCTTACTGACTATGTTTTGAACCATTCCTGTGCCAATAGCTATAGATTCCGATGCTTCACTCCAGGTTTACTGTATCCATTGGACCTTCTTATTGACGATGAAACACAGAAATTGCATCGGAATTAAATACAAAAGGAGTAAGGCCGTCTTAACAACAAGAAGACTGACTCCTCTTACTGACTATGCTTTAAACCATTCCTGTGACACTAGTTATAGATTCCGATGCTTCACTTCAGGTTTACTGTTTCCCTCTGACCTTCTTATTGACGATGAAACACAGAAATTGCATCGGAATTAAATACAAAGGGCACAATGCCGACTTAAGTACAAGAAGACTGACTCTTCTTAATGTCTATGTTTTGAACCATTCCATTGATACTAGTTATAGGTTTCGAAGCTTCACTCCACGTTTACTGTATCTCTCGGACCTTCTTATTGACGATGAAACACTGAAATTGCATCGGAATTAAATAGAAAAGGCACAATGCCGACGTAGGTACATGAAGACTGACTCTTCTTACTGTCTATGTTTGAACCATTCCTGTGACACTAGTTACAGATTCCGTTGCTACACTCCAGGTTTACTGTATCCCTTAGACCTTCTTATTGACGATGAAACACAGAAATTGCATCGGAATTAAATACAAAAGGCACAATGCCGACTTAAGGACAAGAAGACTGACTCGTCTTACTGACTATGTTTTGAACCATTCCTGTGACACTAGTTATAGATTGCGATGCTTCACTTCAGGTTTACTGTATCCCTCTGACCTTCTTATTGACGATGAAACACAGAAATTGCATCGGAATTAAATACAAAAGGCACAATGCCGACTTAAGTACAAGAAGACTGTATCTTCTTACTGTCTATGCTTTGAACCATTCCTGTAACACTAGTTATAGTTTCCGATGCTTCACTCCAGGTTTACTGTATCCCTTGGACCTTCTTATTGACGATGAAACACAGAAATTGCATCGGAATTAAATGCAAAAGGCGTAAGGCCGACTTAACAACAAGAAGACTGACTCCTCTTACTGACTATGTTTTGAACCATTCCTGTGACACTAGTTATAGATTCCGATGCTTCATCTCAGGTTTACTGTTTCCCTCTGACCTTCTTATTAACGATGAAACACAGAAATTGCATCGGAATTAAATACAAAGGGCACAATGCCGACTTAAGTACAAGAAGACTGACTCTTCTTACTGTCTATGTTTTGAACCATTCCATTGATACTAGTTATAGGTTTCGATGCTTCACTCAACGTTTACTGTATCCCTTGGACCTTCGTATTGACGATGAAACACTGTAATTGCATCGGAATTAAATAGAAAAGGAACAATGCCGACTTAAGTACAAGAAGACTGACTCTTCTTACTGACTATATTTTGAACCATTCCTGTGACACTTGTTATAGATTCCGATGCTTCACTTCAGGTTTACTGTATCCATTGGACCTTCTTATTGACGATGAAACACAGAAATTGCATCGGAATTAAATACAAAAGGCACAATGCCGACTTAGGTACATGAAGACTGACTCTTATACCTGTCTATGTTTTGAACCATTCCTGTGACACAAGTTATAGATTGCTATGCTTCACTTCAGGTTTACTGTATCCCTCTGACCTTCTTATTGACGATGAAACACAGAAATTGCATCGGAATTAAATACAAAAGGCACAATGCCGACTTAAGTACAAGAAGACTGTATCTTCTTACTGTCTATGTTTTGAACCATTCCTGTGACACTAGTTATAAATTCCGATGCTTCACTCCAGGTTTACTGCATCCCTTGGACCTTCGTATTGACGATGAAACACAGAAATTGCATCGGAATCAAATACAAAAGGCACAACGGCGACTTAAGTACATGAAGACTGACTCTTCTTACTGACTATGTTTTGAACCATTCCTGTGACACTAGTTATAGATTCCGATGCTTCACTTCAGG
The DNA here is from genome assembly GCF_021461395.2 of Schistocerca americana. Taxonomy (NCBI): domain Eukaryota; kingdom Metazoa; phylum Arthropoda; class Insecta; order Orthoptera; family Acrididae; genus Schistocerca; species Schistocerca americana. The sequence continues at coordinate 31,146,023 of NC_060125.1, forward strand.
TTTACTGTATCCGTTGGACCTTCTTATTGAGGATGAAACACAGAAATTGCATCGGAATTAAATACAAAAGGCACAATGCCGACTTATGTACATGAAGACCGACTCTTCTTACTGACTATGTTTTGAACCATTCCCGTGTCACTAGTTATAGATTCCGATGCTTCACTTCAGGTTTACTGTATCCCTTGGACCTACTGATTGACGATGAGACAGAAATTGCATCGGAATTAAATACAAAAGGCACAATGCCGACTTAAGTACTGTCTATGTTTTTAACGACTCCTTTGACACTAGTAATAGATTCCGATGCTTGACTTCAGGTTTACTGTATCCCTTGGGCCTTGTTATTGACGATGAAACACAGAAATTGCATCGGAATTAAATACAAAAAGCACAATGCCGACTTAAGTACTATAAGACTGACTCTCCTTACTGTCTATGTTTTGAAATATTCCTATGACACTAGTTATTGATTCCGATGCTTCACTTCAGGTTTACTGTATCCCTCTGACCTTATTATTGACGATGAAGCACAGAAAGTGCATCGGAATTAAATATAAAAGGCACAATGGCGACTTAAGTACATGAAGACTGACTCTTCTTACTGCCTACGTTTTTAACCATTCCTGTGATACTAGTTACAGATTCCGATGCATCACTTCGGATTTACTGTATCCTTTGGACCTCCTTGTTGACAATGAAACACACAAATTGCATCGGAATTAAATACAAAAGGCACAATGCCGACTTAAGTACATGAAGACCGACTCTTATTACTTTCTATGTTTTGAACCATTCCTGTGACACTAGTTATAGATTCCGATGCTTCACTTCAGGTTTACTGTATCCCTTGGACCTTCTTATTGACGATGAAACACAGAAATTGCATCGAAATAAAATACAAAAGGCACCAGGCCGACTTAAGGACAAGAAGACAGACTCTTCTTACTGACTATGTTTTGAACCATTCCTGTGACACTAGTTATAGATTCCAATGCTTCACTTCAGGTTTACTGTGTCCCTCTGAGCTTCTTAATGACGATGAAACACAGAAATTGCACCGAAATTATATACAAAAGGCACAATGCCGACTGAAGTACAAGAAGACTGACTCTTCTTACTGTCTATGTTTTGAACCATTCCTATGACACTAGTTATAGATTCCGATGCTTCACTTCAGGTTTACTGTATCCCTTGGACCTTCTTATTAACGATGAAACACAGAAGTTGCATCGGTATTAAATACAAAAGACACAATGCCGACTTAAGGACAAGAAGACTGACTCGTCTTACTGACTATGTTTTGAACCATTCCTGTGACACTAGTTATAGATTCCGATGCTTCACTTCAGGTTTACTGTATACCTTGGACCTTCTTATTGACGATGAAACACAGAAATTGCATCGGAATGAAATACAAAAGGCACAATGCCGACTTAAGTACTGACTATATTTTGAACCATTCCTGTGACACTAGTTATAGATTCCAATGCTTGACTTCAGGTTTACTGTATCCCTTGGACCTTCTTATTGACGATGAAACACAGAAATTGCATTGGAATTTAATACAAAAGGCACAATGCCGTCTCAAGTACAAGAAGACTGACTCTTCTTACTGTCTATGTTTTGAACCATTCCTATGACACTAGTTATTGATTCCGATGCTTCACTTGAGGCTTACTGTATCCCTCTGACCTTCTTATTGACGATGAAACACAGAAATTGCATCGGAATTAAATACAAAAGGCACAATGGCGACTTAAGTACATGAAGCCTGACTCATCTTACTGACTATGTTTTAACCCATTCCTGTGACACTAGTTATAGATTCCGATGCTTCACTTCTGGTTTACTTTATCCCTTGGACCTTCTTATTGACGATGAAACACAGAAATTGCATCGGAATTAAATACAAAAGGCACAATGCCGACTTAAGTACATGAAGACCGACTCTTCTTACTGACTATGTTTTGAACCATTCCTGTGACACTAGTTATAGATTCAGATGCTTCACTTCAGGTTTACTGTAACCCTCTGACCTTGTTATTGACGATGAAACACAGAAATTGCATCGGAATTAAATACAAAAGGCACAATGCCGACTTAAGTACAAGAAGACTGTATCTTCTTACTGTCTATGCTTTGAACCAATCCTGTAACACTAGTTATAGTTTCCGATGCTTTACTCCAGGTATACTGTATCCCTTGGACCTTCGTATTGACGATGAAACACTGAAATTGCATCGGAATTAAATTGAAAAGGCACAATGCCGACTTAAGTACAAGAAGACTGACTCTTCTTACAGGCTATATTTTGAACCATTCCTGTGACACATGTTATAGATTCCGATGCTTCACTTGAGGTTTACTGTATCCCTTAGACCTTTTTATTGACGATGAAACACAGAAATTGCATCGGAATTAAATAGAAAAGGCACAATGCCAACATAGGTACATGAAGACTGACTCTTCTTACTGTCTATGTTTGAACCATTCCTGTGACACCAGTTACAGATTCCGTTGCTACACTCCAGGTTTACTGTATCCCTTAGACCTTCTTATTAACGATGAAACACAGAAATTGCATCGGAAGTAAATACAAAAGGCACAATGCCGACTTAAGGACAAGAAGACTGACTCGTCTTACTGACTATGTTTTGAACCATTCCTGTGACACTAGTTATAGATTGCGATGCTTCACTTCAGGTTTACTCTATCCCTCTGACGTTCGTATTGACGATGAAACACAGAAATTGCATCGGAATTAAATACAAAAGCACAATGCCGACTTAAGTACAAGAAGACTGTATCTTCTTACTGTCTATGCTTTGAACCATTCCTGTAACACTAGTTATAGTTTCAGATGCTTCACTACAGGTTTACTGCATCCCTTGGACCTTCTTATTGACGATGAAACACAGAAATTGCATCGGAATTAAATACAAAAGGCGTAAGGCCGACTTAACAACAAGAAGACTGACTCCTCTTACTGACTATGTTTTGAACCATTCCTGTGACACTAGTTATAGATTCCGATGCTTCACTTCAGGTTTGCTGTTTCCCTCTGACCTTCTTATTGACGATGAAACACAGAAATTGCATCGGAATTAAATACAAAGGGCACAATGCCGACTTAAGTACAAGAAGACTGACTCTTCTTGCTGTCTATGTTTTGAACCATTCCATTGATACTAGTTATAGGTTTCGATGATTCACTCCACGTTTACTGTATCCCTAGGACCTTCTTATTGACGATGAAACACTGAAATTGCATCGGAATTAAATAGAAAAGGCACAATGCCGACATAGGTACATGAAGACTGACTCTTCTTACTGTCTATGTTTGAACCATTCCTGTGACACTAGTTACAGATTCCGTTGCTACACTCCAGGTTTACTGTATCCCTTAGACCTTCTTATTGACGATGAAACACAGAAATTGCATCGGAATTAAATACAAAAGGCACAATGCCGACTTAAGGACAAGAAGACTGACTCGTCTTACTGACTATGTTTTGAACCATTCCTGTGACACTAGTTATAGATTGCGATGCTCCCCCTCAGGTTTACTGTATCCCTCTGACCTTCTTATTGACGATGAAACACAGAAATTGCATCGGAATTAAATACATAGGGCACAATGCCGACTTAAGTACAAGAAGACTGACTCTTCTTAATGTCTATGTTTTGAACCATTCCATTGATACTAGTTATTGGTTTCGAAGCTTCACTCCACGTTTACTGTATCCCTTGGACCTTCTTATTGACGATGAAACACAGAAATTGCATTGGAATTTAATACAAAAGGCACAATGCCGTCTGAAGTACAAGAAGACTGCCTCTTCTTACTGTCTATGTTTTGAACCATTCCTATGACACTAGTTATTGATTCCGATGCTTCACTTCAGGCTTACTGTATCCCTCTGACCTTCTTATTGACGATGAAACACAGAAATTGCATCGGAATTAAATACAAAAGGCACAATGGCGACTTAAGTACGTGAAGACTGACTCATCTTACTGACTATGTTTTGAACCATTCCTGTGACACTAGTTATAGATTCCGATGCTTCACTTCAGGTTTACTTTATCCCTTGGACCTTCTTATTGACGATGAAACACAGAAATTGCATCGGAATTAAATACAAAAGGCACAATGCCGACTTAAGTACATGAAGACCGACTCTTCTTACTGACTATGTTTTGAACCATTCCTGTGACACTAGTTATAGATTCAGATGCTTCACTTCAGGTTTACTGTAACCCTCTGACCTTCTTATTGACGATGAAACACGGAAATTGCATCGGAATTAAATACAAAAGGCACAATGCCGACTTAAGTACAAGAAGACTGTATCTTCTTACTGTCTATGCTTTGAACCATTCCTGTAACACTAGTTATAGTTTCCGATGCTTCACTCCAGGTTTACTGTATCCCTTGGACCTTCGTATTGACGATGAAACACCGAAATTGCATCGGAATTAAATAGAAAAGGCACAATGCCGACTTAAGTACAAGAAGACTGACTCTTCTTACAGACTATACTTTGAACCATTCCTGTGACACTTGTTATAGATTCCGATGCTTCACTTCAGGTTTACTGTATCCCTTAGACCTTGTTATTGACGATGAAACACAGAAATTGCATCGGAATTAAATAGAAAAGGCACAATGCCGACATAGGTACATGAAGACTAACTCTTCTTACTGTCTATGTTTGAACCATTCCTGTGACACTAGTTACAGATTCCGTTGCTACACTCTAGGTTTACTGTATCCCTTAGACCTTCTTATTGACGATGAAACACAGAAATTGCATCGGAATTAAATACAAAAGGCACAATGCCGACTTAAGGACAAGAAGACTCACTCGTCTTACTGACTATGTTTTGAACCATTCCTGTGACACTAGTTATAGATTGCGGTGCTTCACTTCAGGTTAACTGTATCCCTCTGACGTTCTTATTGACGATGAAACACAGAAATTGCATCGGAATTAAATACAAAAGGCACAATGCCGACTTAGGTACAAGAAGACTGTATCTTCTTACTGTCTATGCTTTGAACCATTCCTGTAACACTAGTTATAGTTTCCGATGCTTCACTCAAGGTTTACTGTATCCCTTGGACCTTCTTATTGACGATGAAACACAGAAATTGCATCGGAATTAAATACAAAAGGCACAATGCCGACTTAAGGACAAGAAGACTGACTCGTCTTACTGACTATGTTTTGAACCATTCCTGTGACACTAGTTATAGATTGCGATGCTCCCCTTCAGGTTTACTGTATCCCTCTGACCTTCTTATTGACGATGAAACACAGAAATTGCATCGGAATTAAATACAAAGGGCACAATGCCGACTTAAGTACAAGAAGACTGACTCTTCTTAATGTCTATTTTTTGAACCATTCCATTGATACTAGTTATAGGTTTCGATGCTTCACTCCACGTTTACTGTATCCCTTGGACCTTCTTATTGACGATGAAACACTGAAATTGCATCGGAATTAAATAGAAAAGGCACAATGCCGACATAGGTACATGAAGACTGACTCTTCTTACTGTCTATGTTTGAACCATTCCTGTGACACTAGTTACAGATTCCATTGCTACACTCCAGGTTTACTGTAGCCCTTAGACCTTCTTATTGACGATGAAACACAGAAATTGCATCGGAATTAAATACAAAAGGCACAATGCCGACTTAAGGACAAGAAGACTGACTCGCCTTACTGGCTATGTTTTGAACCATTCCTGTGACACTAGTTATAGATTGCGATGCTTCACTTCAGGTTTACTGGATCCCTCTGACCTTCTTATTGACGATGAAACACAGAAATTGCATCGGAATTAAATACAAAAGGCACAATGCCGACTTAAGTACGAGAAGACTGGATCTTCTTACTGTCTATGCTTTGAACCATTCCTGTAACACTAGTTATGGTTTCCGATGCTTCACTCCAGGTTTACTGTATCCCTTGGACCTTCTTATTGACGATGAAACACAGAAATTGCATCGGAATTAAATACAAAAGGCGTAAGGCCGACTTAACAACAAGAAGACTGACTCCTCTTACTGACTATGTTTTGAACCATTCCTGTGACACTAGTTATAGATTCCGAAGCTTCACTTCAGGTTTACTGTTTCCCTCTGACCTTCTTATTGACGATGAAACACAGAAATTGCATCGGAATTAAATACAAAGGGCACAATGCCGACTTAAGTACAAGAAGACTGACTCTTCTTACTGTCTATGTTTTGAACCATTCCATTGATACTAGTTATAGGTTTCGATGCTTCACTCAACGTTTACTGTATCCCTTGGACCTTCGTATTTACGATGAAACACTGAAATTGCATCGGAATTAAATAGAAAAGGCACAATGCCGACTTAAGTACAAGAGGACTGACTCTTCTTACTGACTATATTTTGAACAATTCCTGTGACACTTGTTATAGATTCCGATGCTTCACTTCAGGTTTACTGTATCCATTGGACCTTCTTATTGACGATGAAACACAGAAATTGCATCGGAATTAAATACAAAAGGCACAATGCCAACTTAGGTACATGAAGACTGACTCTTATACCTGTCTATGTTTTGAACCATTCCTGTGACACAAGTTATAGATTGCTATGCTTCACTTCAGGTTTACTGTATCGCTCTGACCTTCTTATTGACGATGAAACACAGAAATTGCATCGGAATTAAATACAAAAGGCACAATGCCGACTTAAGTACAAGAAGACTGTATCTTCTTACTGTCTATGTTTTGAACCATTCCTGTGACACTAGTTATAAATTCCGATGTTTCACTCCAGGTTTACTGCATCCCTTGGACCTTCTTATTGACGATGAAGCACAGAAATTGCATCGGAATCAAATACAAAAGGCACAACGGCGACTTAAGTACATGAACACTGATTCTTCTTACTGACTATGTATTGAACCATTCCTGTGACACTAGTTATAGATTCCGATGCTTCACTTCAGGTTTACTGTATCCCTTGGACCTTCTTATTGAAGATGAAACACAGAAATTGCATCGGAATTAAATACAAAAGGCACAATGCCGACTTATGTACATGAAGACCGACTCTTCTCACTGACTATGTTTTGAACCATTCCCGTGTCACTAGTTATAGATTCCGATGCTTCACTTCTGGTTTACTGTATCCCTTGGACCTACTTATTGACGATGAGACAGAAATTGCATCGGAATTAAATACAAAAGGGACAATGTCGACTTGAGTACTGTCTATGTTTTTAACGACTCCTTTGACACTAGTAATAGATTCCGATGCTTGACTTCAGGTTTACTGTATCCCTTGGGCCTTGTTATTGACGATGAAACACAGAAATTGCATCGGAATTAAATACAAAAGGCACAATGCCGACTTAAGTACAATAAGACTGACTCTCCTACTGTCTATGTTTTGAAATATTCCTATGACACTAGTTATTGATTCCGATGCTTCACTTCAGGTTTACTGTTTCCCTCTGACCTTCTTATTGACGATGAAGCACAGAAATTGCATCGGAATTAAATACAAAAGGCACAATGCCGACTTAAGTACATGAAGACCGACTCTTCTTACTTACTATGTTTTGAACCATTCCTGTGACACTAGTTATAGATTCCGATGCTTCACTTCAGGTTTACTGTATCCCTTGGACCTTCTTATTGACGATGAAACACAGAAATTGCGTCGGAATTAAATACAAAAGGCACAATGCCGACTTACGTACATGAAGACCGACTCTTCTTACTGACTATGTTTTGAAACATTCCTCTGACACTAGTTATAGATTCCGATGCTTTACTCCAGGTTAACTGTATCCCTTGGACCTTCTTATTGACGATGAAACACAGAAATTGCATCGAAATTAAATACAAAAGGCACAAGGCTGACTTAAGGACAAGAAGACTGACTCTTCTTACTGACTATGTTTTGAACCATTCCTGTGACACTAGTTATAGATTCCAATGCTTCACTTCAGGTTTACTGTGTCCCTCTGAGCTTCTTAATGACGATGAAACACAGAAATTGCACCGAAATTATATACAAAAGGCACAATGCCGACTTAAGTACAAGAAGACTGACTCTTCTTACTGTCTATGTTTTGAACCATTCCATTGACACTAGTTATCGATTCCGATGCTTCACTTTAGGTTTACTGTATCCCTTTGACCTTCTTATTGACGATGAAACACAGAAATTGCATCGGAATTAAATACAAAAGCCCAATGCCGACTGAAGTACAAGAAGACTGACTCTTCTTACTGTCTATGTTTTGAACCATTCCTATGACACTAGTTATAGATTCCGATGCTTCACTTCAGGTTTACTGTATACCTTGGACCTTTTTATTGACGATGAAACACAGAAATTGCATCGGAATGAAATACAAAAGGCACAATGCCGACTTAAGTTCTGACTATGTTTTGAACCATTTCTGTGGCACTAGTTATAGATTCCGATGCTTGACTTCAGGTTTACTGTATTCCTTGGACCTTCTTATTGACGATGAAACACAGAAATTGCATTGGAATTTAATACAAAAGGCACAATGCCGTCTCAAGTACAAGAAGACTGACTCTTCTTACTGTCTATGTTTTGAACCATTCCTATGACACTAGTTATTGATTCCGATGCTTCACTTCAGGCTTACTGTATCCCTCTGACCTTCTTATTGACGATGAAACACAGAAATTGCATCGGAATTGAATACAAAAGGCACAATGGCGACTTAAGTACATAAGGACTGACTCATCTTAATGACTATGTATTGAACCATTCCTGTGACACTAGTTATAGATTCCGATGCTTCACTTCAGGTTTACTTTATCCCTTGGACCTTCTTATTGACGATGAAACACAGAAATTGCATCGGAATTAAATACAAAAGGCACAATGCCGACTTAAGTACATGAAGACCGACTCTTCTTACTGACTATGTTTTGAACCATTCCTGTGACACTAGTTATAGATTCAGATGCTTCACTTCAGGTTTACTGTAACCCTCTGACCTTCTTATTGACGATGAAACACAAAAATTGCATCGGAATTAGATACAAAAGGCACAATGCCGACTTAAGTACAAGAAGACTGTATCTTCTTACTGTCTATGCTTTGAACCATTCCTGTAACACTAGTAATAGTTTCCGCTGCTTCACTCCAGGTTTACTGTATCGCTTGGACCTTCGTATTTACGATGAAACACTGAAATTGCATCGGAATTAAATAGAAAAGGCACAATGCCGACTTAAGTACAAGAGGACTGACTCTTCTTACTGACTATATTTTGAACAATTCCTGTGACACTTGTTATAGATTCCGATGCTTCACTTCTGGTTTACTGTATCCATTGGACCTTCTTATTGACGATGAAACACAGAAATTGCATCGGAATTAATTACAAAAGGCACAATGCCAACTTAGGTAAATGAAGACTGACTCTTATACCTGTCTATGTTTTGAACCATTCCTGTGACACAAGTTATAGATTGCTATGCTTCATTTCAGGTTTACTGTATCCCTCTGACCTTCTTATTGACGATGAAACACAGAAATTGCATCGGAATTAAATACAAAAGGCACAATGCCGACTTAAGTACAAGAAGACTGTATCTTCTTACTGTCTATGTTTTGAACCATTCCTGTGACACTAGTTATAAATTCCGATGTTTCACTCCAGGTTTACTGCATCCCTTGGACCATCTTATTGACGATGAAGCACAGAAATTGCATCGGAATCAAATACAAAAGGCACAACGGCGACTTAAGTACATGAACACTGACTCTTCTTACTGACTATGTATTGAACCATTCCTGTGACACTAGTTATAGATTCCGATGCTTCACTTCAGGTTTACTGTATCCCTCGGACCTTCTTATTGAAGATGAAACACAGAAATTGCATCGGAATTAAATACAAAAGGCACAATGCCGACTTATGTACATGAAGACCGACTCTTCTCACTGACTATGTTTTGAACCATTCCCGTGTCACTAGTTATAGATTCCGATGCTTCACTTCTGGTTTACTGTATCCCTTGGACCTACTTATTGACGATGAGACAGAAATTGCATCGGAATTAAATACAAAAGGCACAATGTCGACTTAAGTACTGTCTATGTTTTTAACGACTCCTTTGACACTAGTAGTAGATTCCGATGCTTGACTTCAGGTTTACTGTATCCCTTGGGCCTTGTTATTGACGATGAAACACAGAAATTGCATCGGAATTAAATACAAAAGGCACAATGCCGACTTAAGTACAATAAGACTGACTCTCCTACTGTCTATGTTTTGAAATATTCCTATGACACTAGTTATTGATTCCGATGCTTCACTTCAGGTTTACTGTTTCCCTCTGACCTTCTTGTTGACGATGAAGCACAGAAATTGCATCGGAATTAAATACAAAAGGCACAATGCCGACTTAAGTACATGAAGACCGACTCTTCTTACTTACTATGTTTTGAACCATTCCTGTGACACTAGTTATAGATTCCGATGCTTCACTTCAGGTTTACTGTATCCCTTGGACCTTCTTATTGACGATGAAACACAGAAATTGCGTCGGAATTAAATACAAAAGGCACAATGCCGACTTACGTACATGAAGACCGACTCTTCTTACTGACTATGTTTTGAAACATTCCTGTGACACTAGTTATAGATTCCGATGCTTTACTCCAGGTTAACTGTATCCCTTGGACCTTCTTATTGACGATGAAACACAGAAATTGCATCGAAATTAAATACAAAAGGCACAAGGCTGACTTAAGGACAAGAAGACTGACTCTTCTTACTGACTATGTTTTGAACCATTCCTGTGACACTAGTTATAGATTCCAATGCTTCACTTCAGGTTTACTGTGTCCCTCTGAGCTTCTTAATGACGATGAAACACAGAAATTGCACCGAAATTATATACAAAAGGCACAATGCCGACTTAAGTACAAGAAGACTGACTCTTCTTACTGTCTATGTTTTGAACCATTCCATTGACACTAGTTATCGATTCCGATGCTTCACTTTAGGTTTAGTGTATCCCTTGGACCTTCTTATTGACGATGAAACACAGAAATTGCATCGGAATTAAATACAAAAGGCCCAATGCCGACTGAAGTACAAGAAGACTGACTCTTCTTACTGTCTATGTTTTGAACCATTCCTATGACACTAGTTATTGATTCCGATGCTTTACTCCAGGTTAACTGTATCCCTTGGACCTTCTTATTGACGATGAAACACAGAAATTGCATCGAAATTAAATACAAAAGGCACAAGGCCGACTTAAGGACAAGAAGACTGACTCTTCTTACTGACTATGTTTTGAACCATTCCTGTGACACTAGTTATAGATTCCAATGCTTCACTTCAGGTTTACTGTGTCCCTCTGAGCTTCTTAATGACGATGAAACACAGAAATTGCACCGAAATTATATACAAAAGGCACAATGCCGACTTAAGTACAAGAAGACTGACTCTTCTTACTGTCTATGTTTTGAACCATTCCATTGACACTAGTTATCGATTCCGATGCTTCACTTTAGGTTTACTGTATCCCTTGGACCTTCTTATTGACGATGAAACACAGAAATTGCATCGGAATTAAATACAAAAGGCCCAATGCCGACTGAAGTACAAGAAGACTGACTCTTCTTACTGTCTATGTTTTGAACCATTCCTATGACACTAGTTATAGATTCCGATGCTTCACTTCAGGTTTACTGTATACCTTGGACCTTCTTATTGACGATGAAACACAGATATTGCATCGGAATGAAATACAAAAGGCACAATGCCGACTTAAGTTCTGACTATGTTTTGAACCATTTCTGTGGCACTAGTTATAGATTCCGATGCTTGACTTCAGGTTTACTGTATTCCTTGGACCTTCTTATTGACGATGAAACACAGAAATTGCATTGGAATTTAATACAAAAGGCACAATGCCGTCTCAAGTACAAGAAGACTGACTCTTCTTACTGTCTATGTTTTGAACCATTCCTATGACACTAGTTATTGATTCCGATGCTTCACTTCAGGCTTACTGTATCCCTCTGACCTTCTTATTGACGATGAAACACAGAAATTGCATCGGAATTGAATACAAAAGGCACAATGGCGACTTAAGTACATGAAGACTGACTCATCTTACTGACTATGTATTGAACCATTCCTGTGACACTAGTTATAGATTCCGATGCTTCACTTCAGGTTTACTTTATCCCTTGGACCTTCTTATTGACGATGAAACACAGAAATTGCATAGGAATTAAATACAAAAGGCACAATGCCGACTTAAGTACATGAAGACCGACTCTTCTTACTGACTATGTTTTGAACCATTCCTGTGACACTAGTTATAGATTCAGATGCTTCACTTCAGGTTTACTGTAACCCTCTGACCTTCTTATTGACGATGAAACACAAAAATTGCATCGGAATTAAATACAAAAGGCACAATGCCGACTTAAGTACAAGAAGACTGTATCTTCTTACTGTCTATGCTTTGAACCATTCCTGTAACACTAGTTATAGTTTCCGCTGCTTCACTCCAGGTTTACTGTATCGCTTGGACCTTCGTATTGACGATGAAACACTGAAATTGCATCGGAATTAAATAGAAAAGGCACAATGCCGACTTAAGTACAAGAAGACTGACTCTTCTTACAGACTATATTTTGAACCATTCCTGTGACACTTGTTATAGATTCCGATGCTTCACTTCAGGTTTACTGTATCCCTTAGACCTTCTTATTGACGATGAAACACAGAAATTGCATCGGAATTAAATAGAAAAGGCACAATGCCGACATAGGTACATGAAGACTGACTCTTCTTACTGTCTATGTTTGAACCATTCCTGTGACACTAGTTACAGATTCCGTTGCTACACTCCAGGTTTACTGTATCCCTTGGACCTTCTTATTGACAATGAAACACAGAAATTGCATCGGAATTAAATACAAAAGGCCCAATGCCGACTGAAGTACAAGAAGACTGACTCTTCTTACTGTCTATGTTTTGAACCATTCCTATGACACTAGTTATAGATTCCGATGCTTCACTTCAGGTTTACTGTATACCTTGGACCTTCTTATTGACGATGAAACACAGAAATTGCATCGGAATGAAATACAAAAGGCACAATGCCGACTTAAGTACTGACTATGTTTTGAACCATTTCTGTGGCACTAGTTATAGATTCCGATGCTTGACTTCAGGTTTACTGTATCCCTTGGACCTTCTTATTGACGATGAAACACAGAAATTGCATTGGAATTTAATACAAAAGGCACAATGCCGTCTCAAGTACAAGAAGACTGACTCTTCTGACTGTCTATGATTTGAACCATTCCTATGACACTAGTTATTGATTCCGATGCTTCACTTCAGGCTTACTGTATCCCTCTGACCTTCTTATTGACGATGAAACACAGAAATTGCATCGCAATTGAATACAAAAGGCACAATGGCGACTTAAGTACATGAAGACTGACTCATCTTACTGACTATGTATTGAACCATTCCCGTGACACTAGTTATAGATTCCGATGCTTCACTTCAAGTTTACTTTATCCCTTGGACCTTCTTATTGACGATGAAACACAGAAATTGCATCGGAATTAAATACAAAAGGCACAATGCCGACTTAAGTACATGAAGACCGACTCTTCTTACTGACTATGTTTTGAACCATTCCTGTGACACTAGTTATAGATTCAGATGCTTCACTTCAGGTTTACTGTAACCCTCTGACCTTCTTATTGACGATGAAACACAAAAATTGCATCGGAATTAAATACAAAAGGCACAATGCCGACTTAAGTACAAGAAGACTGTATCTTCTTACTGTCAATGCTTTGAACCATTCCTGTAACACTAGTTATAGTTTCCGATGCTTCACTCCAGGTTTACTGTTTCCCTTGGACCTTCGTATTGACGATGAAACACTGAAATTGCATAGGAATTAAATAGAAAAGGCACAACGCCGACTTAAGTACGAGAAGACTGACTCTTCTTACAGACTATATTTTGAACCATTCCTGTGACACTTGTTATAGATTCCGATGCTTCACTTCAGGTTTACTGTATCCCTTAGACCTTCTTATTGACGATGAAACACAGAAATTGCATCGGAATTAAATAGAAAAGGCACAATGCCGACATAGGTACATGAAGACTGACTCTTCTTACTGTCTATGTTTGAACCATTCCTGTGACACTAGTTACAGATTCCGTTGCTACACTCCAGGTTTACTGTATCCCTTGGACCTTCTTATTGACGATGAAACACAGAAATTGCATCGGAATTAAATACAAAAGGCGTAAGGCCGACTTAACAACAAGAAGACTGACTCCTCTTACTGACTATGTTTTGAACCATTCCTGTGACACTAGTTATAGATTCCGATGCATCACTTCAGGTTTACTGTTTCCCTCTGACCTTCTTATTGACGATGAAACACAGAAATTGCATCGGAATTAAATACAAAGGGCACAATGCCGACTTAAGTACAAGAAGACTGACTCTTCTTGCTGTCTATGTTTTGAACCATTCCATTGATACTAGTTATAGGTTTCGATGCTTCACTCCACGTTTACTGTATCCCTTGGACCTTCTTATTGACGATGAAACACTGAAATTGCATCGGAATTAAATAGAAAAGGCACAATGCCAACATAGGTACATGAAGACTGACTCTTCTTACTGTCTATGTTTGAACCATTTCTGTGACACTAGTTACAGATTCCGTTGCTACACTCCAGGTTTACTGTATCCCTTAGATCTTCTTATTGACGATGAAACACAGAAATTGCATCGGAATTAAATACAAAAGGCACAATGGCGAATTAAGGACAAGAAGACTGACTCGTCTTACTGACTATGTTTTGAACCATTCCTGTGACACTAGTTATAGATTGCGATGCTCCCCTTCAGGTTTACTGTATCCCTCTGACCTTCTTATTGACGATGAAACACAGAAATTGCATCGGAATTAAATACAAAAGGCACAATGCCGACTTAAGTACAAGAAGACTGTATCTTCTTACTGTCTATGCTTTGATCCATTCCTGTAAAACTAGTTATAGTTTCCGATGCTTCACTCCAGGATTACTGTATACCTTGGACCTTCTTATTGACGATGAAACACAGAAATTGCATCGGAATTAAATACAAAAAGCACAATGCCGACTTAAGGACAAGAAGACTGACTCTTCTTACTGACTATGATTTGAACCATTCGTGTGCCAATAGCTATAGATTCTGATGCTTCACTCCAGGTTTACTGTATCCCTTGGACCTTCTTATTGACGATGAAACACAGACATTGCATCGGTATTAAATACAAAGGGCACAATGCCGACTTAAGAACAAGAAGACTGACTCTTCTTACTGTCTATGTTTTGAAACATTCCATTGATACTAGTTATAGGTTTCGATGCTTCACTCAACGTTTACTGTATCCCTTGGACCTTCGTATTGACGATGAAACACTGAAATTGCATCGGAATTAAATAGAAAAGGCACAATGCCGACTTAAGTACAAGAAGACTGACTCTTCTTACTGACTATATCTTGAACCATTCCTGTGAGACTTGTTATAGATTCCGATGCTTCACTTCAGGTTTACTGTATCCATTGGCCCTTCTTATTGACGATGAAACACAGAAATTGCATCGGAATTAAATACAAAAGGCACAATGCCGACTTAAGTACTGTCTATGTTTTGAACGACTCCTTTGACACTAGTAATAGATTCCGGTGCTTGACTTCCGGTTTACTGTATCCCTTGGGCCTCGTTATTGACGATGAAACACAGAAATTGCATCGGAATTAAATACAAAAGGCACAATGCCGACTTAAGTACAATAAGACTGACTCTCCTTACTATCTATGTGTTGAACCATTCCTATGACACTAGTTATTGATTCCGATGCTTCACTTCAGGTTTACTGTATCCCTCTGACCTTCTTATTGACGATGAAGCACAGAAAGTGCATCGGAATTAAATACAAAAGGCACAATGGCGACTTAAGTACATGAAGACCGACTCTTCTTACTTACTATGTTTTGAACCATTCCTGTCACACTAGTTATAGAACCCGATGCTTCACATCAGGTTTACTGTACCCTTGGACCTTCTTATTGACGATGAAACACAGAAATTGCGTCGGAATTAAATACAAAAGGCACAATGCCGACTTAAGTACATGAAGACCGACTCCTCTTACTTACTATGTTTTGAAACATTCCTGTGACACTAGTTATAAATTCCGATGCTTCACTCCAGGTTAACTGTATCCCTTGGACCTTCTTATGGACGATGAAATACAGAAATTGCATCCAAATTAAATACAAAAGGCACAAGGCCGACTTAAGGACAAGAAGACTGACTCTTCTTACTGACTATGTTTTGAACCTTTCCTGTGACACTAGTTATAGATTCCAATGCTTCACTTCAGGTTTACTGTGTCCCTCTGAGCTTCTTAATGACGATGAAACACAGAAATTGCACCGAAATTATATACAAAAGGCACAATGCCGACTTAAGTACAAGAAGACTGACTCTTCTTACTGTCTATGTTTTGAACCATTCCATTGTCACTAGTTATCGATTCCGATGCTTCACTTTAGGTTTACTGTATACCTTGGACCTTCTTATTGACGATGAAACACAGAAATTGCATCGGAATTAAATACAAAAGGCACAATGCCGACTGAAGTACAAGAAGACTGACTCTTCTTACTGTCTATGTTTTGAACCATTCCTATGACACTAGTTATAGATTCCGATGATTCACTTCAGGTTTACTGTATCCCTTGGACCTTCTTATTAACGATGAAACACAGAAGTGGCATCGGTATTAAATACAAAAGACACAATGCCGACTTCAGTAGAAGAAGACTTACTCTGCTTTCTGACTATGTTTGAACCATTCCTGTGACACTAGTTATAGATTCCAATGCTTGACTTCAGGTTTACTGTATCCCTTGGACCTTCTTATTGACGATGAAACACAGAAATTGCATCGGAATGAAATACAAAAGTCAGAATGCCGACCTAGGTACTGACTATGTTTTGAACCATTCCTGTGGCACTAGTTATAGATTCCGATGCTTGCCTTCAGGTTTACTGTATCCCTTGGACCTTCTTATTGACGATGAAACACAGAAATTGCATTGGAATTAAATACAAAAGGCACAATGCCGTCTCAAGTACAAGAAGACTGACTCTTCTTACTGTCTATGTTTTGAACCATTCCTATGACACTAGTTATTGATTCCGATGCTTCACTTCAGGCTTACTGTATCCCTCTGACCTTCTTATTGACGATGAAACACAGAAATTGCATCGGAATTAAATACAAAAGGCACAATGGCGACTTAAGTACATGAAGACTGACTCATCTTACTGACTATGTTTTGAACCATTCCTGTGACACTAGTTATAGATTCCGATGCTTCACTTCAGGTTTACTGTATCCCTCTGACATTCTTATTGACGATGAAACACAGAAATTTCATCGGAATTAAATACAAAAGGCACAATGCCGACTCAAGTACAAGAGGACCGACTCTTCTTACTGTCTATGTTTTGAACCATTCCTATGACACTAGTTATAGATTCCGATGCTTCACGTCAGGTTTACTGTTCCCCTTGGACCTTCTTAGTGCCGATGAAACACAGAAGTTGCATCGGAATTAAATACAAAAGGCACAATACCGACTCAAGTACAAGAAGACTTACTCTTCTTACTGTCTATGTTTTTAACCATATCTATGACACTAGTTATTGATTCCAATGCTTCTCTTCAGTTTTACTGTATCCCTCTGACCTTCTTATTGACGATGAAACACAGACATTGCATCGGAAATAAATACAAAAGGCACAATGGCGCCTTAAGTACATGAAGACTGACTCTTCTTACTGACTATGTTTGGAACCATTCCTGTGACACTAGTTATAGATTCCGATACTTCACTTCAGGTTTACTGTATCCCTTGGACCTTCTTATTGACGATGAAACACAGACATTGCATCGGTATTAAATACAAAGGGCACAATGCCGACTTAAGAACAAGAAGACTGACTCTTCTTACTGTCTATGTTTTGAAACATTCCATTGATACTAGTTATAGGTTTCGATGCTTCACTCAACGTTTACTGTATCCCTTGGACCTTCGTATTGACGATGAAACACTGAAATTGCATCGGAATTAAATAGAAAAGGCACAATGCCGACTTAAGTACAAGAAGACTGACTCTTCTTACTGACTATATCTTGAACCATTCCTGTGAGACTTGTTATAGATTCCGATGCTTCACTTCAGGTTTACTGTATCCATTGGCCCTTCTTATTGACGATGAAACACAGAAATTGCATCGGAATTAAATACAAAAGGCACAATGCCGACTTACGTACTGTCTATGTTTTGAACGACTCCTTTGACACTAGTAATAGATTCCGATGCTTGACTTCCGGTTTACTGTATCCCTTGGGCCTCGTTATTGACGATGAAACACAGAAATTGCATCGGAATTAAATACAAAAGGCACAATGCCGACTTAAGTACAATAAGACTGACTCTCCTTACTATCTATGTGTTGAACCATTCCTATGACACTAGTTATTGATTCCGATGCTTCACTTCAGGTTTACTGTATCCCTCTGACCTTCTTATTGACGATGAAGCACAGAAAGTGCATCGGAATTAAATACAAAAGGCACAATGGCGACTTAAGTACATGAAGACCGACTCTTCTTACTTACTATGTTTTGAACCATTCCTGTCACACTAGTTATAGAACCCGATGCTTCACTTCAGGTTTACTGTACCCTTGGACCTTCTTATTGACGATGAAACACAGAAATTGCGTCGGAATTAAATACAAAAGGCACAATGCCGACTTAAGTACATGAAGACCGACTCTTCTTACTTACTATGTTTTGAAACATTCCTGTGACACTAGTTATAAATTCCGATGCTTCACTCCAGGTTAACTGTATCCCTTGGACCTTCTTATGGACGATGAAATACAGAAATTGCATCCAAATTAAATACAAAAGGCACAAGGCCGACTTAAGGACAAGAAGACTGACTCTTCTTACTGACTATGTTTTGAACCTTTCCTGTGACACTAGTTATAGATTCCAATGCTTCACTTCAGGTTTACTGTGTCCCTCTGAGCTTCTTAATGACGATGAAACACAGAAATTGCACCGAAATTATATACAAAAGGCACAATGCCGACTTAAGTACAAGAAGACTGACTCTTCTTACTGTCTATGTTTTGAACCATTCCATTGTCACTAGTTATCGATTCCGATGCTTCACTTTAGGTTTACTGTATACCTTGGACCTTCTTATTGACGATGAAACACAGAAATTGCATCGGAATTAAATACAAAAGGCACAATGCCGACTGAAGTACAAGAAGACTGACTCTTCTTACTGTCTATGTTTTGAACCATTCCTATGACACTAGTTATTGATTCCGATGATTCACTTCAGGTTTACTGTATCCCTTGGACCTTCTTATTAACGATGAAACACAGAAGTGGCATCGGTATTAAATACAAAAGACACAATGCCGACTTCAGTAGAAGAAGACTTACTCTGCTTTCTGACTATGTTTGAACCATTCCTGTGACACTAGTTATAGATTCCAATGCTTGACTTCAGGTTTACTGTATCCCTTGGACCTTCTTATTGACGATGAAACACAGAAATTGCATCGGAATGAAATACAAAAGTCAGAATGCCGACCTTGGTACTGACTATGTTTTGAACCATTCCTGTGGCACTAGTTATAGATTCCGATGCTTGCCTTCAGGTTTACTGTATCCCTTGGACCTTCTTATTGACGATGAAACACAGAAATTGCATTGGAATTAAATACAAAAGGCACAATGCCGTCTCAAGTACAAGAAGACTGACTCTTCTTACTGTCTATGTTTTGAACCATTCCTATGACACTAGTTATTGATTCCGATGCTTCACTTCAGGCTTACTGTATCCCTCTGACCTTCTTATTGACGATGAAACACAGAAATTGCATCGGAATTAAATACAAAAGGCACAATGGCGACTTAAGTACATGAAGACTGACTCATCTTACTGACTATGTTTTGAACCATTCCTGTGACACTAGTTATAGATTCCGATGCTTCACTTCAGGTTTACTGTATCCCTCTGACATTCTTATTGACGATGAAACACAGAAATTTCATCGGAATTAAATACAAAAGGCACAATGCCGACTCAAGTACAAGAGGACCGACTCTTCTTACTGTCTATGTTTTGAACCATTCCTATGACACTAGTTATAGATTCCGATGCTTCACGTCAGGTTTACTGTTCCCCTTGGACCTTCTTAGTGCCGATGAAACACAGAAGTTGCATCGGAATTAAATACAAAAGGCACAATACCGACTCAAGTACAAGAAGACTTACTCTTCTTACTGTCTATGTTTTTAACCATATCTATGACACTAGTTATTGATTCCAATGCTTCTCTTCAGTTTTACTGTATCCCTCTGACCTTCTTATTGACGATGAAACACAGACATTGCATCGGAAATAAATACAAAAGGCACAATGGCGCCTTAAGTACATGAAGACTGACTCTTCTTACTGACTATGTTTGGAACCATTCCTGTGACACTAGTTATAGATTCCGATACTTCACTTCAGGTTTACTGTATCCCTTGGACCTTCTTATTGACGTGAAAAACAGAAATTGCATCGGAATGAAATACAAAAGGCACAATGCCGACTTAAGTACTGACTATGTTTTGACCCATTCCTGTGACACTAGTTATAGATTCCTATGCTTCACTCCAGGTTTACTGTATCCCTTGGACCTACTTATTGACGATGAAACACAGAAATTGCATCGGAATTAAATACAAAAGGCACAATGCCGGCTCAAGTACAAGAGGACTGACTCTTCTTACTGTCTATGTTTTGAACCATTCCTATGACACTAGTTATAGATTCCGATGCTTCACTTCAGGTTTTCTGTTCCCCTTGAACTTTCTTAGTGACGATGAAACACAGAAGTTGCATCGGAATTAAATATAAAAGGCACCACGCCGACTTAAGGAGAAGAAGACTGACTCTTCTTACTGACTATGTTTTGAACCATTTCTGTGACACTAGTTATAGATTCCGATGCTTCACTTCAGGTTTACTATATCC
The DNA here is from genome assembly GCF_021461395.2 of Schistocerca americana. Lineage (NCBI taxonomy): Eukaryota > Metazoa > Arthropoda > Insecta > Orthoptera > Acrididae > Schistocerca > Schistocerca americana. Next base: position 31,167,261 of record NC_060125.1, read on the forward strand.
CTCTGACCTTCTTATTGACGATGAAACACAGAAAAGGCACCGGAATTAAATACAAAAGGCACAATGCCGACTTAAGTACAAGAAGACTGACTCTTCTTACTGTCTATGTTTTGAACCATTCCATTGTCACTAGTTATAGATTCCGATGCTTCATTCCAGGTTTACTGAATCACTTGGATCTTCATATTGACGATGAAACACTGAAGCTCCATCGGAATTAAATAGAAAAGGCACAATGCCGACTGAAGTACACGAAGACTGACTCTTCTTACTGCCTATGATTTGAGCCATAACTGTGACACTAGTTATAGATTCCGAGGCTTCACTTCAGGTTTACTGTATCCCTTGGACCTTCGTATTGACGATGAACCACAGAAATTGCATTGGAATTAAATACAAAAGGCACAATGGCGACTTATGTACATGAAGACTGACTCATCTTACTGACTATGCTTTCAACCATTCCTGTGGCACTAGTTATAGATTCCGATGCTTCACTTCATTTTTACTGTATCCCTTGGACCTTCTTATTGACGATGAAACACAGAAATTGCATCGGAATTAAATACAAAAGGCACAACGCCGACTTAAGTACACGAAGACCGACTCTTCTTACTGACTATGTTTTGAACCATTCCTGTGACACTAGTTATTGCTTCCGATAATTCACTCCAGGTGTACTGTATCCCTTGGACCTTCTTATTGACGATGAAACACAGAAATTGCATCAGAATTAAATACAAAAGGCACAATGCCAACTTAAGTAGAAGAAGACTGTATCTTCTTACTGTCTATGTTCTGAACCACTCCTGTGACACTAGTTATAGATTCCGATGCTTCACTTCAGGTTTACTGTATCGCTTGGACCTTCTTATTGACGATGAAACACAGAAATTGCATAGGAATTAAATACAAAAGGCACAATGCCGACTTAAGGACAAGAAGACTGACTGTTCTTACTATGTTTTTAAGCATTCCTGTGACACTAGTTATAGATTCCGATGCTTCACTTCAGGTTCACTGTCTCCCTCTGACCTTTTTATTGACGATGAAACACAGAAATTGTACCGGAATTAAATACAAAAGGCACAATGCCGACTGAAATACGTGAAGACCGACTCCTCTTACTGACTATGTTTTGAACCATTCCTGTGACACTAGTTATAGATTCCGATGCTTCACTTCAGGTTTACTGTATCCCTTGGACCTTCTTATTGACGATGAAACACAGAAATTGCATCGGAATTAAATACAAGAGGCACAATGCCGACTTAAGTACATGAAGACCGACTCTTCTTACTGACTATGTTTTGAACCATTCCTGTGACACTAGTTATAGATCCCGATGCTTCAGTTCAGGTTTACTGTATCTCTTGGACCTTCTCATTGACGATGAAACACAGAAATTGCATCGGAATTAAATACAAAAGGCACAATGCCGACTCAAGTACAAGAAGACTGACTCTTCTTACTGTCTATGTTTTGATCCATTCCTATGACACTAGTTATAGATTCCGATGCATCACTTCAGGTTCACTGTATCCCTTGGACCTTCTTATTGACGATGAAACACAGAAATTGCATCGGAATTAAATACAAAAGGCACAATGCCGACTCAAGTACAAGAAGACTGACTCTTCTTACTGTCTATGTTTTGAACCATTCCTATGACACTAGTTATAGATTCCGATGCTTCACTTCAGGTTCACTGTATCCCTTGGACCTTCGTATTGACGATGAAACACAGAAATTGCATCGGGATTAAATACAAACGGCACAATGCCGACTTAAGTACATGAAGACCGACTCTTCTTACTGACTATGTTTTGAACCATTCCTGTGACACTAGTTATAGATTCCGATGCTTCACTTCCGGTTTACTGAATCCCTTGGACCTTCTTATTGACGATGAAACACAGAAATCGCATCGGAATTAAATACAAAAGGCACAATGCCGACTCAAGTACAAGAAGACTGACTCTTCTTACTGTCTATGTTTTGTACCATTCCTATGACACTAGTTATAGATTCCGATGCTTCACTTCAGGTTTACTGTATCCCTTGGACCTTCTTATTGACGATGAAACACAGAAATTGCATCGGAATTAAATCTGACTGTTCTTACTGACTATGCTTTGAACTATTCCTGTGAAACTAATTATAGATTCCGATACTTCACTTCAGGTTTACTGGATCCCTCTGACTTTCTTATTGACGTTGAAACACAGAAGTTGCACCGGAATTAAATACAAAAGGCACAATGCCGACATAAGTACATGAAGACCGACTCCTCTTACTGACTATGTTTCGAACCATTCCTGTGACACTAGTTATAGATTCCAATGCTTCACTTCAGGTTTACTGTATCCCTCTGATCGTCTTATTGACGCAGTAACACAAAAATTGCATCGGAATTTAATACAAAAGGCACAATGCCGACTCAAGTACAAGAAGACTGATTCTTCTTACTGTCTATGTTTTGAACCATTCCTATGACACTAGTTATAGATTCCGATGCTTCACTTCAGGTTTACTGTTTCCCTTGGACCTTCTTATTGACGATGAACACAGAAGTTGCATCGGAATTAAATACAAAAGGCACAATGCCGACTCAAGTACAAGAAGACTTACTCTTCTTACTGTCTATGTTTTTAACCATTCCTATGACACTAGTTATTGATTCCGATGCTTCACTTCAGTTTTACTGTATCCCTCTGACCTTCTTATTGACGATGAAACACAGAAATTGCATCGGAAATAAATACAAAAGGCACAATGGCGACTTAAGTACATGAAGACTGACTCTTCTTACTGACTATGTTTGGAACCATTCCTGTGACACTTGTTATAGATTCCGATACTTCACTTCAGGTTTACTGTATCCCTTGGACCTTCTTATTGACGTGAAACACAGAAATTGCATCGGAATGAAATACAAAAGGCACAATGCCGACTTAAGTACTGACTATGATTTGACCCATTCCTGTGACACTAGTTATAGATTCCTATGCTTCACTCCAGGTTTACTGTGTCCCTTGGACCTTCTTATTGACGATGAAACACAGAAATTGCATCGGAATTAAATACAAAAGGCACAATGCCGGCTCAAGTACAAGAGGACTGACTCTTCTTACTGTCTATGTTTTGAACCATTCCTATGACACTAGTTATAGATTCCGATGCTTCACTTCAGGTTTACTGTTCCCCTTGGACCTTCTTAGTGACGATGAAACACAGAAGTTGCATCGGAATTAAATATAAAAGGCACCAGGCCGACTAAAGGACAAGAAGACTGACTCTTCTTACTGACTATGTTTTGAACCATTTCTGTGACACTAGTTATAGATTCCGATGCTTCACTTCAGGTTTACTATATCCCTCTGACCTTCTTATTGACGATGAATCACAGAAATGGCACCGGAATTAAATACAAAAGGCACAATGCCGACTTAAGTACAAGAAGACTGACTCTTCTTACTGTCTATGTTTTGAACCATTCCATTGTCACTAGTTATAGATTCCGATGCTTCATTCCAGGTTTACTGAATCACTTGGATCTTCATATTGACGATGAAACACAGAAATTGCATAGGAATTAAATACAAAAGGCACAATGCCGACTTAAGGACAAGAAGACTGACTGTTCTTACTATGTTTTTAACCATTCCTGTGACACTAGTTATAGATTCCGATGCTTCACTTCAGGTTTACTGTCTCCCTCTGACCTTTTTATTGACGATGAAACACAGAAATTGTACCGGAATTAAATACAAAAGGCACAATGCCGACTGAAATACGTGAAGTCCGACTCCTCTTACTGACTATGTTTTGAACCATTCCTGTGACACTAGTTATAGATTCCGATGCTTCACTTCAGGTTTACTGTATCCCTTGGACCTTCTTATTGACGATGAAACACAGAAATTGCATCGGAATTAAATACAAGAGGCACAATGCCGACTTAAGTACATGAAGACCGACTCTTCTTACTGACTACGTTTTGAACCATTCCTGTGACACTAGTTATAGATCCCGATGCTTCAGTTCAGGTTTACTGTATCTCTTGGACCTTCTTATTGACGATGAAACACAGAAATTGCATCGGAATTAAATACAAAAGGTACAATGCCGACTTAAGTACATGAAGTCCGACTCTTCTTACTGACTATGTTTTGAACCATTCCTGTGACACTAGTTATAGATTCCGATGCTTCACTCCAGGTTTACTGTATCCCTTGGACCTTCTTATTGCCGACGAAACACCGAAATTGCATCGGAATTAAATACTAAAGGCACAATGCCGACTTAAGGACAAGAAGACTGACTATTCTTACTGTCTATGATTTGAACCATTCCTATGACACTAGTTATTGATTCCGATGCTTCACTTCAGGTTTACTGTATCCCTTGGACCTTCTTATTGACGATGGAACACAGAAACTGCATCGGAATTAAATACAAAAGGCACAATGCCGACTCAAGTACAAGAAGACTGACTCTTCTTACTGTCTATGTTTTGATCCATTCCTATGACACTAGTTATAGATTCCGATGCATCACTTCAGGTTCACTGTATCCCTTGGACCTTCTTATTGACGATGAAACACAGAAATTGCATCGGAATTAAATACAAAAGGCACAATGCCGACTCAAGTACAAGAAGACTGACTCTTCTTACTGTCTATGTTTTGAACCATTCCTATGGCACTAGTTACAGATTCCGATGCTTCACTTCAGGTTCACTGTATCCCTTGGACCTTCGTATTGACGATGAAACACCGAAATTGCATCGGGATTAAATACAAAAGGCACAATGCCAACTTAAGTACATGAAGACCGATTCTTCTTACTGACTATGTTTTGAACCATTCCTGTGACACTAGTTACAGATTCCGGTGCTTCACTTCCGGTTTACTGAATCCCTTGGACCTTCTTATTGACGATGAAACACAGAAATCGCATCGGAATTAAATACAAAAGGCACAATGCCGACTCAAGTACAAGAAGACTGACTCTTCTTAATGTCTATGTTTTGTACCATTCCTATGACACTAGTTATAGATTCCGATGCTTCACTTCAGGTTTACTGTATCCCTTGGACCTTCTTATTGACGATGAAACACAGAAATTGCATCGGAAATAAATACAAAAGGCACAATGGCAACTTAAGTACATGAAGACTGACTCTTCTTACTGACTATGTTTGGAACCATTCCTGTGACACTTGTTATAGATTCCGATACTTCACTTCAGGTTTACTGTATCCCTTGGACCTTCTTATTGACGTGAAACACAGAAATTGCATCGGAATGAAATACAAAAGGCACAATGCCGACTCAAGTACAAGAAGACTGATTCTTCTTACTGTCTATGTTTTGAACCATTCCTATGACACTAGTTATAGATTCCGATGCTTCACTTCAGGTTTACTGTTTCCCTTGGACCTCCTTATTGACGATGAAACACAGAAGTTGCATCGGAATTAAATACAAAAGGCACAATGCCGAATCAAGTACAAGAAGACTTACTCTTCTTACTGTCTATGTTTTTAACCATTCCTATGACACTAGTTATTGATTCCGATGCTTCACTTCAGTTTTACTGTATCCCTCTGACCTTCTTATTGACGATGAAACACAGAAATTGCATCGGAAATAAATACAAAAGGCACAATGCCGACTCAAGTACAAGGAGACTGACTCTTCTTACTGTCTATGATTTTAACCATTCCTGTGACACTAGTTATAGATTCCGATGATTCACTTCAGGTTTAGTGTCTCCCTCTGACCTTTTTATTGACGATGAAACACAGAAATTGTACCGGAATTAAATACAAAAGGCACAATGCCGACTTAAATACGTGAAGACCGACTCTTCTTACTGACTATGTTTTGAACCATTCCTGTGACACTAGTTATTGCTTCCGATAATTCACTCCAGGTGTACTGTATCCCTTGGACCTTCTTATTGACGATGAAACACAGAAATTGCATCAGAATTAAATACAAAAGGCACAATGCCAACTTAAGTAGAAGAAGACTGTATCTTCTTACTGTCTATGTTCTGAACCACTCCTGTGACACTAGTTATAGATTCCGATGCTTCACTTCAGGTTTACTGTATCGCTTGGACCTTCTTATTGACGATGAAACACAGAAATTGCATAGGAATTAAATACAAAAGGCACAATGCCGACTTAAGGACAAGAAGACTGACTGTTCTTACTATGTTTTTAAGCATTCCTGTGACACTAGTTATAGATTCCGATGCTTCACTTCAGGTTCACTGTCTCCCTCTGACCTTTTTATTGACGATGAAACACAGAAATTGTACCGGAATTAAATACAAAAGGCACAATGCCGACTGAAATACGTGAAGACCGACTCCTCTTACTGACTATGTTTTGAACCATTCCTGTGACACTAGTTATAGATTCCGATGCTTCACTTCAGGTTTACTGTATCCCTTGGACCTTCTTATTGACGATGAAACACAGAAATTGCATCGGAATTAAATACAAGAGGCACAATGCCGACTTAAGTACATGAAGACCGACTCTTCTTACTGACTATGTTTTGAACCATTCCTGTGACACTAGTTATAGATCCCGATGCTTCAGTTCAGGTTTACTGTATCTCTTGGACCTTCTCATTGACGATGAAACACAGAAATTGCATCGGAATTAAATACAAAAGGTACAATGCCGACTTAAGTACATGAAGTCCGACTCTTCTTACTGACTATGTTTTGAACCATTCCTGTGACACTAGTTATAGATTCCGATGCTTCACTCCAGGTTTACTGTATCCCTTGGACCTTCTTATTGCCGATGAAACACCGAAATTGCATCGGAATTAAATACAAAAGGCACAATGCCGACTTAAGGACAAGAAGACTGACTATTCTTACTGTCTATGATTTGAACCATTCCTATGACACTAGTTATTGATTCCGATGCTTCACTTCAGGTTTACTGTATCCCTTGGACCTTCTTATTGACGATGAAACACAGAAACTGCATCGGAATTAAATACAAAAGGCACAATGCCGACTCAAGTACAAGAAGACTGACTCTTCTTACTGTCTATGTTTTGATCCATTCCTATGACACTAGTTATAGATTCCGATGCATCACTTCAGGTTCACTGTATCCCTTGGACCTTCTTATTGACGATGAAACACAGAAATTGCATCGGAATTAAATACAAAAGGCACAATGCCGACTCAAGTACAAGAAGACTGACTCTTCTTACTGTCTATGTTTTGAACCATTCCTATGACACTAGTTATAGATTCCGATGCTTCACTTCAGGTTCACTGTATCCCTTGGACCTTCGTATTGACGATGAAACACAGAAATTGCATCGGGATTAAATACAAACGGCACAATGCCGACTTAAGTACATGAAGACCGACTCTTCTTACTGACTATGTTTTGAACCATTCCTGTGACACTAGTTATAGATTCCGATGCTTCACTTCCGGTTTACTGAATCCCTTGGACCTTCTTATTGACGATGAAACACAGAAATCGCATCGGAATTAAATACAAAAGGCACAATGCCGACTCAAGTACAAGAAGACTGACTCTTCTTACTGTCTATGTTTTGTACCATTCCTATGACACTAGTTATAGATTCCGATGCTTCACTTCAGGTTTACTGTATCCCTTGGACCTTCTTATTGACGATGAAACACAGAAATTGCATCGGAATTAAATCTGACTGTTCTTACTGACTATGCTTTGAACTATTCCTGTGAAACTAATTATAGATTCCGATACTTCACTTCAGGTTTACTGGATCCCTCTGACTTTCTTATTGACGTTGAAACACAGAAGTTGCACCGGAATTAAATACAAAAGGCACAATGCCGACATAAGTACATGAAGACCGACTCCTCTTACTGACTATGTTTCGAACCATTCCTGTGACACTAGTTATAGATTCCAATGCTTCACTTCAGGTTTACTGTATCCCTCTGATCGTCTTATTGACGCAGTAACACAAAAATTGCATCGGAATTAAATACAAAAGGCACAATGCCGACTCAAGTACAAGAAGACTGATTCTTCTTACTGTCTATGTTTTGAACCATTCCTATGACACTAGTTATAGATTCCGATGCTTCACTTCAGGTTTACTGTTTCCCTTGGACCTTCTTATTGACGATGAAACACAGAAGTTGCATCGGAATTAAATACAAAAGGCACAATGCCGACTCAAGTACAAGAAGACTTACTCTTCTTACTGTCTATGTTTTTAACCATTCCTATGACACTAGTTATTGATTCCGATGCTTCACTTCAGTTTTACTGTATCCCTCTGACCTTCTTATTGACGATGAAACACAGAAATTGCATCGGAAATAAATACAAAAGGCACAATGGCGACTTAAGTACATGAAGACTGACTCTTCTTACTGACTATGTTTGGAACCATTCCTGTGACACTTGTTATAGATTCCGATACTTCACTTCAGGTTTACTGTATCCCTTGGACCTTCTTATTGACGTGAAACACAGAAATTGCATCGGAATGAAATACAAAAGGCACAATGCCGACTTAAGTACTGACTATGATTTGACCCATTCCTGTGACACTAGTTATAGATTCCTATGCTTCACTCCAGGTTTACTGTGTCCCTTGGACCTTCTTATTGACGATGAAACACAGAAATTGCATCGGAATTAAATACAAAAGGCACAATGCCGGCTCAAGTACAAGAGGACTGACTCTTCTTACTGTCTATGTTTTGAACCATTCCTATGACACTAGTTATAGATTCCGATGCTTCACTTCAGGTTTACTGTTCCCCTTGGACCTTCTTAGTGACGATGAAACACAGAAGTTGCATCGGAATTAAATATAAAAGGCACCAGGCCGACTAAAGGACAAGAAGACTGACTCTTCTTACTGACTATGTTTTGAACCATTTCTGTGACACTAGTTATAGATTCCGATGCTTCACTTCAGGTTTACTATATCCCTCTGACCTTCTTATTGACGATGAATCACAGAAATGGCACCGGAATTAAATACAAAAGGCACAATGCCGACTTAAGTACAAGAAGACTGACTCTTCTTACTGTCTATGTTTTGAACCATTCCATTGTCACTAGTTATAGATTCCGATGCTTCATTCCAGGTTTACTGAATCACTTGGATCTTCATATTGACGATGAAACACAGAAATTGCATAGGAATTAAATACAAAAGGCACAATGCCGACTTAAGGACAAGAAGACTGACTGTTCTTACTATGTTTTTAACCATTCCTGTGACACTAGTTATAGATTCCGATGCTTCACTTCAGGTTTACTGTCTCCCTCTGACCTTTTTATTGACGATGAAACACAGAAATTGTACCGGAATTAAATACAAAAGGCACAATGCCGACTGAAATACGTGAAGTCCGACTCCTCTTACTGACTATGTTTTGAACCATTCCTGTGACACTAGTTATAGATTCCGATGCTTCACTTCAGGTTTACTGTATCCCTTGGACCTTCTTATTGACGATGAAACACAGAAATTGCATCGGAATTAAATACAAGAGGCACAATGCCGACTTAAGTACATGAAGACCGACTCTTCTTACTGACTACGTTTTGAACCATTCCTGTGACACTAGTTATAGATCCCGATGCTTCAGTTCAGGTTTACTGTATCTCTTGGACCTTCTTATTGACGATGAAACACAGAAATTGCATCGGAATTAAATACAAAAGGTACAATGCCGACTTAAGTACATGAAGTCCGACTCTTCTTACTGACTATGTTTTGAACCATTCCTGTGACACTAGTTATAGATTCCGATGCTTCACTCCAGGTTTACTGTATCCCTTGGACCTTCTTATTGCCGACGAAACACCGAAATTGCATCGGAATTAAATACTAAAGGCACAATGCCGACTTAAGGACAAGAAGACTGACTATTCTTACTGTCTATGATTTGAACCATTCCTATGACACTAGTTATTGATTCCGATGCTTCACTTCAGGTTTACTGTATCCCTTGGACCTTCTTATTGACGATGGAACACAGAAACTGCATCGGAATTAAATACAAAAGGCACAATGCCGACTCAAGTACAAGAAGACTGACTCTTCTTACTGTCTATGTTTTGATCCATTCCTATGACACTAGTTATAGATTCCGATGCATCACTTCAGGTTCACTGTATCCCTTGGACCTTCTTATTGACGATGAAACACAGAAATTGCATCGGAATTAAATACAAAAGGCACAATGCCGACTCAAGTACAAGAAGACTGACTCTTCTTACTGTCTATGTTTTGAACCATTCCTATGGCACTAGTTACAGATTCCGATGCTTCACTTCAGGTTCACTGTATCCCTTGGACCTTCGTATTGACGATGAAACACCGAAATTGCATCGGGATTAAATACAAAAGGCACAATGCCGACTCAAGTACAAGAAGACTGACTCTTCTTACTGTCTATGTTTTGATCCATTCCTATGACACTAGTTATAGATTCCGATGCATCACTTCAGGTTCACTGTATCCCTTGGACCTTCTTATTGACGATGAAACACAGAAATTGCATCGGAATTAAATACAAAAGGCACAATGCCGACTCAAGTACAAGAAGACTGACTCTTCTTACTGTCTATGTTTTGAACCATTCCTATGGCACTAGTTACAGATTCCGATGCTTCACTTCAGGTTCACTGTATCCCTTGGACCTTCGTATTGACGATGAAACACCGAAATTGCATCGGGATTAAATACAAAAGGCACAATGCCAACTTAAGTACATGAAGACCGATTCTTCTTACTGACTATGTTTTGAACCATTCCTGTGACACTAGTTACAGATTCCGGTGCTTCACTTCCGGTTTACTGAATCCCTTGGACCTTCTTATTGACGATGAAACACAGAAATCGCATCGGAATTAAATACAAAAGGCACAATGCCGACTCAAGTACAAGAAGACTGACTCTTCTTAATGTCTATGTTTTGTACCATTCCTATGACACTAGTTATAGATTCCGATGCTTCACTTCAGGTTTACTGTATCCCTTGGACCTTCTTATTGACGATGAAACACAGAAATTGCATCGGAAATAAATACAAAAGGCACAATGGCAACTTAAGTACATGAAGACTGACTCTTCTTACTGACTATGTTTGGAACCATTCCTGTGACACTTGTTATAGATTCCGATACTTCACTTCAGGTTTACTGTATCCCTTGGACCTTCTTATTGACGTGAAACACAGAAATTGCATCGGAATGAAATACAAAAGGCACAATGCCGACTCAAGTACAAGAAGACTGATTCTTCTTACTGTCTATGTTTTGAACCATTCCTATGACACTAGTTATAGATTCCGATGCTTCACTTCAGGTTTACTGTTTCCCTTGGACCTCCTTATTGACGATGAAACACAGAAGTTGCATCGGAATTAAATACAAAAGGCACAATGCCGAATCAAGTACAAGAAGACTTACTCTTCTTACTGTCTATGTTTTTAACCATTCCTATGACACTAGTTATTGATTCCGATGCTTCACTTCAGTTTTACTGTATCCCTCTGACCTTCTTATTGACGATGAAACACAGAAATTGCATCGGAAATAAATACAAAAGGCACAATGCCGACTCAAGTACAAGGAGACTGACTCTTCTTACTGTCTATGATTTTAACCATTCCTGTGACACTAGTTATAGATTCCGATGATTCACTTCAGGTTTAGTGTCTCCCTCTGACCTTTTTATTGACGATGAAACACAGAAATTGTACCGGAATTAAATACAAAAGGCACAATGCCGACTTAAATACGTGAAGACCGACTCCTCTTACTGACTACGTTTGGATCCATTCCTGTGACACTAGTTATAGATTCCGATGCTTCACTTCAGGTTTACAGTATCCCTTGGACCTTCTTATTGACGTTGAAACACAGAAATTGCATCGGAATTAAATACAAAAGGCACAATGCCGACTTAAGTACATGAAGACCGACTCTTCTTACTGACTATGTTTTGAACCATTATTATGACACTAGTTATTGATTCCGATGCTTCACTTCAGGTCTACTGTATTCCTTGGACTTTCTTATTGACGATGAAACACAGCAACTGCATCGGAATTAAATACAAAAGGCACAATGCTGACTCAAGTACAAGAAGACTGACTCTTCTTACTGTCTATGCTTTGATCCATTCCTATGACACTAGTTATAGATTCCGATGCATCACTTCAGGTTCACTGTATCCCTTGGACCTTCTTATTGACGACGAAACACAGAAATTGCATCGGAATTAAATACAAAAGGCACAATGCCGACTCAAGTACAAGAAGACTGACTCTTCTTACTGTCTATGTTTTTAACCATTCCTATGACACTAGTTATTGATTCCGATGCTTCACTTCAGTTTTACTGTATCCCTCTGACCTTCTTATTGACGATGAAACACAGAAATTGCATCGGAAATAAATACAAAAGGCACAATGCCGACTCAAGTACAAGGAGACTGACTCTTCTTACTGTCTATGATTTTAACCATTCCTGTGACACTAGTTATAGATTCCGATGATTCACTTCAGGTTTAGTGTCTCCCTCTGACCTTTTTATTGACGATGAAACACAGAAATTGTACCGGAATTAAATACAAAAGGCACAATGCCGGCTTAAATACGTGAAGACCGACTCCTCTTACTGACTACGTTTGGATCCATTCCTGTGACACTAGTTATAGATTCCGATGCTTCACTTCAGGTTTACAGTATCCCTTGGACCTTCTTATTGACGTGAAACACAGAAATTGCATCGGAATGAAATACAAAAGGCACAATGCCGACTCAAGTACAAGAAGACTGATTCTTCTTACTGTCTATGTTTTGAACCATTCCTATGACACTAGTTATAGATTCCGATGCTTCACTTCAGGTTTACTGTTTCCCTTGGACCTCCTTATTGACGATGAAACACAGAAGTTGCATCGGAATTAAATACAAAAGGCACAATGCCGACTCAAGTACAAGAAGACTTACTCTTCTTACTGTCTATGTTTTTAACCATTCCTATGACACTAGTTATTGATTCCGATGCTTCACTTCAGTTTTACTGTATCCCTCTGACCTTCTTATTGACGATGAAACACAGAAATTGCATCGGAAATAAATACAAAAGGCACAATGCCGACTCAAGTACAAGGAGACTGACTCTTCTTACTGTCTATGATTTTAACCATTCCTGTGACACTAGTTATAGATTCCGATGATTCACTTCAGGTTTAGTGTCTCCCTCTGACCTTTTTATTGACGATGAAACACAGAAATTGTACCGGAATTAAATACAAAAGGCACAATGCCGACTTAAATACGTGAAGACCGACTCCTCTTACTGACTACGTTTGGATCCATTCCTGTGACACTAGTTATAGATTCCGATGCTTCACTTCAGGTTTACAGTATCCCTTGGACCTTCTTATTGACGTTGAAACACAGAAATTGCATCGGAATTAAATACAAAAGGCACAATGCCGACTTAAGTACATGAAGACCGACTCTTCTTACTGACTATGTTTTGAACCATTATTATGACACTAGTTATTGATTCCGATGCTTCACTTCAGGTCTACTGTATTCCTTGGACCTTCTTATTGACGATGAAACACAGCAACTGCATCGGAATTAAATACAAAAGGCACAATGCTGACTCAAGTACAAGAAGACTGACTCTTCTTACTGTCTATGCTTTGATCCATTCCTATGACACTAGTTATAGATTCCGATGCATCACTTCAGGTTCACTGTATCCCTTGGACCTTCTTATTGACGACGAAACACAGAAATTGCATCGGAATTAAATACAAAAGGCACAATGCCGACTCAAGTACAAGAAGACTGACTCTTCTTACTGTCTATGTTTTGAACTGTTCCTATGGCACTAGTTATAGATTCCGATGCTTCACTTCAGGTTCACTGTATCCCTTGGACCTTCGTATTGACGATGAAACACAGAAATTGCATCGGGATTAAATACAAAAGGCACAATGCCGACTTAAGTACATGAAGACCGACTCTTCTTACTGACTATGTTTTGAACCATTCCTGGGACACTAGTTATAGATTCCGATGCTTCACTTCCGGTTTACTGAATCCCTTGGACCTTCTTATTGACGATGAAACACAGAAATTGCATCGGAATTAAATACAAAAGGCACAATGCCGACTAAAGTACAAGAAGACTGACTCTTCTTACTGTCTATGTTTTGATCCATTCCTATGACACTAGTTATAGATTCCGATGCATCACTTCAGGTTCACTGTATCCCTTGGACCTTCTTATTGACGACGAAACACAGAAATTGCATCGGAATTAAATACAAAAGGCACAATGCCGACTCAAGTACAAGAAGACTGACTCTTCTTACTGTCTATGTGTTGAACCATTCCTATGGCACTAGTTATAGATTCCGATGCTTCACTTCAGGTTCACTGTATCCCTTGGACCTTCGTATAGACGATGAAACACAGAAATTGCATCGGGATTAAATACAAAAGGCACAATGCCGACTTAAGTACATGAAGACGGACTCTTCTCACTGACTATGTTTTGAACCATTCCTGGGACACTAGTTATAGATTCCGATGCTTCACTTCCGGTTTACTGAATCCCTTGGACCTTCTTATTGACGATGAAACACAGAAATTGCATCGGAATTAAATACAAAAGGCACAATGCCGACTCAAGTACAAGAAGACTGACTCTTCTTACTGTCTATGTTTTGTACCATTCCTATGACACTAGTTATAGATTCCGATGCTTCACTTCAGGTTTACTGTATCCCTTGGACCTTCTTATTGACGATGAATCACAGAAATTGCATCGGAATTAAATCCGACTGTTCTTACTGACTATGCTTTGAACTATTCCTGTGACACTAGTTATAGATTCCGATGCTTCACTTCAGGTTTACTGGATCCCTCTGACTTTCTTATTGACGTTGAAACACAGAAGTTGCACCGGAATTAAATACAAAAGGCACAATGCCGACATAAGTACATGAAGACCGACTCCTCTTACTGACTATGTTTTGAACCATTCTTGTGACATTAGTTATAGATTCCGATGCTTCACTTCAGGTTTACTGTATCCCTCTGATCGTCTTATTGACGAAGTAACACAAAAATTGCATCGGAATTAAATACAAAAGGCACAATGCCGACTCAAGTACAAGAAGACTGATTCTTCTTACTGTCTATGATTTGAACCATTCCTATGACACTAGTTATAGATTCCGATGCTTCACTTCAGGTTTACTGTTTCCCTTGGACCTTCTTATTGACGATGAAACACAGAAGGTGCATCGGAATTAAATACAAAAGGCACAATGCCGACTCAAGTACAAGAAGACTTACTCTTCTTAATGTCTATGTTTTTAACCATTCCTATGACACTAGTTATTGATTCCGATGCTTCACTTCAGTTTTACTGTATCCCTCTGACCTTCTTATTAACGATGAAACACAGAAATTGCATCGGAATTAAATACAAAAGGCACAATGGCGACTTAAGTACATGAAGACTGACTCTTCTTACTGACTATGTTTTGAACCATTCCTGTGACACTAGTTATAGATTCCGATACTTCACTTCAGGCTTACTGTATCCCTTGGACCTGCCTATTGACGATGAAACACAGAAATTGAACCGGAATGACATACAATAGGCACAATGCCGACTTAAGTACTGACTATGTTTTGGCCCATTCCTGTGACACTAGTTATAGATTCCTATGCTTCACTCCAGGTTTACTGTATCCCTTGGACCTTCTTATTGACGATGAAACACAGAAATTGCATCGGAATTAAATACAAAAGGCACAATGCCGACTTAAGTATATGATAACTGACTCTTCTAACTGACTATGTTTTGAACCATTCCTGTGACACTAGTTATTGATTCCGATGCTTCACTCCAGGTGTACTGTATCCCTTGGACCTTCTTATTGACGATGAAACACCGAAATTGCATCGGAATTAAATACAAAAGGACAAGGCCGACTTAAGGACAAGAAGACTGACTCTTCTTGCTGACTATGTTTTGAACCACTTCTGTGACACTAGTTGTAGATTCCGATGCTTCACTTCAGGTTTACTATATCCCTCTGACCTTCTTATTGACGATGAAACACAGATATGGCACCGGAATTAAATACAAAAGGCACAATGCCGACTTAAGTACAAGAAGACTGACTCTTCTTACTGTCTATGTTTTGAACCATTCCATTGTCACTAGTTATGGATTCCGATGCTTCACTCCAGGTTTACTGAATCACTTGGACCTTCATATTGACGATTAAACACTGAAGCTCCATCGGAATTAAATAGAAAAGGCACAATGCCGACTTAAGTACACGAAGACTGACTCTTCTTACTGCCTATGATTTGAGCCATTCCTGTGACACTAGTTATAGATTCCGATGCTTCACTTCAGGTTTACTGTATCCCTTGGACCTTCTTATTGACGATGAAACACAGATATTGCATCGGAATGAAATACAATAGCCACAATGCCGACTTAAGTACTGACTATGTTTTGACCCATTCCTGTGACACTAGTTATAGATTCCTATGCTTCACTCCAGGTTTACTGTATCCCTTGGACCTTCTTATTGACGATGAAACACAGAAATTGCATCGGAATTAAATACAAAAGGCACAATGCCGACTTAAGTACATGAAGACCGACTCTTCTAACTGTCTATGTTTTGAACCATTCCTGTGACACTAGTTATTGATTCCGATGCTTCACTCCAGGTGTACTGTATCCCTTGGACCTTCTTATTGACGATGAAACACCGAAATTGCATCGGAATTAAATACAAAAGGCACAAGGCCGACTTGACAAGAAGACTGACTCTTTTTGCTGACTATGTTTTGAACCATTTCTGTGACACTAGTTATAGATTCCGATGCTTCACTTCAGGTTTACTATATCCCTCTGACCTTCTTATTGACGATGAAACACAGAAATTGCGCCGGAATTAAATACAAAAGGCACAATGCCGACTTAAGTACAAGAAGACTGACTCTTCTTACTGTCTATGATTTGAACCATTCCACTGTCACTAGTTATGGATTCCGATGCTTCACACCAGGTTTACTGAATCACTTGGACCTTTATATTGACGATGAAACACTGAAGCTCCATCGGAATTAAATAGAAAAGGCACAATGCCGACTTAAGTACACGAAGACTGACTCTTCTTACTGCCTATGATTTGAGCCATTCCTGTGACACTAGTTATAGATCCCGATGCTTCACTTCAGGTTTACTGTATCCCTTGGACCTTCTCATTGACGATGAATTACAGAAATTGCATCGGAATTAAATACAAAAGGCTCAATGCCAACCTAAGTACAAGAAGACTGTATCTTCTTACTGCCTATGTTCTGAACCATTCCTGTGACTCTAGTAATAGATTCTGATGCTTCACTTCAGGTTTGCTGTATGGCTTGGACCTTCTTATTGACGATGAAACACAGAAATTGCATAGGAATTAAATACAAAAGGCACAATGCCGACTTAAGGACAAGAAGACTGACTGTTCTTACTGACTATGTTTTAAACCATTCCTGTGACACTAGTTATAGATTCCGATGCTTCACTTCATGTTTACTGTCTCCCTCTGACCTTCTTATTGACGATGAAACACAGAAATTGCACCGGAATTAAATACCAAAGGCACAATGCCGACTTAAATACGTGAAGACCGACTCTTCTTACTGACTATGTTTTGAACCATTCCTGTGACACTAGTTATAGATTCCGATGCTTCACTTCATGTTTACTGTATCCCTCTGACCTTCTTATTGACGATGAAACACAGAAATTGCATCGGAATTAAATAGAAAAGGCACAATGCCAACTTAAGTACAAGAAGACCAACTCTTCTCACTGTCTATGTTTTGATCCATTATTGTGACACTAATTATAGATTCCCATGCTTCACTTCAGGTTTACTGTATCCCTCTGACCTTCTTATTGACGATGAAACACAGAAATTGCATCGGAATTAAATAGAAAAGTCACAATGACGACTTAAGTACAAGAAGACTGACTCATCTTACTGCCTATGTTTTTACCATTCCTGTGACACTAGTTATAGATTCCGATGCTTCAATTCAGGTTTACTGTATCCCTTGGACCTTTTTATTGACGATGAAACACAGAAATTGCATCGGAATTAAATACAAATGGCACAATGCCGATTTAAGTACAAGAAGACTGACTCTTCCTACTGCCTATGTTTTGAACCATTCCTGTGACACTAGTTATAGATTCCGATGCTTCACTTCAGGTTTGCTGTATGGCTTGGACCTTCTTATTGACGATGAAACACAGAAATTGCATAGGAATTAAATACAAAAGGCACAATTCCGACTTAAGGACAAGAAGACTGACTGTTCTTACTGACTACGTTTTTAGCCATTCCTGTGACACTAGTTATAGATTCCGATGCTTCACTTCATATTTACTGTCTCCCTCTGACCTTCTTATTGACGATGAAACACAGAAATTGCACCGGATTTAAATACAAAAGGCACAATGCCGACTTAAATACGTGAAGACCGACTCTTCTTCCTGACTATGTTTTGAACCATTCCTGTGACACTAGTTATAGATTCCGATGCTTCACTTCATGTTTACTGTATCCCTCTGACCTTCTTATTGACGATGAAACACAGAAATTGCATCGGAATTAAATAGAAAAGGCACAATGCCGATTTAAGTACAAGAAGACCAACTATTCTCACTGTCTATGTTTTGATCCATTCCTGTGACACTAATTATAGATTCCCATGGTTCACTTCAGGTTTACTGTATCCCTCTGACCTTCTTATTGACGATGAAACACAGAAATTGCATCGGAATTAAATAGAAAATTCACAATGACGTCTTAAGTACAAGAAGACTGACTCTTCTTACTGCCTATGTTTTTACCATTCCTGTGACACTAGTTATAGATTCCGATGCTTCACTTCAGGTTTACTGTATCCCTTGGACTTTCTTATTGATGCTGAAACTCAGAAATTGCATCGGAATTAAATACAAAAGGCACAATGCCGACTTAAGTACAACAAGACCGTATCTTCTTAATGTCTATGAGTTGAACCATTCCTGAGATACTAGTTATAGATTCCGATGCTTCACTCCAGGTTTACTGTATCCCTTGGACCTTCTTATTGACGATGAACACAGAAATTGCATCGGAATTTTATACAAAAGGCACAATGCCGACTTAAGGACAAGAAGACTGACTCTTCTTACTGACTATGTCTTGAACCATTCCTGTGACATTAGTTATAGATTCCGACGCTTCACTTCGGGTTTACTGTATCCCTCTGGCCTTCTTATTGACGATGAAACACAGAAATTGCATCGGAATTAAATACAAAAGGCACAATGGCGACTTAAGTACATGAAGACTGACTCTTCTTACTGACTATGTTTTGAACCATTCCTGTGACACTAGTTATAGATTCCGATACTTCACTTCAGGCTTACTGTATCCCTTGGACCTTCTTATTGACGATGAAACACAGAAATTGCATCGGAATGAAATACATTAGGCACAATTCCGACTTATGTGCTGACTAAGTTTTGACCCATTCCTGTGACACTAGTTATAGATTCCTATGCTTCACTCCAGGTTTACTGTATCCCTTGGACCTTCTTATTGACGATGAAACACAGAAATTGCATCGGAATTAAATACAAAAGGCACAATGGCGACTTAAGTACATGAAGACTGACTCATCTTACTGACTATGCTTTGAATCATTCCTGTGGCACTAGTTATAGATTCCGATGCTACACTTCAGGTTTACTGTATCCCTTGGACCTTCTTATTGACGATGAAACACAGAAATTGCATCGGAATTAAATACAAAAGCACAATGCCGACTTAAGTACATGAAGACCGACTCTTCTAACTGACTATGTTTTGAACCATTCCTGAGACACTAGTTATTGATTCCGATGCTTCACTCCAGGTGTACTGTATCCCTTGGACCTTCTTATTGACGATGAAACACCGAAATTGCATCGGAATTAAATACAAAAGGCACAAGGCCGACTTAAGGACAAGAAGACTGACTCTTCTTGCTGACTATGTTTTGAACCAATATCTGTGACACTAGTTATAGATTCCGATGCTTCACTTCAGGTTTACTATATCCCTCTGGCCTTCTTATTGACGATGAAACACAAAAATGGCACCGGAATTAAATACAAAAAGCACAATGGCGACTTAAGTACATGAAGACCGACTCATCTTACTGACTACGCTTTGAACCATTCCTGTGGCACTAGTTATAGATTCCGATGCTTTACTTCAGGTTTACTATATCCCTCTGACCTTCTTATTGACGATGAAACACAGATATTGAATCGGAATTAAATACAAAAGGCACAATGGCGACTTAAGTACATGAAGACTGACTCATCTTTTTGACTATGCTTGGAACCATTCCTGTGGCAGTAGTTATAGATTCCGATGCTACACTTCAGGTTTACTGTCTCCCTCTGACCTTCTTATTGACGACGAAACACAGAAATTGCACCGGATTTAAATACAAAAGGCACAATGCCGACTTAAATACGTGAAGACCGACTCTTCTTACTGACTATGTTTTGAACCATTCCTGTGACACTAGTTATATATTCCGATGCTTCACTTCATGTTTACTGTATCCCTCTGACCTTCTTATTGACGATGAAACACATAAATTGCATCGGAATGAAATACAATTGGCACAATGCCGACTTAAGTACTGACTATGATTTGACCCATTCCTGTGACACTAGTTATAGATTCCTATGCTTCACTCCAGGTTTACTGTATCCCTTGGACCTTCTTATTGACGATGAAACACAGAAATTGCATCGGAATTAAATACAAAAAGCACAATGGCGACTTAAGTACATGAAGACTGACTCATCTTACTGACTACGCTTTGAACCATTCCTGTGGCACTAGTTATAGATTCCGATGATTTACTTCAGGTTTACTATATCCCTCTGACCTTCTTATTGACGATGAAACACAGATATTGCATCGGAATTAAATACAAAAGGCACAATGGCGACTTAAGTACATGAAGACTGACTCATCTTACTGACTATGCTTTGAACCATTCCTGTGGCAGTAGTTATAGATTCCGATGCTACACTTCAGGTTTACTGTATACCTTGGACCTTCTTATTGACGATGAAACACAGAAATTGCATCGGAATTAAATACAAAAGGCACAATGCCGACTTAAGTACATGAAGACCGACTCTTCTAACTGTCTATGTTTTGAACCATTTCTGTGACACTAGTTATTGATTCCGATGCTTCACTCCAGGTGTACTGTATCCCTTGGACCTTCTTATTGACGATGAAACACCGAAATTGCATCGGAATTAAATCCAAAAGGCACAAGGCCGACTTAAGGACAAGAAGACTGACTCTTCTTGCTGTCTATGTTTTGAACCATTCCATTGTCACTAGTTATGGATTCCGATGCTTCACTCCAGGTTTACTGAATCACTTGGACCTTCATATTGACGATGAAACACTGAAGCTCCATCGGAATTAAATAGAAAAGGCACAATGCCGACTTAAGTACACGAAGGCTGACTCTTCTTACTGCCTATGATTTTAGCCATTCCTGTGACACTAGTTATAGATCCCGATGCTTCACTTCAGGTTTACTGTATCCCTTGGACCTTCTCATTGACGATGAAACACAGAAATTGCATCGGAATTAAATACAAAAGGCACAATGCCAACTTAAGTACAAGAAGACTGTATCTTCTTACTGTCTATGTTCTGAACCATTCCTGTGACTCTAGTTATAGATTCCGATGCTTCACTTCAGGTTTGCTGTATCGCTTGGACCTTCTTATTGACGATGAAACACAGAAATTGTATAGGAATTAAATACAAAAGTCACAATGCCGACTTAAGGACAAGAAGACTGACTGTTCTTACTGACTATGTTTTGAACCATTCCTGTAACACTAGTTATAGATTCCGATGCATCACTTCATGTTTTCTGTCTCCCTCTGACCTTCTTATTGACGACGAAACACAGAACTTGCACCGGATTTAAATACAAAAGGCACAATGCCGACTTAAATACGTGAAGACCGACTCTTCTTACTGACTATGTTTTGCACCATTCCTGTGAGACTAGTTATATATTCCGATGCTTCACTTCATGTTTACAGTATCCCTCTGACCTTCTTATTG
Organism: Schistocerca americana; assembly: GCF_021461395.2. Taxonomy (NCBI): domain Eukaryota; kingdom Metazoa; phylum Arthropoda; class Insecta; order Orthoptera; family Acrididae; genus Schistocerca; species Schistocerca americana. The sequence continues at coordinate 31,189,550 of NC_060125.1, forward strand.
ACGATGAAACACAGAAATTGCATCGGAATTAAATAGAAAAGGCACAATGCCGACTTAAGTACAAGAAGACTAACTCTTCTTACTGTCTATGTTTTGAACCATTCCAGTGACACTAGTTATAGATTCCCATGATTCACTTCAGGTTTACTGTATCCCTTGGACCTTCTTATTGACGATGAAACACAGAAAGTGCATCGGAATTAAATACAAAAGGCACATTGCGGATTTATGTACAAGAAGACTGTATCTTCTTACTGTCTATGTTTTGAACCATTCCTGTGACACTAGTTATAGATTCCGATGCGTCACTTCAGGTTTACTGTATCCCTCTGACCTTCTTATTGACCATGAAACACAGAAATTGCACCGGAGTTAAATACAAAAGGCATAATGCCGACTTAAGTACAAGGAGACTGACCCTGCTTACTGTCTATGCTTTGAACCATTCCATTGACACTAGTTATAGATTACGATGCTTCACTCCAGGTTTACTGCGCCATTTGGACCTTCCTATTGACAATGAAACACTGAAATTGCATCGGAAGTAAATAGATTAGGGAAAATGCTGACTTACGTACAAGAAGACTGACTCTTCCTACAGACTATGTTTGGAACCATTCCCGTGACACTAGTTATAGATTCCAATGCTTCACTTCATGTTTACTGTAACCCTTGGACCTTCTTATTGACAATGAAACACAGAAATTGCATCGGAAGTAAATGCAAAAGGCACAATGCCGACATAAGAACATGAAGACTGACTCTTCTTACTGACTATGTTTTGAACCATTAATGTGACACTAGTTATAGATTCCGATGCTTCACTTCAGGTTACTTTATCCCTTAGACCTTCTTATTGACGATGAAACACAGAAATTGCATCGGAATTAAATACAAAAGGCACAATGCCGACATAAGTGCATGAAGACCGGCTCTTCTTACTGACTGTGTTTTGAACCATTCCTGTGACACCAGTTATAGATTCCGATGCTTCACTTCAGGTTTACTGTACCCTTGGACATTCTCATTGACGATGAAACACAGAAATTGCTTCGGAATTAGATACAAAAGGCACAAGGCCGACTTAAGGACAAGATGACTGACTCTTCTTACTGACTATGTTTCGAACCATTCCTGTTACACTATTTATAGATTATAATGCTTCTCTCCAGGTTTACTGTATCCCTGGGACCTTCCTATTGACGATGAAACACTGAAATTGCACCGGAATGAAATACAATAGGCAGAATGCCGACATAAGTGCATGAAGACCGGCTCTTCTTACTGACTATGTTTTGAACCATTCCTGTGACACTAGTTATTGATTCCGATGCTTCACTTCAGGTTTACTGTATCCCTTGGACCTTCTCATTGACGATGAAACACAGAAATTGCTTCGGAATTAAATACAAAATGCACAATGCCGACTTAAGTACAAGAAGACTAACTCTTCTTACTGTCTATGTTTGAACCATTCCTGTGACACTAGTTATAGATTCCGATGCTTGACATCAGGATTAGTGTATCCCTCTGACCTTCGTATTGACGATGAAACACTGAAATTGCATCGGAATTAAATAGAAAAGGCACAATGCCGACTTAAGTACATGATGACTGACTGTTCTTACTGACTATGTTTTGAACCATTCCTGTGACACTAGTTACAGATTCCGATGCTACACTCCAGGTTTACTGTAACCCTAGGACCTTCTTATTGACGATGAAACACAGAACATGCATCGGAATTAAATACAAAAGGCACAATGCCGACTTAAGGACAAGAAGACTGACTATTCTCTCAGACTATGTTTTGAACCATTCCTGTGACACTAGTTATAGATTCCGATGCTTCACTTCAGGTTTACTGTATCGCTCACACCTTCTTATTGACGATGAAACACAGAAATTGCACCGGAATTAAATACAAAAGGCACAATGCCGACTTAAGTACAAGAAGACGGACTCTTCTTACTGTCTATGTTTTGAACCATTCCGTTGACACTAGTTATAGATTCCGATGCTTCACTCCTGGTTTACTGTATCCCTTGGACCTTCTTATTAACGATGAAACACTGAAATTGCATCGGAATTAAATAGAAAAGGCACAATGCCGACTTAAGTACAAGAAAACTGACTCTTCTTACTGACTATGTTTAGAACCAATCCTGTGACACTAGTTCTAGTTTCCGATGCTTCACTTCAGGTTTACTGAATCCCTTGGACCTTCTTATTGACGATGAAACACAGAAATTGCATCGGAATTAAATACAAAAGGCACAATGCCGACTTCAGTACATGAAGACTGACTCTTCTTACTGACTGTGTTCTGAACCATTCCTGTGACACTAGTTATAGATTCCCATGCTACACTCCAGGTTTACTGTATCCCTAGGACCTTCTTATTGACGATGAAACACAGAATTTGCATCGGAGTTAAATACAAAAGGCAAAATGTTGACTTAAGGATAAGAAGACTGACTATTCTTTCTGTCCATCTTTGAACCATTCCTGTGACACTAGTTATAGATTCCGATGCTTCACTTCAGGTTTACTGTATCGCTCTGACCTTCTTATTGACGATGAAACACAGAAATTGCACCGGAATTAAATACAAAATGCACAATGCCGACTTAAGTACAAGAAGACTGACACTTCTTACTGTCTTTGTTTTGAACCTTTCCATTGACACTAGTTATAGATTCCGATGCTTCTCTTCAGGTTTATTGTATCATTTGGACCTTTTTATTGACGATGAAACACAGAAACTACATCGGAATTAAATACAAAAGGCACAATGCTGACTTAAGTACAAAAAGGCGGAATCATCTTATTGTCTATGTTTGAACCATTCCTGTGACACTAGTTATAGATTCCGATGCTTGACATCAGGATTAGTGTATCCCTAGGACCTTCTTATTGACGATGAAACACAGAAATTGCATCGGAATTTAATACAAAAGGCAGAATGCCGACTCAAGTACTAGAAGACTGACTCTTCTTCCTGTCTATGTTTTGAACCATTCCTGTGACACTAGTTATAGATTCCGATGCTTCTCTCCAGGTTTACTGTATCCCTTGGACCTTCTGATTGACGACGAAACACAGAAATTGCATCGGAATTAAATACAAAAGGCACAATGCCGACTTAAGGACATGAAGGCTGACCTTCTTACTGACTATGTTTTTAACCATTCCTGTGACACTAGTTATAGATTCCGATGCTTCACTTCAGGTTTATTGTATCCCTCTGACCTTCTTATTGACGATGAAACACTGAAATTGCATCGGAATTAAATATAAAAGGCACAATGCCGACTTAAGTACATGAAGACTGACTGTTCTTACTGACTATGTTTTGAACCATTCCTGTGACACTAGTTACAGATTCCGATGCTACACTCCAGGTTTACTGTAACCCTAGGACCTTCTTATTGACGATGAAACACAGAACATGCATCGGAATTAAATACAAAAGGCACAATGCCGACTTAAGGACAAGAAGACTGACTATTCTCTCAGACTATGTTTTGAACCATTCCTGTGACACTAGTTATAGATTCCGATGCTTCACTTCAGGTTTACTGTATCGCTCACACCTTCTTATTGACGATGAAACACAGAAATTGCACCGGAATTAAATACAAAAGGCACAATGCCGACTTAAGTACAAGAAGACGGACTCTTCTTACTGTCTATGTTTTGAACCATTCCATTGACACTAGTTATAGATTCCGATGCTTCACTCCTGGTTTACTGTATCCCTTGGACCTTCTTATTGACGATGAAACACTGAAATTGCATCGGAATTAAATAGAAAAGGCACAATGCCGACTTAAGTACAAGAAAACTGACTCTTCTTACTGACTATGTTTAGAACCAATCCTGTGACACTAGTTCTAGTTTCCGATGCTTCACTTCAGGTTTACTGTATCCCTTGGACCTTCTTATTGACGATGAAACACAGTAATTGCATCGGAATTAAATACAAAAGGCACAATGCCGACTTAAGTACATGAAGACTGACTCTTCTTACTGACTATGTTTTGAACCATTCTTGTGACACTAGTTATAGATTCCGATGCTACACTCCAAGTTTACTGTATCCCTAGGACCTTCTTATTGACGATGAAACACAGAATTTGCATCGACGTTAAATACAAAAGGCACAATGTTGACTTAAGGATAAGAAGACTGACTATTCTTTCTGTCTATCTTTGAACCATTCCTGTGACACTAGTTATGGATTCCGATGCTTCACTTCAGGTTTACTGTATCGCTCTGACCTTCTTATTGACGATGAAACACAGAAATTGCACCGGAATTAAATACAAAAGGCACAATGCCGACTTAAGTACAAGAAGACTGACCCTTCTTACTGTCTATGTTTTGAACCATTCCATTGACACTAGTTATAGATTCCGATGCTTCACTTCAGGTTTATTGTATCATTTGGACCTTTTTATTGACGATGAAACACAGAAACTACATCGGAATTAAATACAAAAGGCACAATGCTGACTTAAGTACAAAAAGACGGAATCATCTTATTGTCTATGTTTGAACCATACCTGTGACACTAGTTATAGATTCCGATGCTTGACATCAGGATTAGTGTATCCCTAGGACCTTCTTATTGACGATGAAACACAGAAATTGCATCGGAATTTAATACAAAAGGCAGAATGCCGACTCTAGTACTAGAAGACTGACTCTTCTTCCTGTCTATGTTTTGAACCATTCCTGTGACACTAGTTATAGATTCCGATGCTTCACTCCAGGTTTGCTGTATCCCTTGGACCTTCTGATTGACGACGAAACACAGAAATTCCGTCGGAATTAAATACAAAAGTACAATGCCGACTTAAGGACAAGAAGGCTGACCTTCTTACTGAATATGTTTTTAACCATTCCTGTGACACTAGTTATACATTCCGATGCTTCACTTCAGGTTTATTGTATCCCTCTGACCTTCTTATTGACGATGAAACACTGAAATTGCATCGGAATTAAATAGAAAAGACACAATGCCGACTTAAGTACATGAAGACTGACTGTTCTTAATGACTATGTTTTGAACCATTCCTGTGACACTAGTTACAGATTCCGATGCTACACTCCAGGTTTACTGTAACCCTAGGACCTTCTTATTGACGATGAAACACAGAACATGCATCGGAATTAAATACAAAAGGCACAATGCCGACTTAAGGACAAGAAGACTGACTATTCTCTCAGACTATGTTTTGAACCATTCCTGTGACACTAGTTATGGATTCCGATGCTTCACTTCAGGTTTACTGTATCGCTCACACCTTCTTATTGACGATGAAACACAGCAATTAGCACCCGAATTAATTACAAAAGGCACAATGCCGACTTAAGTACAAGAAGACGGACTCTTCTTACTGTCTGTGTTTAGAACCATTCCATTGACACTAGTTATAGATTCCGATGCTTCACTCCTGGTTTACTGTATCCCTTGGACCTTCTTATTGACGATGAAACTCTGAAATTGCATCTGAATTAAATAGAAAAGGCACAATGCCGACTTAAGTACAAGAAAACTGACTCTTCTTACTGACTATATTTAGAACCAATCCTGTGACACTAGTTCTAGTTTCCGATGCTTCACTTCAGGTTTACTGTATCCCTTGGACCTTCTTATTGACGATGAAACACAGAAATTGCATCGGAATTAAATACAAAAGGCACAATGCCGACTTAAGTACATGAAGACTGACTCTTCTTACTGACTATGTTTTGAACCATTCCTGTGACACTAGTTACAGATTCCGAAGCTACACTCCAGGTTTACTGTAACCCTAGGACCTTCTTATTGACGATGAAACACAGGACTTGCATCGGAATTAAATACAAATGGCACAATGCCGACTTAAGGACAAGAAAACTGACTATTCTCTCTATGTTTTGAACCATTCCTGTGACACTAGTTATAGATTCCGATGCTTCACTTCAGGTTTACTGTATCATTTGGACTATCCTATTGACGATGAAACACAGAAACTACATCGGAATTAAATACAAAAGGCACAATGATGACTTCAGTACAAAAAGACTGAATCTTCTTATTGTCTATGTTTTGAACAATGCCTGTGACACTAGTTATAGATTCCGATGCTTGACTTCAGGATTACTCTATCCCTAGGACCTTCTTATTGACGATGAAACACAGAAATTGCATCGGAATTTAATAAAAAATGCAGAATGCCGACTCAAGTACAAGAAGACTGACTCTTCTTCCTGTCTATGTTTTGAACCATTCCTGTGACACTAGTTATAGATTCCGATGCTTCACTTCAGGTTTACTGTATTCCTCTGACCTTCTTATTGACGATGAAACACAGAAATTGCATCGGAATTAAATACAAAAGGCACAATGCCGACTTAAGTACAAGAAGACTGACTCTCCTTACTGTCTATGTTTTGAACCATTCCTGTGACACTAGTTATAGATTCCGATGCTTCACTTCAGGTTTACTGTATCCCTTGGACCTTCTTATTGTCGATGAAACACAGAAATTGCATCGGAATTTAATACAAAAGGCACAATGCCGACTTAAGTACAACAAGTCTGTATCCTCTTACTGTCTATGTTTTGAACCATTCCTGTGACACTAGTTATAGATTCCGATGCTTCACTTCATGTTTACTCTATCCCTCTGACCTTCTTATTAACGATGAAACACAGAAATTGCACCCGAATTATATACAAAAGGCACAATGCTGACTTAAGTACATGGAGACCGACTCTTCTTACTGACTATGTTTTGAACCATTCCTGTGACACTAGTTATAGATTCCGATGCTACACTTCAGGTTTACTGTATCCCTTGGACCTTCTTATTGACGATGAAACACAGAAATTGCATGGGAATTAAATACAAAAGGCACAATGCCGACTTATGGACAAGAAGACTGACTCTTCTTACTGACTATGTTTTGAACCATTCCTGTGACACTAGTTATAGATTCCGATGCTTCACTTCAGGTTTACTGTATCCCTCTGACCTTCTTATTGACGATGAAACACAGAAATTGCACCGGAATTAAATGCAAAAGGCTTAATGCCGACTTAAGTACAAGAAGACTGACACTGCTTACTGTCTATGTTTTGAACCATTCCATTGACACTAGTTATAGATTCCGATGCTTCACTCCAGGTTTACTGCGTCCCTTTTACCATCTTATTGACGATGAAACACTGAAATTGCATCGGAATTAATTAGATTAGGCAAAATGCCGACTAAAGTACAAGAAGACCGACTCCTCTTACTGACTATGTTTTGAACCATTCCTGTGACACTAGTTGTAGATTCCGATGCTTCACTTCAGGTTTACTGTATCCCTTGGACCTTCTCATTGACGATGAACCACAGAAATTGCATCGGAATTAAATACAAAAGGCACAATGCCGTCTTAAGTACATGAAGACCGACTCTTCTTACTGACTATGTTTTGAACCATTCCTGTGGCACTAGTTACAGATTCCGATGCTACACTCCAGGTTTACTGTATCCCTAGGACCTTCTTATTGACGATGAAACACAGAACTTGCATCAGAATTAAATACAAAAGGCACAATGCCGACTTAAGGACAAGAAGACTGACTATTCTCTTTGACTATGTTTTGAACCATTCCTGTGATACTAGTTATAGATTCCGATGCTTCACTTCATGTTTACTGTATCGCTCTCACCTTCTTATTGACGATGAAACACAGAAATTGCATCGGAATTAAATACAAAAGGCACAATGCCGACTTAAGTACAAGAAGACTGACTCTTCTTACTGTCTATGTTTTGAACCATTCCATTGACACTAGTTATAGATTCCGATGCTTCACTTCAGGTTTACTGTATCCTTTGGACCATCTCATTGACGGTGAAACACAGAAATTGCTTTGGAATTCAATACAATATTCACAATGCCGACTTAAGTACATGAAGACCGACTCTTCGTACTGACTATGTTTTGAACCATTTCTGTGACACTAGTTATAGATTCCGATGCCTCACTTCAGGTTTACTGTATCCCTTCTACCTTCTTATTGACGATGAAACACAGAAATTGCTTCGGAATTAATGACAAAAGGCACAATGCCGACTTATTAACTGTCTATGTTTTGAACCATTCCTGTGACACTAGTTATAGATTCCGATGCTTCACTTCAGGTTTACTGTATCCCTCTGACCTTCTTATTGACGATGAAACACAGAAATTGCACCTGAATTAAATACAAAAGGCACAATGCCGACTTAAGCACAAGAAGGCTGACTCTTCTTACTATCTGTGTTTTCAACAATTCCATTGACACTAGTTATAGATTCCGATGCTTCACTCCATGTTTACTGCATCCCTTTTACCTTCTTATTGACGATGAAACACTGAAATTGCATCGGAATTAAGTAGATTAGGCGATTAGCTGACTTAAGTACAAGAAGACTGACTCTTCTTACTGACTATGTTCTGAACCATTCCTGTGACACTAGTTATAGATTGCGATGCTTCACTTCAGGTGTACTGTATCCCTTGGACCTTCTTATTGACGATGAAACACAGAAATTGCATCGGAATTAAATACAAAAGGCACAATGCCGACTTAAGTACATGAAGACTTACTCCTCTTCCTGACTATGTTTTGATCCATTCCTGTGACACTAGTTGTAGATTCCGATGCTTCACTTCAGGTTTACTGTATCCCTTGGACCTTCTCATTGACGATGAAACACAGAAATTGCATCGGAATTAAATACAAAAGGCACAATGCCGACTTAAGTACATGAAGACCGACTCTTCTTACTGACTATGTTTTGAACCATTCCTGTGACACTAGTTATAGATTCCGATGCTTCACATCAGGTTTACTGTAACCCTTGGACCTTCTTATTGACGATGAAACACAGAAACTACATCGGAATTAAATACAAAAGGCACAATGCCGACTTCAGTACAAAAAGACTGAATCTTCTTATTGTCTATGTTTTGAACCATTCCTGTGACACTAGTTATAGATTCCGATGCTTGACTTCAGGATTACTGTATCCCTAGGACCTTCATATTGACGATGAAACACAGAAATTGCATCGGAATTTAATACAAAATGCAGAATGCCGACTCAAGTACAAGAAGACTGACTCTTCTTCCTGTCTATGTTTTGAACCACTCCTGTGACACTAGTTATAGATTCCAATGCTTCAATTCAGGATTACTGTATTCCTCTGACCTTCTTATTGACGATGAAACACAGAAATTGCATCGGAATTAAATACAAAAGGCACAATGCCGACTTAAGTACAAGAAGACTGACTCTCCTTACTGTCTATGTTTTGAACCATTCCTGTGACACTAGTTATAGATTGCGATGCTTCACTTCAAGTTTACTGTATCCCATGGACCTTCTTATTGTCGATGAAACACAGAAATTACATCGGAATTAAATACAAAAGGCACAATGCCGACTTAAGTACAACTAGTCTGTATCTTCTTACTGTCTATGTTTGAACCATTCCTGTGACACTAGTTATAGATTCCGATGCTTCACTTCAGGTATACTGTATCCCTTGGACCTTCTCATTGACGATGAAACACAGAAATTGCATCGGAATTAAATTCAAAAGGCACAATGCCGACTTAAGTACAAGAAGACTGTATCTTCTTACTGTCTATGTTTTGAAACATTCCTGTGACACTAGTTATAGATTCCGATGCTTTACTTCATGTTTACTCTATCCCTCTGACCTTCATATTAACGATGAAACACAGAAATTGCGCCGGAATTATATACAAAAGGCACAATGCTGACTTAAGTACATGAAGACCGACTCTTCTTACTGACTATGTTTTGAATCATTCCTGTGACAATAGTTATATATTCCGATGCTACACTTCAGGTTTACTGTATCCCTTGGACCTTCTTATTGACGATGAAACACAGAAATTGCATGGGAATCAAATACAAAAGGCACAATGCCGACTTAAGGACAAGAAGACTGACTCTTCTTACTGACTATGTTTTGAACCATTCCTGTGACACTAGTTATAGATTTCGATGCTTCACTTCAGGTTTACTGTATCCCTCTGACCTTCTTATTGACGATGAAACACAGAAATTGCACCGGAATTAAATGCAAAAGGCACAATGCCGACTTAAGTACAAGAAGGCTGACTCTTCTTACTGTCTATGTTTTGAACCATTCTATTGACACTAGTTATAGATTCCGATGCTTCACTCCAGCTTTACTGCGTCCCTTTTACCGTCTTATTGACGATGAAACACTGAAATTGCATCGGAATTAAATAGATTAGGCAAAATGCCGACTTAAGTACAAGAAGACTGACTCTTCTTACTGTCTATGTTTGAACCATTCCTGTTACACTAGTTATAGATTCCGATGCTTCACTTCATGTTTACTGTATCCCTCTGACCTTCTTATTGACGATGAAACACAGAAATTGCATCGGAATTAGATACAAAAGGCACAATGCCGACTTAAGTACATGAAGACTCACTCTTCTTACTGACTACGTTTTGAACCATTCCTGTGACACTTGTTATAGATTCCGATGCTTCACTTCAGGTTTACTGTATCCCTTGGACCTTCTCATTGACGATGAAACACAGAAATTGCATCGGAATTCAATACAAAATTCACAATGCCGACTTAAGTACATGAAGACCGACTCTTCTTACTGACTATGTTTCGAACCATTTCTGTGACACTAGTTATAGATTCCGATGCCTCACTTCAGGTTTGCTGTATCCCTTCTACCCTCTTATTGACGATGAAACACAGAAATTGCTTCGGAATTAAGTACAAAAGGCACAATGCCGACTTATGTACTGTCCATGTTTTGAACCATTCCTGTGACACTAGTTATAGATTCCGATGCTTCACTTCAGGTTTACTGTATCCCTCTGACCTTCTTATTGACGATGAAACACAGAAATTGCACCTGAATTAAATACAAAAGGCACAATGCCGACTTAAGCACAAGAAGGCTGACTCTTTTTACTATCTGTGTTTTCAACAATTCCATTGACACTAGTTATAGATTCCGATGCTTCACTCCATGTTTTCTGCATCCCTTTTTCTTTCTTATTGACGATGAAACACTGAAATTGCATCGGAATTAAATAGATTAGGCAAATAGCCGACTTAAGTACAAGAAGATTGACTCCTCTTACTGACTATGTTTTGAACCATTCCTGTGACACTAGTTATAGATTGCGATGCTTCACTTCAGGTTTACTGTAATCCTTGGACCTTCTTATTGACGATGAAACACAGAAATTGCATCGGAATTAAGTACAAAAGGCACAATGCCGACTTAAGGACAAGAAGACTGACTATTCTCTCTGACTATGTTTTGAACTATTCCTGTGACACTAGTTATAGATTCCGATGCTTCACTTCAGGTTTACTGTATCCCTCTCACCTTCTTATTGACGATGAAACACAGAAATTGCAACGGAGTTAAATACAAAAGGCCTAATGCCGACATAAGTACAAGAAGACTGTCTCTTCTTACTGTCTATGTTTTGAACCATTCCATTGACACTAGTTATACATTCCGATGCTTCACTTCAGGTTTACTGTATCATTTGGACTTTCTCATTGACGATGAAACACAGAAACTACATCGGAATTAAGTACAAAAGGCACAATGCCGACTTAAGTACAAGAAGGCTGACTCTTCTTACTGTCTATGTTTTGAACCATTCCATTGACACTAGTTATAGATTCCGATGCTTCACTCCAGGTTTACTGCGTCCCTTTTACCATCTTATTGACGATGAAACACTGAAATTGCATCTTAATTAAATAGATTAGGCAAAAAGCCAACTTAAGTACAAGAAGACTGACTCTTCTTACTGTCTATGTTTGAACCATTCCTGTTACACTAGTTATAGATTGCGATGCTTCACTTCAGGTTTACTGTATCCCTTGGACCTTCTTATTGATGATGAAACACAGAAATTGCATCGGAATTAAATACAAAAGGCACAATGCCGACTTAAGTACATGAAGCCTGACTCTTCTTACTGACTATGTATTGAACCATTCCTGTGACACTTGTTATAGATTCCGATGCTTCACTTCAGGTTTACTGTATCCCTTGGACCTTCTCATTGACGATGAAACACAGAAATTGCATCGGAATTCAATACAAAATTCACAATGCCCACTTAAGTACATGAAGACCGACTCTTCTTACTGACTATGTTTTGAACCATTTCTGTGACACTAGTTATAGATTCCGATGCCTCACTTCAGGTTTGCTGTATCCCTTCTACCCTCTTATTGACGATGAAACACAGAAATTGCTTCGGAATTAAGTACAAAAGGCACAATGCCGACTTATGTACTGTCTATGTTTTGAACCATTCCTGTGACACTAGTTATAGATTCCGATGCTTCACTTCAGGTTTACTGTATCCCTCTGACCTTCTTATTGACGATGAAACACAGAAATTGCACCTGAATTAAATACAAAAGGCACAATGCCGACTTAAGCACAAGAAAGCTGACTCTTCTTACTATCTGTGTTTTCAACAATTCCATTGACACTAGTTATAGATTCCGATGCTTCACTCCATGTTTACTGCATCCCTTTTACCTTCTTATTGACGATGAAACACTGAAATTGCATCGGAATTAAGTAGATTAGGCAAATAGCCGACTTAAGTACAAGAAGACTGACTCTTCTTACTGACTATGTTTTGAACCATTCCTGTGACACTAGTTATAGATTCCGATGCTTCACATCAGGTTTACTGTATCCCTTGGACCTTCTTATTGACGATGAAACACAGAAACTACATCGGAATTAAATACAAAAGGCACAATGCCGACTTCAGTACAAAAAGACTGAATCTTCTTATTGTCTATGTTTTGAACCATTCCTGTGACACTAGTTATAGATTCCGATGCTTGACTTCAGGATTACTGTATCCCTAGGACCTTCATATTGACGATGAAACACAGAAATTGCATCGGAATTTAATACAAAATGCAGAATGCCGACTCAAGTACAAGAAGACTGACTCTTCTTCCTGTCTATGTTTTGAACCACTCCTGTGACACTAGTTATAGATTCCAATGCTTCAATTCAGGATTACTGTATTCCTCTGACCTTCTTATTGACGATGAAACACAGAAATTGCATCGGAATTAAATACAAAAGGCACAATGCCGACTTAAGTCCAAGAAGACTGACTCTCCTTACTGTCTATGTTTTGAACCATTCCTGTGACACTAGTTATAGATTGCGATGCTTCACTTCAAGTTTACTGTATCCCATGGACCTTCTTATTGTCGATGAAACACAGAAATTACATCGGAATTAAATACAAAAGGCACAATGCCGACTTAAGTACAACTAGTCTGTATCTTCTTACTGTCTATGTTTGAACCATTCCTGTGACACTAGTTATAGATTCCGATGCTTCACTTCAGGTATACTGTATCCCTTGGACCTTCTCATTGACGATGAAGCACAGAAATTGCATCGGAATTAAATTCAAAAGGCACAATGCCGACTTAAGTACAAGAAGACTGTATCTTCTTACTGTCTATGTTTTGAAACATTCCTGTGACACTAGTTATAGATTCCGATGCTTCACTTCATGTTTACTCTATCCCTCTGACCTTCATATTAACGATGAAACACAGAAATTGCGCCGGAATTATATACAAAAGGCACAATGCTGACTTAAGTACATGAAGACCGACTCTTCTTACTGACTATGTTTTGAATCATTCCTGTGACAATAGTTATATATTCCGATGCTACACTTCAGGTTTACTGTATCCCTTGGACCTTCTTATTGGCGATGAAACACAGAAATTGCATGGGAATCAAATACAAAAGGCACAATGCCGACTTAAGGACAAGAAGACTGACTCTTCTTACTGACTATGTTTTGAACCATTCCTGTGACACTAGTTATAGATTTCGATGCTTCACTTCAGGTTTACTGTATCCCTCTGACCTTCTTATTGACGATGAAACACAGAAATTGCACCGGAATTAAATGCAAAAGGCACAATGCCGACTTAAGTACAAGAAGGCTGACTCTTCTTACTGTCTATGTTTTGAACCATTCCATTGACACTAGTTATAGATTCCGATGCTTCACTCCAGCTTTACTGCGTCCCTTTTACCGTCTTATTGACGATGAAACACTGAAATTGCATCGGAATTAAATAGATTAGGCAAAATGCCGACTTAAGTACAAGAAGACTGACTCTTCTTACTGTCTATGTTTGAACCATTCCTGTTACACTAGTTATAGACTCCGATGCTTCACTTCATGTTTACTGTATCCCTCTGACCTTCTTATTGACGATGAAACACAGAAATTGCATCGGAATTAGATACAAAAGGCACAATGCCGACTTAAGTACATGAAGACTCACTCTTCTTACTGACTACGTTTTGAACCATTCCTGTGACACTTGTTATAGATTCCGATGCTTCACTTCAGGTTTACTGTATCCCTTGGACCTTCTTATTGACGATGAAACACAGAAATTGCATCGGAATTCGATACAAAATTCACAATGCCGACTTAAGTACATGAAGACCGACTCTTCTTACTGACTATGTTTCGAACCATTTCTGTGACACTAGTTATAGATTCCGATGCCTCACTTCAGGTTTGCTGTATCCCTTCTACCCTCTTATTGACGATGAAACACAGAAATTGCTTCGGAATTAAGTACAAAAGGCACAATGCCGACTTATGTACTGTCCATGTTTTGAACCATTCCTGTGACACTAGTTATAGATTCCGATGCTTCACTTCAGGTTTACTGTATCCCTCTGACCTTCTTATTGACGATGAAACACAGAAATTGCACCTGAATTAAATACAAAAGGCACAATGCCGACTTAAGCACAAGAAGGCTGACTCTTTTTACTATCTGTGTTTTCAACAATTCCATTGACACTAGTTATAGATTCCGATGCTTCACTCCATGTTTTCTGCATCCCTTTTTCCTTCTTATTGACGATGAAACACTGAAATTGCATCGGAATTAAATAGATTAGGCAAATAGCCGACTTAAGTACAAGAAGATTGACTCCCCTTACTGACTATGTTTTGAACCATTCCTGTGACACTAGTTATAGATTGCGATGCTTCACTTCAGGTTTACTGTAATCCTTGGACCTTCTTATTGACGATGAAACACAGAAATTGCATCGGAATTAAGTACAAAAGGCACAATGCCGACTTAAGGACAAGAAGACTGACTATTCTCTCTGACTATGTTTTGAACTATTCCTGTGACACTAGTTATAGATTCCGATGCTTCACTTCAGGTTTACTGTATCCCTCTCACCTTCTTATTGACGATGAAACACAGAAATTGCACCGGAATTAAATACAAAAGGCATAATGCCGACATAAGTACAAGAAGACTGTCTCTTCTTACTGTCTATGTTTTGAACCATTCCATTGACACTAGTTATACATTCCGATGCTTCACTTCAGGTTTACTGTATCATTTGGACTTTCTCATTGACGATGAAACACAGAAACTACATCGGAATTAAGTACAAAAGGCACAATGCCGACTTAAGTACAAGAAGGCTGACTCTTCTTACTGTCTATGTTTTGAACCATTCCATTGACACTAGTTATAGATTCCGATGCTTCACTCCAGGTTTACTGCGTCCCTTTTACCATCTTATTGACGATGAAACACTGAAATTGCATCGGAATTAAATAGATTAGGCAAAAAGCCAACTTAAGTACAAGAAGACTGACTCTTCTTACTGTCTATGTTTGAACCATTCCTGTTACACTAGTTATAGATTGCGATGCTTCACTTCAGGTTTACTGTATCCCTTGGACCTTCTTATTGATGATGAAACACAGAAATTGCACCGGAATTAAATACAAAAGGCACAATGCCGACTTAAGTACATGAAGCCTGACTCTTCTTACTGACTATGTTTTGAACCATTCCTGTGACACTTGTTATAGATTCCGATGCTTCACTTCAGGTTTACTGTATCCCTTGGACCTTCTCATTGACGATGAAACACAGAAATTGCATCGGAATTCAATACAAAATTCACAATGCCCACTTAAGTACATGAAGACCGACTCTTCTTACTGACTATGTTTTGAACCATTTCTGTGACACTAGTTATAGATTCCGATGCCTCACTTCAGGTTTGCTGTATCCCTTCTACCCTCTTATTGACGATGAAACACAGAAATTGCTTCGGAATTAAGTACAAAAGGCACAATGCCGACTTATGTACTGTCTATGTTTTGAACCATTCCTGTGACACTAGTTATAGATTCCGATGCTTCACTTCAGGTTTACTGTATCCCTCTGACCTTCTTATTGACGATGAAACACAGAAATTGCACCTGAATTAAATACAAAAGGCACAATGCCGACTTAAGCACAAGAAAGCTGACTCTTCTTACTATCTGTGTTTTCAACAATTCCATTGACACTAGTTATAGATTCCGATGCTTCACTCCATGTTTACTGCATCCCTTTTACCTTCTTATTGACGATGAAACACTGAAATTGCATCGGAATTAAGTAGATTAGGCAAATAGCCGACTTAAGTACAAGAAGACTGACTCTTCTTACTGACTATGTTTTGAACCATTCCTGTGACACTAGTTATAGATTGCGATGCTTCACTTCAGGTCTACTGTATCCCTTGGACCTTCTTATTGACGATGAAACACAGAAATTGCATCGGAATTAAATACAAAAGGCACAATGCCGACCTAAGTACATAAAGACTTACTCCTCTTCCCGACTATGTTTTGATCCATTCCTGTGACACTAGTTGTAGATTCCGATGCTTCACTTCAGGTTTACTGTATCCCTTGGACCTTCTCATTGACGATGAAACACAGAAATTGCATCGGAATTAAATACAAAAGGCACAATGCCGACTTAAGTACATGAAGACCGACTCTTCTTACTGACTATGTTTTGAACCTTTCCTGTGGCACTAGTTATAGATTCCGATGCTTCACATCAGGTTTACTGTATCCCTTGGACCTTCTTATTGACGATGAAACACAGAAACTACATCGGAATTAAATACAAAAGGCACAATGCCGACTTCAGTACAAAAAGACTGAATCTTCTTATTGTCTATGTTTTGAACCATTCCTGTGACACTTGTTATAGATTCCGATGCTTGACTTCAGGATTACTGTATCCCTAGGACCTTCTTATTGACGATGAAACACAGAAATTGCATCGGAATTTAATACAAAATGCAGAATGCCGACTCAAGTACAAGATGACTGACTCTTCTTCGTGTCTATGTTTTGAACCACTCCTGTGACACTAGTTATAGATTCCAATGCTTCAATTCAGGATTACTGTATTCCTCTGACCTTCTTATTGACGATGAAACACAGAAATTGCATCGGAATTAAATACAAAAGGCACATAGCCGACTTAAGTACAAGAAGACTGACTCTCCTTACTGTCTATGTTTTGAACCATTCCTGTGACACTAGATATAAATTCCGATGCTTCACTTCAGGTTTACTGTATGCCTTGGACCTTCTTATTGTCGATGAAACACAGAAATTACATCGGAATTAAATACAAAAGGCACAATGCCGACTTAAGTACAACTAGTCGGTATCTTCTTACTGTCTATGTTTGAACCATTCCTGTGACACTAGTTATAGATTCCGATGCTTCACTTCAGGTATACTCTATCCCTTGGACCTTCTTATTGACGATGAAACACAGAAATTGCATCGGAATTAAATTCAAAAGGCACAATGCCGACTTAAGTACAAGAAGACTGTATCTTCTTACTGTCTATGTTTTGAAACATTCCTGTGACACTAGTTATAGATTCCGATGCTTCACTTCATGTTTACTCTATCCCTCTGACCTTCATATTAACGATGAAACACAGAAATTGCGCCGGAATTATATACAAAAGGCACAATGCTGACTTAAGTACATGAAGACCGACTCTTCTTACTGACTATGTTTTGAATCATTCCTGTGACAATAGTTATATATTCCGATGCTACACTTGAGGATTACTGTATCCCTTGGACCTTCTTATTGACGATGAAACACAGAAATTGCATGGGAATCAAATACAAAAGGCACAATGCCGACTTAAGGACAAGAAGACTGACACTTCTTACTGACTATGTTTTGAACCATTCCTGTGACACTAGTTATAGATTCCGATGCTTCACTTCAGGTTTACTGTATCCCTCTGACCTTCTTATTGACGATGAAACACAGAAATTGCACCGGAATTAAATGCAAAAGGCACAATGCCGACTTAAGTACAAGAAGGCTGACACTTCTTACTGTCTATGTTTTGAACCATTCCATTGACACTAGTTATAGATTCCGATGCTTCACTCCAGGTTTACTGCGTCCCCTTTACCATCTTATTGACGATGAAACACTGAAATTGCATCGGAATTAAATAGATTAGGCAAAATGCCGACTTAAGTACAAGAAGACTGACTCTTCTTACTGTCTATGTTTGAACCATTCCTTTTACACTAGTTATAGATTCCGATGCTTCACTTCAGGTTTACTGTATCCCTCTGACCTTCTTATTGACGATGAAACACAGAAATTGCATCGGAATTAAATACAAAACTCACAATGCCGACTTAAGTACATGAGGACTCACTCTTCTTACTGACTATGTTTTGGACCATTCCTGTGACACTTGTTATAGATTCCGATGCTTCACTTCAGGTTTACTGTATCCCTTGGACCTTCTCATTGACGATGAAACACAGAAATTGCATCGGAATTCAATACAAAATTCACAATGCCGACTTAAGTACATGAAGACCGACTCTTCTTACTGACTATGTTTCGAACCATTTCTGTGACACTAGTTATAGATTCCGATGCCTCACTTCAGGTTTGCTGTATCCCTTCTACCCTCTTAGTGACGATGAAACACAGAAATTGCTTCGGAATTAAGTACAAAAGGCACAATGCCGACTTATGTATTGTCCATGTTTTGAACCATTCCTGTGACACTAGTTATAGATTCCGATGCTTCACTTCAGGTTTACTGTATCCCTCTGACCTTCTTATTGGCGATGAAACACAGAAATTGCACCTGAATTAAATACAAAAGGCACAATGCCGACTTAAGCACAAGAAGGCTGACTCTTCTTAATATCTGTGTTTTCAACAATTCCATTGACACTAGTTATAGATTCCGATGCTTCACTCCATGTTTACTGCATCCCTTTTACCTTCTTATTGACGATGAAACACTGAAATTGCATCGGAATTAAATAGATTAGGCAAATAGCCGACTTAAGTACAAGAAGACTGACTCCTCTTACTGACTATGTTTTGAACCATACCTGTGACACTAGTTATAGGTTGCGATGCTTCACTTCAGGTTTACTGTAATCCTTGGACCTTCTTATGGACGATGAAACACAGAAATTGCATCGGAATTAAGTACAAAAGGCACAATGCCGACTTAAGGACAAGAAGACTGACTATTCTCTCTGACTATGTTTTGAACTATTACTGTGACACTAGTTATAGATTCCGATGCTTCACTTCAGGTTTACTGTATCGCTCTCACCTTCTTATTGACGATGAAACACAGAAATTGCACCGGAATTAAATACAAAAGGCACAATGCCGACTTAAGTACAAGAAGACTGACTCTTCTTACTGTCTATGTTTTGAACCATTCCATTGACACTAGTTATACATTCCGATGCTTCACTTCAGGTTTACTGTATCATTTGGACTTTCTCATTGACGATGAAACACAGAAACTACATCGGAATTAAGTACAAAAGGCACAATGCCGACTTAAGTACAAGAAGGCTGACTCTTCTTACAGTCTATGTTTTGAACCATTCCATTGACACTAGTTATAGATTCCGATGCTTCACTCCAGGTTTACTGCGTCCCTTTTACCATCTTATTGACGATGAAACACTGAAATTGCATCGGAATTAAATAGATTAGGCAAAAAGCCGACTTAAGTACAAGAAGACTGACTCTTCTTACTGTCTATGTTTGAACCATTCCTGTTACACTAGTTATAGATTGCGATGCTTCACTTTAGGTTTACTGTATCCCTTGGATCTTCTTATTGATGATGAAACACAGAAATTGCATCGGAATTAAATACAAAAGGCACAATGCCGACTTAAGTACATGAAGCCTGACTCTTCTTACTGACTATGTTTTGAACCATTCCTGTGACACTTGTTATAGATTCCGATGCTTCAATTCAGGTTTACTGTACCCCTTGGACCTTCTCATTGACGATGAAACA
This sequence comes from Schistocerca americana, assembly GCF_021461395.2. Taxonomy (NCBI): domain Eukaryota; kingdom Metazoa; phylum Arthropoda; class Insecta; order Orthoptera; family Acrididae; genus Schistocerca; species Schistocerca americana. The sequence continues at coordinate 31,209,881 of NC_060125.1, forward strand.
CAGAAATTGCATCGGAATTCAATACAAAATTCACAATGCCGACTTAAGTACATGAAGACCGACTCTTCTTACTGACTATGTTTCGAACCATTTCTGTGACACTAGTTATAGATTCCGATGCCTCACTTCAGGTTTGCTGTATCCCTTCTACCTTCTTATAGACGATGAAACACAGAAATTGCTTCGGAATTAAGTACAAAAGGCACAATGCCGACTTATGTACTGTCTATGTTTTGAACCATTCCTGTGACACTTGTTATAGATTCCGATGCTTCACTTCAGGTTTACTGTATCCCTTGGACCTTCTCATTGACGATGAAACACAGAAATTGCATCGGAATTCAATACAAAATTCACAATGCCCACTTAAGTACATGAAGACCGACTCTTCTTACTGACTATGTTTTGAACCATTTCTGTGACACTAGTTATAGATTCCGATGCCTCACTTCAGGTTTGCTGTATCCCTTCTACCCTCTTATTGACGATGAAACACAGAAATTGCTTCGGAATTAAGTACAAAAGGCACAATGCCGACTTATGTACTGTCTATGTTTTGAACCATTCCTGTGACACTAGTTATAGATTCCGATGCTTCACTTCAGGTTTACTGTATCCCTCTGACCTTCTTATTGACGATGAAACACAGAAATTGCACCTGAATTAAATACAAAAGGCACAATGCCGACTTAAGCACAAGAAAGCTGACTCTTCTTACTATCTGTGTTTTCAACAATTCCATTGACACTAGTTATAGATTCCGATGCTTCACTCCATGTTTACTGCATCCCTTTTACCTTCTTATTGACGATGAAACACTGAAATTGCATCGGAATTAAGTAGATTAGGCAAATAGCCGACTTAAGTACAAGAAGACTGACTCTTCTTACTGACTATGTTTTGAACCATTCCTGTGACACTAGTTATAGATTGCGATGCTTCACTTCAGGTCTACTGTATCCCTTGGACCTTCTTATTGACGATGAAACACAGAAATTGCATCGGAATTAAATACAAAAGGCACAATGCCGACCTAAGTACATAAAGACTTACTCCTCTTCCCGACTATGTTTTGATCCATTCCTGTGACACTAGTTGTAGATTCCGATGCTTCACTTCAGGTTTACTGTATCCCTTGGACCTTCTCATTGACGATGAAACACAGAAATTGCATCGGAATTAAATACAAAAGGCACAATGCCGACTTAAGTACATGAAGACCGACTCTTCTTACTGACTATGTTTTGAACCTTTCCTGTGGCACTAGTTATAGATTCCGATGCTTCACATCAGGTTTACTGTATCCCTTGGACCTTCTTATTGACGATGAAACACAGAAACTACATCGGAATTAAATACAAAAGGCACAATGCCGACTTCAGTACAAAAAGACTGAATCTTCTTATTGTCTATGTTTTGAACCATTCCTGTGACACTTGTTATAGATTCCGATGCTTGACTTCAGGATTACTGTATCCCTAGGACCTTCTTATTGACGATGAAACACAGAAATTGCATCGGAATTTAATACAAAATGCAGAATGCCGACTCAAGTACAAGATGACTGACTCTTCTTCGTGTCTATGTTTTGAACCACTCCTGTGACACTAGTTATAGATTCCAATGCTTCAATTCAGGATTACTGTATTCCTCTGACCTTCTTATTGACGATGAAACACAGAAATTGCATCGGAATTAAATACAAAAGGCACATAGCCGACTTAAGTACAAGAAGACTGACTCTCCTTACTGTCTATGTTTTGAACCATTCCTGTGACACTAGATATAGATTCCGATGCTTCACTTCAGGTTTACTGTATGCCTTGGACCTTCTTATTGTCGATGAAACACAGAAATTACATCGGAATTAAATACAAAAGGCACAATGCCGACTTAAGTACAACTAGTCTGTATCTTCTTACTGTCTATGTTTGAACCATTCCTGTGACACTAGTTATAGATTCCGATGCTTCACTTCAGGTATACTCTATCCCTTGGACCTTCTTATTGACGATGAAACACAGAAATTGCATCGGAATTAAATTCAAAATGCACAATGCCGACTTAAGTACAAGAAGACTGTATCTTCTTACTGTCTATGTTTTGAAACATTCCTGTGACACTAGTTATAGATTCCGATGCTTCACTTCATGTTTACTCTATCCCTCTGACCTTCATATTAACGATGAAACACAGAAATTGCGCCGGAATTATATACAAAAGGCACAATGCTGACTTAAGTACATGAAGACCGACTCTTCTTACTGACTATGTTTTGAATCATTCCTGTGACAATAGTTATATATTCCGATGCTACACTTGAGGATTACTGTATCCCTTGGACCTTCTTATTGACGATGAAACACAGAAATTGCATGGGAATCAAATACAAAAGGCACAATGCCGACTTAAGGACAAGAAGACTGACACTTCTTACTGACTATGTTTTGAACCATTCCTGTGACACTAGTTATAGATTCCGATGCTTCACTTCAGGTTTACTGTATCCCTCTGACCTTCTTATTGACGATGAAACACAGAAATTGCACCGGAATTAAATGCAAAAGGCACAATGCCGACTTAAGTACAAGAAGGCTGACACTTCTTACTGTCTATGTTTTGAACCATTCCATTGACACTAGTTATAGATTCCGATGCTTCACTCCAGGTTTACTGCGTCCCCTTTACCATCTTATTGACGATGAAACACTGAAATTGCATCGGAATTAAATAGATTAGGCAAAATGCCGACTTAAGTACAAGAAGACTGACTCTTCTTACTGTCTATGTTTGAACCATTCCTTTTACACTAGTTATAGATTCCGATGCTTCACTTCAGGTTTACTGTATCCCTCTGACCTTCTTATTGACGATGAAACACAGAAATTGCATCGGAATTAAATACAAAACTCACAATGCCGACTTAAGTACATGAGGACTCACACTTCTTACTGACTATGTTTTGAACCTTTCCTGTGACACTTGTTATAGATTCCGATGCTTCACTTCAGGTTTACTGTATCCCTTGGACCTTCTCATTGACGATGAAACACAGAAATTGCATCGGAATTCAATACAAAATTCACAATGCCGACTTAAGTACATGAAGACCGACTCATCTTACTGACTATGTTTCGAACCATTTCTGTGACACTAGTTATAGATTCCGATGCCTCACTTCAGGTTTGCTGTATCCCTTCTACCCTCTTAGTGACGATGAAACACAGAAATTGCTTCGGAATTAAGTACAAAAGGCACAATGCCGACTTATGTATTGTCCATGTTTTGAACCATTCCTGTGACACTAGTTATAGATTCCGATGCTTCACTTCAGGTTTACTGTATCCCTCTGACCTTCTTATTGGCGATGAAACACAGAAATTGCACCTGAATTAAATACAAAAGGCACAATGCCGACTTAAGCACAAGAAGGCTGACTCTTCTTAATATCTGTGTTTTCAACAATTCCATTGACACTAGTTATAGATTCCGATGCTTCACTCCATGTTTACTGCATCCCTTTTACCTTCTTATTGACGATGAAACACTGAAATTGCATCGGAATTAAATAGATTAGGCAAATAGCCGACTTAAGTACAAGAAGACTGACTCCTCTTACTGACTATGTTTTGAACCATACCTGTGACACTAGTTATAGGTTGCGATGCTTCACTTCAGGTTTACTGTAATCCTTGGACCTTCTTATGGACGATGAAACACAGAAATTGCATCGGAATTAAGTACAAAAGGCACAATGCCGACTTAAGGACAAGAAGACTGACTATTCTCTCTGACTATGTTTTGAACTATTCCTGTGACACTAGTTATAGATTCCGATGCTTCACTTCAGGTTTACTGTATCACTCTCACCTTCTTATTGACGATGAAACACAGAAATTGCACCGGAATTAAATACAAAAGGCACAATGCCGACTTAAGTACAAGAAGACTGACTCTTCTTACTGTCTATGTTTTGAACCATTCCATTGACACTAGTTATACATTCCGATGCTTCACATCAGGTTTACTGTATCATTTGGACTTTCTCATTGACGATGAAACACAGAAACTACATCGGAATTAAGTACAAAAGGCACAATGCCGACTTAAGTACAAGAAGGCTGACTCTTCTTACAGTCTATGTTTTGAACCATTCCATTGACACTAGTTATAGATTCCGATGCTTCACTCCAGGTTTACTGCGTCCCTTTTACCATCTTATTGACGATGAAACACTGAAATTGCATCGGAATTAAATAGATTAGGCAAAAAGCCGACTTAAGTACAAGAAGACTTACTCTTCTTACTGTCTATGTTTGAACCATTCCTGTTACACTAGTTATAGATTGCGATGCTTCACTTTAGGTTTACTGTATCCCTTGGATCTTCTTATTGATGATGAAACACAGAAATTGCATCGGAATTAAATACAAAAGGCACAATGCCGACTTAAGTACATGAAGCCTGACTCTTCTTACTGACTATGTTTTGAACCATTCCTGTGACACTTGTTATAGATTCCGATGCTTCAATTCAGGTTTACTGTACCCCTTGGACCTTCTCATTGACGATGAAACACAGAAATTGCATCGGAATTCAATACAAAATTCACAATGCCGACTTAAGTACATGAAGACCGACTCTTCTTACTGACTATGTTTCGAACCATTTCTGTGACACTAGTTATAGATTCCGATGCCTCACTTCAGGTTTGCTGTATCCCTTCTACCTTCTTATTGACGATGAAACACAGAAATTGCTTCGGAATTAAGTACAAAAGGCACAATGCCGACTTATGTACTGTCTATGTTTTGAACCATTCCTGTGACACTAGTTATAGATTCCGATGCTTCACTTCAGGTTTACTGTATCCCTCTGACCTTCTTATTGACGATGAAACACAGAAATTGCACCTGAATTAAATACAAAAGGCACAATGCCGACTTAAGCACAAGAAGGCTGACTCTTCTTACTATCTGTGTTTTCAACAATTCCATTGACACTAGTTATAGATTCCGATGCTTCACTCCATGTTTACTGCATCCCTTTTACCTTCTTATTGTCGATGAAACACAGAAATTACATCGGAATTAAATACAAAAGGCACAATGCCGACTTAAGTACATGAAGACTTACTCCTCTTCCTGACTATGTTTTGAACCATTCCTGTGACACTAGTTGTAGATTCCTATGCTTCACTTCAGGATTACTGTATCCTTTGGACCTTCTCATTGACGATGAAACACAGAAATGGCATCGGAAATAAATACAAAAGGCACAATGCCGACTTAAGGACAAGAAGACTGACTATTCTCTCTGACTATGTTTTGAACTATTCCTGTGACACTAGTTATAGATTCCGATGCTTCACTTCAGGTTTACTGTATCGCTCTCACCTTCTTATTGACGATGAAACACAGAAATTGCACCGGAATTAAATACAAAAGGCACAATGCCGACTTAAGTACAAGAAGACTGACTCTTCTTACTGTCTATGTTTTGAACCATTCCATTGACACTAGTTATAGATTCCGATGCTTCACTTCAGGTTTACTGTATCATTTGGACTTTCTCATTGACGATGAAACACAGAAACTACATCGGAATTAGATACAAAAGGCACAATGCCGACTTAAGTACAAGAAGGCTGACTCTTCTAACTGTCTATGTTTTGAACCATTCCATTGACACTAGTTAGAGATTCCGATGCTTCACTCCAGGTTTACTGCGTCCCTTTTACCATCTTATTGACGATGAAACACTGAAATTGCATCGGAATTAAATAGATTAGGCAAAATGCCGACTTAAGTACAAGAAGACTGACTCTGCTTACTGTCTATGTTTGAACCATTCCTGTTACACTTGTTATAGATTCCGATGCTTCACTTCAGGTTTACTGTATCCCTTGGACCTTCTCATTGACGATGAAACACAGAAATTGCATCGGAATTCAATACAAAATTCACAATGCCGACTTAAGTACATGAAGACCGACTCTTCTTACTGACTATGTTTTGAACCATTTCTGTGACACTAGTTATAGATTCCGATGCCTCACTTCAGGTTTTCTGTATCCCTTCTACCCTCTTATTGACGATGAAACACAGGAATTGCTTCGGAATTAAGTACAAAAGGCACAATGCCGACTTATGTACTGTCTATGTTTTGAACCATTCCTGTGACACTAGTTATAGATTCCGATGCTTCACTTAAGGTTTACTGTATCCCTCTGACCTTCTTATTGACGATGAAACACAGAAATTGCACCTGAATTAAATAAAAAAGGCACAATGCCGACTTAAGCACAAGAAGGCTGACTCTTCTTACTATCTGTGTTTTCAACAATTCCATTGACACTAGTTATAGATTCCGATGCTTCACTCCATGTTTACTGCATCCCTTTTACCTTCTTATTGACGATGAAACACTGAAATTGCATCGGAAATAAATAGATTAGGCAAATAGCCGGCTTAAGTACAAGAAGACCGACTCTTCTTACTGACTAAGTTTTGAACCATTCCTGTGACACTAGTTATAGATTGCGATGCTTCACTTCAGGTTTACTGTAATCCTTGGACCTTCTTATTGACGATGAAACACAGAAGTTGCATCGGAATTAAGTACAAAAGGCACAATGCCGACTTAAGTACATGAAGACTTACTCCTCTTCCTGACTATGTTTTGAACCATTCCTGTGACAGTAGTTGTAGATTCCGATGCTTCACTTCAGGTTTAGTGTATCCCTTGGACCTTCTCATTGACGATGAAACACAGAAATGGCATCGGAATTAAATACAAAAGGCACAATGCCGACTTAAGGACAAGAAGACTGACTATTCTCTCTGACTATGTTTTGAACCATTCCTGTGACACTAGTTATAGATTCCGATCACTTCAGGTTTGCTGTATCCCTAGGACCTTCTTATTGACGATGAAACACAGAAATTGCATCGGAATTTAATACAAAATGCAGAATGCCGACTCAAGTACAAGAAGACTGACTCTTCTTTCTGTCTATGTTTTGAACCATTCCTGTGACACTAGTTATAGATTCCGATGCTTCAATTCAGGATTACTGTATTCCTCTGACCTTCTTATTGACGATGAAACACAGAAATTGCATCGGAATTAAATACAAAAGGCACAATGCCGACTTAAGTATAAGAAGACTGACTCTCCTTACTGTCTATGTTTTGAACCATTCCTGTGACACTACTTATAGATTCCGATGCTTCACTTCAGGTTTACTGTATCCCTTGGACCATCTTACTGTCGATGAAACACAGAAATTGCATCGGAATTAAATACAAAAGGCACAATGCCGACTTAAGTACAACAAGTTTGTATCTTCTTACTGTCTATGTTTAACCATTCCTGTGACACTAGTTATAGATTCCGATGCTTCACTTCAGGTATACTGTATCCCTTGGACTTTCTTATTGACGATGAAACACAGAAATTGCATCGGAATTAAATTCAAAAGGCACAATGCCGACTTAAGTACGAGAAGACTGTATCTTCTTACTGTCTATGTTTTGAACCATTCCTGTGACACTAGTTATAGATTCCGATGCATCACTTCACGTTTACTCTATCCCTCTGACCTTCTTATTAACGATGAAACACAGAAATTGCGCCGGAATTATATACAAAAGGCACAATGCTGACTTAAGTACATGAAGACCGACTCTTCTTACTGACTATGTTTTGAACCATTCCTGTGACACTAGTTGTAGATTCCGATGCTACACTTCAGGTTTACTGTATCCCTTGGACCTTCTTATTGACGATGAAGCACAGAAATTGCATGGGAATTAAATACAAAAGGCTTATTGCCGACTTAAGGACAAGAAGACTGACTCTTCTTACTGACTATGTTTTGAACCATTCCTGTGACACTAGTTATAGATTCCGATGCTTCACTTCAGGTTTACTGTATCCCTCTGACCTTCTTATTGACGATGAAACACAGAAATTGCACCGGAATTAAATGCAAAAGGCACAATGCCGACTTAAGTACAAGAAGGCTGACTCTTCTTACTGTCTATGTTTTGAACCATTCCATTGACACTAGTTATAGATTCCGATGCTTCACTCCAGGTTTACTGCGTCATTTTTACCATCTTATTGACAATGAAACACTGAAATTGCAACGGAATTAAATAGATTAGACAAAATGCCGACTTAAGTACAAGAACACTGACTCTTCTTACTGTCTAGGTTTGAACCATTCCAGTTACACTAGTTATAGATTGCGATGCTTCACTTCAGGTTTACTGTATCCCTTGGACCTTCTTATTGACGATGAAACACAGAAATTGCATCGGAATTATATACAAAAGGCACAATGCCGACTTAAGTACATGAAGACTGACTCTTCTTACTGACTATGTATTGAACCATTCCTGTGACACTTGTTATAGATTCCGATGCTTCACTTCAGGTTTACTGTATCCCTTGGACCTTCTCATTGACGATGAAACACAGAAATTGCATCGGAATTCAATACAAAATTCACAATGCCTACTTAAGTACATGAAGACCGACTCTTCTTACTGACTATGTTTTGAACCATTTCTGTGACACTAGTTATAGATTCCGATGCCTCACTTCAGGTTTACTGTATCCCTTCTACCTTCTTATTGACGATGAAACACAGAAATTGCTTCGGAATTAAATACAAAAGGCACAATGCCGACTTATGTACTGCCTATGTTTTGAACCATTCGTGTGACACTAGTTATAGATTCCGATGCTTCACTTCAGGTTTACTGTATCCCTCTGACCATCTTATTGACGATGAAACACAGAAATTGCACCTGAATTAAATACAAAAGGCACAATGCCGACTTAAGCACAAGAAGGCTGACTCTTTTTAATATCTGTGTTTTCAACAATTCCATTTACACTAGTTATAGATTCCGATGCTTCACTCCATGTTTACTGCATCCCTTTTACCTTCTTATTGACGATGAAACACTGAAATTGCATCGGAATTAAATAGATTAGGCAAATAGCCGACTTAAGTTCAAGAAGACTGACTCTTCTTACTGACTATGTTTTGAACCATTCCTGTGACACTAGTTATAGATTGCGATGCTTCACTTCAGGTTTACTGTATCCCTTGGACCTTCTTATTGACGATGAAACACAGAAATTGCATCGGAATTAAGTACAAAAGGCACAATGCCGACTTAAGTACATGAAGACTTACTCCTCTTCCTGATTATGTATTGAACCATTCCTGTGACACTAGTTGTAGATTCCGATGCTTCACTTCAGGTTTACTGTATCCATTGGACCTTCTCATTGACGATGAAACACAGAAATGGCATCGGAATTAAATACAAAAGGCACAATGCCGACTTAAGTACATGAAGAACGACTCTTCTTACTGACTATGTTTTGAACCATTCCTGTGACACTAGTTATAGATTAAGATGCTCCACTTCAGGTTTACTGTATCTCTTCGACCTTCTTATTGACGATGAAACACAGAAATTGCTTCGGAATTAAATACAAAAGGCACAATGCCGACTTAAGTACTGTCTATGTTTTGAACCATTCCTGTGACACTAGTTATAGATTCCGATGCTTCACTCCAGGATTACTGTATCCCTTGGACCTTCTTATTGACGATGAAACACAGAAATTACATCGGAATTAAATACAAAAGGCACAAGGCCGACTTAAATACAAGAAGACCCACTCTTCTTTCTGACTATGTTTTGAACCAGTCCTGTGACACTAGTTATAGATTCCGATGCTTCACTTCAGGTTTCTTGTGTCCCTCTGACCTTCTAATTGACGATGAAACACAGAAATTGCACCGGATTTAAATACAAAGGGCACAATGCCGGCTTAAGTACAAGAAGACTGACTCTTCTTACTGTCTATGTTTTGAACCGTTCCATTGACACTAGTTATAGATTCCGATGCTTCACTCCAGGTTTACTGTATCCCTTGTACCTTCTTATTGACGATGAAATACTGAAGTTGCATCGGAATTAAACAGAAAAGGCACAATGCCGACTTAAGTACAAGAAGACTCACTCTTCTTACTGACTATGTTGTGAACCATTCCTGTGACACTATTTATAGATTCCGATGCTTCACTTCAGGTTTACTGTATCCCTTGGACCTTCTTATTGACGATGAAACACAGAAATTGCATCGGAATTAAATACAAAAGGCACAATGCCGACTTAAGTACATGAAGACTGACTCTTCTTACTGACTATGTTTTGAACCATTCCTGTGACACTAGTTATAGATTCCGATGCCTCACACCAGGTTTACTGTATCCCTTGGACCTTCTTATTGACGATGAAACACAGAAATTGCATCGGAATTAAGTAGAAAAGGCACAATGCCGACTTAAGTACAAGAAGACTGACTCTTCTTACTGTCTATGCTTTGAACCATTCCTGGGACACTAGTTATAGATTCTGATGCTACACTTCAGGTTTACTGTATCCCTTGGACTTTCTTGATGACGATGAAACACAGAAATTGCGTCGGAATTAAATACAAGAGGCACAATGCTGACTTAAGTACATGAAGAGCGACTCCTCTTACTGACTATTTTTTGAAGCATTCCTGTGACTAGTTATAGATTCCGATGCTTCACTTAAGGTTTACTGTATCCCTTGGTTCTTCTTATTGACGATGAAACACTGAAATTGCATCGGAATTAAATACAAAAGGCACAAGGCCGACTTAAGGACAAGAAGACTGACTCTTCTTACTGACTATGTTTTGAACCATTCCTGTTACCCTAGTTATAGATTCCGATGCTTCACTTCAGGTTTACTGTATCCCTCTGACCTTCTTATTGACGATGAAACACAGAAATTGCACCGGAATTAAATACAAAACGCACAATGCCGACTTAAGTACAAGAAGACTGACTCTTCTTACTGTCTATGTTTTGAACCATTCTATTGACACTAGTTATAGATTCCGATGCTACACTCCTGGTTTACTGTATCCCTTGGTCCTTCTTATTGACGACGAAACACTGAAATTGCATCGGAATTAAATAGAAAAGGCACAATGCCGACTTAAGTACAAGAAAACTGACTCTTCTTACTGACTATGTTTAGAACCAATCCTGTGACCCTAGTTAAAGATTCCGATGCTCAACTTCAGGTTTACTGTATCCCTTGGACCTTCTCATTGACGATGAAACACAGAAATTGCGTCAGAATTAAATACAAAAGGCACAATGCCGACTTAAGTACATGAAGACTGACTCTTCTTACTGACTATGCTTTGAACCATTCCTGTGACACTAGTTATAGATTTCGATGCTTCACTTCAAGTTTACTGTATGGCTCTCACCTTCTTATTGACGATGAAACACAGAAATTGCACCGGAATTAAATACAAAAGGCACAATGCCGACTTAAGTACAAGAAGACTGACTCCTCTTACTGTCTATGTTTTGAACCATTTCATTGACACTAGTTATAGATTCCGATGCCTCACTTCAGGTTTACTGTGTCATTTGGACCTTCTTATTGACGATGAAACACAGAAACTACATCGGAATTAAATACAAATGGCACAATGCCGACTTCAGTACAGAAAGACTGAATCTTCTTATTGTCTATGTTTTGAACCATTCCTGTGACACTAGTTATAGATTCCGATGCTTCACTTCGGGATTACTGTATCCCTAGGACCTTCTTATTGACGATAAAACACAGAAATTGCGTCGGAATTTTATACAAAATGCAGAATGCAGACTCAAGTACAAGAAGACTGACACTTCTTCCTGTCTATGTTTTGAACCATTCCTGTGACACTAGTTATAGATTCCGATGCTTTACTTCAGGTTCACTGTATTCCTCTGACCTTCTTATTGACGATGAAACACAGAAATTTCATCGGAATTAAATACAAAAGGCACAATGCCGACTTAAGTACAAGCAGACTGACTCTCCTTACTGTCTATGTTTTGAACCATTCCTGTGACACTAGTTATAGATTCCGATGCTTCACTTCAGGTTTACTGTATCCCTTGGACCTTCTTATTGTCGATGAAACACATAAATTGCATCGGAATTAAATACAAAAGCACAATGCCGACTTAAGTACAACAAGTCTGTATCTTCTTACTGACTATGTTTTGAACCATTCGTGTGAAACTAGTTATAGATTCCGATGCTTCACTTCAGGTATACTGTATCCCTTGGACCTTCTTATTGACGATGAAACACAGAAATTACATCGGAATTAAATTCAAAAGGCACAATGCCGACTTAAGTACAAGAAGACTGTATCTTCTTACTGTCTATGTTTTGAACCATTCCTGTGACACTAGTTATAGATTCCGATGCTTCACTTCATGATTACTCTATAACTCTGACCTTCTTATTAACGATGAAACACAGAAATTGCGCCGGAATTATATACAAAAGGCACAATGCTGACTTAAGTACATGAAGACCGACTGTTCTTACTGACTATGATTGAACCATTCCTGTGACACTAGTTATAGATTCCGATGCTACACTTCAGGTTTACTGTATCCCTTGGACCTTCTTATTGACGATGATTTACAGAAATAGCATCGGAATTAAATACAAAAGGCACAATGCCGACTTAAGGACAAGAAGACTGACTCTTCTTACTGACTATGTTTTGAACCATTCCTGTGACACTAGTTATAGATTCCGATGCTTCACTTCATGTTTACTGTATCCCTCTGACCTTCTTATTGACGATGAAACCCAGAAATTGCACCGGAATTAAATGCAAAAGGCACAATGCCGACTTAAGTACAAGAAGGCTGAATCTTCTTACTGTCTATGTTTTGAACCATTCCATTGACACTAGTTACAGATACCGATGCTTCACTCCAGGTTTACTGCGTCCCATTTACCATCTTATTGACGATGAAACACTGAAATTGCATCGGAATTAAATTGATTAGGCATAATGCCGACTTAAGTACAAGAAGACTGACTCTTCTTACTGTCTATGTTTGAACCATTCCTGTTACACTAGTTACAGATTCCGATGCTTCACTTCAGGTTTACTGTATCCCTTGGACCTTCTCATTGACGATGAAACACAGAAATTGCGTCAGAATTAAATACAAAAGGCACAATGCCGACTTAAGTACATGAAGACCGACTCTTCTTACTGACTATGTTTTGAACCATTTCTGTGACACTAGTTATAGATTCCGATGCCTCACTTCAGGTTTACTGTTTCCCTTCTATCTTCTTATTGACGATGAAACACAGAAATTGCTTCGGAATTAAATACAAAAGGCACAATGCCGACTTATGTACTGTCTATGCTTTGAACCATTCCTGTGACACTAGTTATAGATTCCGATGCTTCACTTCAGGTTTACTGACTCCCTCTGACCTTTCTATTGACGATGAAACACAGAAATTGCACCTGAATTAAATACAAAAGGCACAATGCCGACTTATCACAAGAAGGCTGACTCTTCTTACTATCTGTGTTTTCAACCATTCCATTGACACTAGTTATAGATTCCGATGCTTCACTCCATGTTTACTGCATCCCTTTTACCTTCTTATTGACGATGAAACACAGAAATTGCATCGGAATTAAATACAAAAGGCACAATGCCGACTTAAGTACATGAAGACCGACTCTTCTTCCTGACTATGTTTTGAACCATTCCTGTGACACTAGTTATAGATTCCGATGCTTCACTTCAGGTTTGTGTATCCCTCTGACCTTCTTATTGACGATGAAACACAGAAATTGCACTGGAATTAAATACAAAATGCACAATGCTGGCTTAAGTACAAGAAGACTGACTCTTCTTACTGTCTATGTTTTGAACCGTTCCATTGTTACTAGTTATAGATTCCGATGCCTCACACCAGGTTTACTGTATCCCTTGGACCTTCTTATTGACGATGAAACACAGAAATCTCATCGGAATTAAATACAAAATGCACAATGCCGACTTAAGGACAAGAAGACTGACTCCTCTTGCTGAATATATTTTGAACCATTCCTGTGACACTAGTTATAGATTCCGATGCTTCACTTCAATTTTACTGTATCCCACTGACCTTCTTATTGACGATGAAAAACAGGAATTGCACTGGAATTAAATACAAAAGGCACAATGCCGACTTAAGTACAAGAAGACTGACTCTTCTTACTGTCTATGTCTTGAACCATTCCTGTGACACTAGTTATAGATTCCGATGCTTAACTTCAGGTCTACTGTTTCCCTTGGACCTTCTTATTGGCAACGAAACACAGAAATTACATCGGAATTAAATACAAAAGGCACAATGCCGAACTAAGTACAAGAAGACTGACTCTCCTTACTGTCTATGTTTTGAACCATTCCTGTGACACTAGTTATAGATTCCGATGCTTCACTTCAGGTTTACTGCATCCCTTGGACCTTCTTATTGTCGATGAAACACACAAATGGCATCGGAATTAAATACAAAAGGCACAATGCCGACTTAAGTACAACATGTCTGTATCTTCTTACTGACTATGTTTTGAACCATTCCTGTGACACTAGTTATAGATTCCGATGCTTCACTTCAGGTATACTGTATCCCTTGGACCTTCTTATTGACGATGAAACACAGAAATCGCATCGGAATTAAATTCAAAAGGCACAATGCCGACTTAAGTACAAGAAGACTGTATCTTCTTACTGTCTATGTTTTGAACCATTCCTGTGACACTAGTTATAGATTCCGATGCTTCACTTCATGATTACTCTATCCCTCTGACCTTCTTATTAACGATGAAACACAGAAATTGCGCCGGAATTATATACAAAAGGCACAATGCTGACTTAAGTACATGAAGACCGACTCTTCTTACTGACTATGTTTGAACCATTCCTGTGACACTTGTTATGGATTCCGATGCTTCACTTCAGGTTTACTGTATCCCTCTGACCTTCTTATTGACGATGAAACACAGAAATTGCACCGGAATTAAATGCAAAAGGCACAATGCCGACTTAAGTACAAGAAGGCTGACTCTTCTTACTGTCTATGTTTTGAACCATTCCATTGACAACAGTTATAGATACCGATGCTTCACTCCAGGTTTACTGCGTCCCTTTTACCATCTTATTGACGATGAAACACTGAAACTGCATCGGAATTAAATAGATTAGGCTAAATGCCGACTTAAGTACATGAAGAGTGACTCTTCTTACTGACTATGTTTTGAACCATTTCTGTGACACTAGTTATGGATTCCGATGCCTCACTTCAGGTTTACTGTATCCCTTCTACCTTCTTATTGACGATGAAACACAGAAATTGCTTCGGAATTAAATACAAAAGGCACAATGCCGACTTGTGTACTGTCAATGATTTGAACCATTCCTGTGACACTAGTTATAGATTCCGATGCTTCACTTCAGGTTTACTGTATCCCTCTGACCTTTTTATTGACGATGAAACACAGAAATCGCACCTGAATTAAATACAAAAGGCACAATGCCGACTTAAGCACAAGAAGGCTGACTCTTCTTACTATCTGTGTTTTCAACCATTCCATTGACACTAGTTATAGATTCCGATGCTTCACTCCATGTTTACTGCATCCCTTTTACCTTCTTATTGACGATGAAACACAGAAATTGCATCGGAATTAAATACAAAAGGCACAATGCCGACTTAAGTACATGAAGACCGTCTCTTCTTACTGACTATGTTTTGAACCATTCCTGTGACACTAGTTATAGATTCCGATGCTTCACTTCAGATTTCGTGTATCCTACTGACCTTCTTATTGACGATGAAACACAGAAATTGCACCGGAATTAAATACAAAAGGCACAATGCTGGCTTAAGTACAAGATGACTGACTCTTCTTACTGTCTATGTTTTGAACCGTTCCATTAACATTAGTTATAGATTCTGATGCCTCACACCAGGTTTACTGTATCCCTTGGACCTTCTTATTGACGATGAAACACAGATATTGCATCGGAATTAAGTAGAAAATGCACAATGCCGACTTAAGTACAAGAAGACTGACTCTTCTTACTGTCTAGGCTTTTAACCATTCCTGGGACACTAGTTATAGATTCCGATGCTTCACTCCATGTTTACTGTATCCCTTGGACCTACGTATTGACGATGAAACACAGAAATCGCATCGGAATTAAATACAAAATGCACAATGCCGACTTAAGTACAAGAACACTGACACTTCTTACTGTCTATGTCTTGAACCATTCCTGTGACACTAGTTATAGATTCCGATGCTTCACTTCAGGTCTACTGTATCCCTTGGACCTTCTTATTGGCGACGAAACACAGAAATTACTTCGGAATTAAATACAAAAGGCACAATGCCGAACTAAGTACAAGAAGACTGTATCTTCTTACTGTCTAAGTTTGAACCATTCCTGTGACACTAGTTATAGATTCCGATGCTTCACTCCAGGTTTACAATATCGCTTGGACCTTCTTATTGACGATGGAACACAAATATTGCATCAGAATTAAATACAAAAGGCACAATGCCGACTTAAGGGCAAGAAGACTGACTCTTCTTACTGACTGCGTTTTGAACCATTCCTGTGAAACTAGTTATAGATTCCGATGCTTCACTTCAGGTTTGCTGTATCCCTGTGACCTTCTTGTTGACGATGAAACAGAGAAATTGCACCGGAATTAAATACAAAAGGCACAATGCCGACTTAAGTACAAAAAGGCTGACTCTTCTTACTGTCTATGTTTTCAACCATTCCATTAAAACTAGTTATAGATTCCGATGCGTCACTCCAGGTTTACTGCATCCCTTGGACATTCTTATTGACGATGAAACACAGAAATTGCACCGGAAATTAATACAAAAGGCACAATGCCGACTTAAGTACAAGAGGACTGACTCTTCTTACTGTCTATGTTTTGAACCTTTCCATTGACACTAGTGATAGACTCCCATGCTTCACTTCAGGTTTACTGTATCATTTGGACCTTCTTATTGACGATGAAACACAGAAATTACATCGGAATTAAATACAAAAGGCGCAATGCTGACTTACATACAAAAAGACTGTCTCTTGTTACTGACTATGCTTTCAACCATTCCTGTGACACTAGTTATACATTCCGATGCTTCACTTCAGGTTTACTGTATACCTCTGACCTTCTTATTGTCGATGGAACACATAAATTGCATCGGAATTAAATAGAAAAGTCACAATGCAGACTTAAGTACAAGAAGACTGACTCTTCTTATTGTCTATGATTTGAACCATTCCTGTGACACTAGTTATAGATTCCGATACTTGACTTCAGGTTTACTGTATCCCTAGGACCTACTTATTGATGATGAAACACAGAAATTGCATCGGAATTTAATACAAAAGGCACAATGCCGCCTCAAGTGCAAGAAGATTGACTCTTCTTCCTGTCTGTGTTTTGAACCATTCTTGTGACACTATTTATAGATTCCGATGCTTCACTTCATGTTTACTGTAATCCTCTGACCTTCTTATAGACGATGAAACACATAAATTGCATCGGAATTAAATAGAAAAGTCACAATGCAGACTTAAGTACAAGAAGACTGACTCTTCTTACTGTCTATGATTTGAACCATTCCATTGACACAAGTTATTGATTCCGATGCTTCACTCCAGGTTTACTGCATCCCTTGGACCTTCTTATTTACGATGAAACACTGAAATTGCATCGGAACTAAAAAGATTAGGCAAAATGGCAACTTAAGTAAAAGAAGATTGACTCTTCTTACTGACTATGCTTTGAACCATTCCTGTGACACTAGTTACAGATTCCGATGCTTCACTTCATGTTTACTGTATCCCTTTGGCCTTCTTATTGACGATGAAACACAGAAATTGCAATGGAATTAAATACAAAAGGCACAATGCCGACTTAAGTACATGAAGAACGACTCTTCTTACTGACTATGTTTTGAACCACTCCTGTGACACTAGTTATAGATTCCGATGCTTCACTTAAAGTTTACTGTATCCCTCTGACCTTCTTATTGACGATGAAACACAGATATTGCCTCGGAAATAAATACAAAAGGCACAATGCCGACTTAAGTACAAGAAGACTGTAACTTCTGCCTGTCTATGTTTTGAACCAATCCTGTGACACTAGTTTTAGATTCCGATGCTTCACTTCAGGTTTACTGTATCATTTGGACCTTCTTATTGACGATGAAACACAGAAATTACATCGGAATTAAATACAAAAGGCACAATGCCGACTCAAGTACAAGAAGACTGACTCTTCTTCCTGTCTATGTTTTGAACCATTTCTGTGACACTAGTTATAGATTCCGATGATTCACTTCAGGTTTACTGTATTCCTCTGACCTTCTTATTGACGATGAAACACAGAAATTGCATCGGAATTAAATACAAAAGGCACAATGCCGACTTAAGTACAAGAAGACTGACTCTTCTTACTGACTATGTTTTGAACCATCCTGTGACAGCAGTTATAGATTCCGATGCTTCACTTCAGGTTTACTGTATCCCTTGGACCTTCTTATTGACGATGAAACACAGAAATTGCATCGGAATTAAATACAATAGGTACAATGTCGACTTAAGTACAAGAAGACTGTATCATCTTACTGGCTATGTTTTGAACCATTCCTGTGACACTAGTTATAGATTCCGATGCTTCACTCCAGGTTTACTGTACCCCTTGGACCTTCTTATTGACGATGAAACACAGAAACTGCACCGGAATGAAATACAAAGGCACAATAACGACTTAAGTACATGAAGACTGACTCTTCTTACTGACTACGTTTTAAACCATTCCTGTGACACTAGTTATAAATTCCAACGCTTCACTTCAGGTTTACTGTATCCCTTGGACCTTCTTATTGACGATGAAACACAGAAATTGCATCGGAATTAAATACAAAGGCACTATGCCGACTTAAGTACATGAAGACCGACTCTTCTTACTGACTACGATTTGAACTATTCCTGTGACACTAGTTATACATTCCGATGCTTCACTTCAGGTTTACTGTATCCCTTGGACCGTCTTATTGACGATGAAACACAGAAATTGCATCGGAATTAAATACAAAAGGCACAATGCCGACTTAAGTACAACAAGACTGTATCGTCTTACTGTCTATGTTTTGAACCATTCCTGTGACACTAGTCATAGATTCCGTTGCTTCACTTCAGGTTTACTGTATCCCTTGGACCTTCTTATTGACGACGAAACACAGAAATTGCATCGGAATTAAATACAAAAGGCACAATGGCGACTTAAGTACAACAAGACTGTATCGTCTTACTGTCTATATTTTGAACCATTCCTGTGACACTAGTTATAGATTCCGATGCATCACTCCAGGTTTACTGTATCCCTTGGACCTTATTATTGACGATGAAACACAGAGATTGCACCGGAATTAAATACAAAGTGCCCAATACTGACTTAAGTACATGAAGACCGAATCCTCTTACTGACTATGTTTTGTACCATTCCTGTGACACTAGTTATAGATTCCGATGCTTCACTTCAGGTTTACTGTATCCCTTGGACCGTCTTATTGACGATGAAACACAGAAATTGCATCGGAATTAAATACAAAAGGCACAATGCCGATTTAAGTACAAGAAGACTGTATCTTCTTACTGTCTATGTTTTGATCCATTCCTGTGACACTAGTTATAGATTCCGATGCTTCACTTCAGGTCTACTGTATCCCTCTGACCTTCTTATTGACGATGAAGCACAGAAATTGCACCGGAATTAAATACAAAAGGCACAATGCCGACTCAAGTACATGAAGAATGACTCTTCTTACTGTCTATGTTTTGAACCATTCCATTGACACAAGTTATTGATTCCGATGCTTCACTCCAGGTTTACTGCATCCCTTGGACCTTCTTATTGACGATGAAACACTGAAATTGCATCGGAACTAAATAGATTAGGCAAAATGGCAACTTAAGTAAAAGAAGATTGACTCTTCTTACTGACTATGCTTTGAACCATTCCTGTGACACTAGTTACAGATTCCGATGCTTCACTTCATGTTTACTGTATTCCTCTGACCTTCATATTGACGATGAAACACAGAAATTGCATCGGAATTAAAAACAAAAGGCACAATGCCGACTTAAGTACAAGAAGACTGACTCTTCTTACTGATTATGTTTTGACCATCCTGTGACACTAGTTATAGATTCCGATGCTTCACTTCAGGTTAACTGTATCCCTTGGACCTTCTTATTGACGATGAAACACAGAAATTACATCGGAATTAAATACAAAAGGCACAATGCCGACTCAAGTACAAGAAGACTGACTCTTCTTCCTGTCTATGTTTTGAACCATTTCTGTGACACTAGTTATAGATTCCGATGATTCACTTCAGGTTTACTGTATTCCTCTGACCTTCTTATTGACGATGAAACACAGAAATTGCATCGGAATTAAATACAAAAAGCACAATGCCACCTTAAGTACAAGAAGACTGACTCTTCTTACTGACTATGTTTTGACCATCCTGTGACACTAGTTATAGATTCCGATGCTTCACTTCAGGTTTACTGTATCCCTTGGACCTTCTTGTTGACGATGAAACACAGAAAGTGCATCGGAATTAAATACAATAGGTACAATGTCGACTTAAGTACAAGAAGACTGTATCTTCTTACTGGCTATGTTTTGAACCATTCCTGTGACACTAGTTATAGATTCCGATGCTTCACTCCAGGTTTACTGTACCCCTTGGACCTTCTTATTGACGATGAAATACAGAAACTGCACCGGAATGAAATACAAAGGCACAATAACGACTTAAGTACATGAAGACTGACTCTTCTTACTGACTATGTTTTAAACCATTCCTGTGACACTAGTTACAAATTCCAACGCTTCACTTCAGGTGTACTGTATCCCTTGGACCTTCTTATTGACGATGAAACACAGAAATTGCATCGGAATTAAATACAAAGGCACTATGCCGACTTAAGTACATGAAGACCGACTCTTCTTACTGACTACGATTTGAACTATTCCTGTGACACTAGTTATAGATTCCGATGCTTCACTTCAGGTTTACTGTATCCCTTGGACCTTCTTATTGACGATGAGACACAGAAATTGCTTCGGAATTAAATACAAAAGCCACAATGCCGATTTAAGTACTGTCTGTGTTTTGAACCTTTCCTGTGAAACTAGTTATAGATGCCGATGCTTCACTTCAGGTTTACTGTATCTCTTGGACCTTCTTATTGACGATGAAACACAGAAATTGCATCGGAATTAAATACAAAGGCACAATGCCGACTTAAGTACAAGAAGAATGACTCTTCTTACTGTCTATGTTTGAACCATTCCTGTGACACTAGTTATGGATTCCGATGCTTCACTCCAGGTTTACTGTACCCCTTGGACCTTCTTATTGACGATGAAACACAGAAACTGCACCGGAATGAAACACAAAGGCACAATAACGACTAAAGTACATGAAGACTGACTCTTATTACTGACTATGTTTTGAACCATTCCTGTGACACTAGTTATAGATTCCGATGCTTCACTTCAGGTTTACTGTATCCCTTGGACCTTCTTATTGACGATGAAACACAGAAACTGCATCGGAATTAAATACAAAGGCACGATGCCGACTTAAGTACATGAAGACCGACTCTTCTTACTGACTATGTTTTGAACCATTCCTGTGACACTAGTTATAGATTCCGATGCTTCACCTCAGGTTTACTGTATCCCTTGGACCTTCTTATTGACGATGAAACACAGAAATTGCTTCGGAATTAAATACAAAAGCCACAATGCCGATTTAAGTACTGTCTGTGTTTTGAACCTTTCCTGTGACACTAGTTATAGATGCCGATGCTTCACTTCAGGTTTACTGTATCTCTTGGACCTTCTTATTGACGATGAAACACAGAAATTGCATCGGAATTAAATACAAAGGCACAATGCCGACTTAAGTACAAGAAGGCTGACTCTTCTTACTGTCTATGTTTTGAACCATTCCATTGACACTAGTTATAGATTCCGATGCTTCACTCCAGGTTTACTGCGTCCCTTTTACCATCTTATTGACGATGAAACACTGAAATTGCATCGGAATTAAATAGATTAGGCAAAATGCCGACTAAAGTACAAGAAGACTGACTCTTCTTACTGTCTATGTTTGAACCATTCCTGTTACACTAGTTATAGATTGCGTTGCTTCACTTCAGGTTTTCTGTATCCCTTGGACCTTCTCATTGACGATGAAACACAGATATTGCGTCGGAATTAAATACAAAAGGCACAAGCCCAATTAAGTACATGAAGACCGACTCTTCTTACTGACTATGTTTTGAACCATTTCTGTGACACTAGTTATAGATTCCGATGCCTCACTTCAGGTTTACTGTATCCCTCTGACCTTTTTATTGACGATGAAACACAGAAATTGCAACTGAATTAAATACAAAAGGCACAATGCCGACTTAAGCACAAGGAGGCTGACTCTTCTTACTATCTGTGTTTTCAACCATTCCATTGACACTAGTTATAGATTCCGATGCTTCACTCCAGGTTTACTGTATCCCTTGGACCTTCTTATTGACGATGAAACACAGTATTTGCATCGGAATTAAATACAACAGGCACAAGGCCGACTGAAGGACAAGAAGACTCACTCTTCTTACTGACCATGTTTTGAACCATTCCTGTGACACTAGTTATAGATTCCGATGCTTCACTTCAGGTTTCGTGTATCCCTCAGACCTTCTTATTGACGATGAAGCACAGATATTGCACCGGAATTAAATACAAAAGGCACAATGCTGGCTTAAGTACAAGAAGACTGACTCTTCTTACTGTCTATGCTTTGAACCATTCCTGTGACACTAGTTATAGATTCCGATGCCTCACACTAGGTTTACTGTATCCCTTGGACCTTCCTATTGACGATGAAACACAGAAATTGCATCGGAATTAAGTAGAAAAGGCACAATGCCGACTTAAGTACAAGAGGACTGACTCTTCTTACTGTCTATGCTTTGAACCATTCCTGTGACACTAGTAATAGATTCCGATGCATCACTTCAGGTTTACTGTATCCCTTTTACCTTCTGATTGACGATGAAACACAGAAATCGCATCGGAATGAAATACAAAATGCACAATGCCGACTAAAGGACAACTGAATATGTTTTGAACCATTCCTGTGACACTAGTTATAGATTCCGATGCTTCACTTCAGTTTTACTGTATCCCACTGACCTTCTTATTGACGATGAATAACAGGAATAGCACTGGAATTAAATACAAAAGGCACAATGCCGACTTAAGTACAAGAAGACTGACTCTTCTTACTGTCTATGTCTTGAACCATTCCTGTGACACTAGTTATAGATTCCGATGCTTCACTTCAGGTTTACTGTATCCCTTGGACCTTCTTATTGACGACGAAACATAGAAATTGCATCGGAATTAAATACAAAAGGCACAATGCCGAACAAAGTACAAGAAGACTGTATCTTCTTACTGTCTAAGTTTGAACCATTCCTGTGACACTAGTTACAGATTCCGATGCTTCACTCAAGGTTTACTATATCCCTTGGACCTTCTTATTGACGATGAAACACAATTAATGCATCGGAATTAAATACAAAAGGCACAATGCCGACTTAAGGGCAAGAAGACTGACTCTTCTTACTGACTACGTTTTGAACCATTCCTGTGACACTAGTTATAGATTCCGATGTTTCACTTCAGGTTTGCTGTATCCCTGTGACCTTCTTGTTGACGATGAAACAGAGAAATTGCACCGGAATTAAATACAAAAGGCACTATGCCGACTTAAGTACAAGAAGACTGACTCTTGTTACTGTCTATGTCTTGAACCATTCCTGTGACACTAGTTATAGATTCCGATGCTTCACTTCAGGTTTACTGTATCATTTGGACCTTCTTATTGACGATGAAACACAGAAATTACATCGGAATTAAATACAAAAGGCGCAATGCTGACATACGTACAAAAAGACTGTCTCTTGTTACTGACTATGCTTTCAACCATTCCTGTGACACTAGTTATAAATTCCGATGCTTCACTTCAGGTTTACTGTATCCCTCTGACCTTCTTATTGTCGATGGAACACAGAAATTGCATCGGAATTAAATAGAAAAGGCACAATGCCGACTTAAGTACAAGAAGACTGACCCTTCTTATCTCTCTATGTTTCGAACCATTCCTGTGACACTAGTTATAGATTCCGATATTTGACTTCAGGTTTACTGTATCCCTAGGATCTACTTATTGATGATGAAACACAGAAATTGCATCGGAACTTAATACAAAAGGCACAATGCCGCCTCAAGTACAAGATGACTGACTCTTCTTCCTGTCTAAGTTTTGAACCATTCCTGAGACACTAGTCATAGATTCCGTTGCTTCACTTCAGGGTTACTGTATCCCTTGGACCTTCTTATTGACGATGAAACACAGAAATTGCATCGGAATTAAACACAAAAGGCACAATGCCGACTTAAGTACAACAAGACTGTATCGTCTTACTGTCTATGTTTTGAACCATTCCTGTGACACTAGTTATAGATTCCGATGCTTCACTCCAGGTTTACTGTATCCCTTGGACCTTCTTATTGACGATGAAACACAGAAATTGCATCGGAATTAAATACAAAAGGCACAATGCCGACTTCAGGATAAGAAGACGGACTTGTCTTACTGACTATGTTTTGAACCATGCCTGTGACACTAGTTATAGATTCCGATGCTTCACTTCAGGGTTACTGTATCCCTTTGACCTTCTTATTGACGATGAAACACAGAAATTGCACCGGAATTAAATACAAAAGGCACAATACTGACTTACGTACATGAAGACCGACTCTTCTTACTGACTATGATTTGTACCATTCCTGTGACACTAGTTATAGATTCCGATGCTTCACTTCAGGTTTACTGTATCTCTTGGACCTTCTTATTGACGATGAAACACAGAAATTGCATCGGAATTAAATACAAAAGGCACAATGCCGACTTAAGTACAAGAAGACTGTATCTTCTTACTGTCTATGTTTTGAACCATTCCTGTGACACTAGTTATAGATTCCGATGCTTCACTTCAGGTTTACTGTATCCCTCTGACCTTCTTACTGACGATGAAACACAGAAATTGCACCGGAATTAAATACAAAAGGCACAATGCCGACTTAAGTACATGAAGAATGACTCTTCTTACTGTCTATGTTTTGAACCATTCCATTGACACAAGTTATTGATTCCGATGCTTCACTCCAGGTTTACTGCATCCCTTGGACCTTCTTATTGACGATGAAACACTGAAATTGCATCGGAATGAAATAGATTAGGCAAAATGGCAACTTAAGTAAAAGAAGATTGACTCTTCTTACTGACTATGCTTTGAACCATTCCTGTGACACTAGTTATAGATTCCGATGCTTCACTTCATGTTTACTGTATCACTTGGACCTTCTTATTGACGATGAAACACAGAAATTGCAATGGAATTAAATACAAAAGGCACAAAGCCGACTTAAGTCCACGAAGACTGACTCTTCTTAATGACTATGCTTTGAACCATTCCTGTGACACTAGTTTTAGATTCCGATGCTTCACTTCAGGTTTACTGTATCATTTGGACCCTCTTATTGACGATGAAACACAGAAATTACATCGGAATTAAATACAAAAGGCACAATGCCGACTCAAGTACAAGAAGACTGACTCTTCTTCCTGTCTATGTTTTGAACCATTCCTGTGACACTAGTTGTGGATTCCGATGCTTCACTTCAGGTTTACTGTATTCCTCTGACCTTCTTATTGACGATGAAACGCAGAAATTGCATCGGAATTAAATACAAAAGGCACAATGCCGACTTAAGTACAAGAAGACTTACCCTTCTTACTGACTATGTTTTGAACCATCCTGTGACACTAGTTATCGATTCCGATGCATCACTCCAGGTTTACTGTATCCCTTGGACCTTATTATTGACGATGAAACACAGAGATTGCACCGGAATTAAATACAAAGTGCCCAATACTGACTTAAGTACATGAAGACCGAATCCTCTTACTGACTATGTTTTGTACCATTCCTGTGACACTAGTTATAGATTCCGATGCTTCACTTCAGGTTTACTGTATCCCTTGGACCGTCTTATTGACGATGAAACACAGAAATTGCATCGGAATTAAATACAAAAGGCACAATGGCGACTTAAGTACAACAAGACTGTATCGTCTTACTGTCTATATTTTGAACCATTCCTGTGACACTAGTTATAGATTCCGATGCATCACTCCAGGTTTACTGTATCCCTTGGACCTTATTATTGACGATGAAACACAGAGATTGCACCGGAATTAAATACAAAGTGCCCAATACTGACTTAAGTACATGAAGACCGAATCCTCTTACTGACTATGTTTTGTACCATTCCTGTGACACTAGTTATAGATTCCGATGCTTCACTTCAGGTTTACTGTATCCCTTGGACCGTCTTATTGACGATGAAACACAGAAATTGCATCGGAATTAAATACAAAAGGCACAATGCCGATTTAAGTACAAGAAGACTGTATCTTCTTACTGTCTATGTTTTGATCCATTCCTGTGACACTAGTTATAGATTCCGATGCTTCACTTCAGGTCTACTGTATCCCTCTGACCTTCTTATTGACGATGAAGCACAGAAATTGCACCGGAATTAAATACAAAAGGCACAATGCCGACTCAAGTACATGAAGAATGACTCTTCTTACTGTCTATGTTTTGAACCATTCCATTGACACAAGTTATTGATTCCGATGCTTCACTCCAGGTTTACTGCATCCCTTGGACCTTCTTATTGACGATGAAACACTGAAATTGCATCGGAACTAAATAGATTAGGCAAAATGGCAACTTAAGTAAAAGAAGATTGACTCTTCTTACTGACTATGCTTTGAACCATTCCTGTGACACTAGTTACAGATTCCGATGCTTCACTTCATGTTTACTGTATTCCTCTGACCTTCATATTGACGATGAAACACAGAAATTGCATCGGAATTAAAAACAAAAGGCACAATGCCGACTTAAGTACAAGAAGACTGACTCTTCTTACTGATTATGTTTTGACCATCCTGTGACACTAGTTATAGATTCCGATGCTTCACTTCAGGTTAACTGTATCCCTTGGACCTTCTTATTGACGATGAAACACAGAAATTACATCGGAATTAAATACAAAAGGCACAATGCCGACTCAAGTACAAGAAGACTGACTCTTCTTCCTGTCTATGTTTTGAACCATTTCTGTGACACTAGTTATAGATTCCGATGATTCACTTCAGGTTTACTGTATTCCTCTGACCTTCTTATTGACGATGAAACACAGAAATTGCATCGGAATTAAATACAAAAAGCACAATGCCACCTTAAGTACAAGAAGACTGACTCTTCTTACTGACTATGTTTTGACCATCCTGTGACACTAGTTATAGATTCCGATGCTTCACTTCAGGTTTACTGTATCCCTTGGACCTTCTTGTTGACGATGAAACACAGAAAGTGCATCGGAATTAAATACAATAGGTACAATGTCGACTTAAGTACAAGAAGACTGTATCTTCTTACTGGCTATGTTTTGAACCATTCCTGTGACACTAGTTATAGATTCCGATGCTTCACTCCAGGTTTACTGTACCCCTTGGACCTTCTTATTGACGATGAAATACAGAAACTGCACCGGAATGAAATACAAAGGCACAATAACGACTTAAGTACATGAAGACTGACTCTTCTTACTGACTATGTTTTAAACCATTCCTGTGACACTAGTTACAAATTCCAACGCTTCACTTCAGGTGTACTGTATCCCTTGGACCTTCTTATTGACGATGAAACACAGAAATTGCATCGGAATTAAATACAAAGGCACTATGCCGACTTAAGTACATGAAGACCGACTCTTCTTACTGACTACGATTTGAACTATTCCTGTGACACTAGTTATAGATTCCGATGCTTCACTTCAGGTTTACTGTATCCCTTGGACCTTCTTATTGACGATGAGACACAGAAATTGCTTCGGAATTAAATACAAAAGCCACAATGCCGATTTAAGTACTGTCTGTGTTTTGAACCTTTCCTGTGAAACTAGTTATAGATGCCGATGCTTCACTTCAGGTTTACTGTATCTCTTGGACCTTCTTATTGACGATGAAACACAGAAATTGCATCGGAATTAAATACAAAGGCACAATGCCGACTTAAGTACAAGAAGAATGACTCTTCTTACTGTCTATGTTTGAACCATTCCTGTGACACTAGTTATGGATTCCGATGCTTCACTCCAGGTTTACTGTACCCCTTGGACCTTCTTATTGACGATGAAACACAGAAACTGCACCGGAATGAAACACAAAGGCACAATAACGACTAAAGTACATGAAGACTGACTCTTATTACTGACTATGTTTTGAACCATTCCTGTGACACTAGTTATAGATTCCGATGCTTCACTTCAGGTTTACTGTATCCCTTGGACCTTCTTATTGACGATGAAACACAGAAACTGCATCGGAATTAAATACAAAGGCACGATGCCGACTTAAGTACATGAAGACCGACTCTTCTTACTGACTATGTTTTGAACCATTCCTGTGACACTAGTTATAGATTCCGATGCTTCACCTCAGGTTTACTGTATCCCTTGGACCTTCTTATTGACGATGAAACACAGAAATTGCTTCGGAATTAAATACAAAAGCCACAATGCCGATTTAAGTACTGTCTGTGTTTTGAACCTTTCCTGTGACACTAGTTATAGATGCCGATGCTTCACTTCAGGTTTACTGTATCTCTTGGACCTTCTTATTGACGATGAAACACAGAAATTGCATCGGAATTAAATACAAAGGCACAATGCCGACTTAAGTACAAGAAGGCTGACTCTTCTTACTGTCTATGTTTTGAACCATTCCATTGACACTAGTTATAGATTCCGATGCTTCACTCCAGGTTTACTGCGTCCCTTTTACCATCTTATTGACGATGAAACACTGAAATTGCATCGGAATTAAATAGATTAGGCAAAATGCCGACTAAAGTACAAGAAGACTGACTCTTCTTACTGTCTATGTTTGAACCATTCCTGTTACACTAGTTATAGATTGCGTTGCTTCACTTCAGGTTTACTGTATCCCTTGGACCTTCTCATTGACGATGAAACACATATATTGCGTCGGAATTAAATACAAAAGGCACAAGCCCAATTAAGTACATGAAGACCGACTCTTCTTACTGACTATGTTTTGAACCATTTCTGTGACACTAGTTATAGATTCCGATGCCTCACTTCAGGTTTACTGTATCCCTCTGACCTTTTTATTGACGATGAAACACAGAAATTGCAACTGAATTAAATACAAAAGGCACAATGCCGACTTAAGCACAAGGAGGCTGACTCTTCTTACTATCTGTGTTTTCAACCATTCCATTGACACTAGTTATAGATTCCGATGCTTCACTCCAGGTTTACTGTATCCCTTGGACCTTCTTATTGACGATGAAACACAGTATTTGCATCGGAATTAAATACAACAGGCACAAGGCCGACTGAAGGACAAGAAGACTCACTCTTCTTACTGACCATGTTTTGAACCATTCCTGTGACACTAGTTATAGATTCCGATGCTTCACTTCAGGTTTCGTGTATCCCTCAGACCTTCTTATTGACGATGAAGCACAGATATTGCACCGGAATTAAATACAAAAGGCACAATGCTGGCTTAAGTACAAGAAGACTGACTCTTCTTACTGTCTATGCTTTGAACCATTCCTGTGACACTAGTTATAGATTCCGATGCCTCACACTAGGTTTACTGTATCCCTTGGACCTTCCTATTGACGATGAAACACAGAAATTGCATCGGAATTAAGTAGAAAAGGCACAATGCCGACTTAAGTACAAGAGGACTGACTCTTCTTACTGTCTATGCTTTGAACCATTCCTGTGACACTAGTAATAGATTCCGATGCATCACTTCAGGTTTACTGTATCCCTTTTACCTTCTGATTGACGATGAAACACAGAAATCGCATCGGAATGAAATACAAAATGCACAATGCCGACTAAAGGACAACTGAATATGTTTTGAACCATTCCTGTGACACTAGTTATAGATTCCGATGCTTCACTTCAGTTTTACTGTATCCCACTGACCTTCTTATTGACGATGAATAACAGGAATAGCACTGGAATTAAATACAAAAGGCACAATGCCGACTTAAGTACAAGAAGACTGACTCTTCTTACTGTCTATGTCTTGAACCATTCCTGTGACACTAGTTATAGATTCCGATGCTTCACTTCAGGTTTACTGTATCCCTTGGACCTTCTTATTGACGACGAAACATAGAAATTGCATCGGAATTAAATACAAAAGGCACAATGCCGAACAAAGTACAAGAAGACTGTATCTTCTTACTGTCTAAGTTTGAACCATTCCTGTGACACTAGTTACAGATTCCGATGCTTCACTCAAGGTTTACTATATCCCTTGGACCTTCTTATTGACGATGAAACACAATTAATGCATCGGAATTAAATACAAAAGGCACAATGCCGACTTAAGGGCAAGAAGACTGACTCTTCTTACTGACTACGTTTTGAACCATTCCTGTGACACTAGTTATAGATTCCGATGTTTCACTTCAGGTTTGCTGTATCCCTGTGACCTTCTTGTTGACGATGAAACAGAGAAATTGCACCGGAATTAAATACAAAAGGCACTATGCCGACTTAAGTACAAGAAGACTGACTCTTGTTACTGTCTATGTCTTGAACCATTCCTGTGACACTAGTTATAGATTCCGATGCTTCACTTCAGGTTTACTGTATCATTTGGACCTTCTTATTGACGATGAAACACAGAAATTACATCGGAATTAAATACAAAAGGCGCAATGCTGACATACGTACAAAAAGACTGTCTCTTGTTACTGACTATGCTTTCAACCATTCCTGTGACACTAGTTATAAATTCCGATGCTTCACTTCAGGTTTACTGTATCCCTCTGACCTTCTTATTGTCGATGGAACACAGAAATTGCATCGGAATTAAATAGAAAAGGCACAATGCCGACTTAAGTACAAGAAGACTGACCCTTCTTATCTCTCTATGTTTCGAACCATTCCTGTGACACTAGTTATAGATTCCGATATTTGACTTCAGGTTTACTGTATCCCTAGGATCTACTTATTGATGATGAAACACAGAAATTGCATCGGAACTTAATACAAAAGGCACAATGCCGCCTCAAGTACAAGATGACTGACTCTTCTTCCTGTCTAAGTTTTGAACCATTCCTGAGACACTAGTCATAGATTCCGTTGCTTCACTTCAGGGTTACTGTATCCCTTGGACCTTCTTATTGACGATGAAACACAGAAATTGCATCGGAATTAAACACAAAAGGCACAATGCCGACTTAAGTACAACAAGACTGTATCGTCTTACTGTCTATGTTTTGAACCATTCCTGTGACACTAGTTATAGATTCCGATGCTTCACTCCAGGTTTACTGTATCCCTTGGACCTTCTTATTGACGATGAAACACAGAAATTGCATCGGAATTAAATACAAAAGGCACAATGCCGACTTCAGGATAAGAAGACGGACTTGTCTTACTGACTATGTTTTGAACCATGCCTGTGACACTAGTTATAGATTCCGATGCTTCACTTCAGGGTTACTGTATCCCTTTGACCTTCTTATTGACGATGAAACACAGAAATTGCACCGGAATTAAATACAAAAGGCACAATACTGACTTACGTACATGAAGACCGACTCTTCTTACTGACTATGATTTGTACCATTCCTGTGACACTAGTTATAGATTCCGATGCTTCACTTCAGGTTTACTGTATCTCTTGGACCTTCTTATTGACGATGAAACACAGAAATTGCATCGGAATTAAATACAAAAGGCACAATGCCGACTTAAGTACAAGAAGACTGTATCTTCTTACTGTCTATGTTTTGAACCATTCCTGTGACACTAGTTATAGATTCCGATGCTTCACTTCAGGTTTACTGTATCCCTCTGACCTTCTTACTGACGATGAAACACAGAAATTGCACCGGAATTAAATACAAAAGGCACAATGCCGACTTAAGTACATGAAGAATGACTCTTCTTACTGTCTATGTTTTGAACCATTCCATTGACACAAGTTATTGATTCCGATGCTTCACTCCAGGTTTACTGCATCCCTTGGACCTTCTTATTGACGATGAAACACTGAAATTGCATCGGAATGAAATAGATTAGGCAAAATGGCAACTTAAGTAAAAGAAGATTGACTCTTCTTACTGACTATGCTTTGAACCATTCCTGTGACACTAGTTATAGATTCCGATGCTTCACTTCATGTTTACTGTATCACTTGGACCTTCTTATTGACGATGAAACACAGAAATTGCAATGGAATTAAATACAAAAGGCACAAAGCCGACTTAAGTCCACGAAGACTGACTCTTCTTAATGACTATGCTTTGAACCATTCCTGTGACACTAGTTTTAGATTCCGATGCTTCACTTCAGGTTTACTGTATCATTTGGACCCTCTTATTGACGATGAAACACAGAAATTACATCGGAATTAAATACAAAAGGCACAATGCCGACTCAAGTACAAGAAGACTGACTCTTCTTCCTGTCTATGTTTTGAACCATTCCTGTGACACTAGTTGTGGATTCCGATGCTTCACTTCAGGTTTACTGTATTCCTCTGACCTTCTTATTGACGATGAAACGCAGAAATTGCATCGGAATTAAATACAAAAGGCACAATGCCGACTTAAGTACAAGAAGACTTACCCTTCTTACTGACTATGTTTTGAACCATCCTGTGACACTAGTTATCGATTCCGATGCGTCACTTCAGGTTTACTGTATCCCTTGGACCTTCTTATTGACGATGAAACACAGAAACTGCACCGGAATGAAATACAAAGGCACAATAACGACTTCTACATCTACATCTACATTGATACTCCGCAAGCCACCCAACGGTGTGTGGCGGAGGGCACTTTACGTGCCACTGTCATTACCTCCCTTTCCTGTTCCAGTCGCGTATGGTTCGCGGGAAGAACGACTGTCTGAAAGCCTCCGTGCGCGCTCTAATCTCTCTAATTTTACATTCGTGATCTCCTCGGGAAGTATAAGTAGGGGGAAGCAATATATTCGATACTTCATCCAGAAACGCACCCTCTCGAAACCTGGCGAGCAAGCTACACCGCGATGCAGAGCGCCTCTCTTGCAGAGTCTGCCACTTGAGTTTATTAAACATCTCCGTAACGCTATCACGGTTACCAAATTACCCAGTGACGAAACGCGCCGCTCTTCTTTGGATCCTCTCTATCTCCTCCGTCAACCCGACCTGGTACGGATCCCACACTGACGAGCAATACTCAAGTATAGGTCGAACGAGTGTTTTGTAAGCCACCTCCTCTGTTGATGGACTACATTTTCTAAGCACTCTCCCAATGAATCTCAACCTGGTACCCGCCTTACCAACAATTAGTTTTATATGATCATTCCACTTCAAATCGTTCCGTACGCATACTCCCAGATATTTTACAGAAGTAACTGCTACCAGTGTTTGTTCCGCTATCATATAATCATACAATAAATGATCCTTCTTTCTATGTATTCGCAATACATTACATTTGTCTATGTTAAGGATCAGTTGCCACTCCCTGCACCAAGTGCCTATCCGCTGCAGATCTTCCTGTATTTCGCTACAATTTTCTAATGCAGCAACTTCTCTGTATACTACAGCATCATCCGCGAAAAGCCGCATGGAACTTCCGACACTTTCTACTAAGTCATTTATATATATTGTGAAAAGCAATGGTCCCATAACACTCCCCTGTGGCACGCCAGAGGTTACTTTAACGTCTGTAGACGTCTCTCCATTGATAACAACATGCTGTGTTCTGTTTGCTAAAAACTCTTCAATCCAGCCACACAGCTGGTCTGATATTGCGTAGGCTCTTACTTTGCTTATCAGGCGACAGTGCGGAACTGTATCGAACGCCTTCCGGAAGTCAAGAAAAATAGCATCTACCTGGGAGCCTGTATCTAATATTTTCTGGGTCTCATGAACAAATAAGGCGAGTTGGGTCTCACACGATCGCTGTTTCCGGAATCCATGTTGATTCCTACATAGTAGATTCTGGGTTTCCAGAAATGACATGATACGCGAGCAAAAAACATGTTCTAAAATTCTACAAGAGATCGACGTAAGAGATATAGGTCTATAGTTTTGCGCATCTGCTCGACGACCCTTCTTGAAGACTGGGACTATCTGTGCTCTTTTCCAATCATTTGGAACCCTCCGTTCCTCTAGAGACTTGCGGTACACGGCTGTTAGAAGGGGGGCAAGTTCTTTCGCGTACTCTGTGTAGAATCGAATTGGTATCCCGTCAGGTCCAGTGGACTTTCCTCTATTGAGTGATTCCAGTTGCTTTTCTATTCCTTGGACACTTATTTCGATGTCAGCCATTTTTTCGTTTGTGCGAGGATTTAGAGAAGGAACTGCAGTGCGGTCTTCCTCTGTGAAACAGCTTTGGAAAAAGGTGTTTAGTATTTCAGCTTTACGCGTGTCATCCTCTGTTTCAAAGCCATCATCATCCCGTAGTGTCTGGATATGCTGTTTCGAGCCACTTACTGATTTAACGTAAGACCAGAACTTCCTAGGATTTTCTGTCAAGTCGGTACATAGAATTTTACTTTCGAATTCAATGAACGCTTCACGCATAGCCCTCCTTACGCTAACTTTGACATCGTTTAGCTTCAGTTTGTCTGAGAGGTTTTGGCTGCGTTTAAACTTGGAGTGGAGCTCTCTTTGCTTTCGCAGTAGTTTCCTAACTTTGTTGTTGTACCACGGTGGGTTTTTCCCGTCCCTCACAGTTTTACTCGGCACGTACCTGTCAAAAACGCATTTTACGATTGCCTTGAACTTTTTCCATAAACACTCAACATTGTCAGTGTCGGAACAGAAATTTTCGTTTTGATCTGTTAGGTAGTCTGAAATCTGCCTTCTATTACTCTTGCTAAACAGATAAACCTTCCACCCTTTTTTTATATTCCTATTAACTTCCATATTCAGGGATGCTGCAACCGCCTTATGATCACTGATTCCCTGTTCTGTACATACAGATTCGAAAAGTTCGGGTCTGTTTGTTATCAGTAGGTCCAAGATGTTATCTCCACGAGTCGGTTCTCTGTTTAATTGCTCGAGGTAATTTTCGGATAGTGCACTCAGTATAATGTCACTCGATGCTCTGTCCCTACCACCCGTCCTAAACATCTGAGTGTCCCAGTCTATATCTGGTAAATTGAAATCTCCACCTAAGACTATAACATGCTGAGAAAATTTATGTGAAATGTATTCCAAATTTTCTCTCAGTTGTTCTGCCACTAATGCTGCTGAGTCGGGAGGTCGGTAAAAGGAGCCAATTATTAACCTAGTTCGGTTGTTTAGTGTAACCTCCACCCATAATAATTCACAGGAACTATCCACTTCTACTTCACTACAGGATAAACTACTACTAACAGCGATGAACACT
This sequence comes from Schistocerca americana, assembly GCF_021461395.2. Lineage (NCBI taxonomy): Eukaryota > Metazoa > Arthropoda > Insecta > Orthoptera > Acrididae > Schistocerca > Schistocerca americana. The sequence continues at coordinate 31,245,537 of NC_060125.1, forward strand.
CCACCACCGGTTGCATGCAATCTATCCTTTCTAAACACCGTGTGTACCTTTGTAAAAATTTCGGCAGAATTTATCTCTGGCTTAAGCCAGCTTTCTGTACCTATAACGATTTCAGCTTCGGTGCTTTCTATCAGCGCTTGAAGTTCCGGTACTTTACCAACGCAGCTTCGACAGTTGACAATTACAATACCGATTGCTGCTTGGTCCCCGCATGTCCTGACTTTGCCCCGCACCCGTTGAGGCTGTTGCCCTTTCTGTACTTGCCCAAGGCCATCTAACCTAAAAAACCGCCCAGCCCACGCCACACAACCCCTGCTACCCGTGTAGCCGCTTGTTGCGTGTAGTGGACTCCTGACCTATCCAGCGGAACCCGAAACCCCACCACCCTATGGCGCAAGTCGAGGAATCTGCAGCCCACACGGTCGCAGAACCGTCTCAGCCTCTGATTCAGACCCTCCACTCGGCTCTGTACCAAAGGTCCGCACTCAGTCCTGTCGACGATGCTGCAGATGGTGAGCTCTGCTTTCATCCCGCTAGCGAGACTGGCAGTCTTCACCAAATCAGATAGCCGCCGGAAGCCAGAGAGGATTTCCTCCGATCCATAGCGACACACATCATTGGTGCCGACATGAGCGACCACCTGCAGATGGGTGCATCCTGTACCCTTCATGGCATCCGGAAGGACCCTTTCCACATCTGGAATGACTCCCCCCGGTATGCACACGGAGTGCACATTGGTTTTCTTCCCCTCTCTTGCTGCCATTTCCCTAAGGGGCCCCATTACGCGCCTGACGTTGGAGCTCCCAACTACCAGTAAGCCCACCCTCTGCGACTGCCCGGATCTTGCAGACTGAGGGGCAACCTCTGGAACAGGACAAGCAGCCATGTCAGGCCGAAGATCAGTATCAGCCTGAGACAGAGCCTGAAACCGGTTCGTCAGACAAACTGGAGAGGCTTTCCGTTCAGCCCTCCGGAATGTCTTTCGCCCCCTGCCACACCTTGAAACGACCTCCCACTCTACCACAGGTGAGGGATCAGCCTCAATGCGGGCAGTATCCCGGGCAACCACAGTCGTAGTCCGATCAGGGGATGCGTGGGACGAGCTGGCCGTCCCCGACAAACCCCCATCTCGACCCCCACAGTGATGCCCATTGGCAACAGCCTCAAGCTGTGTGACCGAAGCCAACACTGCCCGAAGCTGGGAGCGAAGGGATGCCAACTCAGCCTGCATCCGAACACAGCAGTTGCAGTCCCTATCCATGCTAAAAACTGTTTTGCTAAAAACGTCTGAACTAATCTACAGAGAGCGCAAACAAATCGACAAAATTTAAACGGTTATTAAAATACAAGATTGCCTAGTAAATGCAGTAATGCTGCTACTTGCGCACTGCTGACACTGCTCGGCGGCGGAAGGAGACTAAGCGAAATTACACTATTCAGGTACTAAAACACGATGCTACACTCTCAAATACTATAATACGCCCGAAATTTATGAATTAAACAATGCAAGAACCAAAAACACGCAAAGAAATTAAGAGTTAAACTATGTAACAAATGAGTGAGCTAGGAGTATACGACTTGCTGCTCAGCTGCTTATCCAACGGCGGCAGGGAGCACACTGACTGCGACCAACCGACACTGGCCGTTCAAAACAAAACAGTAGACAAACGACTACGCGAATTTACACTATTCAGGTACTAAAACGCGATGCTACAACTCTCAAATACTATAATACGCTCGAAATTTATGAATTAAACAATGCAAGTACCAAAAACACGCAAAGATATTAAGAATTAAACTATGTAACAAATGAGTGAGCTAGGAGTATACGACTTGCTGCTGCAGCTGCTTATCCAACGGCGGCAGGGAGCACACTAACTGCGACCAACCGACACTGGCCGTTCAAAACAAAACAGTAGACAAACGACTACGCGAATTTACACTATTCAGGTACTAAAACGCGATGCTACAACTCTCAAATATTATAATACGCCCGAAATTTATGAATTAAACAATGCAAGAACCAAAAACACGCAAAGAAATTAAGAGTTAAACTATGTAAAAAATGAGTGAACTATGAGTATACGACTTGCTGCTCAGCTGCTTATCCAACGGCGGCAGGGAGCACACTGACTTAAGTACATGAAGACCGACTCTTCTTACTGACTACGTTTTGAACCATTCCTGTGACACTAGTTATAGATTCCGATGCTTCACTTCAGGTTTACTGTATCCCTAGGACCTTCTTATTGACGATGATACACAGAAATTGCTTCGGAATTAAATACAAAAGGCACAATGCCGATTTAAGTACTGTCTGCGTTTTGAACCTTTCCTGTGACAATAGTTATTGATTCCGATGCTTCACTCCAGGTTTACTGTATCTCTTGGACCTTCTTATTGACGATGAAACACAGAAATTGCATCGGAATTGAATACAAAGGCACAATGCCGACTTAAGTACATGAAGACCGACTCTTCTTACTGACTATGTTTTGAACCATTCCTGTGACACTAGTTATAGATTCCGATGCTTCACTCCAGGTTTTCTGTATCCCTTGGACCTTCTAATTGACGATGAAACACAGAAATTGCACCGGAATGAAATACAAAGGCACAATAAAGACTTAACTACATGAAGACTGACTCCTCTTACTGACTATGTTTTGAACCATTCCTGTGACACTAGTTATAGGTTCCGATGCTTTACTTCAGGTTTATTGTATCCCTCTGACCTTCTTATTGACGATGAAACACAGAAATTGCACCGGATTTAAATACAAAAGGCACAATGCCGACTTAAGTACATGTAGACTGACTCTTCTTACTCACTATGTTTTGAACCATTCCCGTGACAAAGGTTATAGATTCCGATGCTACACTCCAGGTTTACTGTATCCCTTGGACCTTCTTATCGACGATGAAACACAGAAATTGCATCGGAATTAAATAGAAAAGGCACAATGCAGACTTAAGTACATGTAGACTGACTCTTCCTACTGACTATGTTTTGAACCATTCCTGTGACAGTAGTTGTAGATTCCGATGCTACACTCCAGGTTTACTGTATCCCTTGGACCTTCTTATCGACGATGAAACACAGAAATTGCATCAGAATTAAAAACAAAAGGCACAATGAAGACTTAACGACATAAAGACTGACTCTTGTTACAGACTATGTTTTGATCCATTCCTGTGACACTAGTTATAGATTCCGATGCTTCACTTCAGTTTTACTGTATCCCTCTGACCTTCTTATTCACGAGGAAACACCGAAATTGCACCGGAATTAAATACAAAAGGCACAATGCCGACTTAAGTACATGAAGAATGACTCTTCTTAAAGTCTATGTTTTGAACCTTTCCATTGACACAAGTTATTGATTCCGATGCTTCACTCCAGGTTTACTGCATCCCTTGGACCTTCTTATTGACGATGAAACACTGAAATTGCATAGGAATTAAATAGATTAGGCAAAATGGCAACTTAAGTAAAAGAAGATTGACTCTTCTTACTGACTATGCTTTGAACCATTCCTGTGACACTAGTTATGGATTCCGATGCTTCACTTCATGTTTACTGTATCACTTGGACCATCTTATTGACGATGAAACACAGAAATTGCAATTTAATTAAATACAAAAGGCACAAAGCCGACTTAAGTCCATGAAGACTGACTCTTCTTACTGACTATGGTTTGAAAAATTCCTGTGACACTAGTTATAGATTCCGATGCTTCACTTCAGGTTTACTGTATCCCTTGGACCTTCTTATTGACGATGAAACTCAGAAATTGCATCGGAATTAAATACAAAAGGCACAATGCCGACTTAAGTACATGAAGAACGACTCTTCTTACTGACTATGTTTTGAACCACTCCTGTGACACTAGTTATAGATTCCGATGCTTCAATTCAGGTTTACTGTATCCCTCTGACCTTCTTGTTGAGGATGAAACACAGAAATTACATCGGAATTAAATACAAAAGGAACAATGCCGACTTAAGTACAAGAAGACTGTATCTTCTTCCTGTCTATGTTTTGTACCAATCCTGTGACACTAGTTATTGATTACTATGCTTCACTCCAGGTTTACTGTATCCTTGGAACTTCTTATTGACGAAGAAACACAGAAATAGCATCGGAATTTAATACAATAGGCACAACGCCGACTTAAGGACAAGAAGACTGACTCTTCTTACTGACTATGTTTTGAACCATTCCTGTGACACTAGTTTTAGATTCCGATGCTTCACTTCAGGTTTACTGTATCATTTGGACCCTCTTATTGACGATGAAACACAGAAATTACATCGGAATTAAATACAAAAGGCACAATGCCGACTCAAGTACAAGAAGACTGACTCTTCTTCCTGTCTATGTTTTGAACCATTCCTGTGACACTAGTTATAGATTCCGATGCTTCACTTCAGGTTTACTGTATTCCTCTGACCTTCTTATTGACGATGAAACACAGAAATTGCATCGGAATTAAATACAAAAGGCACAATGCCGACTTAAGTACAAGAAGACTGACTCTTCTTACTGACTATGTTTTGAACCATTCCTGTGACACTAGTTTTAGATTCCGATGCTTCACTTCAGGTTTACTGTATCATTTGGACCTTCTTATTGACGATGAAACACAGAAATTACATCGGAATTAAATACAAAAGGCACAATGCCGACCCAAGTACAAGAAGACTGACTCTTCTTCCTGTCTATGTTTTGAACCATTCCTGTGACACTAGTTATAGATACCGATGCTTCACTTCAGGTTTACTGTATTCCTCTGACCTTCTTATTGACGATGAAACACAGAAATTGCATCGGAATTAAATACAAAAGGCACAATGCCGACTTAAGTACAAGAAGACTGTATCTTCTTCCTGTCTATGTTTTGAACCAATCCTGTGACACTAGTTATTGATTCCGATGCTTCACTCCAGGTTTACTGTATCCTTGGAACTTCTTATTGACGAAGAAACACAGAAATAGCATCGGAATTAAATACAATAGGCACAACGCCGACTTAAGGACAAGAAGACTGACTCTTCTTACTGACTATGTTTTGAACCACTCCTGTGACACTAGTTTTAGATTCCGATGCTTCACTTCATGTTTACTGTATCATTTGGACCCTCTTATTGACGACGAAACACAGAAATTACATCGGAATTAAATACAAAAGGCACAATGCCGACTCAAGTACAAGAAGACTGACTCTTCTTCCTGTCTATGTTTTGAACCATTCCTGTGACACTAGTTATGGATTCCGATGCTTCACTTCAGGTTTACTGTATTCCTCTGACCTTCTTATTGACGATGAAACACAGAAATTGCATCGGAATTAAATACAGAAGGCACAATGCCGACTTACGTACAAGAAGACTTACTCTTCTTACTGACTATGTTTTGAACCATCCTGTGACACTAGTTATAGATTCCGATGCTTCACTTCAGGTTTACTGTATCCCTTGGACCTTCTTATTGACGATGAAACACAGAAACTGCACCGGAATGAAATACAAAGGCACAATAACGACTTAAGTACATGAAGACCGACTCCTCTTACTGACTACGCTTTGAACCATTCCTGTGACACTAGTTATAGATTCCGATGCTTCACTTCAGGTTTACTGTATCCCTTGGACCTTCTTATTGACGATGATACACAGAAATTGCTTCGGAATTAAATACAAAAGGCACAATGCCGATTTAAGTACTGTCTGTGTTTTGAACCATTCCTGTGACAGTAGTTATAGATTCCGATGCTTCACTCCAGGTTTACTGTATCTCTTGGACCTTCTTATTGACGATGAAACACAGAAATTGCATCGGAATAAAATACAAAGGCACAATGCCGACTTAAGTACATGAAGACCGACTCTTCTTACTGACTATGTTTTGAACCATTCCTGTGACACTAGTTATAGATTCCGATGCTTCACTCCAGGTTTTCTGTATCCCTTGGACCTTCTTATTGACGATGAAACACAGAAATTGTACCGGAATGAAATACAAAGGCACAATAACGACTTAACTACATGAAGACTGACTCCTCTTACTGACTATGTTTTGAACCATTCCTGTGACACTAGTTATAGGTTCCGATGCTTCACTTCAGGTTTATTGTATCCCTCTGACCTTCTTATTGACGATGAAACACAGAAATTGCGCCGGATTTAAATACAAAAGGCACAATGCCGACTTAAGTACATGTAGACTGACTCTTCTTACTGACTATGTTTTGAACCATTCCCGTGACACTGGTTATAGATTCCGATGCTACACTCCAGGTTTACTGTATCCCTTGGACCTTCTTATCGACGATGAAACACAGAAATTGCATCGGAATTAAATACAAAAGGCACAATGCAGACTTAAGTACATGTAGACTGACTCTTCCTACTGCCTATGTTTTGAACCATTCCTGTGACACTAGTTATAGATTCCGATGCTTCACATCAGGTTTACTGTATCCCTCTGTCCTTCTTATTGACGATGAAACACAGAAATGGCATCGGAATTAAATAGAAAAGGCACAATGCCGGCTGAAGTACAAGAAGACTGACTCTTATTATTGTCTATGTTTTGAACCATTCCTGTGACACTAGTTATAGATTCCGATGCATGACTTCAGGTTTACTGTAGACCTAGGACCTTCTTATTGACGATGAAACACAGAAATTGCATCGGAATTTAATACAAAAGGCACAATACTGACTTAAGTACATGAAGACCGACTCTTCTTACTGACTATGTATTGTACCATTCCTGTGACACTAGTTATAGATTCCGATGCTTCACTTCAGGTTTACTGTATCCCTTGGACCTTCTTATTGACGATGAAACACAGAAATTGCATCGCAATTAAATACAAAAATCACAATGCCGACTTAAGTACAAGAAGACTGTATCTTCTTACTGTCTATGTTTTGAACCATTCCTGTGACACTAGTTATAGATTCCGATGCTTCACTTCAGTTTTACTGTATCCCTCTGACCTTCTTATTCACGAGGAAACACAGAAATTGCACCGGAATTAAATACAAAAGGCACAATGCCGACTTAAGTACATGAAGAATGACTTTTCTTAAAGTCTATGTTTTGAACCTTTCCATTGACACAAGTTATTGATTCCGATGCTTCACTCCAGGTTTACTGCATCCCTTGGACCTTCTTATTGACGATGAAACACTGAAATTGCAATTTAATTAAATACAAAAGGCACAAAGCCGACTTAAGTCCATGAAGACTGAATCTTCTTACTGACTATGCTTTGAACCATTCCTGTGACACTAGTTATAGATTCCGATGCTTCACTTCAGGTTTACTGTATCCCTTGGACCTTCTTATTGACGATGAAACTCAGAAATTGCTTCGGAATTAAATACAAAAGGCACAATGCCGACTTAAGTACATGAAGAACGACTCTTCTTAGTGACTATGTTTTGAACCACTCCTGTGACACTAGTTATAGATTCCGATGCTTCAATTCAGGTTTACTGTATCCCTCTGACCTTCTTATTGAGGATGAAACACAGAAATTGCATCGGAATTAAATACAAAAGGAACAATGCCGACTTAAGTACAAGAAGACTGTATCTTCTTCCTGCCTATGTTTTGAACCAATCCTGTGACACTAGTTATTGATTACGATGCTTCACTCCAGGTTTACTGTATCCTTGGAACTTCTTATAGACGAAGAAACACAGAAATAGCATCGGAATTTAATACAATAGGCACAACGCCGACTTAAGGACAAGAAGACTGACTCTTCTTACTGACTATGTTTTGAACCATTCCTGTGACACTAGTTTTAGATTCCGATGCTTCACTTCAGGTTTACTGTATTCCTCTGACCTTCTTATTGACGATGAAACACAGAAATTGCATCGGAATTAAATACAAAAGGCACAATGCCGACTTAAGTACAAGAAGACTGACTCTTCTTACTGACTATGTTTTGAACCATTCCTGTGACACTAGTTTTAGATTGCGATGCTTCACTTCAGGTTTACTGTATCATTTGGACCTTCTTATTGACGATGAAACACAGAAATTACATCGGAATTAAATACAAAAGGCACAATGCCGACTCAAGTACAAGAAGACTGACTCTTCTTCCTGTCTATGTTTTGAACCATTCCTGTGACACTAGTTATAGATACCGATGCTTCACTTCAGGTTTACTGTATTCCTCTGACCTTCTTATTGACGATGAAACACAGAAATTGCATCGGAATTAAATACAAAAGGCACAATGCCGACTTAAGTACAAGAAGACTGTATCTTCTTCCTGTCTATGTTTTGAACCAATCCTGTGACACTAGTTATTGATTCCGATGCTTCACTCCAGGTTTACTGTATCCTTGGAACTTCTTATTGACGAAGAAACACAGAAATAGCATCGGAATTAAATACAATAGGCACAACGCCGACTTAAGGACAAGAAGACTGACTCTTCTTACTGACTATGTTTTGAACCACTCCTGTGACACTAGTTTTAGATTCCGATGCTTCACTTCAGGTTTACTGTATCATTTGGACCCTCTTATTGACGACGAAACACAGAAATTACATCGGAATTAAATACAAAAGGCACAATGCCGACTCAAGTACAAGAAGACTGACTCTTCTTCCTGTCTATGTTTTGAACCATTCCTGTGACACTAGTTATGGATTCCGTTGCTTCACTTCAGGTTTACTGTATTCCTCTGACTTTCTTATTGACGATGAAACACAGAAATTGCATCGGAATTAAATACAAAAGGCACAATGCCGACTTACGTACAAGAAGACTTACTCTTCTTACTGACTATGTTTTGAACCATCCTGTGACACTAGTTATAGATTACGATGCTTCACTTCAGGTTTACTGTATCCCTTGGACCTTCTTATTGACGATGAAACACAGAAACTGCACCGGAATGAAATACAAAGGCACAATAACGACTTAAGTCCATGAAGACCGACTCTTCTTACTGACTACGTTTTGAACCATTCCTGTGACACTAGTTATAGATTCCGATGCTTCACTTCAGGTTTACTGTATCCCTTGGACCTTCTTATTGACGATGATACACAGAAATTGCTTCGGAATTAAATACAAAAGGCACAATGCCGATTTAAGTACTGTCTGTGTTTTGAACCATTCCTGTGACACTAGTTATAGATTCCGATGCTTCACTCCAGGTTTACTGTATCTCTTGGACCTTCGTATTGACGATGAAACACAGAAATTGCATCGGAATAAATAAAAAGGCACAATGCCGACTTAAGTACATGAAGACCGACTCTTCTTACTGACTATGTTTTGAACCATTCCAGTGACACTAGTTATAGATTCCGATGCTTCACTCCAGGTTTTCTGTATCCCTTGGACCTTCTTATTGACGATGAAACACAGAAATTGCACCGGAATGAAATACAAAGGCACAATAACGACTTAACTACATGAAGACTGACTCCTCTTACTGACTATGTTTTGAACCATTCCTGTGACACTAGTTATAGGTTCCGATGCTTCACTTCAGGTTTATTGTATCCCTCTGACCTTCTTATTGACGATGAAACACAGAAATTGCACCTGATTTAAATACAAAAGGCACAATGCCGACTTAAGTACATGTAGACTGACTCTTCTTACTGACAATGTTTGAACCATTCCCGTGACACTGGTTATAGATTCCGATGCTACACTCCAGGTTTACTGTATCCCTTGGACCTTCTTATCGACGATGAAACACAGAAATTGCATCGGAATTAAATACAAAAGGCACAATGCAGACTTAAGTACATGTAGACTGACTCTTCCTACTGACTATGTTTTGAACCACTCCTGTGACACTAGTTATAGATTCCGATGCTTCACATCAGGTTTACTGTATCCCTCTGTCCTTCTTATTGACGATGAAACACAGAAATGGCATCGGAATTAAATAGAAAAGGCACAATGCCGGCTGAAGTACAAGAAGACTGACTCTTATTATTGTCTATGTTTTGAACCATTCCTGTGACACTAGTTATAGATTCCGATGCATGACTTCAGGTTTACTGTAGACCTAGGACCTTCTTATTGACGATGAAACACAGAAATTGCTTCGGAATTTAATACAAAAGGCACAATACTGACTTAAGTACATGAAGACCGACTCTTCTTATTGACTATGTTTTGTACCATTCCTGTGACACTAGTTATAGATTCCGATGCTTCACTTCAGGTTTACTGTATCCCTTGGACCTTCTTATTGACGATGAAACACAGATATTGCATCGCAATTAAATACAAAAACCACAATGCCGACTTAAGTACAAGAAGACTGTATCTTCTTACTGTCAATGTTTTGAACCATTCCTGTGACACTAGTTATAGATTCCGATGTTTCACTTCAGTTTTACTGTATCCCTCTGACCTTCTTATTGACGATGAAACACAGAAATTGCACCGGAATTGTAAACAAAAGGCACAATGCCGACTTAAGTACATGAAGAATGACTCTTCTTAAAGTCTATGTTTTGAACCATTCCATTGACACAAGTTATTGATTCCGATGCTTCACTCCAGGTTTTCTGCATCCCTTGGCCCTTCTTATTGACGATGAAACACTGAAATTGCATCGGAATTAAATAGATTAGGCAAAATGGCAACTTAAGTAAAAGAAGATTGACTCTTCTTACTGACTATGTTTTGAACCAATCCTGTGACACTAGTTATTGATTCCGATGCTTCACTCCAGGTTTACTGTATCCTTGGAACTTCTTATTGACGAAGAAACACAGAAATAGCATCGGAATTAAATACAATAGGCACAACGCCGACATAAGGACAAGAAGACTGACTCTTCTTACTGACTATGTTTAGAACCATTCCTGTGACACTAGTTTTAGATTCCGATGCTTCACTTCAGGTTTACTGTATCATTTGGACCCTCTTATTGACGATGAAACACAGAAATTACATCGGAATTAAATACAAAAGGCACAATGCCGACTCAAGTACAAGAAGACTGACTCTTCTTCCTGTCTATGTTTTGAACCATTCCTGTGACACTAGTTATAGATTCCGATGCTTCACTTCAGGTTTACTGTATTCCTCTGACCTTCTTATTGACGATGAAACACAGAAATTGCATCGGAATTATATACAAATGCACAATGCCGACTGAAGTACATGAAGACCGACTCTTCTTACTGACTATGTTTTGAACCATTCCCGTGACACTAGTTATAGATTCCGATGCTTCACTTCAGGTTTACTGTATCCCTTGGACCTTCTTATTGACGATGATACACAGAAATTGCTTCGGAATTAAATACAAAAGGCACAATGCCGATTTAAGTACTGTCTGTGTTTTGAACCTTTCCAGTGACACTAGTTATAGAATCCGATGCTTCACTCCAGGTTTACTGTAGCCCTAGGACCTTCTTATTGACGATGAAACTCTGAAATTGCATCGGAATTAAATACAAAAGGCACAATGCCGACTTAAGTACATGAAGAACGACTCTTCTTACTGACTATGTTTTGAACCACTCCTGTGACACTAGTTATAGATTCCGATGCTTCAATTCAGGTTTACTGTATCCCTCTGACCTTCGTATTGAGGATGAAACACAGAAATTGCATCGGAATTAAATACAAAAGGAACAATGCCGACTTAAGTACAAGAAGACTGTATCTTCTTCCTGTCTATGTTTTGAACCAATCCTGTGACACTAGTTATTGATTACGATGCTTCACTCCAGGTTTACTGTATCCTTGGAACTTCTTATTGACGAAGAAACACAGAAATAGCATCGGAATTTAATACAATAGGCACAACGCCGACTTAAGGACAAGAAGACTGACTCTTCTTACTGACTATGTTTGAACCATTCCTGTGACACTAGTTTTAGATTCCGATGCTTCACTTCAGGTTTACTGTATTCCTCTGACCTTCTTATTGACGATGAAACACAGAAATTGCATCGGAATTAAATACAAAAGGCACAATGCCGACTTAAGTACAAGAAGACTGACTCTTCTTACTGACTATGTTTTGAACCATTCCTGTGACACTAGTTTTAGATTCCGATGCTTCACTTCAGGTTTACTGTATCATTTGGACCTTCTTATTGACGATGAAACACAGAAATTACATCGGAATTAAATACAAAAGGCACAATGCCGACTCAAGTACAAGAAGACTGACTCTTCTTCCTGTCTATGTTTTGAACCATTCCTGTGACACTAGTTATAGATACCGATGCTTCACTTCAGGTTTACTGTATTCCTCTGACCTTCTTATTGACGATGAAACACAGAAATTGCATCGGAATTAAATACAAAAGGCACAATGCCGACTTAAGTACAAGAAGACTGTATCTTCTTCCTGTCTATGTTTTGAACCAATCCTGTGACACTAGTTATTGATTCCGATGCTTCACTCCAGGTTTACTGTATCCTTGGAACTTCTTATTGACGAAGAAACACAGAAATAGCATCGGAATTAAATACAATAGGCACAACGCCGACTTAAGGACAAGAAGACTGACTCTTCTTACTGACTATGTTTTGAACCACTCCTGTGACACTAGTTTTAGATTCCGATGCTTCACTTCAGGTTTACTGTATCATTTGGACCCTCTTATTGACGACGAAACACAGAAATTACATCGGAATTAAATACAAAAGGCACAATGCCGACTCAAGTACAAGAGGACTGACTCTTCTTCCTGTCTATGTTTTGAACCATTCCTGTGACACTAGTTATGGATTCCGATGCTTCACTTCAGGTTTACTGTATTCCTCTGACCTTCTTATTGACGATGAAACACAGAAATTGCATCGGAATTAAATACAAAAGGCACAATGCCGACTTACGTACAAGAAGACTTACTCTTCTTACTGACTATGTTTTGAACCATCCTGTGACACTAGTTATAGATTCCGATGCTTCACTTCAGGTTTACTGTATCCCTTGGCCCTTCTTATTGACGATGAAACACAGAAACTGCACCGGAATGAAATACAAAGGCACAATAACGACTTAAGTACATGAAGACCGACTCTTCTTACTGACTACGTTTTGAACCATTCCTGTGACACTAGTTATAGATTCCGATGCTTCACTTCAGGTTTACTGTATCCCTTGGACCTTCTTATTGACGATGATACACAGAAATTGCTTCGGTATTAAATACAAAAGGCACAATGCCGATTTAAGTACTGTCTGTGTTTTGAACCATTCCTGTGACACTAGTTATAGATTCCGATGCTTCACTCCAGGTTTACTGTATCTCTTGGACCTTCTTATTGACGATGAAACACAGAAATTGCATCGGAATAAAATACAAAGGCACAATGCCGACTTAAGTACATGAAGACCGACTCTTCTTACTGACTATGTTTTGAACCATTCCTATGACACTAGTTATAGATTCCGATGCTTCACTCTAGGTTTTCAGTATCCCTTGGACCTTCTTATTGACGATGAAACACAGAAATTGCACCGGAATGAAATACAAAGGCACAATAACGACTTAACTACATGAAGACTGACTCCTCTTACTGACTATGTTTTGAACCATTCCTGTGACACTAGTTATAGGTTCCGATGCTTCACTTCAGGTTTATTGTATCCCTCTGACCTTCTTATTGACGATGAAACACAGAAATTGCACCGGATTTAAATACAAAAGGCACAATGCCGACTTAACTACATGTAGACTGACTCTTCTTACTGACTATGTTTTGAACCATTCCCGTGACACTGGTTATAGATTCCGATGCTACACTCCAGGTTTACTGTATCCCTTGGACTTTCTTATCGACGATGAAACACAGAAATTGCATCGGAATTAAATACAAAAGGCACAATGCTGACTTAAGTACATGTAGACTGACTCTTCCTACTGACTATGTTTTGAACCATTCCTGTGACACTAGTTATAGATTCCGATGCTTCACATCAGGTTTACTGTATCCCTCTGTCCTTCTTATTGACGATGAAATACAGAAATGGCATCGGAATTAAATAGAAAAGGCACAATGCCGGCTGAAGTACAAGAAGACTGACTCTTATTATTGTCTATGTTTGAACCATTCCTGTGACACTAGTTATAGATTCCGATGCATGACTTCAGGTTTACTGTAGACCTAGGACCTTCTTATTGACGATGAAACACAGAAATTGCATCGGAATTTAATACAAAAGGCACAATACTGACTTAAGTACATGAAGACCGACTCTTCTTACTGACTATGTTTTGTACCATTCCTGTGACACTAGTTATAGATTCCGATGCTTCACTTCAGGTTTACTGTATCCCTTGGACCTTCTTATTGACGATGAAACACAGAAATTGCATCGCAATTGAATACAAAAATCACAATGCCGACTTAAGTGCAAGAAGACTGTATCTTCTTACTGTCTATGTTTTGAACCATTCCTGTGACACTAGTTATAGATTCCGATGCTTCACTTCAGTTTTACTGTATCCCTCTGACCTTCTTATTGACGATGAAACACAGAAATTGCACCGGAATTAAAAACAAAAGGCACAATGCCGACTTAAGTACATGAAGAATGACTCTTCTTAAAGTCTATGTTTTGAACCATTCCATTGACACAAGTTATTGATTCCGATGCTTCACTCCAGGTTTACTGCATCCCTTGGACCTTCTTATTGACGATGAAACACTGAAATTGCATCGGAATTAAATAGATTAGGCAAAATGGCAACTTAAGTAAAAGAAGATTGACTCTTCTTACTGACTATGTTTTGAACCAATCCTGTGACACTAGTTATTGATTCCGATGCTTCACTCCAGGTTTACTGTATTCTTGGAACTTCTTACTGACGAAGAAACACAGAAATAGCATCGGAATTAAATACAATAGGCACAACGCCGACATAAGTACAAGAAGACTGACTCTTCTTACTGACTATGTTTAGAACCATTCCTGTGACACTAGTTATAGATTCCGATGCTTCACTTCAGGTTAACTGTATCATTTGGACCCTCTTATTGACGATGAAACACAGAAATTACATCGGAATTAAATACAAAGGGCACAATGCCGACTCAAGTACAAGAAGACTGACTCTTCTTCCTGTCTATGTTTTGAACCATTCCTGTGACACTAGTTATAGATTCCGATGCTTCACTTCAGGTTTACTGTATTCCTCTGACCTTCTTATTGACGATGAAACACAGAAATTGCATCGGAATTATATACAAAGGCACAATGCCGACTTAAGTACATGAAGACCGACTCTTCTTACTGACTATGTTTTGAACCATTCCCGTGACACTAGTTATAGATTCCGATGCTTCACTTCAGGTTTACTGTATCCCTTGGACCTTCTTATTGTCGATGATACACAGAAATTGCTTCGGAATTAAATACAAAAGGCACAATGCCGATTTAAGTACTGTCTGTGTTTTGAACCTTTCCAGTGACACTAGTTATAGAATCCGATGCTTCACTCCAGGTTTACTGTAGCCCTAGGACCTTCTTATTGACGATGAAACACAGGAATTGCATCGGAATTTAATACAAAAGGCACAATGCTGACTCAAGTACATGAAGACTGACTCTCCCTCCTGTCTATGTTTTGAACCATTTCTGTGACACTAGTTATAGATTCCGATGCTTCACTTCTGGTTTACTGTATTCCTCTGACCTTCTTATTGACGATGAAACACAGAAATTGCGTCGGAATTAAATACAAAAGGCACAATGCCGACTTAAGTACAAGAAGACTGACTCTTCTTACTGTCTATGTTTTGAACCATCCTGTGACACTAGTTATAGATTCCGATGCTTCACTTCAGGTTTACTGTATCCCTTGGACCCTCTTATTGACGATGAAACACAGAAATTGCATCGGAACTAAACACAAGGGGCACAATGCCGGCTTAAATACAAGAAGACTGTATCTTCTAACTGTCTATGTTTTGAACCATTCCTGTGACACTAGTTATAGATTCCGATGCTTCACTCCAGGTTTACTGTATCCCTTGGACCTTCTTATTGACGATGAAACACAGAAATTGCATCGGAATTAAATACAAAGGCACAATGCCGACTTAAGTACATGAAGACTGACTCTTCTTACTGATTATGATTTGAACCATTCCTGTGACACTAGTTATAGATTCCGATGCTTCACTTCAGGTTTACTGTATCCCTTGGACCTTCTTATTGACCATGAAACACAGAAATTGCATCGGAATTAAATACAAAGGCAAAATGCCGACTTAAGTACATGAAGACCGACTCTTCTTACTGACTATGTTTTGAACCATTCCTGTGGCACTAGTTATAGATTCCGATGCTTCACTTCAGGTTTACTGTATCCATTGGACCTTCTTATTGACGGTGAAACACAGAAATTGCTTCGGAATTAAATACAAAAGGCACAATGCCGATTTAAGTTCTGTCTATGTTTTGAACCATTCCTGTGACACTAGTTACAGATTCCGATGCTTCACTTCAGGTTCACTGTATTCCTCTGACCTTCTTATTGACGATGAAACACAGAAATTGCATCGGAATTAAACACAAGGGGCACAATGCCGGCTTAAGTACAAGAAGACTGTATCTTCTAACTGTCTATGTTTTGAACCATTCCTGTGACACTAGTTATAGATTCCGATGCTTCACTCCAGGTTTACTGGAACCCTTTGGACCTTCTTATTGACGATGAAACACAGAATTTGCACCGGAATGAAATACAAAGGGCACAATAACGACTTAAGTACAAGATGACTGACTCTTTTTACTGACTATTATTTGAACCATTCCTGTGACACTAGTTATAGATTCCGATGCTTCACTTCAGGTTTACTGTATCCCTTGGACCTTCTTATTGACGATGAAACACAGAAATTGCATCGGAATTATATACAAAGGCACAATGCCGACTTAAGTACATGAAGACCGACTCTTCTTACTGACTATGTTTTGAACCATTCCCGTAACACTAGTTATAGATTCCGATGCTTCACTTCAGGTTTACTGTATCCATTGGACCTTCTTATTGACGATGAAACACAGAAATTGCTTCGGAATTAAATACAAAAGGCACAATGCCGATTTAAGTACTGTCTATGTTTTGAACTATTCCTGTGACACTAGTTATAAATCCCGATGCTTCACTCCAGGTTTACTGTATCTCTTGGACCTTCTTATTGACGATGAATCACAGAAATTGCATCGGATATAAATACAAAAGGCACAATGGCGACTTAAGGACAAGAAGACGGACTCTTCTTTCTGACTATGTTTTGAACCATTTCTGTGACACTAGCTACAGATTCCGATGCTTCACTACAGGTTTATTGTATCCCTCTGACCTTCTTATTGACGATCAAACACAGAAATTGCACCTGAATTAAATACAAAAGGCACAATGCCGACTTGAGTACATGTGGACTGACTCTTCTTACTGACTATGTTTTGAAACATTCCTGTGACACTAGTTATAGATTTCGATGCTACACTCCAGGTTTACTGTGTCCCTTGGACCTTCTTATTGACGATGAAACACAGAAATTGCATCGGAATTGAATACAAAAGGCTCAATGCCAACTTAAGTACATGTAGACTGACTCTTCTTACTGACTATGTTTTGAACCATTCCTGTGACACTAGTTATTCATTCCGATGCTACACTCCAGGTTTACTGTATCCCTTGGACCTTCTTATTGACGATGAAACACAGAAAGTGCATCAGAATTAAATACAAAAGGCACAATGAAGACTTAACGACAAGACTGACTCTTGTTACTGACTATGTTTTGATCCATTCCTGTGACACTAGTTCTAGATTCCGATGCTTCACATCAGGTTTTCTGTATCCCTCTGACCTTCTTATTGACGATGAAACACAGAAATGGCACCGGAATTAAATAGAAAAGGCACAATGCCGGCTGAAATACAAGAAGACTGACTCTTATTATTGTCTATATTTTGAACCATTCCTGTGACACTAGTTATAGATTCCGATGCATGACTTCAGGTTTACTGTATCCCTTGGACCTTCTTATTGACGATGAAACACAGAAATTGCATCGGAATTTAATACAAAAGGCACAATGCCGGCTTAAGGACAAGAAGACTGACTCTTCTTTCTGACTATGTTTTGAACCATTCCTGTGACACTAGTTATAGATTCCGATGCTTCACTTCAGGTTTACTGTATCCCTTGGACCTTCTTATTGACGATGAAATACAGAAATTGCATCGGAATTAAACACAAGGGGCACAATGCCGGCTTAAGTACAAGAAGACTGTATCTTCTAACTGTCTATGGTTTGAACCATTCCTGTGACACTAGTTATGGATTCCGATGCTTCACTCCAGGTTTACTGTATCCCTTGGACCTTCTTATTGACGATGAAACACAGAAATTGCATCGGAATTATATACAAAGGCACAATGCCGACTTAAGTACATGAAGACAGACTCTTCTTACTGACTATGCTTTGAACCATTCCCGTGACACTAGTTATAGATTCCGATGCTTCACTTCAGGCTTACTGTATCCATTGGACCTTCTTATTGACGATGAAACACAGAAATTGCTTCGGAATTAAATACAAAAGGCACAATGCCGATTTAAGTACTGTCTATGTTTGAACCATTCCTGTGACACTAGTTATAGATGCCGATGCTTCACTCCAGGTTTACTGTATCTCTTGGACCTTCTTATTGACGATGAAACACAGAAATTGCATCGGATACAAATACAAAAGGCACAATGCCGACATAAGGACAAGAAGACGGACTCTTCTTTCTGACTATGTTTTGAACCATTTCTGTGACACTAGTTATAGATTCCGATGCTTCACTTCAGGTTTATTGTATCCCTCTGACCTTCTTATTGACGATGAAACACAGAAATTGCATCGGAATTAAATACAAAGGCACATGCCGACATAAGTACATGAAGACCGACTTTTCTTACTGACTATGTTTTGAACCATTCCTGTGACACTAGTTATAGATTCCGATGCTTCACTTTAGGTTTACTGTATCCATTGGACCTTCTTATTGACGATGAAACACAGAAATTGCTTCTGAATTTAATACAAAAGGCACAATGCCAACTTAAGTACATGTAGACTGACTCTTCTTACTGACTATGTTTTGAACCATTCCTGTGACACTAGTTATACATTCCGATGCTACACTCCAGGTTTACTGTATCCCTTGGACCTTCTTATTGACGATGAAACACAGAAATTGCATCAGAATTAAATACAAAAGGCACAATGAAGACTTAACGTCAAGAAGACTGACTCTTGATACCGACTATGTTTTGAACCATCCCTGTGACACTAGTTATAGATTCCGATGCTTCACATCAGGTTTACTGTATTCCTATGACCTTCTTATTGACGATAAAACACAGAAATGGCCTCGGAATTAAATAGAAAAGGCACAATGCCGGCTGAAGTACAAGAAGACTGTATCTTCTAACTGTCTATGTTTTGAACCAATCCTGTGACACTAGTTGTTGATTCCGATGCTTCACTCCAGGTTTACTGTATCCTTGGAACTTCTTATTGACGAAGAAACACAGAAATAGCATCGGAATTAAATACAATAGGCACAACGCCGACATAAGGACAAGAAGACTGACTCTTCTTACTGACTATGTTTAGAACCATTGCTGTGACACTAGTTTTAGATTCCGATGCTTCACTTCAGGTTTACTGTATCATTTGGACCCTCTTATTGACGATGAAACACAGAAATTACATCGGAATTAAATAAAAAAGGCACAATGCCGACTCAAGTACAAGAAGACTGACTCTTCTTCCTGTCTATGTTTTGAACCATTCCTGTGACACTAGTTATAGATTCCGATGCTTCACTTTAGGTTTACTGTATCCATTGGACCTTCTTATTGACGATGAAACACAGAAATTGCTTCTGAATTTAATACAAAAGGCACAATGCCAACTTAAGTACATGTAGACCGACTCTTCTTACTGACTATGTTTTGAACCATTCCTGTGACACTAGTTATACATTCCGATGCTACACTCCAGGTTTACTGTATCCCTTGGACCTTCTTATTGACGATGAAACACAGAAATTGCATCAGAACTAAATACAAAAGGCACAATGAAGACTTAACGTCAAGAAGACTGACTCTTGATACCGACTATGTTTTGAACCATCCCTGTGACACTAGTTATAGATTCCGATGCTTCACATCAGGTTTACTGTATTCCTCTGACCTTCTTATTGACGATAAAACACAGAAATGGCCTCGGAATTAAATAGAAAAGGCACAATGCCGGCTGAAGTACAAGAAGACTGACTCTTATTATTGTCTATGCTTTGAACCATTCCTGTGACACTAGTTATAGATTCCGATGCTTCACTTCAGGTTTACTGTATCCCTTGGACTTTCTTATTGACGATGAAACACAGAAATTGCATCGGAATTAAACACAAGGGGCACAATGCCGGCTTAAGTACAAGAAGACTGTATCTTCTAACTGTCTATGTTTTGAACCAATCCTGTGACACTAGTTGTTGATTCCGTTGCTTCACTCCAGGTTTACTGTATCCTTCGAACTTCTTATTGACGAAGAAACACAGAAATAGCATCGGAATTAAATACAATAGGCACAACGCCGACATAAGGACAAGAAGACTGACTCTTCTTACTGACTATGTTTAGAACCATTCCTGTGCCACTAGTTTTAGATTCCGATGCTTCACTTCAGGTTTACTGTATCATTTGGACCCTCTTATTGACGATGAAACACAGAAATTACATCGGAATTAAATAAAAAAGGCACAATGCCGACTCAAGTACAAGAAGACTGACTCTTCTTCCTGTCTATGTTTTGAACCATTCCTGTGACACTAGTTATAGATTCCGATGCTTCACTTTAGGTTTACTGTATCCATTGGACCTTCTTATTGACGATGAAACACAGAAATTGCTTCTGAATTTAATACAAAAGGCACAATGCCAACTTAAGTACAAGAAGACTGACTCTTCTTCCTGTCTATGTTTTGAACCATTCCTGTGACACTAGTTATAGATTCCGATGCTTCACTTCAGGATTACTGTATTCCTCTGTCCTTCTTATTGACGATGAAACACAGAAATTGCATCGGAATTATATACAAAGGCACAATGCCGACTTAAGTACATGAAGACCGACTCTTCTTACTGACTATGATTTGAACCATTCCCGTGACACTAGTTATAGATTCCGATGCTTCACTTCAGGTATACTGTATCCCTTGGACCTTCTTATTGACGATGATACACAGAAATTGCTTCGGAATTAAATACAAAAGGCACAATGCCGATTTAAGTACTGTCTGTGTTTTGAACCTTTCCTGTGACACTAGTTATAGAATCCGATGCTTCACTCCAGGTTTACTGTAGCCCTAGGACCATCTTATTGACGATGACACACAGGAATTGCATCGGAATTTAATACAAAAGGCACAATGCCGACTCAAGTACATGAAGACTGACTCTTCCTCCTGTCTATGTTTTGAACCATTTCTGTGACACTAGTTATAGATTCCGATGCTTCACTTCAGGTTTACTGTTTTCCTCTGACCTTCTTATTGACGATGAAACACAGAAATTGCGTCGGAATTAAATACAAAAGGCACAATGCCGACTTAAGTACAAGAAGACTGACTCTTCTTACTGTCTATGTTTTGAACCATCCTGTGACACTAGTTATAGATTCCGATGCTTCACTTCAGTTTTTCTGTATCCATTGGACTTTCTTATTGACGGTGAAACACAGAAATTGCTTCGGAATTAAATACAAAAGGCACAATGCCGATTTAAGTTCTGTCTATGTTTTGAACCATTCCTGTGACACTAGTTATAGATTCCGATGCTTCACTTCTGGTTTACTGTATTCCTCTGACCTTCTTATTGACGATGAAACACAGAAATTGCATCGGAATTAAATACAAAAGGCACAATGCCGACTTAAGTACAAGAAGACCTACTCTTCTTACTGTCTATGTTTTGAACCATCCTGTGACACTAGTTATAGATTCCGATGCTTCACTTCAGGTTTACTGTATCCCTTGGACCTTCTTATTGACGATGAAACACAGAAATTGCATCGGAATTAAACACAAGGGGCACAATGCCGGCTTAAGTACAAGAAGACTGTATCTTCTAACTGTCTATGTTTTGAACCATTCCTGTGACACTAGTTATAGATTCCGATGCTTCACTCCAGGTTTACTGTATCCCTTGGACCTTCTTATTGACGATGAAACACAGAATTTGCACCGGAATGAAATACAAAGGGCACAATAACGACTTAAGTACAAGATGACTGACTCTTCTAACTGACTATTATTTGAACCATTCCTGTGACACTAGTTATAGATTCCGATGCTTCACTTCAGGTTTACTGTATCCCTTGGACCTTCTTATTGACGATGAAACACAGAAATTGCATCGGAATTATATACAAAGGCACAATGCCGACTTAAGTACATGAAGACCGACTCTTCTTACTGACTATGTTTTGAACCATTCCCGTAACACTAGTTATAGATTCCGATGCTTCACTTCAGGTTTACTGCATCCATTGGACCTTCTTATTGACGATGAATCACAGAAACTGAATCGGATATAAATACAAATGGCACAATGGCGACTTAAGGACAAGAAGACGGACTCTTCTTTCTGACTATGTTTTGAACCATTTCAGTGACACTAGTTATAGATTCCGATGCTTCACTACAGGTTTATTGTATCCCTCTCACCTTCTTATTGACGATCAAACACAGAAATTGCACCTGAATTAAATACAAAAGGCACAATGCCGACTTGAGTACATGTGGACTGACTCTTCTTACTGACTGTGTTTTGAACCATTCCTGTGACACTAGTTATAGATTTCGATGCTACACTCCAGGTTGACTGTATCCCTTGGACCTTCTTATTGACGATGAAACACAGAAATTGCATCGGAATTGAATACAAAAGGCACAATGCCAACTTAAGTACATGTAGACTGACTCTTCTTACTGACTATGTTTTGAACCATTCCTGTGACACTAGTTATCCATTCCGATGCTACACTCCAGGTTTACTGTATCCCTTGGACCTTCTTATTGACGATGAAACACAGAAATTGCATCAGAATTAAATACAAAAGGCACAATGAAGACTTAACGACAAGAAGACTGACTCTTGTTACTGACTATGTTTTGATCCATTCCTGTGACACTAGTTATAGATTCCGATGCTTCACATCAGGTTTTCTGTATCCCTCTGACCTTCTTATTGACGATGAAACACAGAAATGGCATCGGAATTAAATAGAAAAGGCACAATGCCGGCTGAAATACAAGAAGACTGACTCTTATTATTGGCTATATTTTGAACCATTCCTGTGACACTAGTTATAGATTCCGATGCATGACTTCAGGTTTACTGTAGCCCTAGGACCTTCTTATTGACGATGAAACACAGAAATTGCATCGGAATTTAATACAAAAGGCACAATGCCGGCTTAAGGACTAGAAGACTGACTCTTCTTTCTGACTGTGTTTTGAACCATTCCTGTGACACTAGTAATAGATTCCGATGCTTCACTTCAGGTTTACTGTATCCCTTGGACCTTCTTATTGACGATGAAACACAGAAATTGCATCGGAATTAAACACAAGGGGCACAATGCCGGCTTAAGTACAAGAAGACTGTATCTTCTAACTGTCTATGTTTTGAACCATTCCAGTGACACTAGTTGTGGATTCCGATGCTTCACTCCAAGTTTACTGTATCCCTTGGACCTTCTTATTGACGATGAAACACAGAATTTGCACCGGTATGAAATACAAAAGGCACAATAACGACTTAAGTACAAGAAGAGTGACTCTTCTTACTGACTATTATTTGAACCATTCCTGTGACACTAGTTATAGATTCCGATGCTTCACTTCAGGTTTACTGTATCCCTTGGACCTTCTTATTGACGATGAAACACAGAAATTACATCGGAATTATATACAAAGGCACAATGCCGACTTAAGTACATGAAGACCGACTCTTCTTACTGACTATGCTTTGAACCATTCCCGTGACACTAGGTATAGATTCCGATGCTTCACTTCAGGTTTACTGTATCCATTGGACCTTCTTATTGACGATGAAACACAGAAATTGCTTCGGAATTAAATACAAAAGGCACAATGCCGATTTAAGTACTGTCTATGATTTGAACCATTCCTGTGACACTAGTTATAGATGCCGATGCTTCACTCCAGGTTTACTGTATCTCTTGGACCTTCTTATTGACGATGAAACACAGAAATTGCATCGGATATAAATACAAAAGGCACAATGCCGACATAAGGACAAGAAGACGGACTCTTCTTCCTGACTATGTTTTGAACCATTTCTGTGACACTAGTTATAGATTCCGATGCTTCACTTCAGGTTTATTGTATCCCTCTGACCTTCTTATTGACGATAAAACACAGAAATGGCATCGGAATTAAATAGAAAAGGCACAATGCCGGCTGAAGTACAAGAAGACCGACTCTTATTATTGTCTATATTTTGAACCATTCCTGTGACACTAGTTATAGATTCCGATGCTTGACTTCAGGTTTACTGTAGCCCTAGGACCTTCTTATTGACGATGAAGTACAGAAATTGCATCGGAAGTTAATACAAAAGGCACAATGCCGACTCAAGTACAAGAAGACTGACTCTTCTTCCTGTCTATGTTTTGAACCATTTCTGTGACACTAGTTATAGATTCCGATGCTTCACTTCAGGTTTACTGTATTCCTCTGACCTTCTTATTGACGATGAAACACAGCAATTGCATCGGAATTAAATACAAAAGGCACAATGCCGACTTAAGTACAAGAAGACTGACTCTTCTTACTGTCTATGTTTTGAACCATCCTGTGCACTAGTTATAGATTCCGATGCTTCACTTCAGGTTTACTGTATCCCTTGGACCTTCTTATTGACGATGAAACACAGAAATTGCATCGGAATTAAACACAAGGGGCACAATGCCGGCTTAAGTACAAGAAGACTGTATCTTCTAACTGTCTATGCTTTGAACCATTCCTGTGACACTAGTTATAGATTCCGATGCTTCACTCCATGTTTACTGTATCCCTTGGACCTTCTTATTGACGATGAAACACAGAATTTGCACCGGAATGAAATACAAAAGGCACAATAACGACTTAAGTACAAGATGACTGACTCTTCTTACTGACTATGATTTGAACCATTCCTGTGACACTAGCTATAGATTCCGATGCTTCACTTCAGGTTTACTGTATCCCTTGGACCTTCTTATTGACGATGAAACACAGAAATTGCATCGGAATTAAATACAAAGGCACAATGCCGACTTAAGTACATGAAGACCGACTCTTCTTACTGACTATGTTTTGAACCATTCCTGTGACACTAGTAATAGATTCCGATGCTTCACTTCAGGTTTACTGTATCCATTGGACCTTCTTATTGACGATGAAACACAGAAATTGCTTCGGAATTAAATACAAAAATCACAATGCCGATTTAAGTACTGTCTATGTTTTTAACCATTCCTGTGACACTAAATATAGATGCCGATGCTTCACTCTAGGTTTACTGTATCTCTTGGACCTTCTTATTGACGATGAAACACAGAAATTGCATCGGAATTAAATACAAAAGGCACAATGCCGACTTAAGGACAAGAAGACTGACTCTTCTTACTTACTATGTTTAGAACCATTCCTGTGACACTAGTTATAGATTCCGATGCTTCACTTCAGTTTTATTGTATCCCTCCGACCTTCTTATTGACGATGAAACACAGAAATTGCACCTGAATTAAATACAAAAGGCACAATGCCGACTTGAGTACATGTAGACTGATTCTTCTTACTGACTATGTTTTGAACCATTCCTGTGACACTAGTTATAGATTTCGATGCTACACTCCAGGTTTACTGTATCCCTTGGACCTTCTTCTTGACGATGAAACACATACATTGCATCGGAATTGAATACAAAAGGCACAGTGCCAACTTAAGTACATGTAGACTTACTCTTCTTACTGACTATGTTTTGAACCATTCCTGTGACACTAGTTATAGATTCCGATGCTACACTCCAGGTTTACTGTATGCCTTGGACCTTCTTATTGACGATGAAACACAGAAATTGCATCAGAATCAAATACAAAAGGCACAATGAAGACTTAACGACAAGAAGTCTGACTCTTGTTACTGACTATGTTTTGAACCATTCCTGTGACACTAGTTATAGATTCCGATGCTTCACATCAGGTTTACTGTATCCCTCTGACCTTCTTATTGACGATAAAACACAGAAAAGGCATCGGAATTAAATAGAAAAGGCACAATGCCGGCTGAGGTATAAGAAGACTGACTCTTATTACTGTCTATGTTTTCAACCATTCCTGTGACACTAGTTATAGATTCCGATGCTTGACTTCAGGTTTACTGTAGCCCTAGGACCTTCTTATTGACGATGAAACACAGAAATTGCATCGGAATTTAATACAAAAGGCACAATGCCGACTCAAGTAGAAGAAGACTGACTCTTCTTCCTGTCTATGTTATGAACCATTTCTGTGACACTAGTTATAGATTCCGATGCTTCACTTCAGGTTTATTGTATCCCTCTGACCTTCTTATTGACGATGAAACACAGAAATTGCATCGGAATTAAATACAAAGGCACAATGCCGACTTAAGTACATGAAGACCGACTCTTCTTACTGACTATGTTTTGAACCATTCCTGTGACACTAGTTATAGATTTCGATGCTTCACTTTAGGTTTACTGTATCCATAGGACCTTCTTATTGACGATGAAACACAGAAATTGCTTCGGAATTTAATACAAAAGGCACAATGCCAACTTAAGTACATGTAGACTGACTCTTCTTACTGACTATGTTTTGAACCATTCCTGTGACACTAGTTATACATTCCGATGCTACACTCCAGGTTTACTGTATCCCTTGGACCTTCTTATTGACGATGAAACACAGAAATTGCATCAGAATTAAATACAAAAGGCACAATGAAGACTTAACGACAAGAAGACTGACTCTTGATACCGACTATGTTTTGAACCATCCCTGTGACACTAGTTATAGATTCCGATGCTTCACATCAGGTTTACTGTATTCCTCTGACCTTCTTATTGACGATAAAACACAGAAATGGCATCGGAATTAAATAGAAAAGGCACAATGCCGGCTGAAGTACAAGAAGACTGACTCTTATTATTGTCTATGTTTTGAACCATTCCTGTGACACTAGTTATAGATTCCGATGCTTGACTTCAGGTTTACTGTAGCCCTAGGACCTTCTTATTGACGATGAAGCACAGAAATTGCATCGGAATTTAATACAAAAGGCACAATGCCGACTCAAGTACAAGAAGACTGACTCTTCTTCCTGTCTATGTTTTGAACCATTTCTGTGACACTAGTTATAGATTCCGATGCTTCACTTCAGGTTTACTGTATTCCTCTGACCTTCTTATTGACGATGAAACACAGAAATTGCATCGGAATTAAATACAAAAGGCACAATGCCGACTTAAGTACAAGAAGACTGACTCTTCATACTGTCTATGTTTTGAACCATCCTGTGCACTAGTTATAGATTCCGATGCTTCACTTCAGGTTTACTGTATCCCTTGGACCTTCTTATTGACGATGAAACACAGAAATTGCATCGGAATTAAACACAAGGGGCACAATGCCGGCTTAAGTACAAGAAGACTGTATCTTCTAACTGTCTATGCTTTGAACCATTCCTGTGACACTAGTTATAGATTCCGATGCTTCACTCCATGTTTACTGTATCCCTTGGACCTTCTTATTGACGATGAAACACAGAATTTGCACCGGAATGAAATACAAAAGGCACAATAACGACTTAAGTACAAGAAGACTGACTCTTCTTACTGACTATGATTTGAACCATTCCTGTGACACTAGCTATAGATTCCGATGCTTCACTTCAGGTTTACTGTATCCATTGGACCTTCTTATTGACGATGAAACACAGAAATTGCTTCGGAATTAAATACAAAAATCACAATGCCGATTTAAGTACTGTCTATGTTTTTAACCATTCCTGTGACACTAAATATAGATGCCGATGCTTCACTCTAGGTTTACTGTATCTCTTGGACCTTCTTATTGACGATGAAACACAGAAATTGCATCGGAATTAAATACAAAAGGCACAATGCCGACTTAAGGACAAGAAGACTGGCTCCTCTTACTGTCTATGTTTTGAATCATTCCTGTGACACTAGTTATAGATTGCGATGCTTCACTCCAGGTTTACTGCATCCCTTGGACCTTCATATTGACGATGAAACACTGAAATTGCATCGGAATTAAATAGATTAGGCAAAATGCCGACTTAAGTACAAGAAAACTGACTCTTCTTACTTATTATGTTTTGTCCAATCCTGTGACAATAGTTATAGATTCCGATGATTCACTTCAGGTCTGCTGTATCCCTTGGACCTTCATATTGACGATGAAACACAGAAATTGCATCGGAATGAAATACAAAAGGCACAATGCCGACTTAAATACAAGAAAACTGACTCTTCTAATTGTCTATGATTCGAACCACTCCTGTGACACTAGTTATTGATTCCAATGCTTCACTCCAGGTTTACTGCATCCCTTGGACCTTCATATTGACGATGAAACACTGAAATTGCATCGGAATTAAATAGATTAGGCAAAATGCCCACTTAAGTGCAAGAAGACTGACTCTTCTTACTGACTATGTTTTGAACCATTCCTGTGACACTAGTTATAGATTGCGATGCTTCACTTCATGTTTACTGTATCCCTTGACCCTTCTTATTGACGATGAAGCACTGAAATTGTATCGGAATTAAATACACAAGGCACAATGATGACTTAAGTACATGTAGACTGACTCTTCTTACTGATTATGTTTTGAACCATTCCTGTGACACTTGTTATAGATTCCGATGCTTCACTTCAGGTTTACTGTATCCCTTGGACCTTCTTATTGACGATGAAACACAGAAATTGCATCGGAATTAAATGCAAAAGGCACAATGCCGACTCAAGTACATGAAGACCGACTCTTCTTGCTGACTATGATTTGAACCATAAATGTGACACTAGTTATAGATTCCGATGCTTCACTCCAGGTTTACTGTATCCCTTGGACCTTCTTATTGACGATGAACCACAGAAATTGAACCGGAATTAAATACAAAACACACAATGCCGACATAAGGACAAGAAGACTGACTCTTCTTACTGACTATGTTTTGAACCATTCCTGTGACACTAGTTATAGATTCCGATGCTTCACTTCACGTTTACTGTATCCCTCTGACCTTCTTATTGACGATGAAACACAGAAATTGCATCAGAATTAAATACAAAAGGCAGAATACCGACTCAAGTACAAGAAGACTGGCTCCTCTTACTGTCTATGTTTTGAACCTTTCCTGTGAGACCGGTATTAGATTCCGGGTCTTCACTTCAGGTTTACCGTATCCCTCTGACCTTCTTGTTGACGATGAAACGCAGAAAGTGCATCGGAATTAAATACAAAAGGCACAATGCCGACTTAAGTACAAGAAAACGGACTCTTCTAATTGTCTATGTTTTGAACCATTCCTGTGACACTAGTTATTGATTCCGATGTTTCACTCCAGGTTTACTGCATCCCTTGGACCTTCATATTGACGATGAAGCACTGAAATTGTATCGGAATTAAATAGATTAGGCAAAATGCCGACTTAAGTACAAGAAGACTGACTCTTCTTACTGACTATGTTTTGAACCATTCCTGTGACACTAGTTATAGATTGCGATGCTTCACTTCATGTTTACTGTATCCCTTGACCCTTCTTATTGACGATGAAGCACAGAAATTGTATCGGAATTAAATACAAAAGGCACAATGATGACTTAAGTACATATAGACTGACTCTTCTTACTGATTATGTTTTGAACCATTCCTGTGTAACTAGTTATAGATTCCGATGCTTCACTTTAGGTTTACTGTATCCCTTGGACTTTCTTATTGACGATGAAACACAGATGTTGCATCGGAATTAAATACAAAAGGCACAAGGCCGACTCAAGTACATGAAGACCGTTTCTTCTTACTGACTATGATTTGAACCATTCCTGTGACACTAGTTATAGATTCCGATGCTTCACTTCAGGTTTACTGGATCCCTTGGACCTTCTTATTGACGATGAAACACAGAAATTGCTTCGGAATTAAATATAAAAGGCACAATGCCGATTTAAGTACTGTCTATGTTTTGAACCATTCCTGTGACACTAGTTATAGATGCCGATGTTTCACTCCAGGTTTACTGTATCCCTTGGACCTTCTTATTGACGATGAAACACAGAAGTTGCATCGGAATTAAATACAAAAGGAACAAGGCCGGATTAAGGAGAAGAAGACTGACTCTTCTTACTGACTATGTTTTGAACCATTCCTGTGACACTAGTTATAGATTCCGATGCTACACTCGAGGTTTACTGTATTCGTTGGACCTTCTTACTGACGATGAAACACAGAAATTGCATCGGAATTAAATACAAAAGGCACAATGCCGGCCTAAGTACATGTCGACTGACTCTTCTTACTGACTATGTTTTGAACCATTCTTGTGACACTAGTTATAGATTCCGATGCTACACTCCAGATTTACTGTATCCCTTGGAACTTCTTATTGACGATGAAACACAGAAATTGCATCAGAATTAAATACAAAAGGCACAATGAAGACTTAACGACAAGAAGACTGACTCATCTTTCTGACTATGCTTTTAACCATGCCTGTGTCACTAGTTATAGATTCCCATGCTTCACTTCAGGTTTACTGTATCGCTCTGACATTCTTATTGACGATGAATCACAGAAATTGCATCTTAATTACATAGAAAAGGCACAATGCCGGCTTAAGTACAGGAGGACTGACATTTCTTACTGTCTATGCTTTGAACCATTCCAGTGACACTAGGTATAAATTCCGATGCTTGACTTCAGGTTTACTGTATCCCTCTGACCTTCTTATTCACGATGAAACACAGAAATTGCATCGGAAGTAAATACAAAAGGCACAATGCCGACTTAAGTACAAGAAGACTGACTCTCCTTACTGTCTATGTTTTGAACCATTTCTGTGATACTAGTAATAGATTCCGGTGCTTCACTTCAGGTTTACTGCATCCCTTGGACCTTCTTATTGACGATGAAACACAGAAATTGCATCGGAATTAAATACAAAATGCACAATGCTGACTTAAGTACAAGAAGACTGTATCTTCTTACTGTCTATGTTTTGAACCATTCCTGTGACACTAGTTATAGATTCCGATGCTTCACTCCAGGTTTACTGTATCCCTTGGACCTTCTTATTGACGATGAAACACAGAAATTGAACCGGAATTAAATACAAAAGGCACAATGCCGACTTAAGTACAAGAAGACTGACTCTTCTTACTGACTATGTTTTGAACCATTCCTGTGACACTAGTTATAGATTCCGATGCTTCACTTCAGGTTTACTGTATCCATCTGACCTTCTTATTGACGATGAAACACGGAAATTGCACCAGAATTAAATACAAAAGGCCAATGCCGTTTTACGTACATGAAGACCGACTCTTCTTACTGACTATGTTTTGAACCATTCCATTGACACTAGTTATAGATTCCGATGCTTCACTCCAGGTTTACTGCGTCCCTTTTACCATCTTATTGACGATGAAACACTGACATTGCATCGGAATTAAATAGATTAGGCAAAATGCCGACTTAAGTACAAGAAGACTGACTCTTCTTACTGTCTATGTTTGATCCATTCCTGTTACACTAGTTATAGATTGCGATGCTTCACTTCAGGTTTACTGTATCCCTTGGAACTTCTTATTGACGATGAAACACAGAAATTGCATCGGAATTAAATACAAAAGGGACAATGCCGACTCAAGTACATGAAGACCGACTCTTCTTACTGACTATGTTTGAACCATTCCTGTGCCACTAGTTATAGATTCCAATGCTTCACCTCAGGTTTACTGTATCCCTTGGACCTTCTTATTGACGATGAAACACAGAAATTGCATCGGAATTAAATACAAAAGGCACAAGGCCGACTTAAGGACATGAAGACTGATTCTTCTTACTGACTATGTTTTGAACCATTCCTGTGATACTAGTTATAGATTCCGAAGCTTCACTTCAGTTTTATTTTATCCCTTTGACCTTCCTATTGACGATGAAACACAGAAATTGCACCGGAATTAAATACAAAAGGCACAATGCCGACTTAAGTACAAGAAGACTGACTCTTCATACTGACTATGTTTTGAACCATTTCTGTGACACTAGTTATAGATTCCGATGTTTCACTTCAGGGTTACTGTATCCCTCTGACCTTCTCATTCACGATGAAACACAGACATTCCATCGGAAGTAAATACAAAAGGCACAATGCCGACTTAAGTACAAGAAGACTGACTCTTCTTACTGTCTATGTTATGAACCACTCCTGTGATACTAGTTATAGATTCCGATGCTTCACTTCAGCTTTACTGTATCCCTTGGACCTTCTTATTGACGATGAAACACAGAAATTGTATCGGAAATAAATACAAAAGGCACAATGCTGACATAAGTACAAGAAGACTGTAACTTCTTACTGTCTATGTTTTAAGCCATTCCTGGGACACTAGTTATAGATTCCGATTATTCACTGCAGGTTTACTGTATCCCTTGGACCTTCTTATTGACGATGAAACACAGAAATTGGACCGCAATTAAATACAAAAGGCACAATGCCGACTTAAGGACAAGAAGACTGACTCTTCTTACTGACTATGTTTTGAACCATTTCTGTGACACTAGTTATAGATTCCAATGCTTCACTTCAGGTTTACTGTATCCGTCTGACCTTCTTATTGACGATGAAACACAGAAATTGCATCGGAATTAAATACAAAATGCACAATGCCGACTTAAGTACAAGAAAACTGACTCTTCTAATTGTCTATGGTTTGAACCATTCCTGTGACACTAGTTATTGATTCAGATGCTTCACTCCAGGTTTACTGCATCCCTTGGACCTTCATATTGACGATGAAACACTGAAATTGCATCGGAATTAAATAGATTGAGCAAAATGCCGACTTAAGTACAAGAAGACTGACTCTTCTTACTGACTATGTTTTGAACCATTCCTGTGACACTAGTTACAGATTGCGATGCTTCACTTCATGTTTACAGTATCCCTTGACCCTTCTTATTCACGATGAAGCAGAGAAATTGTATCGGAATTAAATACAAAAGGCACAATGATGACTTAAGTACATATAGACTGACTCTTCTTACTGATTATGTTTTGAACCATTCCTGTGACACTAGTTATAGATTCCGATGCTTCACTTTAGGTTTACTGTATCCCTTGGACCTTCATATTGACGATGAAACACAGAAGTTGCATCGGAATTAAATACAAAAGGCACAAGGCCGACTCAAGTACATGAAGACCGACTCTTCTTACTGACTATGTTTGAACCATTCCTGTGACACTAGTTATAGATTCCGATGCTTCACTTCAGGTTTACTGTATCCCTTGGACCTTCTTATTGACGATGAAACACAGGAATTGTTTCGGAATTAAATACAAAAGGCACAATGCCGATTTAAGTACTGTCTATGTTTTGAACCATTCCTGTGACACTAGTTATAGATGCCGATGTTTCACTCCAGGTGTACTGTATCCCTTGGACCTTCTTATTGACGATGAAACACAGAAGTTGCATCGGAATTAAATACAAAAGGCACATGGCCGACTTAAGGACAAGAAGACTGACTCTTCTTACTGACTATGTTTTGAACCATTCCTGTGACACTAGTTATAGATTCCGATGCTACACTCCAGGTTTACTGTATCCGTTGGACCTTCTTATTGACGATGAAACACAGAAATTGCATCGGAATTAAATACAAAAGGCACAATGCCGACGTAAGTACACGTAGACTGACTCTTCTTACTGACTATGTTTTGAACCATTCCTGTGACACTAGTTATAGATTCCGATGCTACACTCCAGATTTACTGTGTCCCTTGGACCTTCTTATTGACGATGAAACACAGAAATTGCATCAGAATTAAATACAAAAGGCACAATGAAGACTTAACGACAAGAAGACTGACTCTTCTTTCTGACTATGCTTTTAACCATTCCTGTGTCACTAGTTATAGATTCCCATGCTTCACTTCAGGTTTACTGTATCGCTCTGACCTTCTTATTGACGATGAATCACAGAAATTGCATCTTAATTACATAGAAAAGGCACAATGCCGGCTTAAGTACAAGAAGACTGACTCTTCTTACTGTCTATGCTTTGAACCATTCCTGTGACACTAGTTATAGATTCCGATGCTTGACATCAGGTTTACTGTATCCATCTGACCTTATTATTCACGATGAAACACAGACATTGCATCGGAAGTAAATACAAAAGGCACAATGCCGACTTAAGTACAAGAAGACCGACTCTCCTTACTGTCTATGTTTAAAACCATTTCTGTGATACTAGTAATAGATTCCGATGCTTCACTTCAGGTTTACTGCATCCCTTGGACCGTCTTATTGACGATGAAACACAGAAATTGCATCGGAATTAAATACAAAAGGCACAATGCTGACTTAAGTACAAGAAGACTGTATCTTCTTACTGTCTATGTTTTGAACCATTCCTGTGACACTAGTTATAGATTCCGATGCTTCACTACAGGTTTACTGTATCCCTTGGACCTTCTTATTGACGATGAAACACAGAAATTGAACC
Organism: Schistocerca americana; assembly: GCF_021461395.2. NCBI lineage: Eukaryota > Metazoa > Arthropoda > Insecta > Orthoptera > Acrididae > Schistocerca > Schistocerca americana. The sequence goes on from NC_060125.1 coordinate 31,280,445, forward strand.
GGAATTAAATACAAAAGGCACAATGCCGACTTAAGGACAAGAAGACTGACTCTTCTTACTGACTATGTTTTGAACCATTCCTGTGACACTAGTTATAGATTCCGATGCTACACTCCAGGTTTACTGTATCCGTTGGACCTTCTTATTGACGATGAAACACGGAAATTGCATCGGAATTAAATACAAAAGGCACAATGCCGACTTAAGTACAAGAATACTGACTCTTCTTACTGACTATGTTTTGAACCATTTCTGTGACACTAGTTATAGATTCCGATGCTTCACTTCAGGGTTACTGTATCCCTCTGACCTTCTTATTGACGATGAAACACAGAAAGTGCATCGGAATTAAATACAAAAGGCGCAATGCCAACTTAAGTACAAGAAAACTGACTCTTCTTACTGTTTATGTTTTGAACCATTCCTGCGACACTAGTTATAGATTCCGATGCTTCACTTCAGGATTACTGTATCCCTCTGACCATCATATTGACGATGAAACACAGAAATTGCATCGGAATTAAATACAAAAGGCACAATGCCGACTTAAGTACAAGAAAACTGACTCTTCTAATTGTCTATGTTTTGAACCATTCCTATGACACTAGTTATTGATTCCGATGCTTCACTCCAGGTTTACTGCATCCCTTGGACCTTCATGTTGACGATGAAAGACTGAAATTGCATCGGAATTAAATAGATTGGGCAAAATGCCGACTTAAGTACAAAAGGACTGACTCTTCTTACTGACTATGTTTTGAACCATTCCTGTGACACTAGTTACAGATTGCGATGCTTCACTTCATGTTTACTGTATCCCTTGACCCTTCTTATTGACGATGAAGCACAGAAATTGTATCGGAATTAAATACAAAAGGCACAATGATGAGTTAAGTACATATAGACTGACTCTTCTTACTGATTATGTTTTGAACCATTCCTGTGACACTAGTTATAGATTCCGATGCTTTACTTTAGGTTTACTGTATCCCTTGGACCGTCTTATTGACGATGAAACACAGAAGTTGCATCGGAATTAAATACAAAAGGCACAAGGCCGACTTAAGTACAAGAAGACTGACCCTACTCACTGTCTATGTTTTGAACCATTCCAGTGACACTAGTTATAGATTCCGATACTTCACTTAAGGTTTACTGTATCCCTTGGACCTTCGCATTGACGATGAATCACAGAGATTGCATTGGAATTAATTACAAAAAGCACAATGCCGACCCAAGTACATGAAGACCGACTCTTCTTACTGCCTATGTTTTGAACCATTCCTGTGACACTAGTTATAGATTCCGATGCTTCACTTCAGGTTTACTGTATCCCTTGGACCTTCGTATTGACGATGAAACACAGAAATTGCTTCGGAATTAAAGACAAAAGGCACAATGCCGATTTAGGTACTGTCTATGTTTTGAACCATTCCTGTGACACTAGTTATAGATGCCGATGTTTCACTCCAGGTTTACTGTATCCCTTGGAACTTCTTATTGACGATGAAACACAGAAGTTGCATCGGAATTAAATACAAATGGCACAAGGCCGACTTAAGGACAAGGAGACTGACCCTTCTTACTGACTATGTTTTGAACCATTCCTGTGACACTAGTTATTATTCCGATGCTACACTCCAGGTTTACTGTATCCGTTGGACCGTTGGACCTTGTTATTGACGATGAATCACAGAAATTGCAGCGGAATTAAATACAAAAGGCACAATGCCGACGTAAGTACATGTAGACTGACTCTTCTTACAGACTATGTTTTGAACCATTCCTGTGACACTAGTTATAGATTCCGATGCTACACTCCAGATTTACTGTATCCCTTGGACCTTCTTATTGACGATGAAACACGGAAATTGCATCAGAATTAAATACAAAAGGCACAATGAAGACTTAACGACAAGAAGACTGACTCTTTTCTCTGACTATGCTTTTAACCATTCCTGTGTCACTAGTTACAGATTCCCATGCTTCACCTCAGGTTTACTGTATCGCTCTGACCTTCTTATTGACGATGAATCACAGAAATTGCATCTTAATTACATAGAAAAGGCACAATGCCGGCTTAAGTACAAGAAGACTGACTCTTCTTACTGTCTATGTTTTGAACCACTCCTGTGATACTAGTTATAGATTCCGATGCTTCACTTCAGCTTAACTGTATCCCTTGGACCTTCCTATTGACGATGAAATACAGAAATTGCATCGGAATTAAATACAAAAGGGACAATGCTGACTTAAGTACAAGAAGACTGTATCTTCTTACTGTCTATGTTTTAAGCCATTCCTGTGACACTAGTTACAGATTCCGATGCCCACTGCAGGTTTACTGTATCCATTGGACCTTCTTATTGACGATGAAACACAGAAATTGGACAGGAATTAAATACAAAAGGCACAAGGCCGACTTAAGGACAAGAAGACTGATTCTTCTTACTGACTATGTATTGAACCATTCCTGTGATACTAGTTATAGATTCCGAAGCTTCACTTCAGGGTTACTGTATCCCTCTGACCTTCTTATTTACGATGAAACACAGACATTGCATCGGAAGTAAATACAAAAGGCACAATGCCGACTTAAGTATAAGAAGACTGACTCTTCTTACTGTCTATGTTTTGAACCACTCCTGTGATACTAGTTATAGATTCCGATGCTTCACTTCAGCTTAACTGTATCCCTTGGACCTTCTTATTGACGATGAAATACAGAAATTGCATCGGAATTAAATACAAAAGGGACAATGCTGACTTAAGTACAAGAAGACTGTATCTTCTTACTGTCTATGTTTTAAGCCATTCCTGTGACACTAGTTACAGATTCCGATGCTCACTGCAGTTTTACTGTATCCATTGGACCTTCTTATTGACGATGAAACACAGAAAGTGCATCGGAAATAAATACAAAAGGCGCAATGCCGACTTAAGTACAAGAAAACTGACTCTTCTCACTGTTTATGCTTTGAACCATTCCTGTGACACTAGTTATAGATTCCGATGCTTCACTTCAGGATTTCTGTATCCCTCTGACCTTCTTATTGACGATGAAACACAGAAATTGCATCGGAATGAAATACAAAAGGCACAATGCCGACTTAAGTACAAGAAAACTGACTCTTCTAATTGTCTGTGTTTTGAACCATTCCTGTGACACTAGTTATTGATTCCGATGCTTCACTCCAGGTTTATTGCATCCCTTGGACCTTCATATTGACGATGAAACACTGAAATTGCATCGAAATTAAATAGATTGGGCAAAATGCCGACTTCAGTACAAGAAGACTGACTCTTCTTACTGACTATGTTTTGAACCATTCCTGTGATACTAGTTACAGATTGCGATGCTTCACTTCATGTTTACTGTATCCCTTGACCCTTCTTATTGACGATGAAGCACAGAAATTGTATCGGAATTAAATACAAAAGGCACAATGATGACTTAAGTACATGTAGACTGACTCTTCTTACTGATTACGTTTTGAACCATTCCTGTGACACTAGTTATAGATTCCGATGCTTCACTTAAGGTTTACTGTATCCCTTGGACCTTCTTATTGACGATGAAACACAGAAATTGCATCGGAATTAAATACAAAAGGCACAATGCCGACTCAAGTACATGAAGACCGACTCTTCTTACTGACTATGTTTTGAACCATTCCTGTGACACTAGTTATAGATTCCGAGGCTTCACTTCAGGTTTACTGCTTCCATTGGACCTTCTTATTGACGATGAAACACATAAATTGCTTCGGAATTAAATACAAAAGCCACAATGCCGATTTAAATACTGTCTATGTTTTGAACCATTCCTGTGACACTAGTTATGGATGCCGATGTTTCTCTCCAGGTTTACTGTATCCCTTGGACCTTCTTATTGGCGATGAAACACAGAAGTTGCATCGGAATTAAATACAAAAGGCACAAGGCCGACTTATGGACAAGAAGACTGACTCTTCTTACTGACTATGTTTTGAACCATTCCTGTGACACTAGTTATAGATTCCGATGCTACACTCCAGGTATATTGTATCCGTTGGACCTTCTTATTGACGATGAAACACAGAAATTGCATCGGAATTAAATACAAAAGGCACAATGCCGACGTAAGTACATGTAGACTGACTCTTCTTACTGACTATGTTTTCAACCATTCCTGTGACACTAGTTGTAGATTCCGATGCTACACTCCAGATTTACTGTATCCCTTGGACCTTCTTATTGACGATGAAACACAGAAATTGCATCAGAATTAAATACAGAAGGCACAATGAAGACTTAACGACAAGAAGATTGACTCTTCTTTCTGACTATGTTTTTAACCATTCCTGTGCCACTAGTTATAGATTCCCATGCTTCACTTGAGGTTTACTGTATCGCTCTGACCTTCTTATTGACGATGAATCACAGAAATTGCATCTTAATTAAATATAAAAGGCACAATGCCGGCTTAAGTATAAGAAGACTGACACTTCTTACTGTCTATGCTTTGAACCATTCCTGTGACACTAGTTATAGATTTCGATGCTTGACTTCAGGTTTACTGTACCCCTCTGACCTTCTTATTCACGATGAAACACAGAAATTGCATCGGAAGTAAATACAAAAGGCACAATGCCGACTTAAGTACAAGAAGACTGACTCATCTTACTGTCTATGTTTTGAACCATTTCTGTGATACTAGTTATAGATTCCGATGCTTCACCTCAGGTTTACTGTATCCCTTGGACCATCTTATTGTCGATGAAACACAGAAATTGCTTCGGAATTAAATACAAAAGGCACAATGCCGATTTAAGTACTGTCTATGTTTTGAACCATTCCTGTGACACTAGTTATAGATGCCGATGCTTCACTCCAGGCTTACTGTATACCTTGGACCTTCTTATTGACGATGAAACACAGAAATTGCATCGGAATTAAATACAAAATACACAAGGCCGACTTAAGGACAAGAAGACTGATTCTTCTTACTGACTATGTTTTGAACCTTTCCTGTGACACTAGTTATAGATTCCGATGCTACACTCCAGGTTTACTGTATCCGTTGGACCTTCTTATTGACGATGAAACACGGAAATTGCATCGGAATTAAATACAAAAGGCACAATGCCGGCTTAAGTACAAGAAGACTGACTCTTCTTACTGACTATGTTCTTTTGAAAAATTTCTGTGGCACTAGTTATAGATTCCGATGCTTCACTTCAGGGTTAGTGTATCCCTCTGACCTTCTTATTCACGATGAAACACAGACATTGCATCGGAAGTAAATACAAAACGCACAAGGCCGAATAAGTACAAGAAGACTGACTCTTCTTACTGTCTATGTTTTGAACCGTTCCTGTGATACTAGTTATAGATTCCGATGCTTCACTTCAGGTTTCCTGTATAACTTGGACCTTCTCATTGACGATGAAACACAGAAATTGCATCGGAATTAAATACAAAAGGCACAATGCTGACTTAAGTACAAAAATACTGTATTTTCTTACTGTCTATGTTTTGAACCATTCCTGTGACACTAGTTATGGATTCCGATGCTTCACTTCAGGTTTACTGTATCCCTTGGACCTTCTTATTGACGATGAAATACTGAAATTGGACCGGAATCAAATACAAAAGGCACAATGCCGACATAAGGACAAGAAGACTGACTCTTCTTACTGACTATGTTTTGAACCTTTTCTGTGACACTAGTTACAGATTCCGATGCTTCACTTCAGGTTTACTGTATCCCTCTGACATTCTTATTGACGATGAAACACAGAAATTGCATCGGAATTAAATACAAAAGGCACAATGCCGACTCAAGTACAAGAAGACTGGCTCTTCTTACTGTCTATGTTTTGAACCTTTTCTGTGAGACCGGTATTAGATTCCGATGCTTCACTTCAGGTTTACTGTATCCCTCTGACCTTCTTATTGACGATGAAATACAGAAAGTGCATCGGAATTAAATTCAAAAGGCTCAATGCCGACTTAAGTACGAGAAACCTGACTCCTCTTACTGTTTATGTTTTGAACCATTCCTGTGACACTATTTATAGTTTCCGATGCTTCACTTCAGGTTTACTGTATCCCTCTGACCTTCTTATTGACGATGAAACACAGAAATTGCATCGGAATTAAATACAAAAGGCACAATGCCGACTTAAGTACAAGAAAACTGACTCATCTAATTGTCTATGTTTTGAACTATTCCTGTGACAGTAGTTATTGATTCCGATGCTTCACTCCAGGTTTACTGTATCCCTAGGACCTTCATATTGACGATGAAACGCTGAAATTGCATCGGAATTAAATAGATTGGGCAAAATGCCGACTTAAGTACAAGAAGACTGACTCTTCTTACTGACTATGTTTTGAACCATTCCTGTGACACTAGTTACAGATTTCGATGCTTCATTCATGTTTACTGTATCCCTTGACCCTTCTTATTGACGATGAAGCACAGAAATTGCACCGGAATTAAATACAAAAGGCACAATGATGACTTAAATACATGTAGACTGACTCTTCTTACTGATTATGTTTTGAACCATTCCTGTGACACTAGTTATAGATTCCGATGCTTCACTTCAGGTTTACTGTATCCCTTGGACCTTCTTATTGACGATGAAACACAGATATTGCATCGGAAATAAAAACAAAAGGCCCAATGCCGACTCAAGTACATGAAGACCGACTCTTCTTACTGACTATGTTTTGAATCATTCCTGTGACACTAGTTATAGATTCCGATGCATCACTTCAGGTTTACTGTATCCTTTGGACCTTCTTATTGACGAGGAAACACAGAAATTGCTTCGGAATTAAATACAAAAGGCACAATGCCGATTTAAGTACTGTCTATGCTTTGAACCATTCCTGTGACACTAGTTATAGATTCCGATGCTTCACTCCAGGTTTACTGTATCCCTTGGACCTTCTTATTGACGATGAAACACAGAAATTGCATCGGAATTAAATACAAAAGGCACAATGCCGACTTAAGGACAAGAAGACCGACTCTTCTTACTGCCTATGTTTTGAACCATTTCTGTGACACTAGTTATAGATTCCGATGCTTCACTTCAAGGTTACTGTATCCCTCTGACCTTCTTATTCACGATGAAACACAGAAATTGCATCAGAAGTAAATACAAAAGGCACAATGCCGACATAAGTACATCTAGACCGACTCTTCTCTCTGTCTATGTTTTGAACAATTCCTGTGACACTAGTTATAGATTCCGATGCTTCCCTTCAGGATTACTGTATCCCTTGGACCTTCTTATTGACGATGAAACACAGAAATTGCTTCGGAATTAAATACAAAAGGCACAATGCCGACTTACGTACAAGAAGACTGACTCTTCTTACTGTCTATGTTTTGAACCATTACATTGACACTAGTTATTGATTCCGATGCTTCACTCCAGGTTTACTGCATCCCTTGGACCTTCATATTGACGATGAAACACTGAAATTGCATCGGAATTAAACAATTTAGGCAAAATGCCGACTTAAGTACAAGAAGACTGACTCATCTTACTGACTATGTTTTGAACCATTCCTGTGACACTAGTTATAGATTGCGATGCTTCACTTCATGTTTACTACAACTCTTGACCCTTCTTATTGACGATGAAACACAGAAATTGCATCGGAATTAAATACAAAATGCACAATGATGACTTAAGTACATGAACTGACTCTTCTTATTGACTTTGTTTTGAACCATTCCTATGGCACTAGTTATAGATTACGATGCTTCACTTCAGGTTTACTGTATCCTTTGGACCTTCTAATTGACGATGAATCACAGAAATTTCATCGGAATTAAATACAAAAGGCACAAGGCCGACTTAAGGACAAGAAGACTGACTCTTCTTACTGACTAAGTTTTGAACCATTCCTGTGACACTAGTGATAGATACTGATGCTTCACTTCAGGTTTACTGTATCCCTCTGACCTTCTTATTGACGATGAAACATAGAAATTGCACCGGAATGAAATACAAAAGGCACAATGCCGACTTAAGTACAAGAAGACTGACTCTTCTTACTGTCTATGCTTTGAACCATTCCATTGACACTTGTTATAGATTCCGATGCTTCACTCCAGGTATTCTGTACCCCTTGGACCTTCTTATTGAGATGAAACACTGAAATTGCATCGGAATTAAATAGAAAAGCACAATGCCGACTTAAGTACAAGAAGACTGACTCTTCTTACTGACTATGTTTTGAACCATTCCTGTGACACTAGTTATAGATTCCGATGCTACACTCCAGGTTTACTGTATCCCTTGGACCTTCTAATTGACGATGAAACACAGATATTGCATCAGAATTAAATACAAAAGGCACAATGAAGACTTAACGACAAGAAGACTGACTCTTCTTTCTGACTATGTTTTTAACCATTCCTGTGACACTAGTTATAGATTCCCATGCTTCACTTCAGGTTTACTGTATCGCTCTGTCCTTCTTATTGACGATGAAACACAGAAATTGCATCGGAATTAAATAGAAATGGCACAATGCCGACTTAAGTACAAGAAGACTGACTCATCTTACTGTCTATGTTTTGAACCATTCCTGTGACACTAGTTATAGATTCCGATGCTTGACTTCAGGTTTACTGTATCCCTAGGACCTCCTAATTGACGATGAAACACAGAAATTGCATCCGAATTTAATACAAAAGGCACAATGGCGACTCAAGTACAAGAAGACTGACTCTTCTTCCTTTCTATGTTTTGAATCATTCCTGTGACATCACTTATAGATTCCGATTCTTCACTTCAGGTTTACTGTATTCCTCTGACCTTCTTCTGGCGATGAAACAAAGAAATATCATCGGAAGTAAATACAAAAGACACACTGAAGACTTAAGTACAAGAAGACTGACTCTTCTTACTGCCTATGTTTTGAACCATTTCTGTGACACTAGTTATAGATTCCGATGCTTCACTTCAAGGTTACTGTATCAATCTAACCTTCTTATTCACGATGAAACACAGAAATTGCATCGGAAATAAATACAAAAGGCAGAATGCTGACCTAAGTACAAGAAGACTGTATCTTCTTACTGTGTATGTTTTGAACCATTCCTGTGTCACTAGTTATAGATTCCGATGCTTCACTCCAGGTTTACTGTATCCCTCTGACCTTCTTATTGACGATGAAACACGGAAATTGCACCGGAATTAAATACAAAAGGCCAACGCCGACTTAAGTACATGAAGACCGACTCTTCTTACTGACTATGTTTTGAACCATTCCTGTGACACTAGTTATAGATTCCGATGCCTCACTTCAGGTTTACTGTATCCCTTGGACCTTCTTGTTGACGATGAAACACAGAAATTGCATCGGAATTAAATACAAAAGGCACAATGCCGACTTAAGTACAAGAAGACTGTATCTTCTTACTGTCTATATTTTCAAACCATTCCTGTGACACTAGTTATAGATTCCGATGCTTCACTCCAGGATTACTGTATCTCTTGGACCTTCTTATTGACGATGAAACACAGAAATTGCATCGGAATTAAATACAAAAGGCACAATGCCGACTTAAGGACAAGAAGAACGACTCTTCTTACCGACTATGTTTCGGACAATTACTGTGACACTAGTTATAGATTCCGATACTTCACTTCAGGTTTACTGTATCCCTCTGACATTCTTATTGACGATGAAACACAGAAATTGCGCCGGAATTAAATACAAATGGCACAATGCGGACTTAAGTACAAGAAGACTGACTCTTCTTACTGTCTATGTTTTGAACCATTCCATTGACACTAGTTATAGATTCCGATGCTTCACTCCAGGTTTACTGTATCCCTTGTACCTTCGTATTGACAATGAAACACAAAAAATTGCATCGGAATTAAATAGAAAAGGCACAATTCCGACTTAAGTACAAGAAGACAGACTCTTCTTACTGACTATGTTTTGAACCATTCCTGTGACACTAGTTATATATTCCGATGCTTCACTTCAGGTTTACTGTATCCCTAGGACCTTCTTATTGACGATGAAACACAGAAATTGCATCGGAATTAAATACAAAAGGCACAATGCCGACAGAAGTACATGAAGACTGACTCTTCTTACTGACTATGTTTTGAACCATTCCTGTGACACTAGTTATGGATTCCGATGCTTCACTTCAGGTCTACTGTATCCCTTGGACCTTCTTATTGACGATAAAACACAGAAATTTCATCGGAATTAAATACAAAAGGCACAATGCCGATTTAGGTACACGAAGACTGACTCTTCTTACTGTCTATGATTTGAACTATTCCTGTGACACTAGTTATAGATTCCGATGCTACACTCCAGGTCTACTGTATCTCTTGGACCTTCTTATTGACGATGAAACACAAAATTGCATCGGAATTAAATACAAAAGGCACAATGCCGACTTAAGGACAAGAAGACTGCCTCTTCTCACTGACTATGTTTTGAACCATTCCTGTGACACTAGTTATAGATTCCGATGCTTCACTTCAGGTTTACTGTATCCCTCTGACCTCGTTATTAACGATGAAACACAGAAACTGCACCGGAATGAAACAGAAAAGGCACAATGCCGACTTAAGTACAAGAAGACTGACTCTTCTTACTGTCTATGCTTTGAACCATTCCATTGACACTAGTTATAGATTCCGATGCTCCACTCCAGGTGTACTGTACCCCTTGGACCTTCTTATTGAGATGAAACACTGAAATTGCATCGGAATTAAATAGAAAAGCACAATGCCGACTTAAGTACAAGAAGACAGACTCTTCTTACTGACTATGTTTTGAACCATTCCTGTCACACTAGTTGTAAAATTTCGATGCTTCACTTCAGGTTTACTGTATCTCTTGGACCTTCTTATTGACGATGAAACACAGAAATTGCATCGGAATTAAATAGATAAGGCACAATGCCGACTTAAGTACAAGAAGGCTGACTCTTCTTACTGACTATGTTTTGAACCATTCCTGTGAAACTAGTTATAGATACCGATGCTTCACTTCAAGTTTACTGTATCCCTTGGACCTTCTTATTGACGATGAAACACAGAAATTGCATCGGAATTAAATACAAAAGGCACAATGCCGACATAAGTAAATGAAGACTGACTCTTCTTACTGACTATGTTTTAAACATTCCTGTGTCAGTAGTTATAGATTCCGGTGCTTCACTTCAGGTCTACTGTATCCCTTGGACCTTCTTATTGACGATGAAACACAGAAATTGCATCGGAATTAAATACAAAAGGCACAATGCCGACTTAGGTACACGAAGACTGACTCTTCTTACTGTCTATGATTCGAACCATTCCTGTGACACTAGTTATAGATTCCGATGCTACACACCAGGTTTACTGTATCCCTTGGACCTTCTTATGGACGATGAAATACTGAAATTACATCTTCATTAAATACAAAAAGCACAATGTCGACTTAAGTACAAGAAGATTGTATCTTCTTACTGTCTATGTTTTGATCCATTCCTGTGACACTAGTTATAGATTCCGATGTACACTCCAGGTTTACTGTATCCCTTGGACCTTCTCATTGACGATGAAACACAAAAATTGCATCGGAATTAAATACAAAAGGCACAATGCCGACTTCAGGACAAGGATACTGACTCTTCCTACTGACTATGTTCTGAAACATTCCTGTGACACTAGTTATAGATTCCGATGATTCACTTCAGGTTTACTGTATCCCTCTGACCCTCTTATTGACAATGAAACACAGAAATTGCACCGGACTTAAATACAAAAGGCACAATGCCAACTTAAGTACAAAATGACTGACTCTTCTAACTGTCTATGTTTTGAACCATTCCTGTGACACTAGTTTAGATTCCGATGCTTCACTTCAGGTTTACTGTATCCCTCTGACCTCCTTATTGACGATGAAACACAGAAATTGCATCGGAAATAAATACAAAATGCACAATGCCGACTTATGTACAAGAAGACTGACTCTTCTTACTGCCTATGTTTTGAATCATTTCTGTGACACTACTTACAGATTCCGATGCTTCACTTCAGGGTTACTGTATCCTTCTGACCTGCTAATTGACGATGAAACACAGAAATTGCTACGGAATTAAAGAGAAAAGGCACAATGCCGACTTAAGCACAAGAAGACCGACTCTTCTTACTAACTATGTTTTGAACCATTCCTGTGATACTAGTTATAGATTCCGATGCTTCACTTCAGGTTAACTGTATCCCTTGGACCTTCTTATTGACGATGAATCACAGAAATTGCTTCGGAATTAAATATAAAAGCACAATGCCCACTTAAGTACTGTCCATGTATTGAACCATTCATGTGACACTAGTTATAGATGCCGATGCTTCACTGCAGGTTTACTGTATCCCATGGACCTTCTTATTGACGATGAAACACAGAAATTGCATCGGAATTAAATACAAAAGGCACAAGGCCGACTTAAGGACAAGAAGACTGACTCTTATTACTGACTATGTTTTGAACCATTCCTGTGACACTAGTTATAGATTCCGATGCTTCACTTCAGGTTTATTGTATCGCTCTGACCTTCTTATTGACGATGAAACACAGAAATTGCACCGCAATTAAATACAAAAGGCACAATGCCGACTTAAGTACAAGAAGACTGACCATTCTTACTGTCTATGTTTTGAACCATTCCTGTGACACTAGATACAGATTCCGATGCTTCACTTCAGGTTTACTGTGAACCCTCTGACCTCCTTATTGTCGATGAAACACAGAAATTTAATCGGAATTAAATACAAAACGCACAATGCTGACTTATGTACAAGAAGACTGACTCTTCTTACTGTCTATGTTTTGAATCATTTCTATGACACTACTTATACATTCCGAAGCTTCACTTCAGGGTTACTGTATCCATCTGACCTGCTTATTGACAATGAAACACAGAAATTGCATCGGAATTAAATACAAAAGGCACAATGCCGACTTAAGTACAAGAAGACCGACTCTTCTTACTGACTATGTTTCGAACCATTCCTGTGTCACTAGTTATGGATTCCGATGCTTCACTTCAGGTTTACTGTATCCCTTGGACCTTCTTATTGACGATGAAACACAGAAATTGCTTCGGAATTAAATACAAAAGCCCATGCTGACTTAAGTACTGTCCATGTATTGAGCCATTCCTGTGACACTAGTTATAGATGCCGATGCTTCACTGCAGGTTTACTGTATCCCATGGACCTTCTTATTGACGGTTAAACACAGAAATTGCATCGGAATTAAATTCAAAAGCCACAAGGCCAACTTAAGGACAAGAAGACTGACTCTTCTTACTGACTATGTTTTGAACCATTCCTGTGACACTAGTTATAGATTCCGATGCTTCACTTCAGGTTTATTGTATCGCTCTGACCTTCTTATTGACGATGAAACACAGATATTGCACCGCAATTAAATACAAAAGGCACAATGCCGACTTAAGTACAAGAAGAATGACTCTTCTTACTGTCTATGTTTTGAACCATTCCATTAAAAACTAGTTATAGATTCCGATGCTTCACTCCAGGTATAGTGTATCCCTTGGACCTTCTTATTGAGATGAACCATTATAATTGCATCGGAATTAAATAGAAAAGCAAAATGCCCACTTACGTACAAGAAGACTGACTCTTCTTACTGACTATGTTTTGAACCATTCCTGTGACACAAGTTATAGATTCCGATGCTACAATCCAGGTTTACTGTATCCCTTGGACCTTCTCATTGACGATGAAACACAGAAATTGCATCAGAATTAAATACAAAAGCACAATGAAGTCTTAACGACAAGAAGACTGACCCTTCTTTCTGACTATGTTTTTAGCCATACCTGTGACACTAGTTATAGATTCCGATGCTTCACTTCAGGGTTACTGTATCCCTCTGACCTTCTTCTTCACGATGAAACACAGAAATTGCTTCGGAAGTAAATACAAAAGGCACTATGCCGACTTAAGTACAAGAAGACTGACTCTTCTTACTGTCTATGTTTTGAACTATTCCTGTGATACCAGTTATAGGTTCCGATGCTTCACTTCAGGTTTACCGTATCCCTTGGACCTTCTTATAGACGATGAAACACAGAAATTGCATCGGAATTAAATACAAAAGGCAGAATGCTGACTTACGTACAAGAAGACTGTATCTTCTTACTTTCCATGTTTTGAACCATTCCTGTGACACTAGTTATAGATTCCGATGCTTCACTCCAGGTTTACCGTATCCCTTGGACCTTCTTATTGACGATGAAACACAGAAATTGAACCGGAATTAAATACAAAAGGCACAATGCCGACTTAAGGACAAGAAGACTGACTCTTCTTACAGACTATGTTTTGAACCATTCCTGTGACACTAGTTATAGATTTTGATGCTTCACTTCAGGTTTTGTGTATTCCTCTGACCATCTTATTGACGATGAAACACAGAAATTGCACCCTAATTAAATACAAAAGGCCAATGCCGACTTAAGTACATGAAGACCGACTCTTCTTACTGACTATGTTTTGAACCATTCCTGTGAAACTAGTTATAGATTCCGATGCTTCACTTCAGATTTACTGTATCCCTTGGACCTTCTTGTTGACGAAGAAACACAGAAATTGCATCGGATTTAAATACAAAAGGCACAATGCCGACTTAAGTACAAGAAGACTATATCTTCTTACTGTCTATATTTTCGAACCATTCCTGTGACACTAGCTATAGATTCCGATACTTCACTCCAGGTTTACTGTATCCCTTGGACCTTCTTATTGACGATGAAACACAGAAATTGCATCGGAATTAAATAGAAAAAGGCACAATGCCGACTTAAGTACAAGAAGACTGACTCTTCCTACTGTCTATGTTTTGAACCATTCCTGTGACACTAGTTATAGATTCCGATGCTTGACTTCAGCTTACTGTATCCCTAGGACCTCCTTATTGACGATGAACACAGAAATTACATCGGAATTAAATAGAAAAGGCACAATGCCGATTTACGTACAAGAAGTCTGACTCTTCTGACTGACTATGTTTTGAACCATTTCTGTGACACTAGTTATAGATTCCGATGCTTCACTTCAGGGTTACTGTATCCCTCTGAACTTCTTATTCACGATGAAACACAGAAATTGCATCGGAAGTAAATACAAAAGGCACAATGCCGACTTAAGTAGAAGAAGAATGACTCATCTTACTGTCTATGTTTTGAACCATTCCTGTGACACTAGTTACAGATTCCGATGCTTCACTTCAGGTTTACTGTGAACCCTCTGACCTCCTTATTGACGATGAAACACAGAAATTTAATCGGAATTAAATACAAAACGCACAATGCTGACTTATGTACAAGAAGACTGACTCTTCTTACAGTCTATGTTTCGAATCATTTCTATCACACTACTTATACATTCCGAAGCTTCACTTCAGGGTTACTGTATCCATCTGACCTGCTTATTGACAATGAAACACAGAAATTGCATCGGAATTAAATACAAAAGGCACAATGCCGACTTAAGTACAAGAAGACCGACTCTTCTTACTGACTATGTTTCGAACCATTCCTGTGACACTAGTTATGGATTCCGATGCATCACTTCAGGTTTACTGTATCCCTTGGACCTTCTTATTGACGATGAAACACAGAAATTGCTTCGGAATTAAATACAAAAGCCCATGCCGACTTAAGTACTGTCCATGTATTGAGCCATTCCTGTGACACTAGTTACAGATGCCGATGCTTCACTGCAGGTTTACTGTATCCCATGGACCTTCTTATTGACGATGAAACACAGAAATTGCATCGGAATTAAATTCAAAAGGCACAAGGCCGACTTAAGGACAAGAAGACTGACTCTTCTTACTGACTATGTTTTGAACCATTCCTGTGACACTAGTTATAGATTCCGATGCTTCACTTCAGGTTTATTGTATCGCTCTGACCTTCTTATTGACGATGAAACACAGATATTGCACCGCAATTAAATACAAAAGGCACAATGCCGACTTAAGTACAAGAAGAAAGACTCTTCTTACTGTCTATGTTTTGAACCATTCCATTAAAAACTACTTATAGATTCCGATGCTTCACTCCAGGTATAGTGTATCCCTTGGACCTTCTTATTGAGATGAACCATTATAATTGCATCGGAATTAAATAGAAAAGCAAAATGCCGACTTACGTACAAGAAGACTGACTCTTCTTACTGACTATGTTTTGAACCATTCATGTGACACAAGTTATAGATTCCGATGCTACACTCCAGGTTTACTGTATCCCTTGGACCTTTTCATTGACGATGAAACACAGAAATTGCATCGGAATTAAATAGAAAAGGCACAATGCCGACTTAAGTACAAGAAGACTGACTCTTTTTACTGTCTATGTTTTGAACCATTCCTGTGACTCTAGTTATAGATTCCGATGCTTTACTTCAGGTTTACTGTATCCCTAGGACCTCCGTATTGACGATGAAACACAGAAATTGCATCGGTATTTAATACAAAAGGCACAATGCCGACTCAAGTACAAGAAGACTGACTCTTCTTCCTGTCTATGTTTTGAACCATTCCTGTGAGACCAGTTATAGATTCCGATGCATCACTTCAGGTTTACTGTATTCCTCTGTCCTTCTTATTGACGATGAAACACAGAAAATGCATCGGAATTAGATACAAAAGGCACAATGCCGACTTAAGTACAAGAAGACTGACTCTTCTCACTGACTATGTTTTGAACCATTTCTGTGACACTAGTTATAGATTCCGATGCTTCACTTCAGGGTTACTGTATCCCTCTGACCTTCTTATTCACGATGAAACACAGAAATTGCTTCGGAAGTAAATACAAAAGGCACTATGCCGACTTAAGTACAAGAAGACTGACTCTTCTTACTGTCTATGTTTTGAACTATTCCTGTGATACCAGTTATAGGTTCCGATGCTTCACTTCAGGTTTACCGTATCCCTTGGACCTTCTTATAGACGATGAAACACAGAAATTGCATCGGAATTAAATACAAAAGGCAGAATGCTGACTTAAGTACAAGAAGACTGTATCTTCTTACTTTCCATGTTTTGAACCATTCCTGTGACACTAGTTATAGATTCCGATGCTTCACTCCAGGTTTACCGTATCCCTTGGACCTTCTTATTGACGATGAAACACAGAAATTGAACCGGAATTAAATACGAAAGGCACAATGCCGACTTAAGGACAAGAAGACTGACTCTTCTTACAGACTATGTTTTGAACCATTCCTGTGACACTAGTTATAGATTTTGATGCTTCACTTCAGGTTTTGTGTATTCCTCTGACCATCTTATTGACGATGAAACACAGAAATTGCACCCTAATTAAATACAAAAGGCCAATGCCGACTTAAGTACATGAAGACCGACTCTTCTTACTGACTATGTTTTGAACCATTCCTGTGACACTAGTTATAGATTCCGATGCTTCACTTCAGATTTACTGTATCCCTTGGACCTTCTTGGTGACGAAGAAACACAGAAATTGCATCGGATTTAAATACAAAAGGCACAATGCCGACTTAAGTACAAGAAGACTATATCTTCTTACTGTCTATATTTTCGAACCATTCCTGTGACACTAGTTATAGATTCCGATACTTCACTCCAGGTTTACTGTATCCCTTGGACCTTCTTATTGACGATGAAACACAGAAATTGCATCGGAATTAAATAGAAAAGGCACAATGCCGACTTAAGTACAAGAAGACTGACTCTTCCTACTGTCTATGTTTTGAACCATTCCTGTGACACTAGTTATAGATTCCGATGCTTGACTTCAGCTTACTGTATCCCTAGGACCTCCTTATTGACGATGAACACAGAAATTACATCGGAATTAAATACAAAAGGCACAATGCCGATTTACGTACAAGAAGTCTGACTCTTCTGACTGACTATGTTTTGAACCATTTCTGTGACACTAGTTATAGATTCCGATGCTTCACTTCAGGGTTACTGTATCCCTCTGAACTTCTTATTCACGATGAAACACAGAAATTGCATCGGAAGTAAATACAAAAGGCACAATGCCGACTTAAGTAGAAGAAGAATGACTCATCTTACTGTCTATGTTTTGAACCATTCCTGTGACACTAGTTACAGATTCCGATGCTTCACTTCAGGTTTACTGTGAACTCTCTGACCTCCTTATTGACGATGAAACACAGAAATTTAATCGGAATTAAATACAAAACGCACAATGCTGACTTATGTACAAGAAGACTGACTCTTCTTACTGTCTATGTTTTGAATCATTTCTATGACACTACTTATACATTCCGAAGCTTCACTTCAGGGTTACTGTATCCATCTGACCTGCTTATTGACAATGAAACACAGAAATTGCATCGGAATTAAATACAAAAGGCACAATGCCGACTTAAGTACAAGAAGACCGACTCTTCTTACTGACTATGTTTCGAACCATTCCTGTGACACTAGTTATGGATTCCGATGCATCACTTCAGGTTTACTGTATCCCTTGGACCTTCTTATTGACGATGAAACACAGAAATTGCTTCGGAATTAAATACAAAAGCCCATGCCGACTTAAGTACTGTCCATGTATTGAGCCATTCCTGTGACACTAGTTATAGATGCCGATGCTTCACTGCAGGTTTACTGTATCCCATGGACCTTCTTATTGACGATGAAACACAGAAATTGCATCGGAATTAAATTCAAAAGGCACAAGGCCGACTTAAGGACAAGAAGACTGACTCTTCTTACTGACTATGTTTTGAACCATTCCTGTGACACTAGTTATAGATTCCGATGCTTCACTTCAGGTTTATTGTATCGCTCTGACCTTCTTATTGACGATGAAACACAGATATTGCACCGCAATTAAATACAAAAGGCACAATGCCGACTTAAGTACAAGAAGAAAGACTCTTCTTACTGTCTATGTTTTGAACCATTCCATTAAAAACTACTTATAGATTCCGATGCTTCACTCCAGGTATAGTGTATCCCTTGGACCTTCTTATTGAGATGAACCATTATAATTGCATCGGAATTAAATAGAAAAGCAAAATGCCGACTTACGTACAAGAAGACTGACTCTTCTTACTGACTATGTTTTGAACCATTCATGTGACACAAGTTATAGATTCCGATGCTACACTCCAGGTTTACTGTATCCCTTGGACCTTCTCATTGACGATGAAACACAGAAATTGCATCGGAATTAAATAGAAAAGGCACAATGCCGACTTCAGTACAAGAAGACTGACTCTTTTTACTGTCTATGTTTTGAACCATTCCTGTGACTCTAGTTATAGATTCCGATGCTTCACTCTAGGTTTACCGTATCCCTTGGAAATTCTTATTGACGATGAAACACAGAAATTGAACCGGAATTAAATACGAAAGGCACAATGCCGACTTAAGGACAAGAAGACTGACTCTTCTTACAGACTATGTTTTGAACCATTCCTGTGACACTAGATATAGATTCCGATGCTTCACTCCAGGTTTACCGTATCCCTTGGACCTTCTTATTGACGATGAAACACAGAAATTGAACCGGAATTAAATACGAAAGGCACAATGCCGACTTAAGGACAAGAAGACTGACTCTTCTTACAGACTATGTTTTGAACCATTCCTGTGACACTAGTTATAGATTTTGATGCTTCACTTCAGGTTTTGTGTATTCCTCTGACCATCTTATTGACGATGAAACACAGAAATTGCCCCCTAATTAAATACAAAAGGCCAATGCCGACTTAAGTACATGAAGACCGACTCTTCTTACTGACTATGTTTTGAACCATTCCTGTGACACTAGTTATAGATTCCGATGCTTCACTTCAGATTTACTGTATCCCTTGGACCTTCTTGTTGACGAAGAAACACAGAAATTGCATCGGATTTAAATACAAAAGGCACAATGCCGACTTAAGTACAAGAAGACTATATCTTCTTACTGTCTATATTTTCGAACCATTCCTGTGACACTAGTTATAGATTCCGATACTTCACTCCAGGTTTACTGTATCCCTTGGACCTTCTTATTGACGATGAAACACAGAAATTGCATCGGAATTAAATAGAAAAGGCACAATGCCGACTTAAGTACAAGAAGACTGACTCTTCCTACTGTCTATGTTTTGAACCATTCCTGTGACACTAGTTATAGATTCCGATGCTTGACTTCAGCTTACTGTATCCCTAGGACCTCCTTATTGACGATGAACACAGAAATTACATCGGAATTAAATACAAAAGGCACAATGCCGATTTACGTACAAGAAGTCTGACTCTTCTGACTGACTATGTTTTGATCCATTTCTGTGACACTAGTTACAGAATTCCGATGCTTCACTTCAGGTTTACTGTGAACTCTCTGACCTCCTTATTGACGATGAAACACAGAAATTTAATCGGAATTAAATACAAAACGCACAATGCTGACTTATGTACAAGAAGACTGACTCTTCTTACTGTCTATGTTTTGAATCATTTCTATGACACTACTTATACATTCCGAAGCTTCACTTCAGGGTTACTGTATCCATCTGACCTGCTTATTGACAATGAAACACAGAAATTGCATCGGAATTAAATACAAAAGGCACAATGCCGACTTAAGTACAAGAAGACCGACTCTTCTTACTGACTATGTTTCGAACCATTCCTGTGACTCTAGTTATGGATTCCGATGCATCACTTCAGGTTTACTGTATCCCTTGGACCTTCTTATTGACGATGAAACACAGAAATTGCTTCGGAATTAAATACAAAAGCCCATGCCGACTTAAGTACTGTCCATGTATTGAGCCATTCCTGTGACACTAGTTATAGATGCCGATGCTTCACTGCAGGTTTACTGTATCCCATGGACCTTCTTATTGACGATGAAACACAGAAATTGCATCGGAATTAAATTCAAAAGGCACAAGGCCGACTTAAGGACAAGAAGACTGACTCTTCTTACTGACTATGTTTTGAACCATTCCTGTGACACTAGTTATAGATTCCGATGCTTCACTTCAGGTTTATTGTATCGCTCTGACCTTCTTATTGACGATGAAACACAGATATTGCACCGCAATTAAATACAAAAGGCACAATGCCGACTTAAGTACAAGAAGAAAGACTCTTCTTACTGTCTATGTTTTGAACCATTCCATTAAAAACTACTTATAGATTCCGATGCTTCACTCCAGGTATAGTGTATCCCTTGGACCTTCTTATTGAGATGAACCATTATAATTGCATCGGAATTAAATAGAAAAGCAAAATGCCGACTTACGTACAAGAAGACTGACTCTTCTTACTGACTATGCTTTGAACCATTCATGTGACACAAGTTATAGATTCCGATGCTACACTCCAGGTTTACTGTATCCCTTGGACCTTCTCATTGACGATGAAACACAGAAATTGCATCGGAATTAAATAGAAAAGGCACAATGAGGACTTAAGTACAAGAAGACTGACTCTTTTTACTGTCTATGTTTTGAACCATTCCTGTGACTCTAGTTATAGATTCCGATGCTTTACTTCAGGTTTACTGTATCCCTAGGACCTCCGTATTGACGATGAAACACAGAAATTGCATCGGTATTTAATACAAAAGGCACAATGCCGACTCAAGTACAAGAAGACTGACACTTCTTCCTGTCTATGTTTTGAACCATTCCTGTGAGACCAGTTATAGATTCCGATGCATCACTTCAGGTTTACTGTATTCCTCTGACCTTCTTATTGACGATGAAACACAGAAATTGCATCGGAATTAGATACAAAAGGCACAATGCCGACTTAAGTACAAGAAGACTGACTCTTCTTACTGACTATGTTTTGAACCATTTCTGTGACACTAGTTATAGATTCCGATGCTTCACTTCAGGGTTACTGTATCCCTCTGACCTTCTTATTCACGATGAAACACAGAAATTGCTTCGGAAGTAAATACAAAAGGCACTATGCCGACTTAAGTACAAGAAGACTGACTCTTCTTACTGACTATGTTTTGAACTATTCCTGTGATACCAGTTATAGGTTCCGATGCTTCACTTCAGGTTTACCGTATCCCTTGGACCTTCTTATAGACGATGAAACACAGAAATTGCATCGGAATTAAATACAAAAGGCAGAATGCTGACTTAAGTACAAGAAGACTGTATCTTCTTACTTTCCATGTTTTGAACCATTCCTGTGACACTAGATATAGATTACGATGCTTCACTCCAGGTTTACCGTATCCCTTGGACCTTCTTATTGACGATGAAACACAGAAATTGAACCGGAATTAAATACGAAAGGCACAATGCCGACTTAAGGACAAGAAGACTGACTCTTCTTACAGACTATGTTTTGAACCATTCCTGTGACACTAGTTATAGATTTTGATGCTTCACTTCAGGTTTTGTGTATTCCTCTGACCATCTTATTGACGATGAAACACAGAAATTGCCCCCTAATTAAATACAAAAGGCCAATGCCGACTTAAGTACATGAAGACCGACTCTTCTTACTGACTATGTTTTGAACCATTCCTGTGACACTAGTTATAGATTCCGATGCTTCACTTCAGATTTACTGTATCCCTTGGACCTTCTTGTTGACGAAGAAACACAGAAATTGCATCGGATTTAAATACAAAAGGCACAATGCCGACTTAAGTACAAGAAGACTATATCTTCTTACTGTCTATATTTTCGAACCATTCCTGTGACACTAGTTATAGATTCCGATACTTCACTCCAGGTTTACTGTATCCCTTGGACCTTCTTATTGACGATGAAACACAGAAATTGCATCGGAATTAAATAGAAAAGGCACAATGCCGATTTACGTACAAGAAGTCTGACTCTTCTGACTGACTATGTTTTGAACCATTTCTGTGACACTAGTTATAGATTCCGATGCTTCACTTCAGGGTTACTGTATCCCTCTGAACTTCTTATTCACGATGAAACACAGAAATTGCATCGGAAGTAAATACAAAAGGCACAATGCCGACTTAAGTAGAAGAAGAATGACTCATCTTACTGTCTATGTTTTGAACCATTCCTGTGACACTAGTTACAGATTCCGATGCTTCACTTCAGGTTTACTGTGAACTCTCTGACCTCCTTATTGACGATGAAACACAGAAATTTAATCGGAATTAAATACAAAACGCACAATGCTGACTTATGTACAAGAAGACTGACTCTTCTTACTGTCTATGTTTTGAATCATTTCTATGACACTACTTATACATTCCGAAGCTTCACTTCAGGGTTACTGTATCCATCTGACCTGCTTATTGACAATGAAACACAGAAATTGCATCGGAATTAAATACAAAAGGCACAATGCCGACTTAAGTACAAGAAGACCGACTCTTCTTACTGACTATGTTTCGAACCATTCCTGTGACTCTAGTTATGGATTCCGATGCATCACTTCAGGTTTACTGTATCCCTTGGACCTTCTTATTGACGATGAAACACAGAAATTGCTTCGGAATTAAATACAAAAGCCCATGCCGACTTAAGTACTGTCCATGTATTGAGCCATTCCTGTGACACTAGTTATAGATGCCGATGCTTCACTGCAGGTTTACTGTATCCCATGGACCTTCTTATTGACGATGAAACACAGAAATTGCATCGGAATTAAATTCAAAAGGCACAAGGCCGACTTAAGGACAAGAAGACTGACTCTTCTTACTGACTATGTTTTGAACCATTCCTGTGACACTAGTTATAGATTCCGATGCTTCACTTCAGGTTTATTGTATCGCTCTGACCTTCTTATTGACGATGAAACACAGATATTGCACCGCAATTAAATACAAAAGGCACAATGCCGACTTAAGTACAAGAAGACTGACTCTTTTTACTGTCTATGTTTTGAACCATTCCTGTGACTCTAGTTATAGACTCCGATGCTTTACTTCAGGTTTACTGTATCCCTAGGACCTCCGTATTGACGATGAAACACAGAAATTGCATCGGTATTTAATACAAAAGGCACAATGCCGACTCAAGTACAAGAAGACTGACTCTTCTTCCTGTCTATGTTTTGAACCATTCCTGTGAGACCAGTTATAGATTCCGATGCATCACTTCAGGTTTACTGTATTCCTCTGACCTTCTTATTGACGATGAAACACAGAAATTGCATCGGAATTAGATACAAAAGGCACAATGCCGACTTAAGTACAAGAAGACTGACTCTTCTTACTGACTATGTTTTGAACCATCTCTGTGACACTAGTTATAGATTCCGATGCTTCACTTCAGGGTTACTGTATCCCTCTGACCTTCTTATTCACGATGAAACACAGAAATTGCTTCGGAAGTAAATACAAAAGGCACTATGCCGACTTAAGTACAAGAAGACTGACTCTTCTTACTGTCTATGTTTTGAACTATTCCTGTGATACTAGTTATAGGTTCCGATGCTTCACTTCAGGTTTACCGTATCCCTTGGACCTTCATATAGACGATGAAACACAGAAATTGCATCGGAATTAAATACAAAAGGCAGAATGCTGACTTAAGTACAAGAAGACTGTATCTTCTTACTTTCTATGTTATGAACCATTCCTGTGACACTAGTTATAGATTCCGATGCTTCACTCCAGGTTTACCGTATCCCTTGGACCTTCTTATTGACTATGAAACACAGAAATTGAACCGGAATTAAATACAAAAGGCACAATGCCGACTTAAGGACAAGAAGACTGACTCTTCTTACAGACTATGTTCTGAACCATTCCTGTGACACTAGTTATAGATTTTGATGCTTCACTTCAGGTTTTGTGTATTCCTCTGACCATCTTATTGACGATGAAACACAGAAATTGCACCCTACTTAAATACAAAAGGCCAATGCCGACTTAAGTACATGAAGACCGACTCTTCTTACTGACTATGTTTTGAACCATTCCTGTGACACTAGTTATAGATTCCGATGCTTCACTTCAGATTTACTGTATCCCTTGGACCTTCTTGTTGACGATGAAACACAGAAATTGCATCGGATTTAAATACAAAAGGCACAATGCCGACTTAAGTACAAGAAGACTATATCTTCTTACTGTCTATATTTTCGAACCATTCCTGTGACACTAGTTATAGATTCCGATACTTCACTCCAGGTTTACTGTATCCCTTGGACCTTCTTATTGACGATGAAACACAGAAATTGCATCGGAATTAAATAGATAAGGCACAATGCCGACTTAAGTACAAGAAGACTGACTCTTCTTTCTGACTATGTTTTGAACCATTCCTGTGGCATTAGTTATAGATTCCGATGCTTCACTTCAAGTTTACTGTATCCCTTGGTCCCTCTTATTGACGATGAAACACAGAAATTGCATCGGAATTAAATACAAAAGGCACAATGCCGACTCAAGTACAAGAAGACTGCCTCTTCTTCCTGTCTATGTTTTGAACCATTCCTGTGAGACCAGTTGTAGATTACGATGCTTCACTTCAGGTTTACTGTATTCCTCTGACCTTCTTATTGACGATGAAACACAGAAATTGCATCGGAATTAAATACAAAAGGCACAATGCCGATTTACGTACAAGAAGACTGACTCTTCTGACTGACTATGTTTTGAACCATTTCTGTGACACTAGTTATAGATTCCGATGCTTCACTTCAGGGTTACTGTATCCCTCTGAATTTCTTATTCACGATGAAACACAGAAATTGCATCGGAAGTAAATACAAATGGCACAATGCCGACTTAAGTTCAAAATGACTGACTCTTCTTACTGTCTATGTTTTGAACCGTTCCTGTGACACTAGTTATAGATTCCGATGCTTCACTTCAGGTTTATTGTATCGCTCTGACCTTCTTATTGACGATGAAACACAGAAATTGCACCGCAATTAAATACAAAAGGCACAATGCCGACTTAAGTAGAAGAAGAATGACTCTTCTTACTGACTATAATTTGAACCATTCCTGTGACACTAGTTATAGATTCCGATGCCTCACTTCAGGTTTACTGTATCCCTCTGACCTTCTTATTGACGATGAAACACAGAAATTGCATCGGAATTACACTCCTGGAAATGGAAAAAAGAACACATTGACACCGGTGTGTCAGACCCACCATACTTGCTCCGGACACTGCGAGAGGGCTGTACCAGCAATGATCACACGCACGGCACAGCGGACACACCAGGAACCGCGGTGTTGGCCGTCGAATGGCGCTAGCTGCGCAGCATTTGTGCACCGCCGCCGTCAGTGTCAGCCAGTTTGCCGTGGCACACGGAGCTCCATCGCAGTCTTTAACACTGGTAGCATGCCGCGACAGCGTGGACGTGAACCGTATGTGCAGTTGACGGACTTTGAGCGAGGGCATATAGTGGGCAAGCGGGAGGCCGGGTGGACGTACCGCCGAATTGCTCAACACGTGGGGCGTGAGGTCTCCACAGTACATCGATGTTGTCGCCAGTGGTCGGCGGAAGGTGCACGTGCCCGTCGACCTGGGACCGGACCGCAGCGACGCACGGATGCACGCCAAGACCGTAGGATCCTACGCAGTGCCGTAGGGGACCGCACCGCCACTTCCCAGCAAATTAGGGACACTGTTGCTCCTGGGGTATCGGCGAGGACCATTCGCAACCGTCTCCATGAAGCTGGGCTACGGTCCCGCACATCGTTAGGCCGTCTTCCGCTCACGCCCCAATATCGTGCAGCCCGCCTCCAGTGGTGTCGCGACAGGCGTGAATGGAGGGACGAATGGAGACGTGTCGTCTTCAGCGATGAGAGTCGCTTCTGCCTTGGTGCCAATGATGGTTGTATGCGTGTTTGGCGCCGTGCAGGTGAGCGCCACAATCAGGACTGCATACGACCGAGGCACACAGGGCCAACACCCGGCATCATGGTGTGGGGAGCGATCTCCTACACTGGCCATACACCACTGGTGATCGTCGAGGGGACACTGAATAGTGCACGGTACATCCAAACCGTCATTGAACCCATCGTTCTACCATTCCTAGACCGGCAAGGGAACTTGCTGTTCCAACAGGACAATGCACGTCCGCATGTATCCCGTGCCACCCAACGTGCTCTAGAAGGTGTAAGTCAACTACCCTGGCCAGCAAGATCTCCGGATCTGTCCCCCATTGAGCATGTTTGGGACTGGATGAAGCGTCGTCTCACGCGGTCTGCACGTCCAGCACGAACGCTGGTCCAACTGAGGCGCCAGGTGGAAATGGCATGGCAAGCCGTTCCACAGGACTACATCCAGCATCTCTACGATCGTCTCCATGGGAGAATAGCAGCCTGCATTGCTGCGAAAGGTGGATATACACTGTACTAGTGCCGACATTGTGCATGCTCTGTTGCCTGTGTCTATGTGCCTGTGGTTCTGTCAGTGTGATCATGTGATGTATCTGACCCCAGGAATGTGTCAAAAAAGTTTCCCCTTCCTGGGACAATGAATTCACGGTGTTCTTATTTCAATTTCCAGGAGTGTATATAGAAAAGGCACAATGCCGAATTCAGTACAAGAAGACTGACTCTTCTTACTGTCTATGTTTTGAACCATTCCTGTGACACTAGTTACAGATTCCGATGCTTCACTTCAGGTTTACTGTATCCCTCTGACCTCCTTATTGACGATGAAACACAGAAATTGAATCGGAATTAAATACAAAACACACAATGCTGACTTATGTACAAGAAGACTGACTCTTCTTACTGTCTATGTTTTGAACCATTCCTGTGACACTAGTTACAGATTCCGATGCCTCACTTCAGGTTTACTGTATCCCTCTGACCTTCTTATTGACGATGAAACACAGAAATTGCATCGGAATTATATAGAAAAGGCACAATGCCGAATTCAGTACAAGAAGACTGACTCTTCTTACTGTCTATGTTTTGAACCATTCCTGTGACACTAGTTACAGATTACGATGCTTCACTTCAGGTTTACTGTATTCCTCTGACCTTCTTATTGACGATGAAACACAGAAATTGCATCGGAATTAAATACAAAAGGCAGAATGCTGACTAAAGTACAAGAAGACTGTATCTTCTTACTTTCTATGTTTTGAACCATTCCTGTGACACTAGTTATAGATTCCGATGCTTCACTCCAGGTTTACCGTATCCCTTGGACCTTCTTATTGACGATGAAACACAGAAATTGAACCGGAATTAAATACAAAGGGCACAATGCCGACTTGAGGACAAGAAGACTGACTCTTCTTACAGACTATGTTTTGAACCATTCCTGTGACACTAGTTATAGATTTTGATGCTTCACTTCAGGTTTTGTGTATCCCTCTGACCTTCTTATTGACGATGAAACACAGAAATTGCACCCTAATTAAATACAAAAGACCAATGCCGACTTAAGTACATGAAGACCGACTCTTCTTACTGACTATGTTTTGAACCATTCCTGTGACACTAGTTATAGATTCCGATGCTTCACTTCAGATTTACTGTATCCCTTGGACCTTCTTGTTGACGATGAAACACAGAAATTGCATCGGATTTAAATACAAAAGGCACAATGCCGACTTAAGTACAAGAAGACTATATCTTCTTACTGTCTATATTTTCGAACCATTCCTGTGACACTAGTTATAGATTCCGATACTTCACTCCAGGTTTACTGTATCCCTTGGACCTTCTTATTGACGATGAAACACAGAAATTGCATCGGAATTAAATAGATAAGGCACAATGCCGACTTAAGTACAAGAAGACTGACTCTTCTTACTGACTATGTTTTGAACCATTCCTGTGGCATTAGTTATAGATTCCGATGCTTCACTTCAAGTTTACTGTATCTGTTGGTCCTTCTTATTGACGATGAAACACAGAAATTGCATCGGAATTAAATACAAAAGGCACAATGCCGACATAAGTACATGTAGACTGACTCTTCTTACTGACTATGTTTTGAACCATTCCTGTGACACTAGTTATAGATTCCGATGCTTCACTTCAGGTCTACTGTATCCCTTAGACCTTTTTATTGACGATGAAACACAGAAAATGCATCGGAATTAAATACAAAAGGCACAATGCCGACTGAGGTACACGAAGACTGACTCTTCTTACTGTCTATGATTTGAACCATTCCTATGCCACTAGTTATTGATTCCGATGCTACACTCCAGGTTTACTGCATGCCTTGCACCTTAGTATTGACAATGAAATACAGAAATTGCATCGGCATTGAATACAAAAGGCACAATGCCGACTTAAGTAGAAGAAGAATGACTTTTCTTACTGACTATAATTTGAACCATTCCTGTGACACTAGTTATAGATTCCGATGCCTCACTTCAGGTTTACTGTATCCCTCTGACCTTCTTATTGACGATGAAACACAGAAATTGCATCGGAATTACACTCCTGGAAATGGAAAAAAGAACACATTGACACCGGTGTGTCAGACCCACCATACTTGCTTCGGACACTGCGAGAGGGCTGTACAAGCAATGATCACACGCACGGCACAGCGGACACACCAGGAACCGCGGTGTTGGCCGTCGAATGGCGCTAGCTGCGCAGCATTTGTGCACCGCCGCCGTCAGTGTCAGCCAGTTTGCCGTGGCACACGGAGCTCCATCGCAGTCTTTAACACTGGTAGCATGCCGCGACAGCGTGGACGTGAACCGTATGTGCAGTTGACGGACTTTGAGCGAGGGCATATAGTGGGCATGCGGGAGGCCGGGTGGACGTACCGCCGAATTGCTCAACACGTGGGGCGTGAGGTCTCCACAGTACATCGATGTTGTCGCCAGTGGTCGGCGGAAGGTGCACGTGCCCGTCGACCTGGGACCGGACCGCAGCGACGCACGGATGCACGCCAAGACCGTAGGATCCTACGCAGTGCCGTAGGGGACCGCACCGCCACTTCCCAGCAAATTAGGGACACTGTTGCTCCTGGGGTATCGGCGAGGACCATTCGCAACCGTCTCCATGGAGCTGGGCTACGGTCCCGCACATCGTTAGGCCGTCTTCCGCTCACGCCCCAATATCGTGCAGCCCGCCTCCAGTGGTGTCGCGACAGGCGTGAATGGAGGGACGAATGGAGACGTGTC
This sequence comes from Schistocerca americana, assembly GCF_021461395.2. Taxonomy (NCBI): domain Eukaryota; kingdom Metazoa; phylum Arthropoda; class Insecta; order Orthoptera; family Acrididae; genus Schistocerca; species Schistocerca americana. Next base: position 31,310,553 of record NC_060125.1, read on the forward strand.
GTCTTCAGCGATGAGAGTCGCTTCTGCCTTGGTGCCAATGATGGTTGTATGCGTGTTTGGCGCCGTGCAGGTGAGCGCCACAATCAGGACTGCATACGACCGAGGCACACAGGGCCAACACCCGGCATCATGGTGTGGGGAGCGATCTCCTACACTGGCCATACACCACTGGTGATCGTCGAGGGGACACTGAATAGTGCACGGTACATCCAAACCGTCATTGAACCCATCGTTCTACCATTCCTAGACCGGCAAGGGAACTTGCTGTTCCAACAGGACAATGCACGTCCGCATGTATCCCGTGCCACCCAACGTGCTCTAGAAGGTGTAAGTCAACTACCCTGGCCAGCAAGATCTCCGGATCTGTCCCCCATTGAGCATGTTTGGGACTGGATGAAGCGTCGTCTCACGCGGTCTGCACGTCCAGCACGAATGCTGGTCCAACTGAGGCGCCAGGTGGAAATGGCATGGCAAGCCGTTCCACAGGACTACATCCAGCATCTCTACGATCGTCTCCATGGGAGAATAGCAGCCTGCATTGCTGCGAAAGGTGGATATACACTGTACTAGTGCCGACATTGTGCATGCTCTGTTGCCTGTGTCTATGTGCCTGTGGTTCTGTCAGTGTGATCATGTGATGTATCTGACCCCAGGAATGTGTCAAAAAAGTTTCCCCTTCCTGGGACAATGAATTCACGGTGTTCTTATTTCAATTTCCAGGAGTGTATATAGAAAAGGCACAATGCCGAATTCAGTACAAGAAGACTGACTCTTCTTACTGTCTATGTTTTGAACCATTCCTGTGACACTAGTTACAGATTCCGATGCTTCACTTCAGGTTTACTGTATCCCTCTGACCTCCTTATTGACGATGAAACACAGAAATTTAATCGGAATTAAATACAAAACGCACAATGCTGACTTATGTACAAGAAGACTGACTCTTCTTACTGTCTATGTTTTGAATCATTTCTATGACACTACTTATACATTCCGAAGCTTCACTTCAGGGTTACTGTATCCATCTGACCTGCTTATTGACAATGAAACACAGAAATTGCATCGGAATTAAATACAAAAGGCACAATGCCGACTTAAGTACAAGAAGACCGACTCTTCTTACTGACTATGTTTCGAACCATTCCTGTGACACTAGTTATGGATTCCGATGCATCACTTCAGGTTTACTGTATCCCTTGGACCTTCTTATTGACGATGAAACACAGAAATTGCTTCGGAATTAAATACAAAAGCCCATGCCGACTTAAGTACTGTCCATGTATTGAGCCATTCCTGTGACACTAGTTATAGATGCCGATGCTTCCCTGCAGGTTTACTGTATCCCATGGACCTTCTTATTGACGATGAAACACAGAAATTGCATCGGAATTAAATTCAAAAGGCACAAGGCCGACTTAAGGACAAGAAGACTGACTCTTCTTACTGACTATGTTTTGAACCATTCCTGTGACACTAGTTATAGATTCCGATGCTTCACTTCAGGTTTATTGTATCGCTCTGACCTTCTTATTGACGATGAAACACAGATATTGCACCGCAATTAAATACAAAAGGCACAATGCCGACTTAAGTACAAGAAGAAAGACTCTTCTTACTGCCTATGTTTTGAACCATTCCATTAAAAACTACTTATAGATTCCGATGCTTCACTCCAGGTATAGTGTATCCCTTGGACCTTCTTATTGAGATGAACCATTATAATTGCATCGGAATTAAATAGAAAAGCAAAATGCCGACTTACGTACAAGAAGACTGACTCTTCTTACTGACTATGTTTTGAACCATTCATGTGACACAAGTTATAGATTCCGATGCTACACTCCAGGTTTACTGTATCCCTTGGACCTTCTCATTGACGATGAAACACAGAAATTGCATCGGAATTAAATTGAAAAGGCACAATGCCGACTTAAGTACAAGAAGACTGACTCTTTTTACTGTCTATGTTTTGAACCATTCCTGTGACTCTAGTTATAGATTCCGATGCTTTACTTCAGGTTTACTGTATCCCTAGGACCTCCGTATTGACGATGAAACACAGAAATTGCATCGGTATTTAATACAAAAGGCACAATGCCGACTCAAGTACAAGAAGACTGTCTCTTCTTCCTGTCTATGTTTTGAACCATTCCTGTGAGACCAGTTATAGATTCCGATGCATCACTTCAGGTTTACTGTATTCCTCTGACCTTCTTATTGACGATGAAACACAGAAATTGCATCGGAATTAGATACAAAAGGCACAATGCCGACTTAAGTACAAGAAGACTGACTCTTCTTACTGACTATGTTTTGAACCATTTCTGTGACACTAGTTATAGATTCCGATGCTTCACTTCAGGGTTACTGTATCCCTCTGACCTTCTTATTCACGATGAAACACAGAAATTGCTTCGGAAGTAAATACAAAAGGCACTATGCCGACTTAAGTACAAGAAGACTGACTCTTCCTACTGTCTATGTTTTGAACTATTCCTGTGATACTAGTTATAGGTTCCGATGCTTCACTTCAGGTTTACCGTATCCCTTGGACCTTCTTATAGACGATGAAACACAGAAATTGCATCGGAATTAAATACAAAAGGCAGAATGCTGACTTAAGTACAAGAAGACTGTATCTTCTTACTTTCTATGTTATGAACCATTCCTGTGACACTAGTTATAGATTCCGATGCTTCACTCCAGGTTTACCGTATCCCTTGGACCTTCTTATTGACTATGAAACACAGAAATTGAACCGGAATTAAATACAAAAGGCACAATGCCGACTTAAGGACAAGAAGACTGACTCTTCTTACAGACTATGTTTTGAACCATTCCTGTGACACTAGTTATAGATTTTGATGCTTCACTTCAGGTTTTGTGTATTCCTCTGACCATCTTATTGACGATGAAACACAGAAATTGCACCCTAATTAAATACAAAAGGCCAATGCCGACTTAAGTACATGAAGACCGACTCTTCTTACTGACTATGTTTTGAACCATTCCTGTGACACTAGTTATAGATTCCGATGCTTCACTTCAGATTTACTGTATCCCTTGGACCTTCTTGTTGACGATGAAACACAGAAATTGCATCGGATTTAAATACAAAAGGCACAATGCCGACTTAAGTACAAGAAGACTATATCTTCTTACTGTCTATATTTTCGAACCATTCCTGTGACACTAGTTATAGATTCCGATACTTCACTCCAGGTTTACTGTATCCCTTGGACCTTCTTATTGACGATGAAACACAGAAATTGCATCGGAATTAAATAGATAAGGCACAATGCCGACTTAAGTACAAGAAGACTGACTCTTCTTACTGACTATGTTTTGAACCATTCCTGTGGCATTAGTTATAGATTCCGATGCTTCACTTCAAGTTTACTGTATCCCTTGGTCCTTCTTATTGACGATGAAACACAGAAATTGCATCGGAACTAAATACAAAAGGCACAATGCCGACTTAAGTACAAGAAGACTGACTCTTCATACTGTCTATGTTTTGAACCATTCCTGTGACACTAGTTATAGATTCCGATGCTTGACTTCAGGTTTACTGTATCCCTAGGACCTCCTTATTGACGATGAACACAGAAATTGCATCGGAATTTAATACAAAAGGCACAATGCCGACTCAAGTACAAGAAGACTGCCTCTTCTTCCTGTCTATGTTTTGAACCATTCCTGTGAGACCAGTTGTAGATTACGATGCTTCACTTCAGGTTTACTGTATTCCTCTGACCTTCTTATTGACGATGAAACACAGAAATTGCATCGGAATTAAATACAAAAGGCACAATGCCGATTTACGTACAAGAAGACTGACTCTTCTGACTGACTATGTTTTGAACCATTTCTGTGACACTAGTTATAGATTCCGATGCTTCACTTCAGGGTTACTGTATCCCTCTGAACTTCTTATTCACGATGAAACACATAAATTGCATCGGAAGTAAATACAAATGGCACAATGCCGACTTAAGTTCAAAATGACTGACTCTTCTTACTGTCTATGTTTTGAACCGTTCCTGTGACACTAGTTATAGATTCCGATGCTTCACTTCAGGTTTATTGTATCGCTCTGACCTTCTTATTGACGATGAAACACAGAAATTGCACCGCAATTAAATACAAAAGGCACAATGCCGACTTAAGTAGAAGAAGAATGACTCTTCTTACTGACTATAATTTGAACCATTCCTGTGACACTAGTTATAGATTCCGATGCCTCACTTCAGGTTTACTGTATCCCTCTGACCTTCTTATTGACGATGAAACACAGAAATTGCATCGGAATTACACTCCTGGAAATGGAAAAAGGAACACATTGACACCGGTGTGTCAGACCCACCATACTTGCTCCGGACACTGCGAGAGGGCTGTACAAGCAATGATCACACGCACGGCACAGCGGACACACCAGGAACCGCGGTGTTGGCCGTCGAATGGCGCTAGCTGCGCAGCATTTGTGCACCGCCGCCGTCAGTGTCAGCCAGTTTGCCGTGGCACACGGAGCTCCATCGCAGTCTTTAACACTGGTAGCATGCCGCGACAGCGTGGACGTGAACCGTATGTGCAGTTGACGGACTTTGAGCGAGGGCATATAGTGGGCATGCGGGAGGCCGGGTGGACGTACCGCCGAATTGCTCAACACGTGGGGCGTGAGGTCTCCACAGTACATCGATGTTGTCGCCAGTGGTCGGCGGAAGGTGCACGTGCCCGTCGACCTGGGACCGGACCGCAGCGACGCACGGATGCACGCCAAGACCGTAGGATCCTACGCAGTGCCGTAGGGGACCGCACCGCCACTTCCCAGCAAATTAGGGACACTGTTGCTCCTGGGGTATCGGCGAGGACCATTCGCAACCGTCTCCATGAAGCTGGGCTACGGTCCCGCACATCGTTAGGCCGTCTTCCGCTCACGCCCCAATATCGTGCAGCCCGCCTCCAGTGGTGTCGCGACAGGCGTGAATGGAGGGACGAATGGAGACGTGTCGTCTTCAGCGATGAGAGTCGCTTCTGCCTTGGTGCCAATGATGGTTGTATGCGTGTTTGGCGCCGTGCAGGTGAGCGCCACAATCAGGACTGCATACGACCGAGGCACACAGGGCCAACACCCGGCATCATGGTGTGGGGAGCGATCTCCTACACTGGCCATACACCACTGGTGATCGTCGAGGGGACACTGAATAGTGCACGGTACATCCAAACCGTCATTGAACCCATCGTTCTACCATTCCTAGACCGGCAAGGGAACTTGCTGTTCCAACAGGACAATGCACGTCCGCATGTATCCCGTGCCACCCAACGTGCTCTAGAAGGTGTAAGTCAACTACCCTGGCCAGCAAGATCTCCGGATCTGTCCCCCATTGAGCATGTTTGGGACTGGATGAAGCGTCGTCTCACGCGGTCTGCACGTCCAGCACGAACGCTGGTCCAACTGAGGCGCCAGGTGGAAATGGCATGGCAAGCCGTTCCACAGGACTACATCCAGCATCTCTACGATCGTCTCCATGGGAGAATAGCAGCCTGCATTGCTGCGAAAGGTGGATATACACTGTACTAGTGCCGACATTGTGCATGCTCTGTTGCCTGTGTCTATGTGCCTGTGGTTCTGTCAGTGTGATCATGTGATGTATCTGACCCCAGGAATGTGTCAAAAAAGTTTCCCCTTCCTGGGACAATGAATTCACGGTGTTCTTATTTCAATTTCCAGGAGTGTATATAGAAAAGGCACAATGCCGAATTCAGTACAAGAAGACTGACTCTTCTTACTGTCTATGTTTTGAACCATTCCTGTGACACTAGTTACAGATTCCGATGCTTCACTTCAGGTTTACTGTATCCCTCTGACCTCCTTATTGACGATGAAACACAGAAATTGAATCGGAATTAAATACAAAACACACAATGCTGACTTATGTACAAGAAGACTGACTCTTCTTACTGTCTATGTTTTGAACCATTCCTGTGACACTAGTTACAGATTCCGATGCCTCACTTCAGGTTTACTGTATCCCTCTGACCTTCTTATTGACGATGAAACACAGAAATTGCATCGGAATTATATAGAAAAGGCACAATGCCGAATTCAGTACAAGAAGACTGACTCTTCTTACTGTCTATGTTTTGAACCATTCCTGTGACACTAGTTACAGATTACGATGCTTCACTTCAGGTTTACTGTATTCCTCTGACCTTCTTATTGACGATGAAACACAGAAATTGCATCGGAATTAAATACAAAAGGCAGAATGCTGACTAAAGTACAAGAAGACTGTATCTTCTTACTTTCTATGTTTTGAACCATTCCTGTGACACTAGTTATAGATTCCGATGCTTCACTCCAGGTTTACCGTATCCCTTGGACCTTCTTATTGACGATGAAACACAGAAATTGAACCGGAATTAAATACAAAGGGCACAATGCCGACTTGAGGACAAGAAGACTGACTCTTCTTACAGACTATGTTTTGAACCATTCCTGTGACACTAGTTATAGATTTTGATGCTTCACTTCAGGTTTTGTGTATCCCTCTGACCTTCTTATTGACGATGAAACACAGAAATTGCACCCTAATTAAATACAAGAGACCAATGCCGACTTAAGTACATGAAGACCGACTCTTCTTACTGACTATGTTTTGAACCATTCCTGTGACACTAGTTATAGATTCCGATGCTTCACTTCAGATTTACTGTATCCCTTGGACCTTCTTGTTGACGATGAAACACAGAAATTGCATCGGATTTAAATACAAAAGGCACAATGCCGACTTAAGTACAAGAAGACTATATCTTCTTACTGTCTATATTTTCGAACCATTCCTGTGACACTAGTTATAGATTCCGATACTTCACTCCAGGTTTACTGTATCCCTTGGACCTTCTTATTGACGATGAAACACAGAAATTGCATCGGAATTAAATAGATAAGGCACAATGCCGACTTAAGTACAAGAAGACTGACTCTTCTTACTGACTATGTTTTGAACCATTCCTGTGGCATTAGTTATAGATTCCGATGCTTCACTTCAAGTTTACTGTATCCCTTGGTCCTTCTTATTGACGATGAAACACAGAAATTGCATCGGAATTAAATACAAAAGGCACAATGCCGACATAAGTACATGTAGACTGACTCTTCTTACTGACTATGTTTTGAACCATTCCTGTGACACTAGTTATAGATTCCGATGCTTCACTTCAGGTCTACTGTACCCCTTAGACCTTTTTATTGACGATGAAACACAGAAAATGCATCGGAATTAAATACAAAAGGCACAATGCCGACTGAGGTACACGAAGACTGACTCTTCTTACTGTCTATGATTTGAACCATTCCTATGCCACTAGTTATTGATTCCGATGCTACACTCCAGGTTTACTGCATCCCTTGCACCTTAGTATTGACAATGAAATACAGAAATTGCATCGGCATTGAATACAAAAGGCACAATGCCGACTTAAGTACAAGAGGACTGTATCTTCTTACTGTCTATGATTTGAACCATTCCTGTGACACTAGTTATAGATTCCGTTGATTCACTTCAGGTTTACTGTATCCCTCTGACCTTCTTATTGACGATGAAACACAGAAATTGCACCGGAATTAAATACAAAAGGCAAAATGCCGACATAAGTACAAAAAGACTGACTCTTCATACTGTCTATGTTTTGAACCATTCCTGTGACACTAGTTATAGATTCCGATGCTTCACTTCGTGTTTACTGTATCATTTGGACCTTCTTATTGACGATGAAACACAGAAATTACATCTGAAATAAATACAAAATACACAATGCCGACTTAAGTACAAAAAGACAGACTCTTCTTACTGACTATGTTTTGAACCATTCCTGTGACACTAGTTGTAGATTCCCATGCTTCACCTCAGGTTTACTGTATCCCTCTGACCTTCTTATTGACGATGAAACACAGATATTGCATCGGATTAGAATAGAGAAGGCTCAATGCCGGCTTAAGTACAAGAAGACTGACTCTTCTTACTGTCTATGTTATGAACCATTCCTGTGACACTAGTTATAGATTCCGATACTCCACTTCATTTTTACTGTATTCCTTGGACCATCTTATTGACGATGAAACACAGAAATTGCATCGGAATTTAATACAAAAGGCACAATGCCGACTCACGTACAAGAAGGCTGACTCTTCTTACTGTCTATGTTTTGAACCATTCCTGTGACACTAGTTATAGATTCCGATGCTTCACTTCAGGTTTACTGTATCCCTCTAACCTTCTTATTGACGGTGAAACACAGAAATTGCATCGGAATTTAATATAAAATGCACAATGCCGACTTAAGTACAAGAAGACTGACTCTTCTTACTGTCTATGATTTGAACCATTCGTGTGACACTAGTTATAGATGTCGATGCTTCACTTCAAGTTTACTGACTCCCTCTTATCTTCTTATTGACGATGAAGCACAGAAATTCCATCGGAATTAAATACAAAAGGCACAATGCCGACTTAAGTACAAGAAGACTGACTCTTCTTACTGTCTATGCTTTGATCCATTCCTGTGACACTAGTTATCGATTCCGATGCTTCACTTCAGGTTTACTGTATCCCTTGGACCTTCTTAATGACGATGAAACACAGAAATTGCCTCGGAATTAAATACAAAAGGCACAATGCAGTCTTAAGCACAAGAAGACTGACTCTTCCTACTGTCTATGTTTGAACCATTCCATTGACACTAGTTATAGATTCCGATGCTTCACTTCAGGTTTACTGTATCCCTTGGACCTTCTTATTGACGATGTAACACAGTAATGCATCGGAATTAAATACAAAAGCCACAATGCCGACTCAAGTACAAGAAGACTGACTCTTCTTACTGTCTATGCTTTGAACCATTCCTGTGACACTAGTTATAGATTCCGATGCTTCACTTCAGGTTTACTGTATCCCTCTGACCTTCTTATTGACGATGAAACACAGAAATTGCATCGGAATTAATTACAAAATTCACAATGCCGACTTAAGTACAAGAAGACTGACTCTTCTTACTGTCTATGTTTTGAACCATTTCTGTGACACTAGTTACAGATTCCGATGCTTCACTTCAGGGTTACTGTAACCCTCTGACCTTCTTATTGACGATGATATACATCGGAATTCAATAAAAAAGGCACAATGCCAACTTAAATACAAGAAGACTGACTCTTCTTACTGACTATGTTTTGAACTATTTCTGTGACACTAGTTATAGATTCCGTTGCTTTACTTCAGGTTTACTGTATCCCTTGGACCTTCTTATTGACGATGAAACACAGAAAATGCATCAGAATTAAATACAAAATGCACAATGCCGACATAAGTACAAGAAGGCTGACTCTTCTTACTGTCTATGTTTAGAACCTTTCCTGTGACACTAGTTATAGTTTATGATGCTTCACTCCAGGTTTACTGTATCCCTTGGACTTTCTAATTGACGATGTAACACAAAAATTGCATCGGAATTAAATACAAAAGGCACAATGCCGACTTAAGGACAAGAAGACTGACTCTTCTTACTGACTATGTTTTGAAACATTCCTGTGACACTAGTTATAGATTCCGATGATTCACTTCAGGTTTACTGTATCCCTCTGGCCTTCTTATTGACGATGAAACACAGAAATTGCACCGGAATTAAATATAAAAGGCACAATGCCGACATAAGTAGAAGAAAACTGACTCTTCTTAATGACTATGTTTTGAACCATTCCTGTGACACTTGTTATAGATTCCGATGCTTCACTTCAGGTCTACTGTATCCCTTGGACCTTCTTATTGACGATGAAACACAGAAATTGCATCGGAATTAAATACAAAAGGCACAATGCCGAATTAGGTACACGAAGACTGACTCTTCTTGCTGTCTATGATTTGAAACATTCCTGTGACACTAGTTACAGATTCCGATGCTACACTCCACGTTTACTGTATCCCTTGGACCTTCTTATTGACGATGAAACACAAAAATTGCATCGGAATTAAATACAAAAAGCACAATGCCGACTTAAGGACAAGAAGACTGACTCCTCTTACTGACTATGTTTTGAAACATTCCTGTGACACTAGTTATAGATTCCGAAGATTCACTTCAGGTTTACTGTATCCCTCTGGCCTTCTTATTGACGATGAAACACAGAAATTGCACCGGAATTAAATACAAAAGGCACAATGCCGATTTAAGTACAAAAAGCCTGACCCTTCCTACTGTCTGTATTTTGAACCATTCCTGTGACACTAGTTATAGATTCCGATGCTTCACTTCAGGTTTACTGTATCATTTGGACTTTCTAATTGACAATGAAACACAGAAATTACATCTGAAATAAATACAAATGGCACAATGCCGACTTAAGTACAAAAAGACTGACTCGTCTTACTGACTATGTTTTGAACCATTCCTGTGACACTAGTTATAGATTCCGATGCTTCACTACAGGTTTACTGTCTCCCTTGGACCTTCTTATTGACGATCAAACACAGAAATTGCATCGGAATTAAATACAAAAGGCACAATGCCGACATAAGTACATGAAGACTGACTCTTCTTAATGACTATGTTTTGAACCATTCCTGTGACACTAGTTATAGATTCCGATGCTTCACTTCAGGTCTACTGTATCCCTTGGACCTTCTTATTGACGATGAAACACAGAAATTGCATCGGAATTAAATACAAAAGGCACAATGCCGAATTAGGTACACGAAGACTGACTCTTCTTGCTGTCTATGATTTGAAACATTCCTGTGACACTAGTTACAGATTCCGATGCTACACTCCACGTTTACTGTATCCCTTGGACCTTCTTATTGACGATGAAACACAAAAATTGCATCGAAATTAAATACAAAATTCACAATGCCGACTTAAGGACAAGAAGACTGACTCTTCTTACTGACTATGCTTTGACACATTCCTGTGACACTAGTTATAGATTCCGATGATTCACTTAAGGTTTACTGTATCCCTCTGGCCTTCTTATTGACGATGAAACACAGAAATTGCACCGGAATTAAATACAAAAGTCACAATGCCGACTTAAGTACAAGATGACTAACTCTTCTTACTGTCTGTGTTTTGAACCATTTCTGTGACACTAGTTATAGATTCCGTTGCTTCACTTCAGGTTTACTGTATCATTTGGACTTTCTTATCGACGATGAAACACAGAAATTACATCTGAAATAAATACAAATGGCACAATGCCGACTTAAGTACAAAAAGACTGATTCTTCTTACTGTCTATGATTTGAACCATTCCTATGCCACTAGTTACAGATTCCGATGCTACACTCCAGGTTTACTGCATCCCTTGGACCTTAGCTTTGACAATGAAATACAGAAATTGCATCGGCATTGAATACAAAAGGCACTATGCCGACATAAGTACAAGAAGACTGTATCTTCTTACTGTCTTTGATTTGAACCATTCCTGTGACACTAGTTATAGATTCCGATGATTCACTTCGTGTTTACTGTATCACTTGGACCTTCTTATTGACGATGAAACACAGAAATTACATCTGAAATAAATACAAAATACACAATGCCGACTTAAGTACAAAAAGACTGACTCTTCTTACTGACTATGTTTTGAACCATTCCTGTGACACTAGTTGTAGATTCCCATGCTTCACTTCAGGTTTACTGTATCCCTCTGACCTTCTTATTGACGATGAAACACAGATATTGCATCGGAATTGAATAGAGAAGGCCCAATGCCGACTTAAGTACAAGAACACTGACTCTTCTTACTGTCTATGTTATGAACCATTCCTGTGACACTAGTTATAGATTCCGATGCTCCACTTCAGGTTTACTGTACTCCTTGGACCCTCTTATTGACGATGAAACACAGAAATTGCATCGGAATTTAATACAAATGGCACAATGCCGACTCACGTACAAGAAGGCTGACTCTTCTTAATGTCTATGTTTTGAACCATTCCTGTGACACTAGTTATAGATTCCGATGCTTCACTTCAGGTTTACTGTATCCCTCTAACCTTCTTATTGACGATGAAACACAGAAATTGCAACGGAATTAAATATAAAATGCACAATGCCGACTTCAGTACAAGAAGACTGACTCTTCTTACTGTCTATGTTTTGAACCATTCGTGTGACACTAGTTATAGATTCCGATGCTTCACTTCAAGTTTACTGAATCCCTCTTACCTTCTTATTGACGATGAAGCACAGAAATTGCATCGGAATTAAATACAAAAGGCACAATGCCGACTTAAGTACAAGACAACTGACTCTTCTTACTGTCCATGCTTTGATCCATTCCTGTGACACTAGTTATCGATTCCGATCCTTCACTTCAGGTTTACTGTATACCTTGGACCTTCTTAATGACGATGAAGCACAGAAATTGCCTCGGAATTAAATACAAAAGGCACTATGCAGACTTAAGTACAAGAAGACTGACTCTTCCTACTGTCTATGTTTGAACCATTCCTTTGACACTAGTTATAGATTCCGATGCTTCACTTCAGGTTTACTGTATCCCTTGGACCTTCTTATTGACGATGAAACAATGAAATTGCATCGGAATTAAATACAAACGGCACAATGCCGACTTAACTACATTAAGACTGACTCTTCTTACTGACTATGTATTGAACCATTCCTGTGACACCAGTTATAGATTTCGATGCTTCACTTCAGGTTTACTGTATCCCTCTGACCTTCTTATTGACGATGAAACACAGAAATTGCATCGGAATTAAATACAAATGGCACAATGTCGACCTAAGGACAAGAAGACTGACTCTTCTTACTGTCTATGTTTTGAACCATTCCTGTGACACTAGTTATAGATTCCGATGCTTCACTACAGGTTTACTGTCTCCCTTGGGCCTTCTTGTTGACGATGAAACACAGAAATTGCATCGGAATTAAATACAAAAGGCACAATGCCGACATAAGTCGATGAAGACTGACTCTTCTTAATGACTATGTTTTGAACCATTCCTGTGACACTAGTTATAGATTCCGATGCTTCACTTCAGGTCTACTGTATCCCTTGGACCTTCTTATTGACGATGAAACACAGAAATTGCATCGGAATTAAATACAAAAGGCACAATGCCGAATTAAGTACACGAGGACTGACTCTTCTTGCTGTCTATGATTTGAAACATTCCTGTGACACTAGTTACAGATTCCGATGCTACACTCCACGTTTACTGTATCCCTTGGACCTTCTTATTGACGATGAAACACAAAAATTGCATCGGAATTAAATACAAAAGGCACAATGCCGACTTAAGGACAAGAAGACTGACTCCTCTTGCTGACTATGTTTTGAAACATTCCTGTGACACTAGGTATAGATTCCGAAGATTCACTTCAGGTTTACTGTATCCATCTGGCCTTCTTATTGACGATGAAACGCAGAAATTGCACCGCAATTAAATACAAAAGGCACAATGCCGATTTAAGTACAAAAAGCCTGACCCTTCTTACTGTCTGTATTTTGAACCATTCCTGTGACATTAGTTATAGATTCCGATGCTTCACTTCAGGTTTACTGTATCATTTGGACTTTCTTATTGACGATGAAACACAGAAATTACATCTGAAATAAATACAAATGGCACAATGCCGACTTAAGTACAAAAAAACTGACTCGTCTTACTGACTATGTTTTGAAAAATTCCTGTGACACTAATGATAGATTCCGATGCTTCACTTCAGGTTTACTGCATCCCTCTGACCTTCTTAATAACGATGAAACACAGAATTTGCATCGGAATTATATGGAAAAAGCACAATGCCGACTTAAGTACAAGAAGACTGACTCTTCTTACTGTCTATGTTTTGAACCATTCCTGTGACGCTAGTTATAGATTCCGATGCTTCACTACAGGTTTACTGTCTCCCTTGGACCTTCTTATTGACGATGAAACACAGAAATTGCGTCGGAATTAAATACAAAAGGCACAATGCCGATATAAGTATATGAAGACTGACTCTTCTTAATGACTATGTTTTGAACCATTCCTGTGACACTAGTTATAGATTCCGATGCTTCACTTCAGGTCTACTGTATCCCTTGGACCTTCTTATTGACGATGAAACACAGAAATTGCACCGGAATTAAATACAAAAGGCACAATGCCGACTTAAGTACAAAAAGCCTGACTCTTCTTACTGTCTGTGTTTTGAACCATTCCTGTGACACTAGTTATACATTCCGATGCTTTACTTCAGGTTTACTGTATCATTTGGACTTTCTTATTGACGATGAAACATAGAAATTACATCTGAAATAAATACAAATGGCACAATGCCGACTTAAGTACAAAAAGACTGACTCTTCTTACTGTCTATGATTTGAACCATTCCTATGCCACTAGTTACAGATTCCGATGCTACACTCCAGGTTTACTGCATCCCTCGGACCTTAGTATTGACAATGAAATACAGAAATTGCATCGGCATTGAATACAAAAGGCACAATGCCGACATAAGTACAAGAAGACTCTATCTTCTTACTGTCTATGATTTGAACCATTCCTGTGACACTAGTTATAGATTCCGATGATTCACTTCAGGTTTACTGTGTCCCTCTGACCTTCTTATTGACGATGAAACACAGAAATTGCACCGGAATTAAATACAAAAGGCACATGCCGACATAAGTACAAAAAGACTGACTCTTCATACTGTCTATGTATTGAACCATTCCTGTGACACTAGTTATAGATTCCGATGCTTCACTTCGTGTTTACTGTATCATTTGGACCTTCTTATTGACGATGAAACACAGAAATTGCATCTGAAATAAATACAAAATACACAATGCCGACTTAAGTACAAAAAGACTGACTCTTCTTACTGACTCTGTTTTGAACCATTCCTGTGACACTAGTTGTAGATTCCCATGCTTCACTTCAGGTTTACTGTATCCCTCTAACCTTCTTATTGACGATGAAACACAGAAATTGCAACGGAATTAAATATAAAATGCACAATGCCGACTTCAGTACAACAAGACTGACTCTTCTTACTGTCTATGTTTTGAACCATTCGTGTGACACTAGTTATAGATTCCGATGCTTCACTTCAAGTTTACTGAATCCCTCTTACCTTCATATTGACGATGAAGCACAGAAATTGCATCGGAATTAAATACAAAAGGCACAATGCCGACTTAAGTACAAGAAGACTGACTCTTCTTACTGTCTATGCTTTGACCCATTCCTGTGACACTAGTTATCGATTCCGATGCTTCACTTCAGGTTTAATGTATACCTTGGACCTTCTTAATGACGATGAAACACAGAAATTGCCTCGGAATTAAATACAAAAGGCACAATGCAGACTTAAGTACAAGAAGACTGACTCTTCCTACTGTCTATGTTTGAACCATTCCATTGACACTAGTTATAGATTCCGATGCTTCACTTCAGGTTTACTGTATCCCTTGGACCTTCTTATTGACGATGAAACAATGAAATTGCATCGGAATTAAATACAAACGGCACAATGCCAACTTAACTACATTAAGACTGACTCTTCTTACTGACTATGTATTGAATTATTCCTGTGACACTAGTTATAGATTCCGATGCTTCACTTCAGGTTTACTGTATCCCTCTGACCTTCTTATTGACGATGAAACACAGAAATTGCATCGGAATCAAATACAAAAGGCACAATGTCGACTTAAGGACAAGAAGACTGACTCTTCTTACTGACTATGTTCTGAACCATTCCTGTGACACTAGTTATAGATTCCGATGCTTGACTTCAGGTTTACTGTATCCCTTGGACCTTCTCATTGACGATGTAACACAGTAATGCATCGGAATTAAATACAAAAGCCACAATGCCGACTCAAGTACAAGAAGAATGACTCTTCTTACTGTCTATGCTTTGAACCATTCCTGTGACACTAGTTATGGATTCCGATGCTTCACTTCAGGTTTACTGTATCCCTCTGACCTTCTTATTGACGATGAAACACAGAAATTGCATCGGAATTAAATACAAAATTCACAATGCCGACTTAAGTACAAGAAGACTGACTCTTCTTACTGTCTATGTTTTGCTCCATTTCTGTGACACTAGTTACAGATTCCGATGCTTCACTTCAGGGTTACTGTAACCCTCTGACCTACTTATTGACGATGAAACACATCGGAATTCAATAAAAAAGGCACAATGCCAACTTAAGTACAAGAAGACTGACTCTTCTTACTATGTTTTGAACCATTCCTGTGACACTAGTTATAGATTCCGTTGCTTTACTTCAGGTTTACAGTATCCCTTGGACCTTCTTATTGACGATGAAACACAGAAATTGCATCAGAATTAAATACAAAAGGCACAATGGCGACTTAAGTACAAGAAGGCTGACTCTTCTTACTGTCTATGTTTAGAACCTAGCCTGTGACACTAGTTATAGATTATGATGCTTCACTCCAGGTTTACTGTATCCCTTGGATCTTCTTATTGACGATGAAACACTGAAATTGCATCGGAATTAAATACAAATGGCACAATGCCGACTTAAGGACAAGATGATTGACTCTTCTAACTGCCTATAATTGGAACCATTCCTGTGACACTAGTAATAGATTCCGATGCTTCAGTTCAGGTTAACTGTATACCTTGGACCTTCTTATTGACGATGAAACACAGAAATTGCATCGGAATTAAATTGAAAAGGCACAATGCCGACTTAAGTACAAGAAGACTCACTCTCCTCACTGACTATGTATTGAACCATTCCTGTGACACTAGTTATAGATTCCGATGCTTCACTTCAGGTTTACTGTATCCCTTGGACCTTCTTATTGACGATGAAACACAGAAATTGCATCGGAATTAAATACAAAAGTCACATTGCCGACTTAAGTACAAGAAGACTGTATCTTCTTACTGTCTACGTTTTAAACCATTCCTGTGACACTAGTTATAGATTCCGATGTACACTCCAGGTTTACTGTATCCCTTGGACCCTCTAATTGACGATGAAACACAAAAATTGCATCAGAATTAAATACAAAAGGCACAATGCCCACTTATGGACAAGAAGACTGACTCTTCTTACTGACTATGTTTTGAAACATTCCTGTGACACTAGTTATAGATTCCGATGATTCACTTCTGGTTTACTGTATCCCTCTGGCCTTCTTATTGACGATGAAACACAGAAATTGCACCGGAATTAAATACAAAAGTCACAATGCCGACTTAAGTACAAAAAGCCTGACTCTTCTTACTGTCTGTGTTTTGAACCATTCCTGTGACACTAGTTATAGATTCCGATGCTTCACTTCAGGTTTACTGTATCATTTGGACTTTCTTATTGACGATGAAACACAGAAATTACATCTGAAATAAATACAAATGGCACACTGCCGACTTAAATACAAAAACACTGACTCGTCTTACTGACTATGTTTTGAACCATTCCTGTGACACTAATGATAGATTCCGATGCTTCACTTCAGGTTTACTGTATCCCTCTGACCTTCTTAATAACGATGAAACACAGAATTTGCATCGGAATTATATAGAAAAAGCACAATGCCGACTTCAGTACAAGAAGACTGACTCTTCTTACTGTCTATGTTTTGAACAATTCCTGTGACACTAGTTATAGATTCCGATGCTTCACTACAGGTTTACTGTCTCCCTTGGACCTTCTTATTGACGATGAAACACAGAAATTGCATCGGAATTAAATACAAAAGGCACAATGCCGACATAAGTACAAGAAGACTCACTCTCCTCACTGACTATGTATTGAACCATTCCTGTGACGCTAGTTATAGATTCCGATGCTTCACTTCAGGTTTACGGTATCCCTTGGACATTCTTATTGACGATGAAACACAGAAATTGCATCGGAATTAAATACAAAAGGCACAATGCCGAATTAGGTACACGAAGACTGACTCTTCTTGCTGTCTATGATTTGAAACATTCCTGTGACACTAGTTACAGATTACGATGCTACACTCCACGTTTACTGTATCCCTTGGACCTTCTTATTGACGATGAAACACAGAAATTGCATCGGCATTAAATACAAAAGGCTTAATGCCGACTTAAGTACAAGATGGCTGTATCTTCTTACTGTCTATGTTTTGAACCATTCCTGTGACACTAGTTATAGATTCCGATGTACACTCCAGGTTTACTGTATCCCTTGGACCTTCTTATTGACGATGAAACACAAAAATTGCATCGGAATTAAATACAAAAGTCAGAATTCCGACATAAGGACAAGAAGACTGACTCTTCTTACTGACTATGTTTTGAAACATTCCTGTGACACTAGTTATAGATTCCGATGATTCACTTCAGGTTTACTGTATCCCTCTGACCTTCTTATTGACGATGAAACGCAGAAATTGCACCGGAATTAAATACAAAACGCACAATGCCGACTTAAGTACAAAAAGACTGACTCTTCTTACTGTCTATGTTTTGAAACATTCCTGTGACACTAGGTATAGATTCCGATGCTTCACTTCAGGTTTACTGTATCATTTGGACCTTCTTATTGACGATGAAACACAGATATTACATCTGAAATAAATACAAAAGGCACAATGCCGAATAAGGTACACGAAGACTGACTCTTCTTACTGTCTATGATTTGAACCATTCCTGTGCCACTAGTTATAGATTCCGATGCTACACTCCAGGTTTACTGTATCCCTTGGACCTTCTTATGGACGAAGGAACACAGAAATTGCATCGGCATTAAATACAAAAGCCACAATGCCGACGTAAGTACAACAAGAGTGTATCTTCTTACTGTCTATGTTTTGAACCATTCCTGTGACACTAGTTATAGATTCCGATGTACACTCCAGGTATACTGTATCCCTTGGACCTTCTTATTGACGATGAAACACAATAATTGCATCGGAATTAAATACAAAAGGCACAATGCCGACTTAAGGACAAGGAGACTGACTCTTCTTACTGACTATGTTTTGAAACATTCCTGTGACACTAGTTATAGATTCCGATGATTCACATCAGGTTTACTGTATCCCTCTGACCTTCTTATTGACGATGAAACACAGAAATTGCACCGGAATTAAATACAAAAGGCACAATGCCGACTTACGTACAAAATGACTGACTGTTCTTACTGTCTATGTTTTGAACCATTCCTGTGACACTAGTTATAGATTCCGATGCTTCACTTCAGGTTTACTGTATCATTTGGACCTTCCTATTGACGATGATACACAGAAATTACATCTGAAATAAATACAAAAGGCACAATGCCGACTCAAGTACAAATAGACTGACTCTTCTTACTGACTATGTTTTGAACCATTCCTGTGACACTAGCTATAGATTCCGATGCTTCACTTCAGGTTTACTGTATCCCTCTGACCTTCTTATTGACGATGAAACACAGAAATTGCATCGGAATTAAGTAGAAAAGGCACAATGCCGAGTTAAGTACAGGAAGACTGACTCTTCTTACTATCTATGATTTGAACCATTCCGGTGACAGTAGTTATAGATTCCGATGCTTCACTTCAGGTTTACTGTATCCCTCTGACCTCCTTATTGACGATGAAACACAGAAATTGCATCGGAATTAAATACAAAATGCACAATGCCGACTTATGTACAAGAAGACAGACTCTTCTTACTGCCCATGTTTTGAATCATTTCTGTGACACTACTTATAGATTCCGATGCTTCACTTCAGGGTTACTGTATCCATATGACTTGCTTATTGACGATCAAACACAGAAATTGCATCGGAATTAAATACAAAAGGCACAATGTCGACTTAAGTACAAGAAGACCGACTCTTCTTACTGACTATGTTTGAACCATTCCTGTGACACTAGTTATAGATACCGATGCTTCACTTCAGGTTTACTGTATCCTTTGGACCTTCTTATTGACGATGAAACACAGATATTGCTTCGGAATTAAATACAAAAGGCACAATGCCGACTTAAGTACTGTCTATGTATTGAACAACTCCTGTGACACTAGTTATAGATGCCGATGCTTCACTCCAGGTTTACTGTATCCCTTGGACCTTCTTATTGACGATGAAACACAGAAATTGCATCGGAATTAAATACAAAAGGCACAATGCCGAATTATGTACACGAAGACTGACTCTTCTTGCTGTCTATGATTTGAAACATTCCTGTGACACTAGTTACAGATTACAATGCTACACTCCACGTTTACTGTATCCCTTGGACCGTCTTATTGACGATGAAACACAGAAATTGCATCGGCATTAAATACAAAAGGCATAATGCCGACTAAAGTACAAAAAGACTGACTCTTCTTACTGTCTATGTTTTGAACCATTCCTGTGACACTAGTTATAGATTCCGATGTACACTCCAGGTTTACTGTATCCCTTGGACCTTCTTATTGACGATGAAACACAGAAATTGGATCGGAATTAAATACAAAAGGCACAATGCCGACTTAAGGACAAGGAGACTGACTCTTCTTACTGACTATGTTTTGAAACATTCCTGTGACACTAGGTATAGATTCCGATGATTCACATCAGGTTTACTGTATCCCTTTGACCTTCTTATTGACGATGAAACACAGAAATTGCACCGGAATTAAATACAAAAGGCACAATGCCGACTTACGTACAAAATGACTGACTCTTTTTACTGTCTATGTTTTGAACCATTCCTGTGACACTACTTATAGATTCCGATGCTCCACTTCAGGGTTACTGTATCCATATGACTTGCTTATTGACGATCAAACACAGAAATTGCATCGGAATTAAATACAGAAGGCACAATGTCGACTTAAGTACAAGAAGACCGACTCTTCTTACTGACTATGTTTGAACCAATCCTGTGACACTAGTTATAGATTCCGATGCTTCACTTCAGGTTTACTGTATCCCTTGGACCTTCTTATTGACGGTGAAACACAGATATTGCTTGGAATTAAATACAAAAGGCACAATGCCGACTTAAGTACTGTCTATGTATTGAACAATTCCTGTGACACTAGTTATAGATGCCGATGCTTCACTCCAGGTTTACTGTATCCCTTGGAACTTCTTATTGACGATGAAACACAGAACTCTCATCGGAATTAAATACAAAAGGCACAAGGCCGACTTAAGGACTAGAAGACTGACTCTTCTTACTGTCTATGTTTTGAACCGTTCCATTAAAAACTAGTTATAGAATCCGATGCTTCACTCCAGGTATACAGTATCCCTTGGACCTTCTTATTGAGATGAAACATTGAAATTGCATCGGAATTAAATAAAAAACCCCAATGCCGGCATAAGTACAAGAAGACTGACTCTTCTTACTGACTATGTTTTGAACCATTCCTGTGATACTTGTTATAGATTCCGATGCTACACTCCAGGGTTACTGTATCCCTTGGACCTTCTTATTGTCGATGAAACACAGAAATTGCATCAGAATTAAATGCAAAAGGCACAATGAAGACTTAACGACAACAAGACTGACTCTTCTTTCTGACTATACTTTTAACCATACCTGTGACACTAGTTATAGATTACCATGCTTCACTTCAGGTTTACTGTATCCCTCTGACCTTCTTATTGACGATGAAACATAGAAATTGCATCGGAATTATATAGAAAAAGCACAATGCCGACTTAAGTACAAGAAGACTGACTCTTCTTACTGTCTATGTTTTGAACCATTCCTGTGACACTAGCTATAGATTCCGATGCTTCGCTACAGGTTTACTGTCTCCCTTGGACCTTCTTATTGACGATGAAACACAGAAATTGCATCGGAATTAAATACAAAAGGCACAATGCCGACATAAGTACATGAAGACTGACTCTTCTTAATAACTATAATTTGAACTATTCCTGTGTCACTAGTTATAGATTCCGATGCTTCACTTCAGGTCTACCGTATCCCTTGGACCTTCTTATTGACGATGAAACACAGAAATTGCATCGGAATTAAATACAAAAGGCACTATGCCGACTTAGGTACACGAAGACTGACTCTTCTAATTGTCTATGATTTGAACCATTCCTGTGACACTAGTTACAGTTTCCGATGCTACACTCCAGGGTTACTGTATCCCTTGGACCTTCTTATTGACGATGAAACACAGAAATTGCATCAGAATTAAATGCAAAAGGCACAATGAAGACTTAACGACAACAAGACTGACTCTTCTTTCTGACTATACTTTTAACCATACCTGTGACACTAGTTATAGATTACCATGCTTCACTTCAGGTTTACTGTATCGCTCTGACCTTCTTATTGACGATGAAACACAGAAATTGCATCGGAATTATATAAAAAAAGCACAATGCCGACTTAAGTACAAGAAGACTGACTCTTCTTACTGTCTATGTTTTGAACCATTCCTGTGACACTAGTTATAGATTCCGATGCTTCACTACAGGTTTACTGTCTCCCTTGGACCTTCTTATTGACGATGAAACACAGAAATTGCATCGGAATTAAATACAAAAGGCACAATGCCGACATAAGTACATGAAGACTGACTCTTCTTAATGACTATAATTTGAACCATTCCTGTGTCACTAGTTATAGATTCCGATGCTTCACTTCAGGTCTACCGTATCCCTTGGACCTTCTTATTGACGATGAAACACAGAAATTACATCGGAATTAAATACAAAAGGCACAATGCCGACTTAGGTACACGAAGACTGACTCTTCTTACTGTCTATGATTTGAACCATTCCTGTGACACTAGTTACAGTTTCCGATGCTACACTCCAGGTTTACTGTATCCCTTGGACCTTCTTATTCACGATGAAACACAGAAATTGCATCGGCATTAAATACAAAAGGCATAATGCCGACTTAAGTACAACAACACTGTATGTTCTTACTGTCTATGATTTGAACCATTCCTGTGACACTAGTTATAGATTCCGATGTACACTCCATGTTTACTGTATCCCTTGGACCTTCTTATAGACGATGAAACACAAAAATTGAATCGGAATTAAATACAAAAGTCACAATGCCGACATAAGGACAAGAAGACTGACTCTTCTTACTGACTATGTTTTGAAACATTCCTGTGACACTAGTTATAGATTCCGATGCTTCACTTCAGGTTTACTGTATCCCTCTGACCTCCTTATTGACGATGAAACACAGAAATTGCATCGGAATTAAATACAAAATGCACAATGCCGACTTATGTACAAGAAGACAGACTCTTCTTACTGCCTATGTTTTGAATCATTTCTGTGACACTACTTATAGATTCCGATGCTCCACTTCAGGGTTACTGTATCCATATGACTTGCTTATTGACGATCAAACACAGAAATTGCATCGGAATTAAATACAGAAGGCACAATGTCGACTCAAGTACAAGAAGACCGACTCTTCTTACTGACTATGTTTGAACCAATCCTGTGACACTAGTTATAGATTCCGATGCTTCACTTCAGGTTTACTGTATCCCTTGGACCTTCTTATTGACGGTGAAACACAGATATTGCTTGGAATTAAATACAAAAGGCACAATGCCGACTTAAGTACTGTCTATGTATTGAACAATTCCTGTGACACTAGTTATAGATGCCGATGCTTCACTCCAGGTTTACTGTATCCCTTGGAACTTCTTATTGACGATGAAACACAGAACTTTCATCGGAATTAAATACAAAAGGCACAAGGCCGACTTAAGGACTAGAAGACTGACTCTTCTTACTGTCTATGTTTTGAACCGTTCCATTAAAAACTAGTTATAGATTCCGATGCTTCACTCCAGGTATACAGTATCCCTTGGACCTTCTTATTGAGATGAAACATTGAAATTGCATCGGAATTAAATAAAAAACCCCAATGCCGGCATAAGTACAAGAAGACTGACTCTTCTTACTGACTATGTTTTGAACCATTCCTGTGACACTTGTTATAGATTCCGATGCTACACTCCAGGGTTACTGTATCCCTTGGACCTTCTTATTGTCGATGAAACACAGAAATTGCATCAGAATTAAATGCAAAAGGCACAATGAAGACTTAACGACAACAAGACTGACTCTTCTTTCTGACTATACTTTTAACCATACCTGTGACACTAGTTATAGATTACCATGCTTCACTTCAGGTTTACTGTATCCCCCTGACCTTCTTATTGACGATGAAACATAGAAATTGCATCGGAATTATATAAAAAAAGCACAATGCCGACTTAAGTACAAGAAGACTGACTCTTCTTACTGTCTATGTGTTGAACCATTCCTGTGACACTAGTTATAGATTCCGATGCTTCGCTACAGGTTTACTGTCTCCCTTGGACCTTCTTATTGACGATGAAACACAGAAATTGCATCGGAATTAAATACAAAAGGCACAATGCCGACATAAGTACATGAAGACTGACTCTTCTTAATAACTATAATTTGAACTATTCCTGTGTCACTAGTTATAGATTCCGATGCTTCACTTCAGGTCTACCGTATCCCTTGGACCTTCTTATTGACGATGAAACACAGAAATTGCATCGGAATTAAATACAAAAGGCACTATGCCGACTTAGGTACACGAAGACTGACTCTTCTTATTGTCTATGATTTGAACCATTCCTGTGACACTAGTTACAGTTTCCGATGCTACACTCCAGGTTTACTGTATCCCTTGGACCTTCTTATTCACGATGAAACACAGAAATTGCATCGGCATTAAATACAAAAGGCATAATGCCGACTTAAGTACAACAACACTGTACGTTCTTACTGTCTATGATTTGAACCATTCCTGTGACACTAGTTATAGATTCCGATGTACACTCCATGTTTACTGTATCCCTTGGACCTTCTTATTGACGAAGAAACACAGAAATTACATCTGAAATAAATACAAAAGGCACAATGCCGACTTAAGTACAAAATGACTGACTCTTCTTACTGACTATGTTTTGAACCATTCCTGTGACACTAGCTATAGATTCCAATGCTTCACTTCAGGTTTACTGTGTCCCTTGGACCTTCTTATTGACGATGAAACACAGAGATTGCATCGGAATTAAATACAAAGGCACAAAACCGACATAAGTACATGAAGACTGACTCTTGTTACTGACTATGTTTTAACCATTCCTGTGACACTAGTTATAGATTCCGATGCTTTACTTCAGGTCTACGGTATCCCTTGGACCTTCTTATTGACGATGAAACACAGAAATTGCATCGGAATTAAATACAAAAGGCACAATGCCGAATAAGGTACACGAACACTGACTCTTCTTACTGTCTATGATTTGAACCATTCCTGTGCCACTAGTTATAGATTCCGATGCTACCCTCCAGGTTTACTGCATCCCTTGGACCTTCTTATGGACGATGAAACACAGAAATTGCATCGGCATTAAATACAAAAGGCACAATGCCGACGTAGGTACAAGAAGACTGTATCTTCTCACTGTTTATGTTTTGAACCATTCCTGTGACACTAGTTATATATTCCGATGTACACTACAGGTTTACTGTATCCCTTGGACCTTCTTATTGACGATGAAACACAAAAATTGCATCGGAATTAAATACAAAAGGCACAATGCCGACTTAAGGACAAGGATACTGACTCTTCTTACTGACTATGCTTTGAAACATTCCTGAGACACTAGTTATAGATTCCGATGCTTCACATCAGGTTTACTGTATCCCTCTGACCTTCCTATTGACGATGAAACACAGAAATTGCACCGGAATTAAATACAAAAGGCACAATGCCGACTTAAGTACAAAATGACTGACTCTTCTTACTGTCTATGTTTTGAACCATTCCTGTGACACTAGTTATAGATTCCGATGCTTCACTTCAGGTTTACTGTATCATTTGGACCCTCTTATTGACGATGATACACAGAAATTACATCTGAAATAAATACAAAAGGCACAATGCGGACTTAAGTACAAATAGACTGACTCTTCTTACCGACTATGTTTAGAAACATTCCTGTGACACTAGTTATAGATTCCGATGCATCACTTCAGGTTTACTGTATCCCTCTGACCTTCTTATTGACGATGAAACACAGAAATTGCACCGCAATTAAATACAAAAGGCACAATGCCGACTTAAGTACAAGAAGACTGACTCTTCTTACTGTCTATGTTTTGAACCATTCCATTAAAAACTAGTTATAGATTCCGATGCTTCACTCCAGGTATACTGTATCATTGGGACCTTCTTATTGAGATGAAACATTGAAATTGCATCGGAATTAAATAAAAAACCCCAATGCCGGCATAAGTACAAGAAGACTGACTCTTCTTACTGACTATGTCTTGAACCATTCCTGTGACACTTTTTATAGATTCCGATGCTACACTCCAGGGTTACTGTATCCCTTGGACCTTCCTATTGCCGATGAAACACAGAAATTGCATCAGAATTAAATACAAAAGGCACAATGAAGACTTAACGACAATAAGACTGACTCTTCTTCTGACTATGCTTTTAACCATACCTGTGACACTAGTTATAGATTACCATGCTTCACTTCAGGTTTACTGTATCGCTCTGACCTTCGTATTGACGATGATACACAGAAATTACATCTGAAATAAATTCAAAAGGCACAATGCCGACTTAAGTACAAATAGACTGACTCATCTTACTGACTATGTTTTGAACCATTCCTGTGACACTAGCTATAGATTCCGATGCTACACTCCAGGTTTACTGTATCCCTTGGACCTTCTTATTCACGATGAAACACAGAAATTGCATCGGCATTAAATACAAAAGGCATAATGCCGACTTAAGTACAACAAGACAGTATGTTCTTACTCTCTATGATTTGAACCATTCCTGTGACACTAGTTATAGATTCCGATGTACACTCCATGTTTACTGTATCCCTTGGACCTTCTTATTGACGATGAAACACAAAAACTGCATCAGAATTAAATACAAAAGTCACAATGCGACATAAGGACAAGAAGACTGACTCTTCTTACTGACTATGTTTTGAAACATTCCTCTGACACTAGTTATAGATTCCGATGATTCACTTCAGGTTTACTGTATCCCTCTGACCTTCTTATTGACGATGAAACGCAGAAATTGCACCGGAATTAAATACAAAAGGCACAATGACGACTTAAGTACAAAAAGACTGACTCTTCTTACTGTCTATGTTTTGAAACATTCCTGTGACAGTAGTTATAGATTCCGATGCTTCACTTCAGGTTTACTGTATCATTTGGACCTTCTTATTGACGATAAAACACAGAAATTACATCTGAAATAAATACAAAAGGCACAATGCCGACTTAAGTACAAAATGACTGACTCTTCTTACTGACTATGTTTTGAACCATTCCTGTGACACTAGCTATAGATTCCAATGCTTCACTTCAGGTTTACTGTGTCCCTTGGACCTTCTTATTGACGATGAAACACAGAGATTGCATCGGAATTAAATACAAAAGGCACAAAGCCGACATAAGTACATGAAGACTGACTCTTATTACTGACTATGTTTTAACCATTCCTGTGACACTAGTTATAGATTCCGATGCTTCACCTCAGGTCTACGGTATCCCTTGGACCTTCTTACTGACGATGAAACCCAGAAATTGCATCGGAATTAAATACAAAAGGCACAATGCCGAATAAGGTACACGAAGACTGACTCTTCTTACTGTCTATGATTTGAACCATTCCTGTGCCACTAGTTATAGATTCCGATGCTACACTCCAGGTTTACTGTATCCCTTGGACCTTCTTATGGACGATGAAACACAGAAATTGCATCGGAATTAAATACAAAAGGCACAATGCCGAATAAGGTACACGTAGACTGACTCTTCTTACTGTCTATGATTTGAACCATTCCTGTGCCACTAGTTATAGATTCCCATTGTACACTCCAGGTTTACTGTATCCCTTGGACCTTCTTATTGACGATGAAACACAAAAATTGCATCGGAATTAAATACAAAAGGCACAATGCCGACTTAAGGACAAGGAGACTGACTCTTCTTACTGACTATGTTTTGAAACATTCCTGTGACACTAGTTATAGATTCCGATGATTCACATCAGGTTTACTGTATCCCTCTGACCTTCCTATTGACGATGACACACAGAAATTGCACCGGGATTAAATACAAAAGGCACAATGCCGACTTAAGTAGAAAATGACTGACTCTTCTTACTGTCTGTGTTTTGAACCATTCCTGTGACACTAGTTATAGCTTCCGATGCTTCACTTCAGGTTTACTGTATCATTTGGACCCTCTTATTGACGATGATACACAGAAATTACATCTGAAATAAATACAAAAGGCACAATGCCGACTTAAGTACAAATAGATTGACTCTACTTACCGACTATGTTTTGAAACATTCCTGTGACACTAGTTATAGATTCCGATGCTTCACTTCAGGTTTACTGTATCCCTCTGACCTTCTTATTGACGATGAAACACAGAGATTGCATCGGAATTAAATACAAAAGGCACAAAGCCGACATAAGTACATGAAGACTGACTCTTATTACTGACTATGTTTTAACCATTCCTGTGAAACTAGTTATAGATTCCGATGCTACACTCCAGGGTTACTGTATCCCTTGGACCTTCTTATTGCCGATGAAACTAAGAAATTGCATCAGAATTAAATACAAAAGGCACAATGGAGACTTAACGACAATAAGACTGACTCTTCTTCTGACTATGCATTTAACCATACATGTGACACTAGTTATAGATTACCATGCTTCACTTCAGGTTTACTGTATCGCTCTGACCTTCGTATTGACGATGAAACACAGAAATTGCAACGGAATTAAATAGAAAAGGCACAATGCCGACATAATTACAAGACGACTGACTCTTCTTACTGTTTATGTTTTGAACCATTCCTGTGACACTAGTTATTGATTCCGATGCTTGACTTCAGGTTTACTGTATCCCTAAGACCTCCTTATTGACGATGAAACACAGAAATTGCATCGGAATTTAATACAAAAGGCACAATTCCGGCCTCAAGTACAAGAAGACTGACTCTTCTTCCTGTCTATGCTTTGAACCATTCCTGTGCCACCAGTTATAGATTCCGATGCTTCACTTCAGGTTTACTGCATTCCTCTGACCTTCTTATTGACGATGAAACACAGAAATTGCATCGAAATTAAATACAAAAGGCACAATGCCGACTTAAGTACAAGAAGACTGACTCTTCTTACTGACTATGTTTTGAACCATTTCTGTGACACTAGTTATAGCTTCCGATGCTTCACTTCAGGGTTACTGTATCCGTCTGACCTTCTTATTTACGATGAAACACAGAAAATGCATCGGAAGTAAATACAAAAGGCACAATGCCGACTTAAGTACAAGAAGACTGACTCTTCTTACTGTCTATGTTTTGAACCGTTCCTGTGATACTAGTTATAGATTCCGATGCTTCACTTCAGGTTTACTGTATCCCTTGGACCTTCTTATTGACGATGAAACACAGAAATTGCATCGGAGTTAAATACAAAAGGCACAATGCTGACTTAAGTACAAGATGACTGTATCTTATTACTGTCTATGTTTTGAACCATTCCTGTGACACTAGTTATAGATTCCGATGCTTCACTGCAGGTTTAGAGTATCCCTTGGACCATCTTATTGACGATGAAACACAGAAATTGAACCGGAATTAAATACAAAAGGCACAATGCCGACTTAAGGACAAGAAGACTGACTCTTCTAACTGACTATGCTTTGAACCATTCCTGTGACACTAGTTATAGATTTCGATGCTTCACTTCAGGTTTAGTGTATCCCTCTGACCTTCTTATTGACGATGAAACACAGAAATTGCACCGGAATTAAATACAAACGGCCAATGCCGACTTAAGTAATTGAAGACCGACTCTTCTTACTGACTATGTTTTGAACCATTCCTGTGACATTAGTTACAGATTCCGATGCTTCACTTCAGATTTACTGTATCCCTTGGACCTTCTTGTTGACGATGAAACACAGAAATTGCATCGGAATTGAATAGATAAGGCACAATGCCGACTTAAGTACAAGAAGAATGACTCTTCTTACTGACTATGCTTTGAACCATTCCTGTGACACTAGTTATAGATTCCGATGCCTCACTCCAAGTTTACTGTTCCCTTGGACCTTCTTATTGACGATGAAACACAGAAAATGCATCTGAATCAAATACAAAATACACAATGCCGACTTAAGTACAAAAAGACTGACTCTTCTTACTGACTATGTTTTGAACCATTCCTGTGACACTAGTTATAGATTCCGATGCTTCACTTCAGGTTTAATGTATCATTTGGACCTTCTTATTGACGATGAAACACAGAAAATGCATCGGAATCAAATACAAAATACACAATGCCGACTTAAGTACAAAAAGACTGACTCTTCTTACTGACTATGTTTTGAACCATTCCTGTGACACTAGTTGTAGATTCCAATGCTTCACTTCAGGTTTACTCTATCCCTCTGACCTCCTTATTGACGATCAAACACAGAAATTGCATCGGAATTGAATAGAGAAGGCACAATGCCGACTTAAGTACAAGAAGACTGACTCTTCTTACTGTCTATGTTATGAACCATTCCTGTGACACTAGTTATAGATTCCGATGCTCCACTCCAGGTTTACTGTATCCCTTGGACCTTCTTATTCACGATGAAACACAGAAATTGCATCGGCATTAAATACAAAAGGCATAATGCCGACTTAAGTACAACAAGACAGTATGTTCTTACTGTCTATGATTTGAACCATTCCTGTGACACTAGTTATAGATTCCGATGTACACTCCATGTTTACTGTATCCCTTGGACCTTCTTATTGACGATGAAACACAAAAATTGCATCGGAATTAAATACAAAAGGCACAATGCCGACTTAAGGACAAGGATACTGACTCTACATACTGACTATGCTTTGAAACATTCCTGAGACACTAGTTATAGATTCCGATGCTTCACATCAGGTTTACTGTATCCCTCTGACCTTCCTATTGACGATGAAACACAGAAATTGCACCGGAATTAAATACAAAAGGCACAATGCCGACTTAGGTACAAAATGACTGACTCTTGTTACTGTCTATGTTTTGAACCATTCCTGTGACACTAGTTATAGATTCCGATGCTTCACTTCAGGTTTACTGTATCATTTGGACCCTCTTATTGACGATGATACACAGAAATTACATCTGAAATAAATACAAAAGGCACAATGCGGACTTAAGTACAAATAGACTGATTCTTCTTACCTACTATGTTTAGAAACATTCCTGTGACACTAGTTATAGATTCCGATGCATCACTTCAGGTTTACTGTATCCCTCTGACCTTCTTATTGACGATGAAACACAGAAATTGCACCGCAATTAAATACAAAAGGCACAATGCCGACTTAAGTACAAGAAGACTGACTCTTCTTACTGTCTATGTTTTGAACCATTCCATTAAAAACTAGTTATAGATTCCGATGCTTCACTCCAGGTATACTGTATCCCTGGGACCTTCTTATTGAGATGAAACATTGAAATTGCATCGGAATTAAATAAAAAACCCCAATGCCGGCATAAGTACAAGAAGACTGACTCTTCTTACTGACTATGTTTTGAACCATTCCTGTGACACTTTTCATTGATTCCGATGCTACACTCCAGGGTTACTGTATCCCTTGGACCTTCCTATTGCCGATGAAACACAGAAATTGCATCAGAATTAAATACAAAAGGCACAATGAAGACTTAACGACAATAAGACTGACTCTTCTTCTGACTATGCTTTTAACCATACCTGTGACACTAGTTATAGATTACCATGCTTCACTTCAGGTTTACTGTATCGCTCTGACCTTCGTATTGACGATGATACACAGAAATTACATCTGAAATAAATTCAAAAGGCACAATGCCGACTTAAGTACAAATAGAATGACTCTTCTTACTGACTATGTTTTGAACCATTCCTGTGACACTAGCTATAGATTCCGATGCTACACTCCAGGTTTACTGTATCCCTTGGACCTTCTTATTCACGATGAAACACAGAAATTGCATCGGCATTAAATACAAAAGGCATAATGCCGACTTAAGTACAACAAGACAGTATGTT
The DNA here is from genome assembly GCF_021461395.2 of Schistocerca americana. Taxonomy (NCBI): domain Eukaryota; kingdom Metazoa; phylum Arthropoda; class Insecta; order Orthoptera; family Acrididae; genus Schistocerca; species Schistocerca americana. Next base: position 31,342,708 of record NC_060125.1, read on the forward strand.
CTTACTGTCTATGATTTGAACCATTCCTGTGACACTAGTTATAGATTCCGATGTACACTCCATGTTTACTGTATCCCTTGGACCTTCTTATTGACGATGAAACACAAAAATTGCATCGGAATTAAATACAAAAGTCACAATGCGACATAAGGACAAGAAGACTGACTCTTCTTACTGACTATGTTTTGAAACATTCCTCTGACACTAGTTATAGATTCCGATGATTCACTTCAGGTTTACTGTATCCCTCTGACCTTCTTATTGACGATGAAACGCAGAAATTGCACCGGAATTAAATACAAAAGGCACAATGACGACTTAAGTACAAAAAGACTGACTCTTCTTACTGTCTATGTTTTGAAACATTCCTGTGACACTAGTTATAGATTCCGATGCTTCACTTCAGGTTTACTGTATCATTTGGACCTTCTTATTGACGATAAAACACAGAAATTACATCTGAAATAAATACAAAAGGCACAATGCCGACTTAAGTACAAAATGACTGACTCTTCTTACTGACTATGTTTTGAACCGTTCCTGTGACACTAGCTATAGATTCCAATGCTTCACTTCAGGTTTACTGTGTCCCTTGGACCTTCTTATTGACGATGAAACACAGAGATTGCATCGGAATTAAATACAAAAGGCACAAAGCCGACATAAGTACATGAAGACTGACTCTTATTACTGACTATGTTTTAACCATTCCTGTGACACTAGTTATAGATTCCGATGCTTCACCTCAGGTCTACGGTATCCCTTGGACCTTCTTACTGACGATGAAACACAGAAATTGCATCGGAATTAAATACAAAAGGCACAATGCCGAATAAGGTACACGAAGACTGACTCTTCTTACTGTCTATGATTTGAACCATTCCTGTGCCACTAGTTATAGATTCCGATGCTACACTCCAGGTTTACTGTATCCCTTGGACCTTCTTATGGACGATGAAACACAGAAATTGCATCGGAATTAAATACAAAAGGCACAATGCCGAATAAGGTACACGTAGACTGACTCTTCTTACTGTCTATGATTTGAACCATTCCTGTGCCACTAGTTATAGTTTCGGATGGTACACTCCAGGTTTACTGTATCCCTTGGACCTTCTTAAGGACGATGAAACACAAAAATTGCATCGGAATTAAATACAAAAGGCACAATGCCGACTTAAGGACAAGGAGACTGACTCTTCTTACTGACTATGTTTTGAAACATTCCTGTGACACTAGTTATAGATTCCGATGATTCACATCAGGTTTACTGTATCCCTCTGACCTTCCTATTGACGATGAAAGACAGAAATTGCACCGGAATTAAATACAAAAGGCACAATGCCGACTTAAGTACAAAATGACTGACTCTTCTTACTGTCTATGTTTTGAACCATTCCTGTGACACTAGTTATAGCTTCCGATGCTTCACTTCAGGTTTACTGTATCATTTGGACCCTCTTATTGACGATGATACACAGAAATTACATCTGAAATAAATACAAAAGGCACAATGCCGACTTAAGTACAAATAGACTGACTCTTCTTACCGACTATGTTTTGAAACATTCCTGTGACACTAGTTATAGATTCCGATGCTTCACTTCAGGTTTACTGTATCCCTCTGACCTTCTTATTGACGATGGAACACAGAGATTGCATCGGAATTAAATACAAAAGGCACAAAGCCGACATAAGTACATGAAGACTGACTCTTATTACTGACTATGTTTTAACCATTCCTGTGACACTAGTTATAGATTCCGATGCTACACTCCCGGGTTACTGTATCCCTTGGACCTTCTTATTGCCGATGAAACTAAGAAATTGCATCAGAATTAAATACAAAAGGCACAATGGAGACTTAACGACAATAAGACTGACTCTTCTTCTGACTATGCTTTTAACCATACCTGTGACACTAGTTATAGATTACCATGCTTCACTTCAGGTTTACTGTATCGCTCTGACCTTCGTATTGACGATGAAACACAGAAATTGCAACGGAATTAAATAGAAAAGGCACAATGCCGACATAATTACAAGACGACTGACTCTTCTTACTGTTTATGTTTTGAACCATTCCTGTGACACTAGTTATAGATTCCGATGCTTGACTTCAGGTTTACTGTATCCCTAAGACCTCCTTATTGACGATGAAACACAGAAATTGCATCGGAATTTAATACAAAAGGCACAATTCCGGCCTCAAGTACAAGAAGACTGACTCTTCTTCCTGTCTATGCTTTGAACCATTCCTGTGCCACCAGTTATAGATTCCGATGCTTCACTTCAGGTTTACTGCATTCCTCTGACCTTCATATTGACGATGAAACACAGAAATTGCATCGAAAATAAATACAAAAGTCACAATGCCGACTTAAGTACAAGAAGACTGACTCTTCTTACTGACTATGTTTTGAACCATTTCTGTGACACTAGTTATAGCTTCCGATGCTTCACTTCAGGGTTACTGTATCCCTCTGACCTTCTTATTTACGATGAAACACAGAAATTGCATCGGAAGGAAATACAAAAGGCACAATGCCGACTTAAGTACAAGAAGAGTGACTCTTCTTACTGTCTATGTTTTGAACCGTTCCTGTGATACTAGTTATAGATTCCGATGCTTCACTTCAGGTTTACTGTATCCCTTGGACCTTCTTATTGACGATGAAACACAGAAATTGCATCGGAGTTAAATACAAAAGGCACAATGCTGACTTAAGTACAAGATGACTGTATCTTATTACTGTCTATGTTTTGAACCATTCCTGTGACACTAGTTATAGATTCCGATGCTTCACTGCAGGTTTAGAGTATCCCTTGGACCTTCTTATTGACGATGAAACACAGAAATTGAACCGGAATTAAATACAAAAGGTACAATGCCGACTTAAGGACAAGAAGACTGACTCTTCTAACTGACTATGTTTTGAACCATTCCTGTGACACTAGTTATAGATTTCGATGCTTCACTTCAGGTTTAGTGTATCCCTCTGACCTTCTTATTGACGATGAAACACAGAAATTGCACCGGAATTAAATACAAACGGCCAATGCCGACTTAAGTAATTGAAGACCGACTCTTCTTACTGACTATGTTTTGAACCATTCCTGTGACATTAGTTACAGATTCCGATGCTTCACTTCAGATTTACTGTATCCCTTGGACCTTCTTGTTGACGATGAAACACAGAAATTGCATCGGAATTGAATAGATAAGGCACAATGCCGACTTAAGTACAAGAAGAATGACTCTTCTTACTGACTATGCTTTGAACCATTCCTGTGACACTAGTTATAGATTCCGATGCCTCACTCCAAGTTTACTGTATCCCTTGGACCTTCTTATTGACGATGAAACACAGAAAATGCATCGGAATCAAATACAAAATACACAATGCCGACTTAAGTACAAAAAGACTGACTCTTCTTACTGACTATGTTTTGAACCATTCCTGTGACACTAGTTATAGATTCCGATGCTTCACTTCAGGTTTACTGTATCATTTGGACCTTCTTATTGACGATGAAACACAGAAAATGCATCGGAATCAAATACAAAATACACAATGCCGACTTAAGTACAAAAAGACTGACTCATGTTACTGACTATGTTTTGAACCATTCCTGTGACACTAGTTGTAGATTCCAATGCTTCACTTCAGGTTTACTCTATCCCTCTGACCTCCTTATTGACGATGAAACACAGAAATTGCATCGGAAGTGAATAGAGAAGGCACAATGCCGACTTAAGTACAAGAAGACTGACTCTTCTTACTGTCTATGTTATGAACCATTCCTGTGACACTAGTTATAGATTCCGATGCTCCACTCCAGGTTTACTGTATTCCTTGGACCCTCTTATTGACGATGAAACACAGAAGTTGCATCGGAATTTAATACAAAAGGCACAATGCCGACTCACGTACAAGAAGACTGACTCTTCTTACTGTCTATGTTTTGAACCATTCCTGTGACACTAGTTATAGATTCCGATGCTTCACTTCAGGTTTACTGTTTCCCTCTGACCTTCTTATTGACGATGAAACACAGAAATTACATCTGAAATAAATACAAATTACACAATGCCGACTTAAGTACAAAATGACTGACTCTTCTTACTGACTATGTTTGAACCACTCCTGTGACGCTAGTTACAGATTCCGATGCCTCACTTCATGTTTACTGTATCCCTTGGACCTTCTTGTTGACGATGAAACACAGAAATTGCATCGGAATTAAATAGATAAGGCACAATGCCGACTTAAGTACAAGAAGACTGACTCTTCTTTCTGATTATGTTTTGAACCATTCCTGTGACACTAGTTATAGATTCCGATGCCTCACTTCAAGTTTACTGTATCCCTTGGACCTTCTTATTGACGATGAAACACAGAAATTGCATCGGAATTTAATACAAAAGGCACAATGCAGACTTAAGTACAAAAAGACTGACTTTTCCTACTGTCTATGTTTGAACCATTCCAGTGACTCTAGCTATAGATTTCGATGCTTCACTTCAGGTTTACTGTATCCCTTGGACCTTCTTATTGACGATGAAACAATGAAATTGCATCGGAATTAAATACAATAGGCACAATGCCGACTTAAGTACATGAAGACTGACTCTTCTTACTGACTATGTATTGAACCATTCCTGTGACACTAGTTATAGATTCCGATGCTTCACTTCAGGTTTACTGTATCCCTTGGACATTCTTAGTGACGATGAAACACATAAATTGCAGCGGAATTAAATACAAAAGACATAATGTCGACTTGAGGACAAGAAGACTGACTCTTCTTACTGCCTATGTTTTGAACCAATCCTGTGACACTAGTTATAGATTCCGATGCTTGACTTCAGGTTTACTGTATACCTTGGACCTTCTTATTGACGATGAAACAAATAAATTGCATCGGAATTAAATACAAAAGGCACAATGCTGACATAAGTACAAGGAGACTGTATCTTCTTACTGTCTATGTTTTGAACCATTCCTGTGACACTAGTTATAGATTCCGATGCTTCACTCCAGGTTTACCGTATCCCTTGGACCTTCTTATTGACGATGAAACACAGAAATTGAACCGGAATTAAATACAAAAGGTACAATGCCGACTTAAGGACAAGAAGACTGACTCTTCTAACTGACTATGTTTTGAACCATTCCTGTGACACTAGTTATAGATTTCGATGCTTCACTTCAGGTTTAGTGTATCCCTCTGACCTTCTTATTGACGATGAAACACAGAAATTGCACCGGAATTAAATACAAACGGCCAATTGCCGACTTAAGTAATTGAAGACCGACTCTTCTTACTGACTATGTTTTGAACCATTCCTGTGACATTAGTTACAGATTCCGATGCTTCACTTCAGATTTACTGTATCCCTTGGACCTTCTTGTTGACGATGAAACACAGAAATTGCATCGGAATTGAATAGATAAGGCACAATGCCGACTTAAGTACAAGAAGAATGACTCTTCTTACTGACTATGCTTTGAACCATTCCTGTGACACTAGTTATAGATTCCGATGCCTCACTCCAAGTTTACTGTATCCCTTGGACCTTCTTATTGACGATGAAACACAGAAAATGCATCGGAATCAAATACAAAATACACAATGCCGACTTAAGTACAAAAAGACTGACTCTTCTTACTGACTATGTTTTGAACCATTCCTGTGACACTAGTTATAGATTCCGATGCTTCACTTCAGGTTTACTGTATCATTTGGACCTTCTTATTGACGATGAAACACAGAAAATGCATCGGAATCAAATACAAAATACACAATGCCGACTTAAGTACAAAAAGACTGACTCATGTTACTGACTATGTTTTGAACCATTCCTGTGACACTAGTTGTAGATTCCAATGCTTCACTTCAGCTTTACTCTATCCCTCTGACCTCCTTATTGACGATGAAACACAGAAATTGCATCGGAATTGAATAGAGAAGGCACAATGCCGACTTAAGTACAAGAAGACTGACTCTTCTTACTGTCTATGTTATGAACCATTCCTGTGACACTAGTTATAGATTCCGATGCTCCACTCCAGGTTTACTGTATTCCTTGGACCCTCTTATTGACGATGAAACACAGAAGTTGCATCGGAATTTAATACAAAAGGCACAATGCCGCCTCACGTACAAGAAGACTGACTCTTCTTACTGTCTATGTTTTGAACCATTCCTGTGACACAAGTTATAGATTTCGATGCTTCACTTCAGGTTTACTGTTTCCCTCTGACCTTCTTATTGACGATGAAACACAGAAATTACATCTGAAATAAATACAAATTACACAATGCCGACTTAAGTACAAAATGACTGACTCTTCTTACTGACTATGTTTGAACCACTCCTGTGACGCTAGTTACAGATTCCGATGCCTCACTTCATGTTTACTGTATCCCTTGGACCTTCTTGTTGACGATGAAACACAGAAATTGCATCGGAATTAAATAGATAAGGCACAATGCCGACTTAAGTACAAGAAGACTGACTCTTCTTACTGATTATGTTTTGAACCATTCCTGTGACACTAGTTATAGATTCCGATGCCTCACTTCAAGTTTACTGTATCCCTTGGACCTTCTTATTGACGATGAAACACAGAAATTGCATCGGAATTTAATACAAAAGGCACAATGCAGACTTAAGTACAAAAAGACTGACTTTTCCTACTGTCTATGTTTGAACCATTCCAGTGACTCTAGCTATAGATTTCGATGCTTCACTTCAGGTTTACTGTATCCCTTGGACCTTCTTATTGACGATGAAACAATGAAATTGCATCGGAATTAAATACAATAGGCACAATGCCGACTTAAGTACATGAAGACTGACTCTTCTTACTGACTATGTATTGAACCATTCCTGTGACACTAGTTATAGATTCCGATGCTTCACTTCAGGTTTACTGTATCCCTTGGACATTCTTATTGACGATGAAACACATAAATTGCAGCGGAATTAAATACAAAAGACATAATGTCGACTTGAGGACAAGAAGACTGACTCTTCTTACTGCCTATGTTTTGAACCAATCCTGTGACACTAGTTATAGATTCCGATGCTTGACTTCAGGTTTACTGTATACCTTGGACCTTCTTATTGACGATGAAACAAATAAATTGCATCGGAATTAAATACAAAAGGCACAATGCTGACATAAGTACAAGGAGACTGTATCTTCTTACTGTCTATGTTTTGAACCATTCCTGTGACACTAGTTATAGATTCCGATGCTTCACTCCAGGTTTACCGTATCCCTTGGACCTTCTTATTGACGATGAAACACAGAAATTGAACCGGAATTAAATACAAAAGGTACAATGCCGACTTAAGGACAAGAAGACTGACTCTTCTAACTGACTATGTTTTGAACCATTCCTGTGACACTAGTTATAGATTTCGATGCTTCACTTCAGGTTTAGTGTATCCCTCTGACCTTCTTATTGACGATGAAACACAGAAATTGCACCGGAATTAAATACAAACGGCCAATGCCGACTTAAGTAATTGAAGACCGACTCTTCTTACTGACTATGTTTTGAACCATTCCTGTGACATTAGTTACAGATTCCGATGCTTCACTTCAGATTTACTGTATCCCTTGGACCTTCTTGTTGACGATGAAACACAGAAATTGCATCGGAATTGAATAGATAAGGCACAATGCCGACTTAAGTACAAGAAGAATGACTCTTCTTACTGACTATGCTTTGAACCATTCCTGTGACACTAGTTATAGATTCCGATGCCTCACTCCAAGTTTACTGTATCCCTTGGACCTTCTTATTGACGATGAAACACAGAAAATGCATCGGAATCAAATACAAAATACACAATGCCGACTTAAGTACAAAAAGACTGACTCTTCTTACTGACTATGTTTTGAACCATTCCTGTGACACTAGTTATAGATTCCGATGCTTCACTTCAGGTTTACTGTATCATTTGGACCTTCTTATTGACGATGAAACACAGAAAATGCATCGGAATCAAATACAAAATACACAATGCCGACTTAAGTACAAAAAGACTGACTCATGTTACTGACTATGTTTTGAACCATTCCTGTGACACTAGTTGTAGATTCCAATGCTTCACTTCAGGTTTACTCTATCCCTCTGACCTCCTTATTGACGATGAAACACAGAAATTGCATCGGAATTGAATAGAGAAGGCACAATGCCGACTTAAGTACAAGAAGACTGACTCTTCTTACTGTCTATGTTATGAACCATTCCTGTGACACTAGTTATGGATTCCGATGCTCCACTCCAGGTTTACTGTATTCCTTGGACCCTCTTATTGACGATGAAACACAGAAGTTGCATCGGAATTTAATACAAAAGGCACAATGCCGCCTCACGTACAAGAAGACTGACTCTTCTTACTGTCTATGTTTTGAACCATTCCTGTGACACTAGTTATAGATTCCGATGCTTCACTTCAGGTTTACTGTTTCCCTCTGACCTTCTTATTGACGATGAAACACAGAAATTACATCTGAAATAAATACAAATTACACAATGCCGACTTAAGTACAAAATGACTGACTCTTCTTACTGACTATGTTTGAACCACTCCTGTGACGCTAGTTACAGATTCCGATGCCTCACTTCATGTTTACTGTATCCCTTGGACCTTCTTGTTGACGATGAAACACAGAAATTGCATCGGAATTAAATAGATAAGGCACAATGCCGACTTAAGTACAAGAAGACTGACTCTTCTTACTGATTATGTTTTGAACCATTCCTGTGACACTAGTTATAGATTCCGATGCCTCACTTCAAGTTTACTGTATCCCTTGGACCTTCTTATTGACGATGAAACACAGAAATTGCATCGGAATTTAATACAAAAGGCACAATGCAGACTTAAGTACAAAAAGACTGACTTTTCCTACTGTCTATGTTTGAACCATTCCAGTGACTCTAGCTATAGATTTCGATGCTTCACTTCAGGTTTACTGTATCCCTTGGACCTTCTTATTGACGATGAAACAATGAAATTGCATCGGAATTAAATACAATAGGCACAATGCCGACTTAAGTACATGAAGACTGACTCTTCTTACTGACTATGTATTGAACCATTCCTGTGACACTAGTTATAGATTCCGATGCTTCACTTCAGGTTTACTGTATCCCTTGGACATTCTTATTGACGATGAAACACATAAATTGCAGCGGAATTAAATACAAAAGACATAATGTCGACTTGAGGACAAGAAGACTGACTCTTCTTACTGCCTATGTTTTGAACCAATCCTGTGACACTAGTTATAGATTCCGATGCTTGACTTCAGGTTTACTGTATACCTTGGACCTTCTTATTGACGATGAAACAAATAAATTGCATCGGAATTAAATACAAAAGGCACAATGCTGACATAAGTACAAGGAGACTGTATCTTCTTACTGTCTATGTTTTGAACCATTCCTGTGACACTAGTTATAGATTCCGATGCTTCACTCCAGGTTTACCGTATCCCTTGGACCTTCTTATTGACGATGAAACACAGAAATTGAACCGGAATTAAAAACAAAAGGCACAATGCCGACTTAAGGACAAGAAGACTGACTCTTCTTACTGACTATGTTTTGAACCATTCCTGTGACACTAGTTATAGATTCCGATGCTTCACTTCAGATATACTGTATCCCTTGGCCCTTCTTGTTGACGATGAAACACAGAAATTGCATCGGAATTAAATACAAAAGGCACAATGCCGACTTAAGTGCAAGAAGACTATATCTTCTTACTGTCTATATTTTCGAACCATTCCTGTGACACTAGTTATAGATTCCAATACTTCACTCCAGGTTTACTGTATCCCTTGGACCTTCTTATTGACGATGAAACACAGAAATTGCATCGGAATGAAATTGATAAGGCACAATGCCGACTTAAGTACAAGAAGACTGACTCTTCTTGCTGACTATGTTTTGAACCATTCCTGTGACACTAGTTATAGATTCCGATGCTTCACTTCAAGTTTACTGTATCCCTTGGACCTTCTTATTGACGATGAAACACAGAAATTGCATCGGAATTAAATACAAAAGGCACAATGCCGACATAAGTACATGATGACTGACTCTTCTTACTGTCTATGTTCTGAACCATTCCTATGACACTAGTTATAGTTTCCGATGATTCACTTCAGGTTTGCTGTATCCCTCAGACCTTCTTATTGACGATGAAATACAGAAATTGCACCGGAATTAAATACAAAAGGCACAATGCCGACTTAAGTACAAAAAGACTGACTCTTCATACTGTCCATGTTTTGGACCATTCCTGTGACACTAGTTATGGATTCCGATGCTTCACTTCAGGTTTACTGTATCATTTGGACCTTCTTATTGACGATGAAACACAGAAATTACATCTGAAATAAATACAAAATACACAATGCCGACTTAAGTACAAAATGACTGACTCTTCTTACTGACTATGTTTTGAACCATTCCTGTGACACTAGTTGTAGATTGCCATGCTTCACTTCAGGTTTACTGTATCCATCTGACCTTCTTATTGACGATGAAACACAGAAATTGCATCGGAATTGCATAGAGAAGGCACAATGCCGACTTACGTACAAGAAGACAGACTCTTCTTACTGTCTATGTTATGAACCATTCCTGTGACACTAGTTATAGATTCCGATGCTCCACTTCAGGTTTACTGTATCATTTGGACCTTCTCATTGACGATGAAACACAGAAATTACATCTGAAATAAATACAAAAGGCACAATGCCGACGTAAGTACAAAAAGGCTGACTCTTCTTACTGACTATGTTTTGAACCATTCCTGTGACACTAGTTATAGATTCCGATGCTTCACTTCAGGTTTACTGTATCCCTCTGACCTTCTTATTGACGATGAAACACAGAAATTGCATCGGAATTAAATACAAAATGCACAATGCCGACTTAAGTACAAGAAGACTGACTCTTCTTACTGTCTATGTTTTGAACCAATCCTGTGACACTAGTTATAGATTCCGATGCTTCACTTCAGGTTTACTGAATCCCTCTTACCTTCTTATTGACGATGAAACACAGAAATTGCATCGGAATTAAATACAAAAGGCACAATGTCAACTTAAGTACAAGAAGACTGACTCTTCTTACTGTCTACGCTTTGATCCATTCCTGTGACACTAGTTATCGATTCCGATGCTTCACTCTAGGTTTACTATATTCCTTGGACCTTCTTATTGACGATGAACTACATCAATTGCCTCGGAATTAGATACAAAAGGCACAATGCAGACTTGAGTACAAGAAGACTGACTCTTCCTACTGTCTATGTTTGAACCATTCCATTGACACTAGTTATACATTCCGATGCTTCACATCAGGTTTACTGTATCCCTTGGACCTTCTTATTGACGATGACACAATGAAATTGCGTCGGAATTAAATACAAAAGGCACAATGAAGACTTAAGTACATGAAGACTGACTCATCTTACTGACTATGTTTTGAACCATTCCTGTGACACTAGTTATAGATTCCGATGCTTCACTTCAGGTTTACTGTATCATTTGGACCTTCTTATTGACGATGAAACACAGAAATTACATCTGAAATAAATACAAAATACACAATGCCGACTTAAGTACAAGAAGACTGACTCTTCTTACTGTCTATGCTTTGAACCATTCCTGTGACACTAGTTATAGATTCCGATGCTTCACTTCAGGTTTACTGTATCCCTCTGACCTTCTTATTGACGATGATAAACAGAAATTGCATCGGAATTAAATACAAAATGCACAATGATGACTTAAGTACAAGAAGACTCACTCTTCTCACTGTCTATGTTTTGAACCATTTCTGTGACACTAGTTACAGATTCCGATGCTTCACTTCAGGGTTACTGTAACCTTCTGACCTTCTTATTGACGATGAAACACAGAAAATGCATCGGAATTGAATACAAAAGGCACAATGCCAACTTAAGTACAAGGAGACTGACTCTTCTTACTGTCTATGTTTAGACCATTCCTGTGACATTAGTTTTAGATTATGATGCTTCACTTCAGGTTTACTGAATCCCTTGGACCTTCTTATTGACGATGAAACACAGAAATTGCATCGGAATTAAATACAAAAGGCACAATGCCGACTTAAGTACAAGAAGACTGTATCTTCTTACTGTCTATGTTTTGAAACATTCCTGTGACACTAGTTATAGATTCCGTTGTACACTCCAGGTTTACTGTATCCCTTGGACCTTCTTATTGACGATGAAACACAAAGATTGCATCGGAATTAAATACAAAAGGCACAATGCCGACTTAAGGACAAGAAGAGTGACTTTTCTTACTGACTGCTTTGAAACATTCCTGTGACACTAGTTATAGATTTCGATGATTCACTTTAGGTTTACTGTACCCCTCTGGCCTTCTTGTTGACGATGAAACACAGAAATTGCACCAGAATTAAATACAAAAGGCACAATGCCGACATAAGTGCAAAAAGCCTGACTCTTCTTACTGTCTATGTTTTGTACCATTCCTGTGACACTAGTTATAGATTCCGATGCTTCACGTCAGGTCTACTGTATCATTTGGACCTTCTTATTGACGATGAAACACAGAAATTACATCTGAAATAAAACAAATGGCACAATGCCGACTAAAGTACAAAAAGACTGACTCTTGTTACTGACTATGTTTGAACCATTCCTGTGACACTAATTATAGATTCCAATGCTTCACTTCAGGTTTACTGTATCCCTCTGACCTTCTTATTAACGTTGAAACACAGAATTTGCATCGGAATTATATAGAAAAGGCACAATGCCGACTTAAGTACAAGAAGACTGACTCTTCTTACTGTCTATGTTTTGAACCATTCCTGTGACACTAGTTATAGATTCCGATACTTCACTATAGGTTTACTGTCTCCCTTGGACCTTCTTATTGACGATGAAACACAGAAATTGCATCGGAATTATATACAAAAGGCACAATGCCGACATAAGTACATGAAGACTGACCCTTCTTACTGACTATGTTTTGTACCATTCCTGTGACGCTAGTTACAGATTCCGATGCTTCACTTCAGGTATACTGTATCCCTTGGACCTTCGTATTGACGATGAAACACAGAAATTGCATCGGAATTAAATACAAAAGGCACAATGCCGACTTAGGTACACGAAGACTGACTCTTCTTACTGTCTATGTTTTGAACCATTCCTGTGACACTAGTTACAGATTCCGATGCTACACTCCAGGTTTACTGTATCCCTTGGACCTTCTTGTTGACGATGAAACACAGAAATTGCATCGGCATTAAATACAAAAGGCATAATGCTGACTTAAGTACAAGAAGACTGTATCTTCTTACTGTCTATGATTTGAACCATTCCTGTGACACTAGTCATAGATTCCGATGTACACTCCAGGTTTACTGTATCCCTTGGACCTTCTTATTGACGATGAAACACAAAAATTACATCGGAATTAAATACAAAAGTCACAATGCCGACTTAAGGACAAGAAGACTGACTCTTCTTACTGACTATGTTTGAAACATTCCTGTGACACTAATTATAGATTCCGATGATTCACTTCAGGTTTACTGTATCCCTCTGACCTTCTTATTGACGATGAAACACAGAAATTGCACCGGAATTAAATACAAAAGGCACAATGCCGACTTAAGTACAAAAAGACTGACTCTTCTTACTGTCTATATTTTGAACCATTCCTGTGACAATAGTTATAGATTCCGAAGATTCACTTCAGGTTTACTGTATCATTTGGACCTTCTCATTGACGATGAAACACAGAAATTACATCTGAAATAAATACAAAAGGCACAATGCCGACGTAAGTACAAAAAGGCTGACTCTTCTTACTGACTATGTTTTGAACCATTCCTGTGACACTAGTTATAGATTCCGATGCTTCACTTCAGGTTTACTGTATCCCTTGGACCATCTTATTGACGATGAAACACAGAAATTGCATCGGAAATTAATACAAACGGCACAATGTCGACTTAAGGACAAGAAGACTGACTCTTCTTACAGCCTATGTTTTGAACCTTTCCTGTGACACTAGTTACAGATTCCGATGCTTGACTTCAGGATTACTGTATCCCTTGGACCTTCTTATTGACGATGAAACACAGAAATTGCATCGGAATTTAATACAAAAGGCACAATGCAGACTTAAGTACAAAAAGACTGACTTTTCCTACTGTCTATGTTTGAACCATTCCAGTGACTCCAGCTATTGATTTCGATGCTTCACTTCAGGTTTACTGTATCCCTTGGACCTTCTTATTGACGATGAAACAATGAAATTGCATCGGAATTAAATACAATAGGCACAATGCCGACTTAAGTACATGAAGACTGACTCTTCTTACTGACTATGTATTGAACCATTCCTGTGACACTAGTTATAGATTCCGATGCTTCACTTCAGGTTTACTGTATCCCTTGGACATTCTTATTGACGATGAAACACATAAATTGCAGCGGAATTAAATACAAAAGACATAATGTCGACTTGAGGACAAGAAGACTGACTCTTCTTACTGCCTATGTTTTGAACCAATCCTGTGACACTAGTTATAGATTCCGATGCTTGACTTCAGGTTTACTGTATACCTTGGACCTTCTTATTGACGATGAAACAAATAAATTGCATCGGAATTAAATACAAAAGGCACAATGCTGACATAAGTACAAGGAGACTGTATCTTCTTACTGTCTATGTTTTGAACCATTCCTGTGACACTAGTTATAGATTCCGATGCTTCACTCCAGGTTTACCGTATCCCTTGGACCTTCTTATTGACGATGAAACACAGAAATTGAACCGGAATTAAAAACAAAAGGCACAATGCCGACTTAAGGACAAGAAGACTGACTCTTCTTACTGACTATGTTTTGAACCATTCCTGTGACACTAGTTATAGATTCCGATGCTTCACTTCAGATATACTGTATCCCTTGGCCCTTCTTGTTGACGATGAAACACAGAAATTGCATCGGAATTAAATACAAAAGGCACAATGCCGACTTAAGTGCAAGAAGACTATATCTTCTTACTGTCTATATTTTCGAACCATTCCTGTGACACTAGTTATAGATTCCAATACTTCACTCCAGGTCTACTGTATCCCTTGGACCTTCTTATTGACGATGAAACACAGAAATTGCATCGGAATGAAATTGATAAGGCACAATGCCGACTTAAGTACAAGAAGACTGACTCTTCTTGCTGACTATGTTTTGAACCATTCCTGTGACACTAGTTATAGATTCCGATGCTTCACTTCAAGTTTACTGTATCCCTTGGACCTTCTTATTGACGATGAAACACAGAAATTGCATCGGAATTAAATACAAAAGGCACAATGCCGACATAAGTACATGATGACTGACTCTTCTTACTGTCTATGTTCTGAACCATTCCTATGACACTAGTTATAGTTTCCGATGATTCACTTCAGGTTTGCTGTATCCCTCAGACCTTCTTATTGACGATGAAATACAGAAATTGCACCGGAATTAAATACAAAAGGCACAATGCCGACTTAAGTACAAAAAGACTGACTCTTCATACTGTCTATGTTTTGGACCATTCCTGTGACACTAGTTATGGATTCCGATGCTTCACTTCAGGTTTACTGTATCATTTGGACCTTCTTATTGACGATGAAACACAGAAATTACATCTGAAATAAATACAAAATACACAATGCCGACTTAAGTACAAAATGACTGACTCTTCTTACTGACTATGTTTTGAACCATTCCTGTGACACTAGTTGTAGATTGCCATGCTTCACTTCAGGTTTACTGTATCCATCTGACCTTCTTATTGACGATGAAACACAGAAATTGCATCGGAATTGCATAGAGAAGGCACAATGCCGACTTACGTACAAGAAGACAGACTCTTCTTACTGTCTATGTTATGAACCATTCCTGTGACACTAGTTATAGATTCCGATGCTCCACTTCAGGTTTACTGTATCATTTGGACCTTCTCATTGACGATGAAACACAGAAATTACATCTGAAATAAATACAAAAGGCACAATGCCGACGTAAGTACAAAAAGGCTGACTCTTCTTACTGACTATGTTTTGAACCATTCCTGTGACACTAGTTATAGATTCCGATGCTTCACTTCAGGTTTACTGTATCCCTCTGACCTTCTTATTGACGATGAAACACAGAAATTGCATCGGAATTAAATACAAAATGCACAATGCCGACTTAAGTACAAGAAGACTGACTCTTCTTACTGTCTATGTTTTGAACCAATCCTGTGACACTAGTTATAGATTCCGATGCTTCACTTCAGGTTTACTGAATCCCTCTTACCTTCTTATTGACGATGAAACACAGAAATTGCATCGGAATTAAATACAAAAGGCACAATGTCAACTTAAGTACAAGAAGACTGACTCTTCTTACTGTCTACGCTTTGATCCATTCCTGTGACACTAGTTATCGATTCCGATGCTTCACTCTAGGTTTACTATATTCCTTGGACCTTCTTATTGACGATGAACTACATTAATTGCCTCGGAATTAGATACAAAAGGCACAATGCAGACTTGAGTACAAGAAGACTGACTCTTCCTACTGTCTATGTTTGAACCATTCCATTGACACTAGTTATACATTCCGATGCTTCACATCAGGTTTACTGCATCCCTTGGACCTTCTTATTGACGATGACACAATGAAATTGCGTCGGAATTAAATACAAAAGGCACAATGAAGACTTAAGTACATGAAGACTGACTCATCTTACTGACTATGTTTTGAACCATTCCTGTGACACTAGTTATAGATTCCGATGCTTCACTTCAGGTTTACTGTATCATTTGGACCTTCTTATTGACGATGAAACACAGAAATTACATCTGAAATAAATACAAAATACACAATGCCGACTTAAGTACAAGAAGACTGACTCTTCTTACTGTCTATGCTTTGAACCATTCCTGTGACACTAGTTATAGATTCCGATGCTTCACTTCAGGTTTACTGTATCCCTCTGACCTTCTTATTGACGATGATAAACAGAAATTGCATCGGAATTAAATACAAAATGCACAATGATGACTTAAGTACAAGAAGACTCACTCTTCTCACTGTCTATGTTTTGAACCATTTCTGTGACACTAGTTACAGATTCCGATGCTTCACTTCAGGGTTACTGTAACCTTCTGACCTTCTTATTGACGATGAAACACAGAAAATGCATCGGAATTGAATACAAAAGGCACAATGCCAACTTAAGTACAAGGAGACTGACTCTTCTTACTGTCTATGTTTAGACCATTCCTGTGACATTAGTTTTAGATTATGATGCTTCACTTCAGGTTTACTGAATCCCTTGGACCTTCTTATTGACGATGAAACACAGAAATTGCATCGGAATTAAATACAAAAGGCACAATGCCGACTTAAGTACAAGAAGACTGTATCTTCTTACTGTCTATGTTTTGAAACATTCCTGTGACACTAGTTATAGATTCCGTTGTACACTCCAGGTTTACTGTATCCCTTGGACCTTCTTATTGACGATGAAACACAAAGATTGCATCGGAATTAAATACAAAAGGCACAATGCCGACTTAAGGACAAGAAGAGTGACTTTTCTTACTGACTGCTTTGAAACATTCCTGTGACACTAGTTATAGATTTCGATGATTCACTTTAGGTTTACTGTACCCCTCTGGCCTTCTTGTTGACGATGAAACACAGAAATTGCACCAGAATTAAATACAAAAGGCACAAAGCCGACATAAGTGCAAAAAGCCTGACTCTTCTTACTGTCTATGTTTTGTACCATTCCTGTGACACTAGTTATAGATTCCGATGCTTCACGTCAGGTCTACTGTATCATTTGGACCTTCTTATTGACGATGAAACACAGAAATTACATCTGAAATAAAACAAATGGCACAATGCCGACTAAAGTACAAAAAGACTGACTCTTGTTACTGACTATGTTTGAACCATTCCTGTGACACTAATTATAGATTCCAATGCTTCACTTCAGGTTTACTGTATCCCTCTGACCTTCTTAT
Organism: Schistocerca americana; assembly: GCF_021461395.2. Taxonomy (NCBI): domain Eukaryota; kingdom Metazoa; phylum Arthropoda; class Insecta; order Orthoptera; family Acrididae; genus Schistocerca; species Schistocerca americana. The sequence goes on from NC_060125.1 coordinate 31,360,833, forward strand.
TAACGTTGAAACACAGAATTTGCATCGGAATTATATAGAAAAGGCACAATGCCGACTTAAGTACAAGAAGACTGACTCTTCTTACTGTCTATGTTTTGAACCATTCCTGTGACACTAGTTATAGATTCCGATACTTCACTACAGGTTTACTGTCTCCCTTGGACCTTCTTATTGACGATGAAACACAGAAATTGCATCGGAATTATATACAAAAGGCACAATGCCGACATAAGTACATGAAGACTGACCCTTCTTACTGACTATGTTTTGTACCATTCCTGTGACGCTAGTTACAGATTCCGATGCTTCACTTCAGGTATACTGTATCCCTTGGACCTTCTTATTGACGATGAAACACAGAAATTGCATCGGAATTAAATACAAAAGGCACAATGCCGACTTAGGTACACGAAGACTGACTCTTCTTACTGTCTATGTTTTGAACCATTCCTGTGACACTAGTTACAGATTCCGATGCTACACTCCAGGTTTACTGTATCCCTTGGACCTTCTTGTTGACGATGAAACACAGAAATTGCATCGGCATTAAATACAAAAGGCATAATGCTGACTTAAGTACAAGAAGACTGTATCTTCTTACTGTCTATGATTTGAACCATTCCTGTGACACTAGTCATAGATTCCGATGTACACTCCAGGTTTACTGTATCCCTTGGACCTTCTTATTGACGATGAAACACAAAAATTACATCGGAATTAAATACAAAAGTCACAATGCCGACTTAAGGACAAGAAGACTGACTCTTCTTACTGACTATGTTTGAAACATTCCTGTGACACTAGTTATAGATTCCGATGATTCACTTCAGGTTTACTGTATCCCTCTGACCTTCTTATTGACGATGAAACACAGAAATTGCACCGGAATTAAATACAAAAGGCACAATGCCGACTTAAGTACAAAAAGACTGACTCTTCTTACTGTCTATATTTTGAACCATTCCTGTGACAATAGTTATAGATTCCGAAGCTTCACTTCAGGTTTACTGTATCATTTGGACCTTCTCATTGACGATGAAACACAGAAATTACATCTGAAATAAATACAAAAGGCACAATGCCGACGTAAGTACAAAAAGGCTGACTCTTCTTACTGACTATGTTTTGAACCATTCCTGTGACACTAGTTATAGATTCCGATGCTTCACTTCAGGTTTACTGTATCCCTTGGACCATCTTATTGACGATGAAACACAGAAATTGCATCGGAAATTAATACAAACGGCACAATGTCGACTTAAGGACAAGAAGACTGACTCTTCTTACAGCCTATGTTTTGAACCTTTCCTGTGACACTAGTTACAGATTCCGATGCTTGACTTCAGGATTACTGTATCCCTTGGACCTTCTTATTGACGATGAAGCACAGAAATTGCATCGGAATCAAATACAAAAGCCACAATGCCGACTCAAGTACAAGAAGACTGACTCTTCTTACTGACTATGTTTTGAACCATTCCAGTGACACTAGTTATAGATTCCGATGCTTCACTTAAGGTCTACTGTATCCCTCGGACCTTCTTATTGACGATGAAACACAGAAATTGCATCGGAATTAAATACAAAAGGCACAATGCCGACTTAAGTACAAGAAGACTGACGCTTCTTACTGTCTATGTTTGAACCATTCCTGTGACACTAGTTATAGATTCCGATGCTTCACTTCAGGTTTACTGTATCCCTCAGACCTCCTTATTGACGCTGAAACACAGAAATTGCATCGGAATTAAATACAAAATGCACAATGCCGACTTTAGTACAACAAGACTGACTCTTCTACTGCCTATGTTTTGAACCATTTCTGTGACACTAGTTATAGATTCCGATGCTTCACTTCAGGTTACTGTATCCCTCTGACCTTCTTTTTGACGATGAAACACAGAAATTGCATCGAAATTAAATACAAAATGCACAATGCCGACCTAAGTACAAGAAGACTAACTCCTCTTACTGTCTATGTTTTGAACCATTTATGTGACACTAGTTATAGATTCCGATGCTTCACTTCAGGTTTACTGAATCCCTCTTACCTTCTTATTGGCGATGAAACACCGAAATTGCATCGGAATGAAATACAAAACGCACAATGCCGACTTAAGTACAAGAAGACTGACTCTTCTTACTCCCTATGCTTTGATCCATTCCTGTGGCACTAGTTATAGATTCCGATGCTTCACTTCATGGTTACTGTAACCCTCTGACCTTCATATTGACAATGAAACACAGAAATTGCATCGGAATTGAATTCAAAAGGCACAACGCCAAGTTAAGTACAAGAAGACTGACTCTTCTTACTGTCTACGTATTGAACCATTCCTGTGACACTAGTTATAGATTCCGATGCTTCACTTCAGGTTTACTGTATCCCTTGGACATTCTTATTGACGATGAAGCACGGGAATTGCCTCGGAATTAAATACAAAAGGCACAATGCCGACATAAGTACAAGAAGACTAACTCTTCCTACTGTCTATGTTTGAACCATTCCATTGACACTAGTTATAGATTCCGATGCTTCACTTCAGGTTTACTGTTTCCCTTGGACCTTCTTATTAACGATAAAACACAGCAATTGCATCGGAATTAAATAGAAAAGGCACAATGACTACTTAGGTACAAGAAGACTGACTCTTGTTACTGACTATGTTTTGAACCATTCCAATGACACTAGTTATAGATTCCGTTGCTCCACTTCAGGTTTACTGTATCCCATGTACCTTCTTATTGACGATGAAACCCAGAAATTGCATCGGAATTAAATACATAAGGCACAATGCCGACATAAGTACATGAAGACTGACTCTTCTTACTGACACTTGTTTTGAACCATTCCTGTGACACTAGTTATAGATTCCGATGCTTCACTTCATGTTTACTGTAATCCTCTGACCTTCTTATTAACGATGAAACACACAAATTTTATCGGAATTAAATGGAAAAGGCACACTGCCGACTTAAGTACAAGAAGACTGACACTTCTTACTGTCTATGTTTTGAACCATTCCTGTGACACTAGTTATAGATTCCGATGTTTCACTCCAGGTTTACTGTCTCCCTTGGACCTTCTTATTGACAATGAAACACAGAAATTGCATCGGAATTAAATAGAAAAGGCACAATGCCGACTTAAGTTTAAGAAGACTCACTCTTCTCACTGACTATATATTGAACCATTCCTGTGACACTAGTAATAGATTCCGATGTACACTCCAGGTTTACTGTATCCCTTGGACCTTCTTAGTGACAATGAAACACAGAAATTGCGTCGGAATTAAGTACAAAAGGCACAATGCCGACTTAAGTACAAGAAGACTGTATCTTCTTACTGACTATGATTTGAAACATTTCTGTGACACTAGTTATTTATTCCGATGTTTCACTTCGGGTTTACTGTATCCCTCTGACCTCCTTATTGACGCTGAAACACAGAAATTGCATCTGAATTAAATACAAAATGCACAATGCCGACTTAAGTACAACAAGACTGACTCTTCTACTGCCTATGTTTTGAACCATTTCTGTGACACTAGTTATAGATTCCGATGCTTCACTTCAGGTTACTGTATCCCGCTGACCTTCTTATTGACGATGAAACACAGAAATTGCATCGGAATTAAATACAAAATGCACAATGCCAACTTAAGTACAAGAAGACTGACTCTTCTAACTGTCTATGTTTTGAACCATTTCTGTGACACTAGTTATAGATTCCGATGCTTCACTTCAGGTGTACTGAATCCCTCTTACCTTCTTATTGACGATGAAGCACAGAAATTGCGTCGGAATTAAATACAAAAGGCACAATGCCGACTTAAGTACAAGAAGACTGACTCTTCTTACTGTCTATGCTTTGATCCATTCCTGTGACACTAGTTATGGATTCCGATGCTTCATTTCAGGTTTACTGTATCCCTTGTACCTTCTTATTAACGAAGAAACACAGAAATTGCCTTGGAATTAAATACAAAGGGCACAATGCAGACTTAAGTACAAGAAGACTGACTCTTCCTACTGTCTATGTTTGAACCATTCCATTGACACTAGTTATAGATTCCGATGCTTCACTTCAGGTGTACTGTATCCCTTGGACCTTCTTATTGACGATGAAACAATGAAATTGCATCGGAATTAAATACAAAAGGCACAATGCCGACTTAAGTACATGTAGACTGATTCTTATTACTGACTATGTTTTGAACCATTCCTGTGACACTAGTTATAGATTCCGATGCTTCACTTCAGGTTTACTGTATCCCTTGGACCATCTTACTGACGATGAAACACTGAAATTGCATCTGAATTAAATACAAACGGCACAATGTCGACTTAAGGACAAGAAGACTGACTCTTCTTACTGCCTATGTTTTGAACCTTTCCTGTGACACTAGTTATAGATTCCGATGCTTGACTTCAGGTTTACTGTATCCCTTAGACCTTCTTATTGACGATGAAGCACAGGAATTGCATCGGAATTAAATACAAAAACCACAATGCCGACTCAAGTACAAGAAGACTGACTCTTCTTACTGTCTATGCTTTGAACCATTCCTGTGACACTAGTTATAGATTCCGATGCTTCACTTCAGGTTTACTGTATCCCTCTGACCTTCTTATTGGCGATGAAACACAGAAATTGCATCGGAATTAAATACAAAATGCACAATGCCGACTTAAGTACAGGAAGACTTACTCTTCTTACTGTCTATGTTTTGATCCATTTTTGTGACACTAGTTACAGATTCCGATGCTTCACTTCAGGGTTACTGTAACCCTCTGACCTTCTTATTGACAATGAAACACAGAAATTGCATCGGAATTGAATAGTAAAGGCACAATGCCGACTTAGGTACAAGAAGACTGACTCTTGTTACTGACTATGTTTTGAACCATTCCTGTGACACTAGTTATAGATTCCGTTGCTTCACTTCAGGTGTACTGTATCCCATGTACCTTCTTATTGACGATGAAATACAGAAATTGCATCGGAACTAAATACATAAGGCACAATGCCGACAGAAGTACATGAAGACTGACTCTTCTTACTGTCTATGTTTTGAACCATTCCTGTGACACTAGTTATAGGTTCCGATGCATCACTTCAGGTTTACTGTATCAATTGGATCTTCTTATTGAGGATGATTGACAGAAATTGCATCGGAATTAAATACAAAAGGCACAATGCGCACTTATGGACAAGAAGAGTGACTCTTCTTACTGACACTTGTTTTGAACCATTCCTGTGACACTAGTTATAGATTCCGATGCTACACTTCATGTTTACTGTATCCCTCTGACCTTCTTATTGACGATGAATCACAGAAATTGCATCGGAATTAATTAGAAAAGGCACAATGCCGACTTAGGTACAAGAAGACGGACTCTTGTTGCTGACTATGTTTTGAACTATTCCTGTGACACAAGTTATAGATTCCGTTGCTTCACTTCAGGTTCACTATATCCCATGTATCTTCTTATTGACGATGAAACTCAGATATTGCATCGGAATTAAATACATAAGACACAATGCCGACATAAGTACATGTAGACTGACTCTTCTTACTGTCTATGCTTTGTACCATTCCTGTGACACTACAAATAGGTTCCGATGCTTCACTTCAAGTTTACTATATCCCTTGGAACTTCTTATTGAGGATGATAGACAGAAATTGCATCGGAGTTAAATACAAAAGGCACAATGCGCACTTAAGGACAGGAAGACTGACTCTTCTTACTGACACTTGTTTTGAACCATTCCTGTGACACTAGTTATAGATTCCGATGCTTCACTTCATGTTTACTGTATCCCTCTGACCTTCTTATTGACGATGAAACACACAAATTTTATCGGAATTAATTAGAAAAGGCACACTGCCGACTTAAGTACAAGAAGACTGACACTTCTTACTGTCTATGTTTTGAACCATTCCTGTGACACTAGTTATAGATTCCGATGTTTCACTCCAGGTTTACTGTCTCCCTTGGACCTTCTTATTGACAATGAAACACAGAAATTGCATCGGAATTAAATAGAAAAGGCACAATGCCGACTTAAGTTTAAGAAGACTCACTCTTCTCACTGACTATATATTGAACCATTCCTGTGACACTAGTAATAGATTCCGATGTACACTCCAGGTTTACTGTATCCCTTGGACCTTCTTAGTGACAATGAAACACAGAAATTGCATCGGAATTAAGTACAAAAGGCACAATGCCGACTTAAGTACAAGAAGACTGTATCTTCTTACTGACTATGATTTGAAACATTTCTGTGACACTAGTTATGGATTCCGATGTTTCACTTCGGGTTTACTGTATCCCTCTGACCTCCTTATTGACGCTGAAACACAGAAATTGCATCGGAATTAAATACAAAATGCACAATGCCGACTTAGGTACAACAATACTGACTCTTCTACTGCCTATGTTTTGAACCATTTCTGTGACACTAGTTATAGATTCCGATGCTTCACTTCAGGTTACTGTATCCCGCTGACCTTCTTATTGACGATGAAACACAGAAATTGCATCGGAATTAAATACAAAATGCACAATGCCAACTTAAGTACAAGAAGACTGACTCTTCTTACTGTCTATGTTTTGAACCATTTCTGTGACACTAGTTATAGATTCCGATGCTTCACTTCAGGTGTACTGAATCCCTCTTACCTTCTTATTGACGATGAAGCACAGAAATTGCATCGGAATTAAATACAAAAGGCACAAAGCCGACTTAAGTACAAGAAGACTGACTCTTCTTACTGTCTATGCTTTGATCCATTCCTGTGACACTAGTTATGGATTCCGATGCTTCACTTCAGGTTTACTGTATCCCTTGTACCTTCTTATTAACGAAGAAACACAGAAATTGCCTTGGAATTAAATACAAGGGGCACAATGCAGACTTAAGTACAAGAAGACTGACTCTTCCTACTGTCTATGTTTGAACCATTCCATTGACACTAGTTATAGATTCCGATGCTTCACTTCAGGTGTACTGTATCCCTTGGACCTTCTTATTGACGATGAAACAATGAAATTGCATCGGAATTAAATACAAAAGGCACAATGCCGACTTAAGTACATGTAGACTGATTCTTACTACTGACTATGTTTTCAACCATTCCTGTGACACTAGTTATAGATTCCGATGCTTCACTTCAGGTTTACTGTATCCATTGGACCATCTTACTGACGATGAAACACTGAAATTGCATCTGAATTAAATACAAACGGCACAATGTCGACTTAAGGACAAGAAGACTGACTCTTCTTACTGCCTATGTTTTGAACCTTTCCTGTGACACTAGTTATAGATTCCGATGCTTGACTTCAGGTTTACTGTATCCCTTGGACCTTCTTATTGACGATGAAGCACAGGAATTGCATCGGAATTAAATACAAAAACCACAATGCCGACTCAAGTACAAGAAGACTGACTCTTCTTACTGTCTATGCTTTGAACCATTCCTGTGACACTAGTTATAGATTCCGATGCTTCACTTCAGGTTTACTGTATCCCTCTGACCTTCTTATTGGCGATGAAACACAGAAATTGCATCGGAATTAAATACAAAATGCACAATGCCGACTTAAGTACAGGAAGACTTACTCTTCTTAATGTCTATGTTTTGATCCATTTTTGTGACACTAGTTACAGATTCCGATGCTTCACTTCAGGGTTACTGTAACCCTCTGACCTTCTTATTGACAATGAAACACAGAAATTGCATCGGAATTGAATAGTAAAGGCACAATGCCGACTTAGGTACAAGAAGACTGACTCTTGTTACTGACTATGTTTTGAACCATTCCTGTGACACTAGTTATAGATTCCGTTGCTTCACTTCAGGTGTACTGTATCCCATGTACCTTCTTATTGACGATGAAATACAGAAATTGCATCGGAACTAAATACATAAGGCACAATGCCGACATAAGTACATGAAGACTGACTCTTCTTACTGTCTATGTTTTGAACCATTCCTGTGACACTAGTTATAGGTTCCGATGCATCACTTCAGGTTTACTGTATCAATTGGATCTTCTTATTGAGGATGATTGACAGAAATTGCATCGGAATTAAATACAAAAGGCACAATGCGCACTTATGGACAAGAAGAGTGACTCTTCTTACTGACACTTGTTTTGAACCATTCCTGTGACACTAGATATAGATTCCGATGCTCACTCCAGGTTTACTGTCTCCCTTGGACCTTCTTATTGACAATGAACACAGAAATTGCATCGGAATTAAATAGAAAAGGCATAATGCCAACTTAAGTATAAGTCGACTCACTCTTCTCACTGACTATGTATTGAACCATTCCTGTGACACTAGTTATAGATTCCGATGCTTCACTTCAGGTTTACTGTATCCCGTGGACCTTCTTATTGACGATGAAACACAGAAATTGCATCGGAATTAAATACAAAAGGCACAGAGCCGACTTAAGTACGAGAAGACTGTATCTTATTACTGTCTATGTTTTGAACCATTCCTGTGACACTAGTTATAGATTCCGATGTACACTCCAGGTTTCCTGTATCCCTTGGACCTTCTTATTGACGATGAAACACAAAAATTGCATCGGAATTAAATACAAAAGGCACAATGCCGACTTAAGTACAACAAGACTGACTCTTCTTACTGCCTATGTTTTGAACCATTTCTGTGACACTAGTTATAGATTCCGATGCTTCACTTCTGGTTTACTGTATCCCTTGGACCTACCTATTGACGATGAAACACAGAAATTGCATCGGAATTAAATAGGAAAGGCACAATGCCGACTTAGGTACAAGAAGACTGACTCTTGTTACTGACTATGTTTGAACCATTCCTGTGACACTAGTTACAGATTCCGATGCTTCACTTCAGGTTTACTGTATCCCTCTGACCTTCTTATTGACGATGAAACACAGAAACTGCATCGGAATTAAATACAAAATGCACAATGCCGACTTAAGTACAAGAAGACTGACTCCTCTGACTCTCTATGTTTTGAACCATTCCTGTGACAGTAGTTATAGATTCCGATGCTTCAGTTCTGGTTTACTGTATCCCTTGGACCTACCTATTGACGATGAAACACAGAAATTGCATCGGAATTAAATAGGAAAGGCACAATGCCGACTTAGGTACAAGAAGACTGACTCTTGTTACTGACTATGTTTTGAACCACTCCTGTGACACTAGTTATAGATTCCGTTGCTTCACTTCAGGTTTACTGTATCCCATGTACCTTCTTATTGACGATGAAACACAGAAATTGCATCGGAATTAAATACATAAGGCACAATGCCAACATAGGTACATGAAGACTGACTCTTCTTACTGTCTATGTTTTGAACCATTCCTGTGACACTAGTTATATGCTTCACTTCAGGTTTACTGTATCCCTCTGACCTTCTTATTGACGATGAAACACAGAAATTGCATCGGAATTACTTTAAAAAGGCACAATGCCGACTTCAGTACAAGAAGACTGACACTTCTTTTTGTCTACGTTTTGAACCATTCCTGTGACACTAGTTATAGATTCCGATGCTTCTCTTCAGGTGTACTGTATCCCTCTGACCTTCTTATTGACGATGAAACACAGAAATAGCATCGGAATTAAATACAAAAGGCACAATGCCGACTTAAGTACAAGAAGACTGACTCTTCTTACTGACTGCCTTGAACCATTTCTGTGACACTAGTTATAGATTCCGATGCTTCTCTTCAGGTTTACTGAATCCCTCTGACCTTCTTATTGACGTTGAAACACAGAAATTGCATCGGAAATAAATACAAATGGCACAGTGCCGACTTAAGTACAAGAAGACTGGCTCCCCTTACTGTCTATATTTTGAACCATTCCTGTGACACTAGATATAGATTCCGATGCTTCACTTCAGGTTTACTGTATCCCTTGGACCTTCTTATTGACGATGAAACACAGAAATTGCATCGGAATTAAATGGAAAAGGCACAATGCCGACTTAAGTACAAGAAGACTGACTCTTCTTACTGTCTATGTTTTTAACCATTCCTCTGATGCAAGTTACAGATTCCGATGCTTCACTTCAGGTTTACTGTATCCCTCTGACCTTCTTATTGACGATGAAACACAGTAATTGCATCGGAATTAAATTGAAAAGGGCATAATGCCGACTTAAGTACAAGAAGACTGACTCTTCTTGCTCACTATGTTTTGAACCATTCGTGTGACACTAGTAATAGATTGCGATGCATCACTTCAGGTTTACTGTATCCCTTGGACCTTCTTATTGACGATGAAACACAGATATTGCATCGGAATTAATTACAAAACGCACAATGCCGACTTAAGTACAAGAAGACTGACTCTTCTTAATGACTATGTTTTGAACCATTCGTGTGACACTAGTAATAGATTCCGATGCATCACTTCAGGTTTACTGTATCCCTTGTACCTTCTTATTGACGATGAAACACAGAAATCGCATCGGAATTAAATACAAAAGGCACAATGCCGACTTAAGTACATGTAGACTGACTCTTTTTACTGTCTATGTTTGGAAGATTCCTGTGACACTAGTTATAGATTCCGATGCTTCATTTCAGGTTTACTGTATCCCTTGGATCTTCTTATTGACGATGAATCACAGACAGTGCATCGGAGTTAAATACAATAGGCACAATACCGACTTAAGTACAAGAAGACTGACTCTCCCTAATGTCTATGTTTTGAACCATTCCTAAGACCCTAGTTATTCATTCCGATGCTTCACTTCAGGTTTACTGTATCCCTCTGATCTTCTAATTGACGATGAAACACAGAAATTGCTTCGGAAATAAGTACAAAAGGCACGATGCCGACTTAAGTACATGTAGACTGAATCTTCCTACTGTCTATGTTTTGAACCATTCCTGTGACACTAGTTATTGATTCCGATGATGCACTTCAGGTTTACTGTATCCCTTGGACCTTCTTATTGACGATGAAACACAGATATTGCATCGGAATTAAATAGAAAAGGCACAATGCCGACTTAAGTACAAGAAGACTGACTCTTATTACTGACTATGTTTTGAACCATTCCTGTGACACTAGTTATAGATTCCGATGCTTCACTTCAGGTTTACTGTATCCCTCTGACCTTCTTATTTACGATGATACACAGACATTACATCGGAATTAAATTAAAAAAGCACAATGCCGACTTAAGTACAAGAAGACTGCCTCTTCTTACTGTCTATGTTTTGAAATATTTCTGTGACACTAGTTATAGATTCCGATGCTTCACTTCACGTTTACTGTATCCGTTGGACCTTCTTATTGACGATGAAACACAGAAATTGCATCGGAATGAAATTGAAAAGGCACAATTCCGACTTAAGTACAAGAAGACTGACACTTCTTACTGTCTATGTTTTGAACCATTCCTGTGACGCTAGTTACAGTTTCCGAGCTTCACTTCAGGTTTACTGTATCCCTCTGACCTTCTTATTGACGATGAAACACAGAAATTGCATCGGAATTAAATAGAAAAGGCACAATGCCGACTAAAGTACAACAAGACTGACGCTTCTTACTGACTATGTTTTGAACCATTCCTGTGACGATAGTTACAGATTCCGATGCTTCACTTCAGGTTTACTGTATCCCTTGGACCTTCTTATTGACGATGAAACACAGATATTGCATCGGAATTAAATACAAATGCCACAATGCCGACTTAAGTACAAGAAGACTGACTCTTCTTACTGACTATATATTGAAACATTCCTGTGGCACTAGTTTGAGATACTGATGCTTCACTTCAGGTTTACTGTATCCCTCTGACCTTCTTATTGACGATGAAACACAGTAATTGCATCGGAATTAAATTGCAAATAGCATAATGCCGACTTAAGTACAAGAAGACCTACTCTTCTTGCTCTGTATGTTTTGAACCATTCCTGTGACACCAGTTATAGATGACGATGCTTCACTTCAGGTTTACTGTATCCTTCGGACCTTCTTCTTGACGATGAAACACAGAAATTGCATCGGAATTACATACAAAAGGCACAATGATGACTTCAGTACAAGAAGACTGACATTTCTTTTTGTCTATGTTTTGAACCATTCCTGTGACACTAGTTGTAGATTCCGATGCTTCACTTCAGGTTTACTGTATCCCTCTGACCTTCGTATTGACGATGAAATACAGAAATAGCATCGGAATTAAATAGAAAAGGCACAATGCCGACTTAAGTACAAGAAGACTGACTCTTCTTACTGTCTATGTTTTTAACCATTCCTCTGATGCAAGTTACAGATTCCGATGCTTCACTTCAGGTTTACTGTATCCCTCTGACCTTCTTATTGACGATGAAACACAGTAATTGCATCGGAATTAAATTGAAAAGGGCATAATGCCGACTTAAGTACAAGAAGACTGACTCTTCTTGCTCACTATGTTTTGAACCATTCGTGTGACACTAGTAATAGATTGCGATGCATCACTTCAGGTTTACTGTATCCCTTGGACCTTCTTATTGACGATGAAACACAGATATTGCATCGGAATTAATTACAAAACGCACAATGCCGACTTAAGTACAAGAAGACTGACTCTTCTTAATGACTATGTTTTGAACCATTCGTGTGACACTAGTAATAGATTCCGATGCATCACTTCAGGTTTACTGTATCCCTTGTACCTTCTTATTGACGATGAAACACAGAAATCGCATCGGAATTAAATACAAAAGGCACAATGCCGACTTAAGTACATGTAGACTGACTCTTTTTACTGTCTATGTTTGGAAGATTCCTGTGACACTAGTTATAGATTCCGATGCTTCATTTCAGGTTTACTGTATCCCTTGGATCTTCTTATTGACGATGAATCACAGATAGTGCATCGGAGTTAAATACAATAGGCACAATACCGACTTAAGTACAAGAAGACTGACTCTCCCTAATGTCTATGTTTTGAACCATTCCTAAGACCCTAGTTATTCATTCCGATGCTTCACTTCAGGTTTACTGTATCCCTCTGATCTTCTAATTGACGATGAAACACAGAAATTGCTTCGGAAATAAGTACAAAAGGCACGATGCCGACTTAAGTACATGTAGACTGAATCTTCCTACTGTCTATGTTTTGAACCATTCCTGTGACACTAGTTATTGATTCCGATGATGCACTTCAGGTTTACTGTATCCCTTGGACCTTCTTATTGACGATGAAACACAGATATTGCATCGGAATTAAATAGAAAAGGCACAATGCCGACTTAAGTACAAGAAGACTGACTCTTATTACTGACTATGTTTTGAACCATTCCTGTGACACTAGTTATAGATTCCGATGCTTCACTTCAGGTTTACTGTATCCCTCTGACCTTCTTATTTACGATGATACACAGACATTACATCGGAATTAAATTAAAAAAGCACAATGCCGACTTAAGTACAAGAAGACTGCCTCTTCTTACTGTCTATGTTTTGAAATATTTCTGTGACACTAGTTATAGATTCCGATGCTTCACTTCACGTTTACTGTATCCGTTGGACCTTCTTATTGACGATGAAACACAGAAATTGCATCGGAATGAAATTGAAAAGGCACAATTCCGACTTAAGTACAAGAAGACTGACACTTCTTACTGTCTATGTTTTGAACCATTCCTGTGACGCTAGTTACAGTTTCCGAGCTTCACTTCAGGTTTACTGTATCCCTCTGACCTTCTTATTGACGATGAAACACAGAAATTGCATCGGAATTAAATAGAAAAGGCACAATGCCGACTAAAGTACAACAAGACTGACGCTTCTTACTGACTATGTTTTGAACCATTCCTGTGACGATAGTTACAGATTCCGATGCTTCACTTCAGGTTTACTGTATCCCTTGGACCTTCTTATTGACGATGAAACACAGATATTGCATCGGAATTAAATACAAATGCCACAATGCCGACTTAAGTACAAGAAGACTGACTCTTCTTACTGACTATATATTGAAACATTCCTGTGGCACTAGTTTGAGATACTGATGCTTCACTTCAGGTTTACTGTATCCCTCTGACCTTCTTATTGACGATGAAACACAGTAATTGCATCGGAATTAAATTGCAAATAGCATAATGCCGACTTAAGTACAAGAAGACCTACTCTTCTTGCTCTGTATGTTTTGAACCATTCCTGTGACACCAGTTATAGATTACGATGCTTCACTTCAGGTTTACTGTATCCTTCGGACCTTCTTCTTGACGATGAAACACAGAAATTGCATCGGAATTACATACAAAAGGCACAATGCCGACTTCAGTACAAGAAGACTGACATTTCTTTTTGTCTATGTTTTGAACCATTCCTGTGACACTAGTTGTAGATTCCGATGCTTCACTTCAGGTTTACTGTATCCCTCTGACCTTCGTATTGACGATGAAATACAGAAATAGCATCGGAATTAAATAGAAAAGGCACAATGCCGACTTAAGTACAAGAAGACTGACTCTTATTACTGACTATGTTTTGAACCATTCCTGTGACACTAGTTATAGATTCCGATGCTTCACTTCAGGTTTACTGTATCCCTCTGACCTTCTTATTGACGATGATACACAGACATTACATCGGAATTAAATTAAAAAAGCACAATGCCGACTTAAGTACAAGAAGACTGCCTCTTCTTACTGTCTATGTTTTGAAATATTTCTGTGACACTAGTTATAGATTCCGATGCTTCACTTCACGTTTACTGTATCCCTTGGACCATCTTATTGACGATGAAACACAGAAATTGCATCGGAATGAAATTGAAAAGGCACAATTCCGACTTAAGTACAAGAAGACTGACACTTCTTACTGTCTATGTTTTGAACCATTCCTGTGACGCTAGTTACAGTTTCCGATGCTTCACTTCAGGTTTACTGTATCCCTCTGACCTTCTTATTGACGATGAAACACAGAAATTGCATCGGAATTAAATAGAAAAGGCACAATGCCGACTAAAGTACAACAAGACTGACTCTTCTTACTGACTATGTTTTGAACCATTCCTGTGACGATAGTTACAGATTCCGATGCTTCACTTCAGGTTTACTGTATCCCTTGGACCTTCTTATTGACGATGAATCACAGATATTGCATCGGAATTAAATACAAAAGCCACAATGCCGACTTAAGTACAAGAAGACTGACTCTTCTTACTGACTATATATTGAAACATTCCTGTGGCACTAGTTTGAGATACTGATGCTTCACTTCAGGTTTACTGTATCCCTCTGACCTTCTTATTGACGATGAAACACAGTAATTGCATCGGAATTAAATTGAAAATAGCACAATGCCGACTCAAGTACAAGAAGACCTACTCTTCTTGCTCTGTATGTTTTGAACCATTCCTGTGACACCAGTTATAGATTACAATGCTTCACTTCAGGTTTACTGTATCCTTCGGACCTTCTTCTTGACGATGAAACACAGAAATTGCATCGGAATTACATACAAAAGGCACAATGCCGACTTCAGTACAAGAAGACTGACATTTCTTTTTGTCTATGTTTTGAACCATTCCTGTGACACTAGTTGTAGATTCCGATGCTTCACTTCAGGTTTACTGTATCCCTCTGACCTTCTTATTGACGATGAAATACAGAAATAGCATCGGAATTAAATACAAAAGGCACAATGCCGACTTAAGTACAAGAAGACTGACTCTTCTTACTGACTGTCTTGAACCATTCCTGTGACACTAGTTATAGATTCCGATGCTTCTCTTCAGGTTTACTGAATCCCTCTGACCTTCGTATTGACGTTGAAACACAGAAATTGCATCGGAAATAAATAAAAATGGCACAATGCCGACTTAAGTACAAGAAGACTGACTCTCCTTACTGTCTATATTTTGAACCATTCCTGTGACACTAGATATAGATTCCGATGCTTCACTTCAGGTTTACTGTATACCTTGGACCTTCTTATTGACGATGATAAACAGAAATTGCATCGGAATTTAATGGAAAAGGCACAATGCCGACTTAAGTACAAGAAGACTGACTCTTCTTACTGTCTATGTTTTGAACAACTCCTGTGACGCTAGTTACAGATTCCGATGCTTCACTTCAGGTTTACTGTATCCCTTGGACCTTCTTATTGACGATGAAACACAGATATTGCATCGGAATTAAATACAAAAGGCACAATGCCGACTTAAGTACAAGAGAACTGACTCTTCCTACTGTCTATGTTTGAACCATTCCTGTGACACTAGTTATAGATTCCGATGCCTCACTTCAGGTTTACTGTAGCACTCCGACCTTCTTTATGACGATGAAACACAGAAATTGCATCAAAATTAAATAAAAGGCACCATGCCGACTTAAGTACAAGAAGACTGACTCTTCCAACTGTCTATGCTTTCAACGATTCCTGTAACATTAGTTATAGATTCCGATGCTTCACTTCAGGTTTACTGTATCCTTTGGACCTTCTTATTGGCGACGAAATACAGAAATTGCATCGGAATTAAATAGACAAGGCACAATGCCGACTTAAGTACAAGAAGACTGACTCTTCCTACTGTCTATCCTTTGAACCATTCCTGTGACACTAGTTATAGTTTCCGATGCTTCACCTTAGGTTCACTGTATCCCTCTGACCTTCTTATTGACGATGAAACACAGAAATTGCATCGGAATTAAATAGAAAAAGCACAATGCCTTCTTAGGTACAAGCAGACTGACTCTTCTTAGTGTCTATGCTTTGAACCATTCCTGTGACGATAGTTACAGATTCCGATGCTTCACTTCAAGTTTACTGTATCCCTTGGACCTTCTTATTGACGATGAAACACAGATATTGCATCGGAATTAAATACAAAAGCCACAATGCCGACTTAAGTACAAGAAGACTGACTCTTCTTACTGACTATGTATTGAAACATTCCTGTGGCACTAGTTTGAGATACTGATGCTTCACTTCAGGTTTACTGTATCCCTCTGACCTTCTTATTGACGATGAAACACAGTAATTGCATCGGAATTAAATTGAAAATAGCATAATGCCGACTTAAGTACAAGAAGACCTACTCTTCTTGCTCTGTATGTTTTGAACCATTCCTGTGACACCAGTTATAGATTACGATGCTTCACTTCAGGTTTACTGTATCCTTCGGACCTTCTTCTTGACGATGAAACACAGAAATTGCATCGGAATTACATACAAAAGGCACAATGCCGACATCAGTACAAGTAGACTGACATTTCTTTTTGTCTATGTTTTGAACCATTCCTGTGACACTAGTTGTAGATACCGATGCTTCACTTCAGGTTTACTGTATCCCTCTGACCTTTTTATTGACGATGAAATACAGAAATAGCATCGGAATTAAATACAAAAGGCACAATGCCGACTTAAGTACAAGAAGACTGACTCTTCTTACTGACTGTCTTGACCCATTCCTGTGACACTAGTTATAGATTCCGATGCTTCTCTTCAGGTTTACTGAATCCCTCTGACCTTCTTATTGACGTTGAAACACAGAAATTGCATCGGAAATAAATACAAATGGCACAATGCCGACTTAAGTACAAGAAGACTGACTCTAATTACTGTCTATATTTTGAACCATTCCTGTGACACTAGATATAGATTCCGATGCTTCACTTCAGGTTTACTGTATACCTTGGACCTTCTTATTGACGATGAAACACAGAAATTGCATCGGAATTTAATGGAAAAGGCACAATGCCGACTTAAGTACAAGAAGACTGACTCTTCTTACTGTCTATGTTTTAACCACTCCTGTGACGCTAGTTACAGATTTCGATGCTTCACTTCAGGTTTACTGTATCCCTTGGACCTTCTTATTGACGATGAAACACAGATATTGCATCGGAATTAAATACAAAAGGCACAATGCCGACTTAAGTACAAGAGAACTGACTCTTCCTACTGTCTATGTTTGAACCATTCCTGTGACACTAGTTATAGATTCCGATGCCACACTTCAGGTTTACTGTAGCACTCCGACCTTCTTTATGACGATGAAACACAGAAATTGCATCAAAATTAAATAAAAGGCACCATGCCGACTTAAGTACAAGAAGACTGACTCTTCCAACTGTCTATGCTTTCAACGATTCCTGTAACATTAGTTATAGATTCCGATGCTTCACTTCAGGTTTACTGTATCCTTTGGACCTTCTTATTGGCGACGAAATACAGAAATTGCATCGGAATTATATAGACAAGGCACAATGCCGACATAAGTACAAGAAGACTGACTCTTCCTACTGTCTATCCTTTAAACCATTCCTGTGACACTAGTTATAGTTTCCGATGCTTCACCTCAGGTTCACTGTATCCCTCTGACCTTCTTATTGACGATGAAACACAGAAATTGCATCGGAATTAAATAGAAAAGGCACAATGCCTTCTTAGGTACAAGCAGACTGACTCTTCTTAGTGTCTATGCTTTGAACCATTCCTGTGACGCTAGTTGCAGATTCCGATGCTTCACTTCAAGTTTACTGTATCCCTTGGACCTTCTTATTGACGATGAAACACAGAAATTGCATCGGAATTAAATACAAAGGGCACAATGCCGACTTAAGTACAAGAAGACTGACTCATCTTACTGACTACGTTTTGAACCATTCCTGTGACACTAGTTAGAGATTCCGATGCTTCACTTCAGGTTTACTATATCCCTCTGACCATCTTATTGACGATGAAACACAGAAATTGCATCGAAAATAAATACAAAAGGCACGACGCCGACTTAAGTACATGTAGACTGAATCTTCCTACTGTCTATGTTTTGAACCATTCCTGTGACACTAGTTATAGATTCCGATGCTTCATTTCAGGATTACTGTATCCCTAGGATCTACTTCTTGACGGTGAAACACAGATAGTGCATAGGAGTTAAATACAATTGGCACAATACCGACTTAGGTACAAGAAGACTGACTCTTCCTTCTGTCTATGTTTTGAACCATTCCTGTGACACTAGTTATTGATTCTGACGCTTCACTTCAGGTTTACTGTATCCCTTGGACCTTCTTATTTACGCTGAAACACAGAAATTGCATCGGAATTAAATACAAAAGGCACAATTCCGACTTATGTACAAGAAGACTGACGCTTCATACTGTCTATGCTTTGAACCATTCCTGTGACACTAGTTATAGATTCCGATGCTTCACTTAAGGTTTACTGTATCCCTCTGACCTTCTTATTGACGAAGAAACTTAGAAATTTCATCGGATTTAAATACAAAATGCACAATGCCGACTTAAGTACATGAAAACTGACTCTTCGTACTGACTATGTTTTGAACCATTCCTGTGACACTAATTATAGATTCCGAAGATTCACTTCAAGTTTACTGTATCCTTCAGACCTTCTTATTGACGATGAAACACAGAAATTGCATCGGAATTAAATGGAAAAGGCACAATGCCGACATAAGTACAGAAAGACTTACTCTTCCTACTGTCTATGTTTGGAACCCTTCCTGTGACACTAGTTATAGATTCCGATGCTTCACCTCATGTTTACTGTATCCATTGGACGTTCTTATTGACTATGAAACACAGAAATTGCATCGGAATTAAATAGAAAAGGCACAATGCCGACTTTAGTACAATAAGACTTACTCTTCTTACTGACTATGTTTTGAACCATTCCTGTGACGCTAGTTACAGATTCCGATGCTTCACTTCAGGTTTACTGTATCCCTTGGACCTTCTTATTGACGATGAAACACAGATATTGCATCGGAATTAAATACAAAAGCCACAATGCCGACTTAAGTACAAGAAGACTGACTCTGCTTACTGACTATGTTTTGAACCATTCCTGTGACACTAGTTATAGATTCCAATGCTTCACTTCATGTTTACTGTATCCCTTGGACCTTCTTATTGACGGTGAAACACAGAAATTGCATCGGAATTAAATACAAAAGGCACAATGCCGACTTAAGTACAGGTAGACTGACTCTTCCTACTGTCTATGTTTTGAAACATTCTTGTGACACTAGTTATTGATTCCGATGCTTCATTTCAGGTTTACTGTATCCCTTTGACATTCTTATTGACGATGAAACACAGAAAGTGCATCGGAATTAAATAGAAAATGCACAATGCTGACTTAAGTACAAGAAGACTGACTCTTCCTACTGACTATGTTTTGAACCACTCCTGTGACACTAGTTAATGATTCCGATGCTTCACTTCAGGTTTACTGTATCCCTCTGACCTTCTTATTGACGATGAAACACAGAAATTGCATCGGAATTAGATACAAAAGGCACAATGCCGACTTAGGTACAAGAAGACTGACTTTTCTTACTGTCTATGCTTTGAACCACACCTGTGACACTAGCTATATGTTCCGATGCATCACTTCAGGGTTACTGTATCCCTTGGACCTTCTTATTGACGATGAAACACAGAAATTGCATCGGAATTAAATACAAAAGGCACAATGCCGACTTAAGTACAAGAAGACTGACTCTTCCTACTGGCTATGTTTTGAACTATTCCTGGGACACTAGTTATAGATTCCGATGCTACACTTCAGGTTTACTGTATCCCTCTGACTCTCTTATTGGCGATGAAACACAGAAATTGCATCGTAATTAAATACAAAAGGCACAACGCCGACTTAAGTACAAGAAGAATGACTCTTCTTACCGACTGTTTTGAACCATTCCTGTGACACTAGTTATAGATTCCGATGCTTCACTTCACGTTTACTGTATCCCTTGGACCTTCTTATTGACGATGAAACACAGATATTGCATCGGAATTAATTACAAAACGCACAAAGCCGACTTAAGTGCAAGAAGACTGACTCTTCTTACTGACTATGTTTTGAACCATTCGTTTGACACTAGTAATAGATTCCGATGCATCACTTCAGGTTTACTGTATCCCTGGGACCTTCTTATTGACGATGAAACACAGAAATCGCATCGGAATTAAATACAAAAGGCACAATGCCGACTTAAGCACATGTAGACTGACTCTTAATACTGTCTATGTTTGGAAGCTTCCTGTGACACTAGTTATAGATTCCGATGCATCATTTCTGGTTTACTGTATCCCTTGGATCTTCTTATTGACCATGAATCACAGATAGTGCATCGGAGTTAAATACAATAGGCACAATACCGACTTAAGTACAAGAAGACTGACTCTTCCTAATGTCTATGTTTTGAACCATTCCTAAGACACTAGTTATACATTCCGATCCTTCACTTCAGGTTTACTGTATCCCTCTGAACTTCTTATTGACGATGAAACACAGAAATTGCTTCGGAAATAAATACAAAAGGCACGATGCCGACTTAAGTACAGGTAGACTGAATCTTCCTACTGCCTATGTTTTGAACCATTCCTTTGACACTAGTTATAGATTCCGATGATGCACTTCAGGTTTACTGTATCCCTTGGACCTTCTTAGTGACGATGAAACACAGAAATTGCATCTCAATTAAATAGAAAAGACACAATGCCAACTTAAGTACAAGATGGCTGACACTTCTTACTGACTATGTTTGGAACTATTCCTGTGTCACTGGTTATAGATTCCGATGCTACACTTCAGGTTTACTGTATCCCTCTGACCTTCATATTGACGATGAAACTCAGATATTGCATCGGAATTAAATAGAAAAGGCACAATGCCGACTTAAGTACAAGAAGACTGACTCTTCTTACTGACTATGTTTTGAACCATTAATGTGACACTAGTTATAGATTCCGATGCTTCACTTCAGGTTTCTGTATCCCTCTGACCTTCTTATTGACGATGATACACAGACATTACATCGGAATTAAATAGAAAAGGCACAATGCCGACATAAGTACAAGAAGACTGCCTGTTCTTACTGTCTATGTTTTGAACCATTTCTGTGACACTAGTTATAGATTCTGATGCTTCACTTCACGTTTACTGTATCTCTTGGAACTTCTTATAGACAATGAAACACAGAAATTGCATCGGAATTAAATTGAAAAGGCACAATTCCGACTTAAGTACATGAAAACTGACTCTTCGTACTGACTATGCTTTGAACCATTCCTGTGACACTAGTTATAGATTCCGATGATTCACTTCAAGTTTACTGTATCCATCAGACCTTCTTATTGACGATGAAACACAGAAATTGCATCGGAATTAAATGGAAAAGGCACAATGCCGACATAAGTACAAAAAGACTTACTCTTCCTACTGTCTATGTTTTGAACCATTCCTGTGACACTAGTTATAGATTCCGATGCTTCACCTCATGATTACTGTATCCCTTGGACGTTCTTATTGACTATGAAACACAGAAATTGCATCGGAATTAAATAGAAAATGCACAATGCCGACTTTAGTACAATAAGACTTACTCTTCTTACTGACTATGTTTTGAACCATTCCTGTGACGTTAGTTACAGATTCCGATGCTTCACTTCAGGTTTACTGTATCCCTTGGACCTTCTTATTGACGATGAAACACAGATATTGCATCGGAATTAAACACAAAAGCCACAATGCCGACTTAAGTACAAGAAGACTGACTCTTCTTACTGACTATGTATTGAAACATTCCTGTGGCACTAGTTTGAGATACCGATGCTTCACTTCAAGTTTACTGTATCCCTCTGACCTTCTTATTGACGATGAAACACAGTAATTGCATCGGAATTAAATTGAGAAGGGCATAATGCCGACTTAAGTACAAGAAGACTGACTCTTCTTGCTCTCTATGTTTTAAACCATTCCTGTGACACCAGTTATAGATTTCGATGCTTCACTTCAGGTTTACTGTATCCCTCTGACGTTCTTATTGACCATGAAACACAGTAATTGCATAGGAATTAAATTGAAAAGGGCATAATGCCGACTTAAGTACAAGAAGACTGACTCTTCTTGCTCCCTATATTTTGAACCATTCCTGTGACACCAGTTATAGATTCCGATGCTGCACTTCAGGTTTACTGTATCCCTTGGACCTTCTTATTGACGATGAAACACAGAAATTGCATCGGAATTAAATACGAAAGGCACAATGCTGACTTAAGTACAAGACGACTGACTCTGCTTACTGACTATGTTTTGAACCATTCCTGTGACACTAGTTATAGATTCCAATGCTTCACTTCAGGTATACTGTATCCCTCAGACCTTCTTCTTGACGATGAAACACAGAAATTACATCAGAATTAAATACAAAAGGCACAATGCCGTCTTAAGTATATGTAGACTGACTATTTCTACTGTTTATGATTTGAAACATTCCTGTGACACTAGTTATATATTCCGATGCTTCATTTCAGGTATACTGTATCCCTTGGCCGTTCATATTGACGATGAAACACAGAAATTGCATCGGAATGAAATAGAAAAGGCACAATGCCGACTTAAGTACAAGAAGACTGACTCTTCTTACTGACTGTGCTTTGAACCATTCCAGTGATGCTAGTTACAGATTCCGATGCTTCACTTCATGTTTACTGTATCCCTTGGACCTTCTTATTGACGGTGAAACACAGAAATTGCATCGGAATTAAATACAAAAGGCACAATGCCGACTTAAGTACAAGTAGACTGACTCTTCCTACTGTCTATGCTTTGAAACATTCTTGTGACACTAGTTATTGATTCCGATGCTTCATTTCAGGTTTACTGTATCCCTTGGACATTCTTATTGACGATGAAACACAGAAAGTGCATCGGAATTAAATAGAAAATGCACAATGCTGACTTAAGTACAAGAAGACTGACTCTTCCTACTGACTATGTTTTGAACCACTCCTGTGACACTAGTTAATGATTCCGATGCTTCACTTCAGGTTTACTGTATCCCTCTGACCTTCTTATTGACGATGAAACACAGAAATTGCATCGGTATTAAATACAAAAGGCACAATGCCGACTTAGGTACAAGAAGACTGACTTTTCTTACTGTCTATGCTTTGAACCACTCCTGTGACACTAGCTATAGGTTCCGATGCATCACTTCAGCGTTACTGTATCCCTTGGACCTTCTTATTGACGATGAAACACAGAAATTGCATCGGTATTAAATACAAAAGGCACAATGCCGACTTAAGTACAAGAAGACTGACTCTTCCTACTGGCTATGTTTTGAACTATTCCTGTGACACTAGTTATAGATTCCGATGCTACACTTCAGGTTTACTGTATCCCTCTGACTCTCTTATTGACGATGAAACACAGAGATTGCATCGTAATTAAATACAAAAGGCACAACGCCGACTTAAGTACAAGAAGACTGACTCTTCTTACCGACTGTTTTGAACCATTCCTGTGACACTAGTTATAGATTCCGATGCTTCACTTCAAGTTTACTGTATACCTCTGACCTTCTTATTGACGATGAAACACAGAAATTGCATCGGAATTAAATACAAATGGCACAGTACCGACTTAAGTACAAGAAGACTGACTCTCCTTACTGTCTATGTTTTGAACAATTCCTGTGACACTAGATAGAGATTGCGATGCTTCACTTCACGTTTACTGTATCCCTTGGACCTTCTTATTGACGATGAAACACAGATATTGCATCGGAATTAATTACAAAACGCACAAAGCCGACTTAAGTGCAAGAAGACTGACTCTTCTTACTGACTATGTTTTGAACCATTCGTGTGACACTAGTAATAGATTCCGATGCATCACTTCAGGTTTACTGTATCCCATGGACCTTCTTATTGACGATGAAACACAGAAATCGCATCGGAATTAAACACAAAAGGCACAATGCCGACTTAAGCAGATGTAGACTGACTCTTCCTACTGTCTATGTTTGGAAGCTTCCTGTGACACTAGTTATAGATTCCGATGCTTCATTTCTGGTTTACTGTATCCCTTGGATCTTCTTATTGACGATGAATCACAGATAGTGCATCGGAGTTAAATACAATAGGCATAATACCGACTTAAGTACAAGAAGACTGACTCTTCCTAATGTCTATGTTTTGAACCATTCCTAAGACACTAGTTATACATTCCGATGCTTCACTTCAGGTTTACTGTATCCCTCTGAACTTCTTATTGACGATGAAACACAGAAATTGCTATGGAAATAAACACAAAAGGCACGATGCCGACTTAAGTACAGGTAGACTGAATCTTCCTACTGCCTATGTTTTGAACCATTCCTGTGACACTAGTTATAGATTCCGATGATGCACTTTAGGTTTACTGTATCGCTTGGACCTTCTTATTGACGATGAAACACAGCAATTGCATCTCAATTAAATAGAAAAGGCACAATGCCAACGTAAGTACAAGATGGCTGACACTTCTTACTGACTATGATTGGAACTATTCCTGTGTCACTGGTTATAGATTCCGATGCTACACTTCAGGTTTACTGTATCCCTCTGACCTTCATATTGACGATGAAACTCAGATATTGCATCGGAATTAAATAGAAAAGGCACAATGCCGACTTAAGTACAAGAAGACTGACTCTTCTTACTGACTATGTTTTGAACCATTCCTGTGACACTAGTTATAGATTCCGATGCTTCACTTCAGGTTTACTGTATCCCACTGACCTTCTTATTGACGATGATACACAGACATTACATCGGAAATAAATAGAAAAGGCACAATGCCGACATAAGTACAAGAAGACTGCCTCTTCTTACTGTCTATGTTTTGAACCATTTCTGTGACACTAGTTATAGATTCCGATGCTTCACTTCACGTTTACTGTATCTCTTGGACCTTCTTATAGACAATGAAACACAGAAATTGCATCGGAATTAAATTGAAAAGGCACAATTCCGACTTAAGTACAAGAAGACTGACTCTTCTTACTGTCTATGTTTTGAACCATTCCTGAGACGCTAGTTACAGTCCGCTGCTTCACTTCAGGTTTACTGTATCCCTCTGTCCTTCTTATTGACGATGAAACACAGAAATTGCATCGGAATTAAATAGAAAAGGCACAATGCCGACTTAAGTACAAAAAGACTTACTCTTCCTACAGTCTATGTTTTGAAACATTCCTGTGACACTAGTTATAGATTCCGATGCTTCACCTCCGTTTTACTGTATCCCTTGGACCCTCTTATTGACGATGAAACACAGATATTGCATCGGAATTAAATAGAAAAGGCACAATGCCGACTTAAGTACAAGAAGACTGACTCTTCTTACTGACTATGTTTTGAACCATTCCTGTGACACTAGTTATAGATTCCGATGCTTCACTTCAGGTTTACTGTATCCCTCTGACCTTCTTATTGACGATGATACACAGACATTACATCGGAATTAAATTGAAAAGGCACAATTCCGACATAAGTACAAGAAGACTGACTCTTCTTACTGACTATGTATTGAAACATTCCTGTGGCACTAGTTTGAGATACCGATGCTTCACTTCAGGTTTGCTGTATCCCTCTGACCTTCTTATTGACGATGAAACACAGTAATTGCATCGGAATTAAATTGAAAAAGGCATAATGCCGACTTAAGTACAAGAAGACTGACATTTCTTGCTCTCTATGTTTTGAACCATTCCAGTGACACCGGTTATAGATTCCGATGCTTCACTTCAGGTTTACTGTATACCTCTGACCTTCTTATTGACGATGAAACACAGAAATAGCATCGGAATTAAATACAAAAGGCACAATGCCGACTTAAGTACAAGAAGACTGACTCTTCTTACTGACTGTCTTGAACCATTCCTGTGACACTAGTTACAGATTCTGATGCTTCTCTTCAGGTTTACTGAATCCCTCTGACCTTCTTATTGACGTTGAAACACAGAAATTGCATCGGAAATAAATACAAATGGCACAATGCCGACTCAAGTACAAGAAGACCGACTCTCCTTACTGTCTATATTTTGAACCATTCCTGTGACACTAGATATAGATTCCGATGCTTCACTTCAGGTTTACTGTATCCCTTGGACCTTTTTATAGACGATGAAACACAGAAATTACATCGGAATTAAATGGAAAACGCACAATGCCGACTTAAGTACAACAAGACTGACTCTTCTTACTGTCTATGTTTTGAACCATTCCGGTGATGCAAGTTACAGATTCCGATGCTTCACTTCAGGTTTACTGTATCCCTCTGACCTTCTTATTGGCGATGAAACACAGATATTGCATCGGAATTAAATAGAAAAGGCACAATGCCGACTTAAATACAAGATGACTGACTCTTCTTTCTGACTAAGTTTTGAACCATTCCTGTGACACTAGTTGTAGATTCCGATGGAACACTTCAGGTTTACTGTATCCCATGGACCTTCTTATTGACGAGGAAACACAGATATTGCATCGGAATTAAATACAAAAGGCACAATGCCGACATAAGTACAAGAGGACTGACTCTTCTTACTGACTATGTTTTGAACCATTCCTGTGACGCTAGTTACAGATTCCAATGCTTCACTTCAGGTTAACTGTATCCCTTGGACCTTCTTATTGACGATGAAACACAGATATTGCATCGGAATTAAATACAAAAGGCACAATGCCGACGTAAGTACAAGAAGACTGACTCTTCTTACTGACTATATTTTGAACCATTCCTGTGACACTAGTTAGAGATTCCGATGCTTCACTTCAGGTTTACTGTATCCCTCTGACCTTCGTATTGACGATGAAACACCGTAATTGCATCGGAATTAAATTGAAAAGGGCACAACGCCGACTTAATTACAAGAAGACTGACTCTTCTTACTGACTATGATTTGAACCATTCCTGTGACACTAGTTATAAATTCCGATGCTTCACTTCAGGTTTACTGTATCCCTGTGACCTTCTTATTGACGATGAAACACAGAAATTGCATCGCAATTAAATAGAACAGGCACAATGCCGTCTTAAGTACAAGAAGACTGACTCTTCTTACTGTCTATATTTGAACCATTCCTGTGACACTAGTTATTGATTCCGATGCTTCACTTCAGGATTACTGTATCCCTTGGACCTTTTCATTGACGATGAAACACAAAAATTGCATCGGAATTAAATAGAAAAGGCACAATGCCGACTTAAGTACAAGTAGACTGACTCTTCTAACTGTCTATGCTTTGAACCATTCCTCTGTCGCTAGTTAGAAATTCCGATGCTTCACTTCAGGTTTACTGTATCCCTCTGACCTTCGTATTGACGATGAAACACCGTAATTGCATCGGAATTAAATTGAAAAGGGCACAATGCCGACTTAATTACAAGTAGACTGACTCTTCTTACTGACTATGGTTTGAACCATTCCTGTGACACTAGTTATAGATTCCGATGCATCACTTCAGGTTTACTGTATCCCTTGGACCTTCTTACTGACGATGAAACACAGAATTTGCATCGTAATTAAATGCAAAAGGCACAATTTCGACTGAAGTACAAGAACACTGACTCTTCTTACTGACTATGTTTTGAACCATTCGTTTGACACTAGTTATAGATTCCGATGCTTCATTTCAGGTTTAGTGTATCCCTCTGACCTTCTTATTGACGAAGAAACACAGAAATCGCATCGGAATGAAATACAAAAAGGCACAATGCCGACTTAAGGACAAGTAGACTGACTTTTCCTACTGTCTATGTTTGGAAGATTCCTGTGACTCTAGTTATAGATTCCGATGCTTCACTTCAGGTTTAGTGTATCTCTCTGACCTTCGTATTGACGATGAAACACCGTAATTGCATCGGAATTATATTAAAAAGGGCACAATGCCGACTTAATTACAAGAAGACTGACTCTTCTTACTGCCTATGATTTGAACCATTCCTGTGACACTAGTTATAAATTCCGATGCTTCACTTCAGGTTTACTGTATCCCTGTGACCTTCGTATTGTCGATGAAACACAGAAATTGCATCGCAATTAAATAGAAAAGGCACAATGCCGTCTTAAGTACAAGAAGATTGACTCTTCTTACTGTCTATGATTTGAACCATTCCTGTGACACTAGTTATTGATTCCGATGCTTCACTTCAGGATTACTGTATCCCTTGGACCTTTTTATTGACGATGAAACACAAAAATTGCATCGGAATTAAATAGAAAAGTCACAATGCCGACTTAAGTACAAGTAGACTGACTCTTCTAACTGTCTATGCTCTGAACCATTCCTGTGACGCTAGTTAGAGATTCCGATGCTTCACTTCAGGTTTACTGTATCCCTCTGACCCTCGTATTGACGATGAAACACCGTAATTGCATGGGAATTAAATTGAAAAGGGCACAATGCCGACTTAATTATTAGAAGACTGACTCTTCTTACTGACTACGATTTGAACCATTCCTGTGACACTAGTTATAGATTCTGATGCATCACTTCAGGTTTACTGTATCCCTTGGACCTTCTTACTGACGATGAAACACAGAATTTGCATCGGAATTAAATACAAAAGGCACAATTCCGACTTAAGTACAAGAACACTGACTCTTCTTACTGACTATGTTTTGAACCATTCGTGTGACACTAGTTATTGATTCCGATGCTTCACTTCAGGTTTAGTGTATCCCTCTGACCTTCTTATTGACGAAGAAACACAGAAATCGCATCGGAATTAAATACAAAAAGGCACAATGCCGTGTTAAGTAAATGTAGACTGACTTTTCCTACTGTCTATGTTTGGAAGATTCCTGTGAGACTAGTTATAGATTCCGATGCTTAACTTCAGGTTTAGTGTATCCCTCTGACCTTGTTGTTGACGATGAAACACAGATATTGCATCGGAATTAATTACAAAACGCACAATACCGTCTTAAGTACAAGAAGACTGACTCTTCCTAATGTATGTTTTTTGAACCACTCCTGTAGCACTAGTTATACATTCCGATGTTTCACTTCAGGTTTACTGTATCCCTCTGACCTTCGTATTGACGATGAAACACAGTAATTGCATCGGAATTAAATTGAAAAGGGCACAATGCCGACTTAAGTACAAGAAGACTGACTCTTCTTACTGTCTATGATTTGAACCATTCCTGTGACACTAGCTATAGATTTCGATGCTTCACTTCAGGTTTACTGTATCCCTTGGACCTTCTTACTGACGATGAAACACAGAAATTGCATCGAAATTATGTACAAAATGCACAATGCCGACTTAAGTACAAGATGACTGACTCTTCCTACTGACTGTTTTGAACCATTCCTGTGACACTAGTTATGGATTCCGAAGCTTCACTTCAGGTTTACTGTATCCCTTGGACCTTGTTATTGACGATGAAACACTGATATTGCATCGGAATTAAACAGAAAAGGCACAATGCCGAATTAAGTATAGGAAGACTGACTCTTCTTACTGACTATGATTTGAACCATTCCTGTGACACTAGTTATAGATTCCGATGCTTCACTTCAGGTTTACTGTATCCCTCTGACCTTCATATTGACGATGAAACACAGAAATTGCATCGGAATTAAATAGAAAAGGCACAATGCCGTCTTAAGTACAAGAAGACTGACTCTTCTTACTGTCTATGAATTGATCCATTCCTGTAACACTAGTTATTGATTCCGATGCTTCACTTCAGGATTACTGTATCCCTTGGACCTTTTTATTGACGATGAAACACAGAAATTGCATCGGAATTAAATAGAAAAGGCACAATGCCGACTTAAGTACAATAGACTGACTCTTCTTACTGCCTATGCTTTGAACCATTCCTGTGACGCTAGTTAGAGATTCCGATGCTTCATTTCAGGTTTACTGTATCCCTCTGACCTTCTTATTGACGATCAAACACAGAACGTGCATCGGAATTAGATAGAAAAGGCACAATGACGACTTAAGTACAAGAAGACTGACTCTTCCTACTGGCTATGTTTTGAACCATTCCTGTGACACTAGTTATAGATTCCGATGGTTCATTTCAGGTTTACTGTATCCCTTGGCCGTTCTTATTGACGATGAAACGCAGAAATTGCATCGGAATGAAATAGAAAATGCACAATGCCGACTTAAGTACAAGAAGACTGGCTCTTCTTACTGACTATGTTTCGAACCATTCCTGTGACGCTAGTTACAGATTCCGATGCTTCACTTCAGGTTTACTGTATCCCTTGGACATTCTTATAGACGATGAATCACAGAATTTGCATCGGAATTAAATACAAAAGGCACAATGTTAACTTAAGTACAAGATGCCTGACTCTTCTTACTGACTATGTTTTGAACCATTCCTGTGACACTAGTTAGAGATTCCAATGCTTCACTTCATAGTTACTGTATCCCTTGGACCTTCTTCTTGACGATGAAACACAGAAATTGCATCGGAATTAAATAGAAAAGGCACAATGCCGACTTAAGTACAAGAAGACTGACTCTTCCTACTGTCTATGTTTTGAACCATTTCTGTGACACTAGTTATAGATTCCGATGCTTCACTTGAGGTTTACTGTATCCCTTGGACGTTCTTTTTGACTATGAAACACAGAAATTGCATCAGAATTAAATAGAAAAGGCACAATGCCGACTTAAGTACAAAAAGACGGACTCTTCTTACTGACTATGTTTTCAACCATTCCTGTGACACTAGTAAGAGATTCCGATGCTTCCCTTCAGGTTTACTGTATCCCTCTGACCTTCTCATTGACTATTAAACACAGAAATTGCATCGGAATTAAATACAAAAGGCATAATGCCGACTTAAGTACACGAAGACTGACTCTTCTTACTGACTATGCTTTGAACCATTCCTGTGACACTAGTTATAGATTCCGATGCTTCACTTCAGGTTTACTGTATCCCTCTGACCTTCTTATTGACGATGAAACACAGAAATTGAACCGGAAATACACTCCTGGAAATGGAAAAAAGAACACATTGACACCGGTGTGTGAGACCCACCATACTTGCTCCGGACACTGCGAGAGGGCTGTACAAGCAATGATCACACGCACGGCACAGCGGACACACCAGGAACCGCGGTGTTGGCCGTCGAATGGCGCTAGCTGCGCAGCATTTGTGCACCGCCGCCGTCAGTGTCAGCCAGTTTGCCGTGGCATACGGAGCTCCATCGCAGTCTTTAACACTGGTAGCATGCCTCGACAGCGTGGACGTGAACCGTATGTGCAGTTGACGGACTTTGAGCGAGGACATATAGTGGGCATGCGGGAGGCCGAGTGGACGTACCGCCGAATTGCTCAACACGTGGGGCGTGAGGTCTCCACAGTACATCGATGTTGTCGCCAGTGGTCGGCGGAAGGTGCACGTGCCCGTCGACCTGGGACCGGACCGCAGCGACGCAAGGATGCACGCCAAGACCGTAGGATCCTACGCAGTGCCGTAGGGGACCGCACCGCCACTTCCCAGCAAATTAGGGACACTGTTGCTCCTGGGGTACCGGCGAGGACCATTCGCAACCGTCTCCATGAAGCTGGGCTGCGGTCCCGCACACCGTTAGGCCGTCTTCCGCTCACGCCCCAACATCGTGCAGTCCGCCTCCAGTGGTGTCACGACAGGCGTGAATGGAGGGACGAATGGAGACGTGTCGTCTTCAGCGATGAGAGTCGCTTCTGCCTTGGTGTCAGTGATGGTCGTATGCGTGTTTGGCGCCGTGCAGGTGAGCGCCACAATCAGGACTGCATACGACCGAGGCACACAGGGCCAACACCCGGCATCATGGTGTGGGGAGCGATCTCCTACACTGGCCGTACACCACTGGTGATCGTCGAGGGGACACTGAATAGTGCACGGTACATCCAAACCGTCATCGAACCCATCGTCCTACCATTCCTAGACCGGCAAGGGAACTTGCTGTTCCAACAGGACAATGCACGTTCGCATGTATCCCGTGCCACCCAACGTGCTCTAGAAGGT
Organism: Schistocerca americana; assembly: GCF_021461395.2. Lineage (NCBI taxonomy): Eukaryota > Metazoa > Arthropoda > Insecta > Orthoptera > Acrididae > Schistocerca > Schistocerca americana. The sequence goes on from NC_060125.1 coordinate 31,393,670, forward strand.
GTAAGTCAACTACCCTGGCCAGTAAGATCTCCGGATCTGTCCCCCATTGAGCATGTTTGGGACTGGATGAAGCGTCGTCTCACGCGGTCTGCACGTTCAGCACGAACGCTGGTCCAACTGAGGCGCCAGGTGGAAATGGCATGGCAAGCCGTTCCACAGGACTACATCCAGCATCTCTACGATCGTCTCCATGGGAGAATAGCAGCCTGCATTGCTGCGAAAGGTGGATATACACTGTACTAGTGCCGACATTGTGCATGCTCTGTTGCCTGTGTCTATGTGCCTGTGGTTCTGTCAGTGTGATCATGTGATGTATCTGACCCCAGGAATGTGTCAATAAAGTTTTCCCTTCCTGGGACAATGAATTCACGGTGTTCTTATTTCAATTTCCAGGAGTGTATATACAAAAGGCACGATGCCGACTTAAGTACATGTAGACTGAATCTTCCTACTGTCTATGTTTTGAACCATTCCTGTGACACTAGTTATAGATTCCGATGCTTCATTTCAGGTTTACTGTATCCCTTGGCCGTTCTTATTGACGATGAAACGTAGAAATTGCATCGGAATGAAATAGAAAATGCACAATGCCGACTTAAGTACAAGAAGACTGACTCTTCTTACTGACTATGTTTGAACCATTCCTCTGACGCTAGTTACAGATTCCGATGCTTCACTTCAGGTTTACTGTATCCCTTGGACATTCTTATAGACGATGAATCACAGATATTGCATCGGAATTAAATACAAAAGGCACAATGTTAACTTAAGTACAAGATGCCTGACTCTTCTTACTGACTATGTTTTGAACCATTCCTGTGACACTAGTTAGAGATTCCGATGCTTCACTTCCGGTTTACTGTATCCCTCTGACCTTCTTATTGACGAAGAAACACAGTAATTGCATCGGAATTAAATTGAAAAGGGCATAATGCCGACTTATGTACAAGAAGTCTGACTCTTCTTCCTGTCGATATTTTGACCCAATTCTGTGACACTAGTTATAGATTCCGATGCTTCACTTCAGGCCTACTGCATCCCTTGGACCTTCTTATTGACGATGAAATACAGAAATTGCATCGGAATTAAATACAAAAGGCACAATGCCGACTTAAGTACAGGAAGACTGACTCTTCTTACTGACTATGTTTTGAACCATTCCTGTGACATTAGGTATAGATTCCGATGCTTCACTTCAGGTTTACTGTATCCGTCTGACCTTCTTATTGATAATGAAACACAGAAATTGCATCGGAAATAAATACAAAAGGCACAACACCGACTTAAGTACATGAAGAATGACTCTTCCTACTGTCTATGTTTTGAAACATTCCTGTGACACTAGTTATAGATTCCGATGCTTCATTTCAGGTTTACTGTATCCCTTGGACCTTCTTATTGACGAAGAAACACAGCAAGTGCATCGGAATTAAATAGAAAAGGCACAATGCTGACTTAAGTACAAGAAGACTGACTCTTCCTACTGTCTATGTTTCGAACTATTCCTGTGACACTAGTTAATGATTGCGATGCTTCACTTCAGGTTTACTGTATCCCTCTGACCTTCTTATTGACGATGAAACACAGAAATTGCATCGGAATTAAATACAAAAGGCACAATGCCGACTTAGGTACAAGAAGACTGACTTTTCTTACTGTCTATGCTTTGAACCATTCCAGTGACACTAGTTATAGATTCCGATGCATCACTTCAGGGTTACTCTATCCCTTGGACCTTCTTATTGACAATGAAACACAGAAATTGCATCGGAATTAAATACAAAAGGCACAATGCCGACTTAAGTTCAGCCGGCCGAAGTGGCCGTGCGGTTAAAGGCGCTGCAGTCTGGAACCGCAAGACCACTACGGTCGCAGGTTCGAATCCTGCCTCGGGCATGGATGATTGTGATGTCCTTAGGTTAGTTAGGTTTAACTAGTTCTAAGTTCTAGGGGACTAATGACCTCAGCAGTTGAGTCCCATAGTGCTCAGAGCCATTTGAACCATTTGAACTTAAGTACAAGAAGACTGACACCTCCTACTGTCTATGATTTGAACCATTCCTGTGACACTAGTTATAGATTCCGATGCTACACTTCAGGTTTACTGTATCCCTCTGACCTTTTTATTGACGATGAAACACAGAAAATGCATCGGAATTAAATACAATATGCACAACGCCGACTTAATTACAAGAAGACTGACTCTTCTTACTGACTGTTTTCAACCATTCCTGTGACACTAGTTATAGATTCCGATGCTTCACTTCAGATTTACTGTATCCCTTGGACCTTCTTATTGACGACGAAACACAGAAATTGCATCGAAATTAAATACAAAAGGCACAATTCCGACTTAAGTACAAGAAGACTGACTCTTCTTACTGACTGTTTTGAACCATTCCTGGGACATTAGTTATAGATTCCGATGCTTCACTTCAGGTTTACTGTAACCCTCTGACATTCTTATTGACGATGAATCACAGAAATTGCATCGGAATTAAATACAAAAGGCACATTGCCGACTTAAGGACAAGAAGACTGACTCTTATTTTGTCTATGTTTTGAACCATTCCTGTGATGCTAGTTATAGATTCCAATGCTTCACTTCAGAGTTACTGTGTCCCTTGGACCTTCTTCTTGACGATGAAACACAGAAATTGCATCGGAATTAAATAGAAAAGGCACAATGCCGACTTAAGTACAAGAAGACTGACTCTTCCTACTGTCTATGTTTTGAACCATTTCTGTGACACTAGTTATAGATTCCGATGCTTCACTTCAGGTTAGATGTATCCCTTGGACGTTCGTTTTGACTATGAAACACAGAAATTGCATCGGAATTAAATAGAAAAGGCACAATGCCGACTTAAGTACAAGAGGACGGACTCTTCTTACTGACTATGTTTTGAACCACTCCTGTGACGCTAGTTATAGATTCCGATGCTTCACTTCAGGTTTACTGTATCCCTTGGACGTTCTTATTGACTATGAAACACAGAAATTGCATCGGAATTAAATAGAAAAGGCACAATGAGGACTTAAGTACAGGAAGACTGACTGTTCATACTGACTATGTTTTGAACCATTCCTGTGACACCAGTTATAGATTCCGATGCTTCGCCTCAGGTTCTCTGTATCGATCTGACTTTCTTATTGACGATGAAACACAGAAATTGCATCGGAATTGAATAGAAAAGACACAATGCCGTCTTAAGTACAAGCAGACTGACTCTTCTTAGTGTCTATGTTTTGAATCATTCCTGTGACGCTTGTTACAGATTCCGATTCTTCACTTTAGGTTTACTGTATCCCTTGGACCTTCTTATTGACGATGAAACACAGAAATTGCTTCGGAATTAAATACAAAAGGCACAATGCCGACATAAGTACAGGAAGACTGACTCTTCATACTGACTATGTTTTGAACCATTCCTGTGACACTAGTAAGAGATTCCGATGCTTCCCTTCAGGTTTACTGTATCCCTCTGACCTTCTTATTGACGATGAAACACAGAAATTGCATCGGAAATATATACAAAAGGCACGATGCCGACTTAAGTACATGTAGACTGAATCTTCCTACTGTCTATGTTTTGAACCATTCCTGTGACACTAGTTATAGATTCCGGTGCTTCATTTCAGGTTTACTGTATCCCTTGGATCTTCTTATTGACGATGAAACACAAATAGTGCATCGGAGTTAAATACAGTAGGAACAATACCGACTTAAGTACAATAAGACTGACTCTTCCTATTGTCTATGTTTTGAACCATTCCTGTGACACTAGTTATAGATTCCGATGCTTCACTTCAGATTTACTGTTTCCCTTGGACCTTCGTATTGACTATGAAACACAGAAATTGCATCGGACTTAAAAACAAAAGGCACAATGCCGACCTAAGTACAAGATGACTGACTCTTCTGACTGACTATGCTTTAAAACGTTCCTGTGACACTAGTTAGAGATTCCGATGCTTCACTTCAGGTTTACTGTATCCCTCTGTCCTTCTTATTGACGATGAAACACAATAATTGCATCGGAATTAAATTGAAAAGGGCATGATGCAGACTGAACTACAAGAAGTATGACTCTTCTTACTGTCTATATTTTGAACCATTCCTGTGACACTAGTTATAGATTCCGATGCTTCACTTCAGGATTACCGTATCCCTTGGACCTTCTTATTGACGATGAAACACAGAAATGGCATCGGAATTAAATACAAAAGGCACAATGCCGTCTTAAGTACAAGAAGACTGACTCTTCTTACTGACTATGTTTTGAACCATTCCTGTGACACTAGTTATAGATTCCAATGCTTCACTTCAGAGTTACTGTATCCCTAGGACCTTCTTCTTGACGATGAAACACAGAAATTGCATCGGAATTAAATAGAAAAGGCACAATGCCGACTTAAGTACAAGAAGACTGACTCTTCCTACTGTCTATGTTTTGAACCATTCCTGTGACACTAGTTATAGATTCCGATGCTTCACTTCAGGTTTACTGTATCCCTAGGACGTTGTTTTTGACTATGAGACACAGAAATTGCATCGGAATTAAATAGAAAAGGCACAATGCCGACTTAAGTACAAGAAGACGGACTCTTCTTACTGACTATGTTTTGAACCTTTCCTGTGACGCTAGTTACAGATTCCGATGCTTCACTTCAGATTTACTGTATCCCTTGGACCTTCTTATTGACGATGAAACACAGAAATTGCATCGGAATTAAATACAATAGGCACAACGCCGACTTAAGTACAAGAAGACTGACTATTCTTACTGACTGTTTTCAACCATTCCTGTGACACTAGTTATAGATTCCGATGCTTCACTTCAGATTTACTGTATCCCTTGGACCTTCTTATTGACGATGAAACACAGAAATTGCATCGGAATTAAATACAAAAGGCACAATTCCGACTTAAGTACAAGAAGACTGACTCTTCTTACTGACTGTTTTGAACCATTCCTGGGACATTAGTTATAGATTCCGATGCTTCACTTCAGGTTTACTGTAACCCTCTGACATTCTTATTGACGATGAATCACAGAAATTGCATCGGAATTAAATACAAAAGGCACATTGCCGACTTAAGTACAAGAAGACTGACTCTTATTTTGTCTATGTTTTGAATCATTCCTGTGATACTAGTTATAGATTCCAATGCTTCACTTCAGAGTTACTGTGTCCCTTGGACCTTCTTCTTGACGATGAAACACAGAAATTGCATCGGAATTAAATAGAAAAGGCACAATGCCGACTTAAGTACAAGAAGACTGACTCTTCCTACTGTCTATGTTTTGAACCATTTCTGTGACACTAGTTATAGATTCCGATGCTTCACTTCAGGTTAGATGTATCCCTTGGACGTTCGTTTTGACTATGAAACACAGAAATTGCATCGGAATTAAATAGAAAAGGCACAATGCCGACTTAAGTACAAGAGGACGGACTCTTCTTACTGACTATGTTTTGAACCACTCCTGTGACGCTAGTTATAGATTCCGATGCTTCACTTCAGGTTTACTGTATCCCTTGGACGTTCTTATTGACTATGAAACACAGAAATTGCATCGGAATTAAATAGAAAAGGCACAATGCCGACTTAAGTACAGGAAGACTGACTGTTCATACTGACTATGTTTTGAGCCATTCCTGTGACACCAGTTATAGATTCCGATGCTTCGCCTCAGGTTCTCTGTATCGATCTGACTTTCTTTTTGACGATGAAACACGGAAATTGCATCGGAATTGAATAGAAAAGACACAATGCCGTCTTAAGTACAAGCAGACTGACTCTTCTTAGTGTCTATGTTTTGAATCATTCCTGTGACGCTTGTTACAGATTCCGATTCGTCACTTTAGGTTTACTGTATCCCTTGGACCTTCTTATTGACGATGAAACACAGAAATTGCTTCGGAATTAAATACAAAAGGCACAATGCCGACATAAGTACAGGAAGACTGACTCTTCATACTGACTATGTTTTGAACCATTCCTGTGACACTAGTAAGAGATTCCGATGCTTCCCTTCAGGTTTACTATATTCCTCTGACCTTCTTATTGACGATTAAACACAGAAATTGCAACGGAATTAAATACAAAAGGCATAATGCCGACTTAAGTACAAGAAGACTGACTCTTCTTACTGACTATGCATTGAACCATTCCTGTGACACTAGTTACAGATTCCGATGCTTCACTTCAGGTTTACTGTATGCCTCTGACCTTCTTATTGACGATGAAACACAGAAATTGCATCGGAAATATATACAAAAGCCACGATGCCGACTTAAGTACATGTAGACTGAATCTTCCTACTGTCTATGTTTTGAACCATTCCTGTGACACTAGTTATAGATTCCGGTGCCTCATTTCAGGTTTACTGTATCCCTTGGATCTTCTTATTGACGATGAAACACAAATAGTGCATCGGAGTTAAATACAGTAGGAACAATACCGACTTAAATACAATAAGTCTGACTCTTCCTATTGTCTATGTTTTGAACCATTCCTGTGACACTAGTTATAGATTCCGATGCTTCACTTCATATTTACTGTTTCCCTTGGACCTTCGTATTGACTATGAAACACAGAAATTGCATCGGACTTAAAAACAAAAGGCACAATGCCGACCTAAGTGCAAGATGACTGACTCTTCTGACTGACTATGCTTTAAACCGTTCCTGTGACACTAGTTAGAGATTCCGATGCTTCACTTCAGGTTTACTGTATCCCTCTGTCCTTCTTATTGACGATGAAACACAATAATTGCATCGGAATTAAATTGAAAAGGGCATGATGCAGACTGAACTACAAGAAGTATGACTCTTCTTACTGTCTATATTATGAACCATTCCTGTGACACTAGTTATAGATTCCGATGCTTCACTTCAGGATTACCGTATCCCTTGGACCTTCTTATTGACGATGAAACACAGAAATGGCATCGGAATTAAATACAAAAGGCACAATGCCGTCTTAAGTACAAGAAGACTGACTCTTCTTACTGACTATGTTTTGAACCATTCCTGTGACACTAGTTATAGATTCCAATGCTTCACTTCAGAGTTACTGTATCCCTAGGACCTTCTTCTTGACGATGAAACACAGAAATTGCATCGGAATTAAATAGAAAAGGCACAATGCCGACTTAAGTACAAGAAGACTGACTCTTCCTACTGTCTATGTTTTGAACCATTCCTGTGACACTAGTTATAGATTCCGATGCTTCACTTCAGGTTTACTGTATCCCTAGGACGTTGTTTTTGACAATGAGACACAGAAATTGCATCGGAATTAAATAGAAAAGGCACAATGCCGACTTAAGTACAAGAAGACGGACTCTTCTTACTGACTGTGTTTTGAACCTTTCCTGTGACGCTAGTTACAGATTCCGATGCTTCACATCAGGTTTACTGTATCCCTTGGACGTTCTTATTGACTGTGAAACACAGAAATTGCATCGGAATTAAATAGAAAAGGCACAATGCCGACTTAAGTACGAGAAGACTGACTCTTCCTACAGTCTATGTTTTGAACCATTCCTGTGACACCAGTTGATAGATTCTGATGCTTCGCCTCAGGTTCGCTGTATCGATCTGACCTTCTTATTGACGATGAAACACAGAAATTGCATCGGAATTAAACAGAAAAGGCACAATGCCGTCTTAAGTACAAGCAGACTGACTCTTCTTAGTGTCTATGTTTTGAATCATTCCTGTGACGCTTGTTACAGATTCCGATTCTTCACTTTAGGTTTACCGTATCCCTTGGACCTTCTTATTGACGATGAAACACAGAAATTGTATCGGAATTAAATTCAAAAGGCACAATGCCGACTTAAGTACAGTAAGACTGACTCTTCATAATGACTATGTTTTGAACCATTCCTGTGACACAAGTTAGAAATTCCGATGCTTCCCTTCACGTTTACTGTATCCCTCTGAACTTCTTATTGACGATGAAACACAGAAATTACATCGGAATTAAATACAAAAGGCATAATGCCGACTTAAGTACAAGAAAACTGACTCTTCTTACTGACTATGCTTTAAACCATTCCTGTGACACTAGTTATAGATACCGATGCTTCACTTCAGGTTTACTGTATACCTTGGACCTTCTTATTGACGATGAAACACAGAAATTGCATCGGAATTAAATACAAAAGGCACAATGCCGACTTAAGTACAGGAAGACTGACTCTTCATACTGACTATGTTTTGAACCATTCCTGTGACACTAGTTAGAGATTCCGATTCTTCACTTTAGGTTTACCGTATCCCTTGGACCTTCTTATTGACGATGAAACACAGAAAATGCATCGGAATTAAATACAAAAGGCACAATGCCGACCTAAGTACAGGAAGACTGACTCTTCATACTGACTATGTTTTGAACCATTCCTGTGACACTAGTTAGAGATTCCGAAGCTTCCCTTTAGGTTTACTGTATCCCTCTGACCTTCTTATTGACGATGAAACACAGAAATTACATCGGACTTAGAAACAAAAGGCACAATGCCGACCTAAGTACAAGATGACTGGCTCTTCTGACTGACTATGCTTTGAACCGTTCCTGTGACACTAGTTAGAGATTCCAATGCATCACTTCAGGTTTACTGTATCCCTCTGACCTTCTTATTGACGATGAAACACAATAATTGCATCGGAATTGAATAGAAAAGGCACAATGCCGACATAAGTACAAGAAGACTGACTCTTCTTACTGACTATGTATGGAACCATTCCTGTGACACTAGTTATAGATTCCGATGCTTCACTTCAGGTTAACTGTATCCCTTGGACCTTCTTATTGACAATGAAACACAGATATTGCATCGGAATTAAATAGAAAAGGCACAATGCCGACTTAAGTACAAGAAGACTGACACTTTTTACTGACTATGTTTTGAACCATTCCTGTGACACTTGTTATAGATTCCGATGCTTCACTTCAGGTTTACTGTATCCCTCTGACCTTCTTATTGTCGATGAAACACAGAAATTGGATCGGAATTAAATACCAAAATCTTAATGCCGTCTTATAAACAAGATGACTGACCTTTCTTACTGTCTATGCTTTGAACCATTCCTGTGACAATAGTTATAGATTCCGATGCTTCACTTCAGGTTACTGTATCCCTTGGACCTTCTTACTGACGATGAAACACAGAAATTGCATCGGAATTAAATACAAAACGCACAATGCCGACTTAAATACAAGAAGACAGACTCTTCTTACTGACTGTTTTGAAACACTCCTGTGACACTAGTTATAGATTCCGATGCTTCACTTCAGGTTTACTGTATCCCTCTGACCTTCTTATTGACAATGAAACACAGTAATTACATCGGAATTAAATTGAAAAGGGCATAATGCCGACTGAAGTACAAGAAGTCTGGATTTTCAACTGTCTATGTTTTGAACCATTCCTGTGACACTAGTTATAGATTCCGATGCTTCATTTCAGGTTTACTGTATACTTTGGATCTTCTTATTGACGTTGAAACACAGATAGTGCATCGGAGTTAAATACAATTGGCACAATACCGACTTAAGTATAAGAAGACTGACTCATCCTACTGTCTATGTTTTTAACCATACCTGTGACACTAGTTACAGATTCCGATGCTTCACTTGAGGTTTACTGTATCCCTTGCACGTTCTTATTGACGATGAAACACAGATATTGCATCGGAATTAAGTAGAAAAGGCACATTGCCCAAGTAAGTACAAGAAGACTGACTCTTCCTATTGTCTATGTTTTGAACCATTTCTGTGACACTAGTTATAGACTCCGATGCTTCACCTCAGGTTCACTGTATCCGTCCGACCTTCTTATTGACGATGAAACGCAGAAATTGGCATCGGAATTATATAGAAAAGGCACAATGCCGTCTTAAGTACAAGGAGACTGACTCTTCTTAGTGTCTAAGTTTTGAACCATTCCTGTGACGCTAGTTACAGATGCCGATGCTTCACTTCAGGTTTACTGTATCCCTTGGACCTTCTTATTGACGATGAAACACAGAAATTGCATCGTAATTAAATGCAAAAGGCACAAAGCCGACTTAAGTACAAGGAGACTGACTCTTCTTACAGACTATGTTTGAACCATTCCTGTGACACTACTTACAGATTCCGATCCTTCCCTTCAGGTTTACTGTATGCCTCTGACCTTCTTATTGACGATGAAACACAGAAATTGCATCGGAAATAAATACAAAAGGCACAATGCCGACTTAAGTACAAGAAGACTGACTCTTCTTACTGACTATGTTATGAACCATTCCTGCGACGCTAGTTACAGATTCCGATGCTTCACCTCAGGTTTATTGTATCCCTTGGACCTTCTTATTGACGATGAAACACAGATATTGCATCGGAATTAAATACAAAAGGCACAATGCCGACGTAAGTACAAGAAGACTGACTCTTCTTACTGACTATTTTTTGAACTATTCCTGTGACACTAGTTAGAGATTCCAATACTTCACTTCAGGTTTACAGTACCCCTCTGACCTTCTTATTGACGATGAAACACAGTAATTGCATCTGATTTAAATTGAAAAGGGCACAATCCCGACATAAGTAAGCGAAGACTGACTCTTCTTACAATCTATGATTTGAACCTTTCCTGTGACACTAGTTATAGATTCCGATGCTTCACTTCAGGTTTACTGTAGCCCTTGGACCTTCTTATTGACGATGATACACAGAAATTGGATCGGAATTAAATACAAAAGGCACAATGCCGACTTAAGTACAAGGAGACTGACTCTTCTTACTGTCTATGTTTTGAACCATTCCTGTGACACTAGTTATAGATTCCGACGCTTCACTTCAGATTTACTGTATCCCTTGGACCTTCTTGTTGACGATGAAACACAGAAATTGCATCGGAATTAAATACAAAAGGCACAATGCCAACTTAATTACAAGAAGACTGACTCTTCTTACTGACTGTTTTGAACCATTCCTGTGACACTAGTTATAGATTCCGAAGCTACACTTCAGGTTTACTGTATCCCTTGGACCTTCTTATTGTCGATGAAACACAGAAATTGCATCGGAATTACATACAAAAGGCACAATGCCGACTTCAGTACAAGAAGACTGACCCTTCTTTTTGTCTATGATTTGAACCATTCCTGTGACACTAGTTATAGATTCCGATGCTTCACTTCAGGTTTACTATATCCCTTGGACCTTCTTATTGACGATGAAACACAGAAATTGCATCGGAATTAAATACAAAAGGCACAATGCTGACTTAAGTACAAGAAGACAGACTCTTCGTACTGACTATGTTTTGAACCATTCCTGTGACACTAGTTATTGATTCCGAAGATTCACTTCAGGTTTACTGTATCCCTTGGACCTTCTTATTGACGATGAAACACAGAAATTGCATCGGAGTTAAATTGAAAAGGCACAATGCCGGCATAAGTACAAGAAGTCTGACTCTTCTTACTGAATATGTTTGGAACCATTCCTGTGACACTAGTTATAGATTCCGATGCTTCACTTCAGGTTAACTGTATCCCTTGGACCTTCTTATTGACGATGAAACGCAGAAATTGAATCGGAGTTAAATTGAAAAGGCACAATGCCGACTTAAGTACAAGAAGACTGACTCTTCTTACTGACTATGTTTGGAACCATTCCTGTGACACTAGTTAGAGTTTCCGATGCTTCCCTACAGGTTTACTGTATCCCTCTGACCTTCTTATTGACGATGAAACACAGAAATTGCATCGGAATTAAATAGAAAAGGCACAATGCCGACTTAAGTTCAAGAAGACTGACTCTTATTACTGTCTATGATTTGAACCATTTCTGTGACACTAGTTATAGATTACAATGCTTCACTTCAGGTTTACTATATCCCTTGGACCTTCTTATTGACGATGAAACACAGAAATTGCATCGGAATTAAATACAAAAGGCACAATGCCGACTTAAGTACAAGAAGACTGACTCTTCATTTTGCCTCTGTTTTGAACCATTCCTGTGACACTAGTTATAGATTCCGATGCTTCACTTCAGGTTTACTATATCCCTTGGACCTTCTTATTGACGAAGAAACACAGAAATTGCATCATAATTAAATACAAGAGGCAGAATGCCGACTTAAGTACAAGAAGACTGACTCTTCGTACTGACTATGTTTTGAACCATTCCTGTGACACTAGTTATTGATTCCGATGATTCACTTCAGGTTTTCTGTATCCCTTGGACCTTCTTAAGGACGATGAAACACAGAAATTGCATCGGAATTAAATAGAAAAGGCACAATGGGGACTTAAGTACAAGAACACTGACTCTTCTTACTGACTATGGTTGGAACCATTCCGGTGACACTAGTAATAGATTCCGATGCTTCACTTCAGGTTTACTGTATCCCTCTGACCTTCTTATTGACTATGAAACACAGATATTGCATCGCAATTAAATAGAAAAGGCACAATGCCGACTTAAGTACAAGAAGACTGACTCTTCTTACTGACTATGATTTGAACCATTCCTGTGACACTAGTTATAGATTCCGATGCTTCATTACAGGTTTACTGTATCCCTCTGACCTTCTTATTGACGATGAAACACAGAAATTGCATCGGAATTAAATAGAAAAGGCACAATGCTGACTTAAGTACAAGAAGACTGACTCTTCTTACTGTCTATGCTTTGATACATTCCTGTGACACTAGTTGTAGATTCCGATGCTTCATTTCAGGTTCACTGTATGCCTTGGACCTTCTAGTTGACGATGAAACACAGAAATTGCATCGGAATTAAATACAAAAGGCACAATGCCAACTTAAGTACAAGAAGACTGACTCATCTTACTGACTATGTTTGGCACCATTCCTGAGACACTAGTTATAGATTCCGATGCTTCACTTCAGGTTTACTGTATCCCTTGGACCTTCTTATTGACGATGAAACACAGATATCGCATCGGAATTAAATAGAAAAGGCACAATGCCGACTTAAGTACAAGAAGACTGACTCTTCTTATTGACTATGATTTGAACAATTCCTGTGACACCGGTTATAGATTCCGGTGCTTCACTTCAGGTTTACTGAATCCCTCTGACCTTCTTATTGACGATGAAACATAGAAATTGCATCAGAATTAAATAGAAAATCTACAATGATGACTTAAGTAGAAGAAGACTGACTCTTCTTACTGTCTGTGTTTTGAACCATTCCTGTGAAACTAGATATAGATTCCGACGCTTCACTTCAGGTTTATTGTACCCCTTGGACCTTCTTATTGACGATGAAACACAGCAATTGCATCGGAATTAAATATAAAAGGCAGAATGCCGACTTAAGTACAAGAATACTGACTCTTCTTACTATCTGTGCTTTGAACCATACCTGTGACGCTAGATACAGATTCCGATGCTTCACTTCACGTTTACTGTATCCCTCTGACCTTCTTATTGACGATGAAACACAGAAATTGCATCGGAATTAAATAGAAAAGGCACAATGGCGACTTAAGTACAAGAAGACTGACTCTTCCCACTGTCTATGTTTTGAACCATTCCTGTGACACTACTTATAGATTCCGATGCTACACTTCAGGTTTACTGTATCCCTCTGAACTTCTAATTGTGGATGAAACACAGTAATTGCATCGGAATTAAATTGAAAAGGCATAATGCCGACTTAAGTACAAGAAGTCCGACTCTTCTTACTGTCTATAATTTGAACCATTCCTGTGACACTAGTTATAGATTCCGATGCTTCACTTCAGGTTTACTGTATCCCTTGTACCATCTTATTGACGATGAAACACAGAAATTGCATCGGAATTGAATAGAAAAGGCACAATGCCGACATAAGTACAAGAAGACTGACTCTTCTTACTGACTATGTATGGAACCATTCCTGTGACACTAGTTATAGATTCCGATGCTTCACTTCAGGTTAACTGTATCCCTTGGACCTTCTTATTGACAATGAAACACAGATATTGCATCGGAATTAAATAGAAAAGGCACAATGCCGACTTAAGTACAAGAAGACTGACTCTTCTTATTGACTATGATTTGAACAATTCCTGTGACACTACTTATAGATTCCGATGCTTCACTTCAGGTTTACTGAATCCCTCTGACTCACTTATTGACGATGAAACACAGAAATTGCATCGGAATTGAATAGAAAAGGCACAATGCCGACTTAAGTACAAGAAGACTGACTCTTCTTACTGTCTATGATTTGAACCATTCCTGTGCCACTAGTTATAGATTCCGATGCTTCACTTCAGGTTTACTGTATCCCTTGGACCTTCTTGTTGACGATGAAACACAGCAATTGCATCGGAATTAAATAGAAAAGGCACAATGCCGACATAAGTACAAGATGACTGACTCTTCTTACTGTCTATGCTTTGAAATATTCCTGTGACGCTAGTTACAGAAACCGATGCTTCACTTCAGGTTCACTGTAACCCTCTGACCTTCTTACTGACGATGAAACACAGAAATTGCATCGAAATTAAATAGAAAAGGCACAATGCCGACTTAAGTACAAGAAGACTGACTCTTCCTACTGTCTATGTTTTGAACCATTCCTGTGACACTAGTTATAGATTCCGATGCTACACTTCAGGTTTACTGTATACCTCTGACCTTCTAATTGTGGATGAAACACAGTAATTGCATTGGAATTAAATTGAAAAGGCGTAATGCCGACTTAAGCACAAGAAGTCTGACTCTTCTTACTGTCTATTATTTGAACCATGCCTGTGACACTAGTTATAGATTCCGATGCTTCACTTCAGGTTCACTGTATCCCTTGGACCATCTTATTGACGATGAAACACAGAAATTGCATCGGAATTAAATACAAAAGGCACAAAGCCGACTTAAGTACAAGAAGACTGACTCTTCTTACTGTCTATGTTTTGAACCATTCATGTGACGCTAGTTACAGATTCCGATGCTTCACTTCAGGTTTACTGTATCCCTCTGACCTTCTTATTGACGATGAAACACAGAAATTGCATCGGAATTAAATACAAAAGGCACAATGCCGACTTAAGTACAAGAAGACTGGCTCTTCCTCCTGTCTATGTTTTGAACCATTAATGTGACACCAGTTATTGATTCCGATGCTACACTTCAGGTTTACTGTATCCCTCTGACCATCTTATTGACGATGAAACACAGTAATTGCATCGGAATTAAATACAAAAGGCACAATGCCGACTTAAGTACAAGAAGACTGACTCCTCATACTGACTGTTCAGAACCATTCCTGTGACACTAGTTATAGATTCCGATGCTTCACTTCAGGTTTACTGTATCCCTCTGACCTTCTTATCGACGGTGAAACACAGAAATTGCATCGGAATTAAATACAAATTGCACAATGCCGACTTAAGTAGAAGACGACCGACTCTCCTTACTGTCTGTGTTTTGAACCATTCCTGTGAAACTAGATATAGATTCCGATGCTTCACTTCGGGTTTATTGTACCCCTTGGACCTTCTTATTGACGATGAAACACAGATATTGCATCGGAATTAAATACAATAGGCACAATGCCGACTTAAGTACAAGAAGACAGACTCTTCTTACTGACTATGCTTTGCACCATTCCCGTGACACTAGATATAGATTCCGATGCTTCACTTCAGGTTTACTGTATCCCTTGGACCTTCTTATTGACGATGAAACACAGAAATTGCATCGGAATTAAATAGAAAAGGGACAATGCCGACTTGAGTACAAGAAGACTGACTCTTCTTACTGACTATGTTTGGAACCATTCCTGTGACACTAGTTATAGATACCGATGCTTCACTTTAGGTTTACTGTATCCCTTATACCTTCTTATTGACGATGAAACACAGAAATTGAATCGGAATTAAATAGAAAAGGCACAATGCCGACTTAAGTACAAGAAGACTGACTCTTCTTACTGACTATGATTTGAACCATTCCTGTGGCACTAGTTATAGTTTCCGATGCTTCACTTCTGGTTTACTGTATCCCTCTGACCTTCTTATTGACGATGAAACACAGAAATTGCATCGGAATTAAATTGAAAAGGCACAATGCCGACTTAAGTACAAGAAGACTGACTCTTCTTACTGTCTATGATTTGAACCATTCCTGTGACACTAGTTATAGATTCCGATGCTTCACTTCAGGTTTACTGTATCCCTTGGACCTTCTTATTGACGATGAAACACAGATATTGCATCGGAATTAAATACAAAAGGCACAATGCCGACTTAAGTACAAGAAGTCTGACTCTACTTACTGACTATGTTTTGAACGATTCCTGTGACACTAGTTATAGATTCCGATGCTTCACTGCAGGTTTACTGTTTCCCTTGGACCTTCTTATTGACGATGAAACACAGAAATTGGATCGGAATTAAATACAAAAGGCACAATGCCGACTTAAGTACTAGAAGACTGATTCTTCTTACTGTCTATGTTTTGAACCAATCCTGTGACACTAGTTATAGATTTCGATGCTACACTTCAGGATTACTGTATCCCTCTGACCTTCTTATTGACGATGAAACACAGAAATTGCATCGGAACTAAATACAAATGGCACAATGCCGACTTAAGTACAAGAAGACTGACTCTCCTTACTGTCTATGCTTTGAACCATTCCTGTGACACTAGATATAGATTCCGATGCTTCACTTCAGGTTTATTGTATCCTTAGGACCTTCTTATTGACGATGAAACACAGAAATTGCATCGGAATTAAATACAAAAGGCACAATGCCGACTTAAGTACAAGAAGACTGACTCTTCTTACTGACTGTTTTGAACCATTCCTGTGACACTAGTTATAGATACCGATGCTTCACTTTAGGTTCACTGTATCCCTTAGACCATCTTATTGACGATGAAACACAGAAATTGCATCGGAATTAAATAGAAAAGGCACAATGCCTTCTTAAGTACAAGAAGACTGACTCTTCTTACTGACTATGATTTGAACCATTCCTGTGACACTAGTTATAGTTTCCGATGCTTCACTTCTGGTTTACTGTATCCCTCTGACCTTCTTATTGACGATGAAACACAGAAATTGCATCGGAATTAAATTGAAAAGGCACAATGCCGACTTAAGTACAAGAAGACTGACTCTTCTTACTGTCTATGATTTGAACCATTCCTGAGACACTAGTTATAGATTCCGATGCTTCACTTCAGGTTTACTGTATCCCTTGGACCTTCTTATTGACGATGAAACACAGATATTGCATCGGAATTAAATACAAAAGGCACAATGCCGACTTAAGTACAAGAAGTCTGACTCTTCTTACTGACTATGCTTTGAACGATTCCTGTGACACTAGTTATAGATTCCGATGCTTCACTGCAGGTTTACTGTATCCCTTGGACCTTCTTATTGACGATGAAACACAGAAATTGGATCGGAAATAAATACAAAAGGCACAACGCCGACTTAAGTACTAGAAGACTGATTCTTCTTACTGTCTATGTTTTGAACCATTCCTGTGACACTAGTTATAGATTTCGATGTTACACTTCAGGATTACTGTATCCCTCTGACCTTCTTATTGACGATGAAACACAGAAATTGCATCGGAACTAAATACAAATGGCACAATGCCGACTTAAGTACAAGAAGACTGACTCTAATTACTGTCTATGCTTTGAACCTTTCCTGTGACACTAGATATAGATTCCGATGCTTCACTTCAGGTTTACTGTATCCCTCTGACCTTCTTATTGACGATGAAACACAGAAATTGCATCGGAATTAATTTGAAAAGGCACAATGCCGACTTAAGTACAAGAAGACTGACTCTTCTTACTGTCTATGATTTGAACCATTCCTGAGACACTAGTAATAGATACCGATGCTTCACTTCAGGTTTATTGTTTCCCTACGACCTTCTTATTGACGATGAAACACAGAAATTGCATCGGAATTAAATACAAAAGGCACAATGCCGACTTAAGTACAAGAAGACTGACTCTTCTTAATGACTATGTTTTGAACCATTCCTGTGACACTAGTTATAGATTCCCATGCTTCACTGCAGGTTTACTGTATCCCTTGGACCTTCTTATTGACGATGAAACACAGAAATTGGATGGGAATTAAATTCAAAAGGCACAATGCCGACTTAAGTACAAGAAGTCTGACTCTTCTTACTGACTGTTTTGAACCATTCCTGTGACACTAGTTATAGATTTCGATGCTTCACTTCAGGTTTACTGTATCCCTCTGACCTTCTTATTGACGATAAAACACAGAAATTGCAGCGGAATTAAATACAAATGGCACAATGCCGACTTCAGTACAAGAAGACTGAATCTCCTTACTGTGTATGCTTTGAACCATTCCTGTGACACTAGATATAGATTCCGATGCTTCACTTCAGGTTTATTGTATCCCTTGGACCTTCTTATTGACGATGAAACACAGAAATTGCATCGGAATGAAATACAAAAGGCACAATGCCGACTTAAGTACAAGAATACTGACTCTTCTTAATGACTATGTTTTGAACCATTCCTGTGACGCTAGTTATAGATTCCGATGCTTCACTGCAGGTTTACTGTATCCCTTGGACCTTCTTATTGACTATGAAACACAGAAATTGGATGGGAATTAAATACAAAAGGCACAATGCCGGCTTAAGTACAAGAAGACTGACTCTTCTTACTGACTGTTTTGAACCATTCCTGTGACACTAGTTATAGATTCCGATGCTTCACTTCAGGTTTACTGTATCCCTCTGACCCTCTTATTGATGATGAAACACAGAAATTGCATCGGAATTAAATAGAAAAGGCACAATGGCGACTTAAGTACAAGAAGACTGACTCTTCCCACTGTCTATGTTTTGAACCATTCCTTTGACACTAGTTATGGATTCCGATGCTACACTTCAGGTTTACTGTATCCCTCTGAACTTCTAATTGTGGATGAAACACAGTAATTGCATCGAAATTAAATTGAAAAGGCATAATGCCGACTTAAGTACAAGAAGTCCGACTCTTCTTACTGTCTATAATTTGAACCATTCCTGTGACACTAGTTATAGATTCCGATGCTACATTTCAGGTTTACTGTATCCCTTGGACGATCTTATTGACGATAAAACACAGAAATTGCATCGGAATTAAATAGAAAAGGCACAATGCAGACATAAGTACAAGAGGACTGACTCTTCTTACTGACTATGTATGGAACCATTCCTGTGACACTAGTTATAGATTCCGATGCTTCACTTCAGGTTAACTGTATCCCTTGGACCTTCTTATTGACAATGAAACACAGATATTGCATCGGAATTAAATAGAAAAGGCACAATGCCGACTTAAGTACAAGAAGACTGACTCTTATTATTGACTATTATTTGAACAATTCCTGTTACCCTACTTATAGATTGCGATGCTTCACTCCAGGTTTACTGAATCCCTCTGACCTTCTTATTGACGATGAAACACAGAAATTGCATCGGAATTAAATAGACAAGGCACAATGCCGATTTAAGTACAAGAAGACTGACTCTTCTTACTGTCTATGATTTGAACCATTCCTGTGACACTAGTTATAGATTCCGATGCTTCACTTCAGCTTTACTGTATCCCTTGGACCTTCTTATTGACGATGAAACACAGAAATTGCATCGGAATTAAATAGAAAAGGCACAATGCCGACTTAAGTACAAGAAGACTGACTCTTCTTACTGTCTATGCTTTGAAATATTCCTGTGACGCTAGTTACAGAAACCGATGCTTCACTTCAGGTTCACTGTATCCCTCTGACCTTCTTATTGACGATGAAACACAGAAATTGCATCGAAAGAAAATAGAAAAGGCACAATGCCGACTTAAGTACAAGAAGACTGACTCTTCCTACTGTCTATGTTTTGAACTATTCCTGTGACACTAGTTATAGATTCCGATGCTACACTTCAGGTTTACTGTATACCTCTGACCTTCTAATTGTGGATGAAACACAGTAAACGCAATGGAATTAAATTGGAAAGGCATAATGCCGACTTAGGCACAAGAAGTCTGACTCTTCTTACTGTCTATTATTTGAACCATGCCTGTGACACTAGTTATAGATTCCGATGCTTCACTTCAGGTTCACTGTATCCCTTGGACCATCTTATTGACGATGAAACACAGAAATTGCTTCGGAATTAAATACAAAAGGCACAATACCGACTTAAGTACAAGAAGACTGACTCTTCTTACTGACTATGTTTTGAACCATTCCTGTGACACTAGTTATAGATTCCGATGCTTCACTTCAGGTTTACTGTATCCCTTGGACCTTCTTATTGACGATGAAACACTGAAATTGCATCGTAATGTAATAGAAAAGGCACAATGCCGACTTAAGTACAAGAAGACTGACTCTTATTACTGTCTATGTTTTGAACCATTCCTGTGACGCTAGTTACAGATTACGATGCTCACTTCAGGTTTACTGTATCCCTCTGACCTTCTTATTGACGATGAAACACAGAAATTGCATCGGAATTGAATACAAAAGGCACAATGCCGACTTAAGTACAAGAAGACTGACTCTTCCTACTGTCTATGTTTGAACCATTAATGTGACACCAGTTATTGATTCCGATGCTACACTTCAGGTTTACTGTATCCCTCTGAACATCTTATTGACGATGAAACACAGAAATTGCATCGGAATTAAATACAAAAGGCACAATGCCGACTTAAGTACAAGAAGACTGACTCCTCTTACTTACTGTTCTTAACCATTCCTGTGACACTAGTTATAGATTCCGATGCTTCACTTCAGGTTTACTGTATCCCTCTGACCTTCTTATCGACGATGAAACACAGAAACTGCATCGGAATTAAATACAAATAGCACAATGCCGACTTAAGTACAAGAAGACTGACTCTCCTTACTGTCTGTGTTTTGAACCATTCCTGTGAAACTAGATATAGATTCCGATGCTTCACTTCAGGTTTATTGTACCCCTTGGACCTTCTTATTGACGATGAAACACAGAAGTTGCATCGGAATTAAATACAATAGGCACAATGCCGACTTAAGTACAAGAAGACTGACTCTTCTTACTGACTATGCTTTGAACCATTCCCGTGACACTAGTTATAGATTCCGATGCTTCACTTCAGGTTTACTGTATCCTTTGGACCTTCTTATTGACGATGAAACACAGATATTGCATCGGAATTAAATACAAAAGGCACAATGCCGACTTAAGTACAAGAAGACTGACTCTTCTTACTGGCTATGTTTTGAACGATTCCTGTGACACTAGTTATTGATTCCGATGCTTCACTTCAGGTTTACTGTATCCCTTGGACCTTCTTATTGACGATGAAACAGAGAATTTGGATCGGAATTAAATACAAAAGGCACAATGCCGACTTAAGTACTAGAGGACTGATTTATCTTACTGTCTATGTTTTGAACCATTCCTGTGACACTAGTTATAGATTCCGATGCTACACTTCAGGATTACTGTATCCCTCTGACCTTCTTATTGACGATGAAACACTGAAATTGCATCGGAACTAAATACAAATGGCACAATGCCGACTTAAGTACAAGAAGACTGACTCTCCTTACTGTCTATGCTTTGAACCATTCCTGTGACACTAGATATAGATTCCGATGCTTCACTTCAGGTTTATTGTATCATTAGGACCTTCTTATTGACGATGAAAATCAGAAATTGCATCGGAATTAAATACAAAAGGCACAATGCCGACTTAAGTACAAGAAGACTGACTCTTCTTAATGACTATGTTTTGAACCATTCCTGTGACACTTGTTATAGATTCCGATGCTTCACTGCAGGTTTACTGTATCCCTTGGACCTTCTTATTGACGATGAAACACAGAAATTGGATGGGAATTAAATACAAAAGGCACAATGAGGACTTAAGTACAAGAAGACCGACCCTTCTTACTGACTGTTTTGAACCATTCCTGTGACACTAGTTATAGATTCCGATGCTTCACTTCAGGTTTACTGTATCCCTCTGACCTTCTTATTGACGATAAAACACAGAAATTGCAGCGGAATTAAATACAAATGGCACAATGCCGACTTTAGTACAAGAAGACTGACTCTCCTTACTGTCTATGCTTTGAACCATTCCTGTGACACTAGATATAGATTCCGATGCTTCACTTCAGGTTTATTGTATCCCTTGGACCTTCTTATTGACGATGAAACACAGAAATTGCATCGGAATTAAATACAAATGGCACAATGCCAACTTAAGTACAAGAAGACTGACTCTTCTTAATGACTATGTTTTGAATTATTCCTGTGCATTCCTGTGACACTAGTTATAGATTCCGATGCTTCACTGCAGGTTTCCTGTATCACTTGGACCTTCTTATTGACGATGAAACACAGAAATTGGATGGGATTTAAATACAAAAGGCACAATAACGACTTAAGTACAAGAAGACTGACTCTTCTTACTGACTGTTTTGAACCATTCCTGTGACACTAGTTATAGATTCCGATGCTTCACTTCAGGTTTACTGTATACCTCTGACTTTCTTATTGACGATAAAACACAGAAATTGCAGCGGAATTAAATACAAATGGCACAATGCCAACTAAAGTACAAGAAGACTGACTCTCCTTACTGTCTATCTTTTGAACCATTCCTGTGACACTAGATATAGATTCCGATGCTTCACTTCATGTTTTTTGTATACCTTCGACCATCTTATTGACGATGAAACACAGATATTGCATCGGAATTAAATACAAAAGGAACAATGCCGACATAAGTACAAGATGACTGACTCTTCTCACTGACTATGATTTGAATCATTCCTGTGACACTAGTTATAGATTCCGATGCTTCACTTCAGGTTTACTGTATCCCTCTGACCTTCTTATTGACGATGAAACACAGAAATTGCATCGGAATTAAATACAAATGGCACAATGCCGACTTAAGTACAAGAAGACTGACTCTCCTTACTGACTATGTTATGAACCATTCCTGTGACACTAGATATAGATTCCGATGCTTCACTTCAGGTTTACTGTATCCCTTAGACCTTCTTATTGACGATGAAACACAGAAATTGGATCGGAATTAAATACAAAAGGCAGAATGCCGATTTAAGTACTAGAAGACTGACTCTTCTTACTGTCTATGTTTTGAACCATTCCTGTGACACAAGTTATAGATTCCGATGCTTCACTTCAGGTTTACTGTATCCCTCGGTCCTTCTTATTGACGATGAAACACAGAAATTGGATCGGAATTAAATACAAAAGGCACAATGCCGACTTAAGTACAAGAAGACTGTCTCTTCTTACTGACTGTTTTGAACCATTCCTGTGACACTAGTTGTAGATTCCGATGCTTCACTTCAGGATTACTGTATTCCTCTGACCTTCTTATTGACGATGAAACACAGAAATTGCATCGGAATTAAATACAAATGGCACAATGCCGACTTAAGTACAAGAAGACTGACTCTCCTTACTGTCTATGTTTTGAACCATTCCTATGACACTAGATATATATTCCGATGCTTCACTTCAGGTTTATTGTATCCCTTGGACCTTCATATTGACGATGAAAGACAGAAATTGGATCGGAATTAAATACAAAAGTCACAATGCCGACTGAAGTACAAGAAGACTGACTCTTCTTACTGACTGTTTTGAACCATTCCTGTGACACTAGTTGTAGATTCCGATGCTTCACTTCAGGTTTACTGCATCCCTTGGACCTTCTTATTGACGATGAAACACAGAAATTGGATCGGAATTAAATACAAAAGG
Source organism: Schistocerca americana (assembly GCF_021461395.2). NCBI lineage: Eukaryota > Metazoa > Arthropoda > Insecta > Orthoptera > Acrididae > Schistocerca > Schistocerca americana. The sequence goes on from NC_060125.1 coordinate 31,417,492, forward strand.
CACAATGCCGACTTAAGTACTAGAAGACTGACTCTTCTTACTATCTATGTTTTGAACCATTCCTGTGACACTAGTTATAGATTCCGATGCTTCACTTCAGATTTACTGTATCCCTTGGACCTTCTTATTGACGATGAAACACAGAAATTGCATCGGAATTAAATAGAAAAGGCACAGTGCCGACTTAAGTACAAGAAGACTGACTCTTCTTACTGACTGTTTTGAACCATTCCTGTGACACTAGTTATAGATTCCGAAGCTTCACTTCAGGTTTACTGTATCCCTTGGCACTTCTTATTGACGATGAAACACAGAAATTGCATCGGAATTACATACAAAAAGTACAATGCCGACTTCAGTACATGACGACTGACACTTCTTTTTGTCTATGCTTAGAACCATTCCTGTGACAATAGTTATAGATTCCGATGCTTCACTTCAGGTTTACTGTATCCCTTGGACCTTCTTATTGACGATGAAACACAGAAATTGCATCGGAATTTAATACAAAAGGCACAATGCCGACTTAAGTACAAGAAGACTGACTCTTCGTACTGACTATGTTTGAACCATTCCTGTGACACTAGTTATTGATTCCGATGATTCACTTCAGGTTTATTGTATCCGTTGGACCTTCTTATCGACGATGAAACACAAAAATTGCATCGGAAATAAATAGAAAAGGCACAATGCCGACTTAAGTACAAGAAGACTGACTCTTCTTACTGACTGTGTTTGGAACCATTCTTGCGACGCTAGTTATAGATTCCGATGCTTCACTTCAGGTTTACTGTATCCCTTGGACCTTCTAATTGACGATGAAACACAGATATTGCATCGGAATTAAATAGAAAAGGCACCATGCCGACTTAAGTACAAGAAGACTGACTCTTCATACTGACTATGATTTGAACCATTCCTGTGACACTAGTTATAGAATCCGATGCTTCACTTCAGGTTTACTGTATCCTTCTGACCTTCTTATTGACGATGAAACACAGAAATTGCATCGGAATTAAATAGACAAGGCACAATGCCGACTTAAGTACAAGAAAACTGACTCTTCTTACTGTCTATGATTTGAACCATTCCTGTGACCCTAGTTATAGATTCCGCTGCTTCACTTCAGGTTTACTGTATCCCTTGGACCTTCTTATTGACGATGAAACACAGAAATTGCATCGGAATTAAATACAAAAGGCACAATGCCGACTTAAGTACAAGAAGACTGACTCTTCTTACTGACAATGTTTTGAACCATTCCTGTGACACTAGTTACAGATTCCGATGCTTCACTTCAGGTTTACTGTATCCCTTGGACCATCTTATTGACGATGAAACACAGAAATTGGATCGGAATTAAATACAAAAGGCACAATGCCGACCGAAGTACAGTAAGACTGACTCTTCTTACTGACTGTTTTGAACCATTCCTGTGACACTAGTTATAGATTCCGATGCTTCACTTCAGGTTTACTGTATCCCTCTGACCTTCGTATTGACGATGAAACACAGAAATTGCATCGGAATTAAATACAAATGGCACAATGCCGACTTAAGTACAAGAAGACTGACTCTCCTTACTGTCTATGACTATAACCATTCCTATGACACTAGATATGGATTCCGATGCTTCACTTCAGGTTTATTGTATCCCTTGGACCTTCTTATTGACGATGAAACACAGATATTGCATCGGAATTAAATACAAAGGGCACAATGCCGACTTAAGTACAAGAAGACTGACTCTTCTTACTGACTGTTTTGAACCATTTCTATGACACTAGTTGTAGATTCCGATGCTTCAATTCAGGATTACTGTACCCCTCTGACCTTCTTATTGACGATGAAACACAGAAATTGCATCGGAATTAAATACAAATGGCACAATGCCGACTTAAGTACCAGAAGATTGACTCTCATTACTGTCTATGCTTTGAACCATTCCTATGACACTAGATATAGATTCCGATGCTTCACTTCAGGTTTATTGTATCCCTTGGACCTTCCTATTGACGATGAAACACAGAATTTGGATCGGAATTAAATACAAAAGGCACAATGCCGACTTAAGCACTAGAAGACTGACTCTTCTTACTGACTGTTTTGAACCATTCCTGTGACACTAGTTGTAGATTCCGATACTTCACTTCAGGATTACTGTATCCCTCTGACCTTCTTATTGACGATGAAACACAGTATTTGCATTGGAATTAAATACAAACGGCACAATGCCGACTTAAGTACAAGAAGACTGACTCTCCTTACTGTCTATGTTTTGAACCATTCCTATGACACTACATATAGATTCGGATGCTTCACTTCAGGTTTATTGTATCCCTTGGACCTACTTATTGACGATGAAACACAGATATTGCATCAAAATGAAATACAAAATTCACAATGCCGACTTAAGTACAAGAAGACTGACACTTCTTACTGACTATGTTTTGAACCATTACTGTGACACTAGTTACAGATTCCGACGCTTCACTTCAGATTTACTGTATCCCTTGGACCTTCTTATTGACGATGAAACACAGAAATTGCATCGGAATTAAATACAAAAAGCACAGTGCCGACTTAAGTACAAGAAGACTGATTCTTCTTACTGACTGTTTTGAACCATTCTTGTGACACTAGTTATAGATTCCGAAGCTTCACTTCAGGTTTACCGTATCCCTTGGACCTTCTTATTGACGGTGAAACACAGAAATTGCATCGGAATTACATACAATAAGGCACAATGCCGACATCAGTACATGAAGACTGACTATTCTTTTTGTCTATGTTTTGAACCATTCCTGTGACACTAGTTATAGATTCCGATGCTTCACTTCAGGTTAACTGTATCCCTTGGACCTTCTTATTGACGATGAAACACAGAAATTGCATCGGAATTAAATACAAAAGGCACAATGCCGACTTAAGTACAAGAAGACTGACTCTTCGTACTGACTATGTATTAAACCATTCCTGTGACACTAGTTATTGATTCCAATGATTCACTTCAGGTTTACTGTATCCCTTGGACCTTCTTATTGACGAAGAAACACAAATATTGCATCGGAATTACATAGAAAAGGCACAATGCCGACTTAAGTACAAGAAGACTGACTCTTCTTACTGACTATGTTTGGAACCATTCTTGTGACACTAGTTATAGATTCCGATGCTTCACTTCAGGTTTACTGTATCCCTTGGACCTTCTTATTGACGATGAAACACAGATATTCCATCGGAATTAAATAGAAAAGGCACAATGCCGACTTAAGTACAAGAAGACTGACTCTTCTTACTGACTATGATTTGAACCATTCCTGTGATACTAGTTATAGATTCCGATGCTTCACTTCAGGTTTACTGTATCCCTCTGACCTTCTTATTGACGATGAAACACAGAAATTGCATCGGAATCAAATAGAAAGGCACAATGCCGACTTAAGTACAAGAAGACTGACTCTTCTTACTGTCTATGATTTGAACTATTCCTGTGACACTAGTCATAGATTCCGATGCTTCACTTCAGGTTTACTGTATCCCTTGGACCTTCTTATTGACGATGAAACACAGAAATTGCATCGGAATTAAATACAAAAGGCACAATGCCGACTTAAGTACAAGAAGACTGACTCTTCTTACTGACTATGGTTTGAACCATTTCTGTGACACTAGTTATAGATTCCGATGCTTCACTTCAGGTTTACTGTATCCCTTGGACCTTCTTACTGACGATGAAACACAGAAATTGGATCGGAATTAAATACAAAAGGCACAATGCCGACTTAAGTACAAGAAGACTAACTCTTCTTACTGACTGTTTTGAACCATTCGGGTGACACTAGTTATAGATTCCGATGCTTCACTTCAGGTTTACTGTATCCCTCTGACCTTCTTATTGACGATGAAACACAGAAATTGCATCGGTAATAAATACAAATGGCACAATGCCGACTTAAGTACAAGAAGACTTACTCTCCTTACTGTCTATGTTTTGAACCATTCCTATGACACTACATATAGATTCCAATGCTTCACTTCAGGTTTATTGTATCCCTTGGACCTTCTTATTGACGATGAAACCCAGATATTGCATCGGAATTAAATACAAAGGGCACAATGCCGACTTAAGTACAAGAAGACTGACTCTTCTTACTGACTATGTTTTGAACCATTCCTGTGACACTAGTTATAGATTCCGATGCTTCACTTCAGGTTTACTGTATCCCTCTGTCCTTCTTATTGACGATTAAACACAGAAATTGGATCGGAAATTAATACAAAAGGCACAGTGCCGACTTAAGTACTAGAAGACTGACTCTTCTTACTATCTAAGTTTTGAGCCATTCCTGTGACACTAGTTATAGATTCCGATGCTTCACTTCAGATTTACTGTATCCCTTGGACCTTCTTATTGGCGATGAAACACCGAAATTGCATCGGAATTAAATACAAAAGGCACAATGCCGACTTAAGTACAAGAAGACTGACTCTTCGTACTGACTGTTTTGAACCATTCCTGTGACACTAGTTATAGATTCCGAAGCTTCACTTCAGGTTTACTGTAACCCTCTGACCTTCTTATTGACGATGAAACACAGAAATTGCAACGGAATTACATACAAAAGGCACAATGACGACTTCAGTACAAGAAGACTGACTCTTCTTATTGTCTATGTTTTGAACCATTCCTGTGACACTAGTTATAGATTCCGATGCTTCACTTCAGGTTTACTGTATCCCTTGGACCTTCTTATTGACGATGAAACACAGAAATTGCATCCGAATTAAATACAAAAGGCACAATGCCGACTTAAGTACAAGAGGACTGACTCTTCGTACTGACTATGTTTGGAACCATTCCTGAGACACTAGTTATAGATTCCGAAGCTTCACTTCAGGTTTACTGTATCCCTTGGACCTTCTTATTGACGATGAAACACAGAAATTGGATCGGAATTAAATACAAAAGGCACAATGCCGACTTAAGTACAAGAAGACTGACTCTTCTTACTGACTGTTTTTAACCATTCCTGTGACACTGGTTGTAGATTCCGATGCTTCACTTCAGGATTACTGTATCCCTCTGACCTTCTTATTGACGATGAAACACAGAAATTGCATCGGTAATAAATACAAATGGCACAATGCCGACTTAAGTACAAGAAGACTTACTCTCCTTACTGTCTATGTTTTGAACCATTCCTATGACACTACATATAGATTCCGATGCTTCACTTCAGGTTTATTGTATCCCTTGGACCTTCTTATTGACGATGAAACGCAGATATTGCATCGGAATTAAATACAAAGTGCACAATGCCGACATAAGTACAAGAAGACTGACTCTTATTAGTGACTACGTTTTGAACCATTCCTGTGACACTAGTTATAGATTCCGATGCTTCACTTCAGGTTTACTGTATCCCTCTGTCCTTCTTATTGACGATTAAACACAGAAATTGGATCGGAAATTAATACAAAAGGCACAGTGCCGACTTAAGTACTAGAAGACTGTCTCTTCTTACTATCTAAGTTTTGAGCCATTCCTGTGACACTAGTTATAGATTCCGATGCTTCACTTCAGATTTACTGTATCCCTTGGACCTTCTTATTGGCGATGAAACACAGAAATTGCATCGGAATTAAATACAAAAGGCACAATGCCGACTTAAGTACAAGAAGACTGACTCTTCGTACTGACTGTTTTGAACCATTCCTGTGACACTAGTTATAGATTCCGAAGCTTCACTTCAGGTATACTGTATCCCTCTGACCTTCTTATTGACGATGAAACACAGAAATTGCATCGGTAATAAATACAAAAGGCACAATGCCGACTTAAGTACAAGAAGACTTACTCTCCTGACTGTCTATGTTTTGAACCATTCCTATGACACTACATATAGATTCCGATGCTTCACTTCAGGTTTATTGTATCCCTTGGACCTTCTTATTGACGATGAAACCCAGATATTGCATCGGAATTAAATACAAAGGGCACAATGCCGACTTAAGTACAAGAAGACTGACTCTTCTTACTGACTATGCTTTGAACCATTCCTGTGACACTAGTTATAGATTCCGAAGCTTCACTTCAGGTTTACTGTAACCCTTTGACCTTCTTATTGACGATGAAACACAGAAATTGCATCGGAATTACATACAAAAGGCACAATGACGACTTCAGTACAAGAAGACTGACTCTTCTTATTGTCTATGTTTTGAACCATTCCTGTGACACTAGTTATAGATTCCGATGCTTCACTTCAGGTTTACTGTATCCCTTGGACCTTCTTATTGACGATGAAACACAGAAATTGCATCCGAATTAAATACAAAAGGCACAATGCCGACTTAAGTACAAGAGGACTGACTCTTCGTACTGACTATGTTTGGAACCATTCCTGTGACACTAGTTATAGATTCCGATGCTTCACTTCAGGTTTACTGTATCCCTTGGACCTTCTTATTGCCGATGAAACACAGATATTGCATCGGAATTAAATACACAGGGCACAATGCCCACTTAAGTACAAGAAGACTGACTCTTCTTACTGACTGTTTTGAACCATTCCTGTGACACTGGTTGTAGATTCCGATGCTTCACTTCAGGATTACTGTATCCCTCTGACCATCTTATTGACGATGAAACACAGAAATTGCATCGGAATTAAATACAAACGGCACAATGCCGACTTAAGTACAAGAAGACGGACTCTCCTTACTGTCTATGTTTTGAACCATTCCTATGACACTAGATATAGATTCCGATGCTTCACTTCAGGTTTATTGTATCCCTCCGACCTACTTATTGACGATGAAACACAGATATTGCATCGGAATTAAATACTAAAGGCACTATGCCGACTTAAGTACAAGAAGACTGACTCTTCTTACTGACTATGTTTTGAACCATTCCTGTGACACTAGTTATAGATTCCGATGCTTCACTTAAGGTTTACTGTATCCCTTGGACCTTCGTATTGACGATGAAACACAGAAATTGGATCGGAATTAAATACAAAATGCACAATGCTGACTTAAGTACTAGAAGACTGACTCTTCTTACTATCTATGTTTTGAACCATTCCTGTGACACTAGTTACAGATTCCGATGCTTCACTTCAGATTTACTGTATCCCTTGGACCTTCTTATTGACGATGAAACACAGAAATTGCATCGGTATTAAATACAAAAGGCACAGTGCCGACTTAAGTACAAGAAGACGGACTCTTCTTACTGACTGTTTCCAACCATTCCTGCGACACTAGTTATAGATTCCGAAGCTTTAATTCAGGTTTACTGTATCCCTTGGACCTTCTTATTGACGATGAAACACAGAAATTGCATCGGAATTACATACAAAAGGCACAATGCCGACTTCAGTACATGAAGACTGACTCTTCTTTTTGTCTATGTTTTGAACCATTCCTGTGACACTAGTTATAGATTCCAATGCTTCACTTCAGGTTTACTGTATCCCTTGGACCTTCGTATTGACGATGAAACACAGATATTGCATCGGAATTAAATACAATAGGCACAAAGCCGACTTAAGTACAAGAAGACTGACTCTTCGTACTGACTATGTTTTGAACCATTCCTGGGACACTAGTTATAGATTCCGAAGCTTCAATTCAGGTTTACTGTATCCCTTGGACCTTCTTATTGACGATGAAACACAAAATTTGCATCGGAATTAAATAGAAAAGGCACAATGCCGACTTAAGTACAAGTAGACTGACTCTTCTTACTGACTATGTTTGGAACCATTGTTGTGACACTAGTTATAGATTCCGATGCTTCACTTCAGGTTTACTGTATCCCTTGGACCTTCTTGTTGACGATGAAACACAGATATTCCATCGGAATTAAATAGAAAAGGCACAATGCCGACTTAAGTACAAGAAGACTGACTCTTCTTACTGTCTGTGATTTGAACCATTCCTGTGACACTAGTTATAGATTCCGATGCTTCACTTCAGGTTTACTGTATCCCTTGGACCTTCTTATTGACGATGAAACACAGAAATTGAATCGGAATTAAATACAAAAGGCACAATGCCGACTTAAGTACAAGAAGACTGACTCTTCTTACTGACTATGTTTTGAACCATTCCTGTGACACTAGTTATAGATTCCGATGCTTCACTTCAGGTTTACTGTATCCCTTGGACCTTCTTATTGACGATGAAACACAGAAATTATATCGAAATTAAATACAAAAGGCACAATGCCGACTTAAGTACAAGAAGACTAACTCTTCTTACTGACTGTTTTGAACCATTCCTGTGACACTAGTTATAGATTCCGATGCTTCACTTCAGGTTTACTGTATCCCTCTGACCTTCTTATTGACGATGAAACACAGAAATTGCATCGGTAATAAATACAAATGGCACAATGCCGACTTAAGTACAAGAAGACTGACTCTCCTTACTGTCTATGTTTTGAACCATTCCTATGACACTACATATAGATTCCGATGCTTCACTTCAGATTTACTGTATTCCTCAGACCCTCTTATTGACGATTAAACACATAAATTGCATCGGAATTAAATAGAAAAGGCACAATGCCGACTTAAGTACAAGAGGCCTGACTCTTCTTACTGTCTATGATTTGAACCATTCCTGTGACTCTAGTTACAGATTCCGAAGCTTCACTTCAGGTTTACTGTAACCGTTTGACCTTCTTATTGACGATGAAACACAGAAATTGCATCGGAATTACATACAAAAGGCACAATGCCGACTTCAGTACAAGAAGACTGACTCTTCTTACTGACTGTTTTGAACCATTCCTGTGACACTAGTTGTAGATTCCGATGCTTCACATCAGGTTTACTGTATCCCTTGGAGCTTCTTATTGACGATGAAACACAGAAATTGCATCGGAATTACATACAAAAGGCACAATGCCGACTTCAGTACATGAAGACTGACTCTTCTTACTGTCTATGTTTTGAACCATTCCTGTGACACAAGTTATAGATTCCGGTGCTTCACTTCAGGTTTTCTCTATCCCTTGGACCTTATTGTTGACGACGAAACACAGTAATTGCATTGGAATTAAATAAAAAAGGCACAATACCGACTTAAGTACAAGACGACTGACTCTTCCTAGTGTCTATGTTTTGAACCATTCCTGGGACACTAGTTATAGATTCCGATGCTTCACTTCAGGTTTACTGTATCCCTCTGACATTCTTATTGACGATGAAACACAGAAATTGCATCGGAATTAAATACAAAAGGCACAATGCTGATTTTAGTACAAGAAGGCTGACTCTTCCTACTGTCTATGTTTTGAACCATCCCTGTGACACTAGATATAGATTTCGATGCTTCACTTCAGGTTTACTGTATCCCTCTGACATTTTTATTGACGATGAAACACAGAAATTGCATCGGAATTAAATACCAAAGGCACAAGGCCGACTTAAGTACAAGAAGACTGACTCTTCTTACTGACTATGTTGTGAACATTTCCTGTGAGACCAGTTTTAGATTCCGATGCTTCACCATATGTTTACTGTATCCCTTGGACCTTCTTATTGACGATGAAACACAGAAATTGCATCGGAATTAAATACAAAAGGCACAATGCCGACTTAAGTACAAGAGGACAGATTCTTCCTACTGTCTATGTTTTAACCATTCCTGTGACACTAGTTATAGACTCCGATGCTTCACTTCAGGTTTACTGTATCCCTTGGACCTTCTTATAGACGATCAAACACAGAAAAAGCATCGGAATTAAATACAAGAGGCACAATGCCGACTTAAGTACAAGAAGACTGACTCTTCTTACTGTCTATGTTTTGAACCATTCCTGGGACACTAGTTATAGATTCCGATGCTTCACTACAGGTTTACCGTATCCCTTGGACCTTCTGATTCCCTCTGACCTTCCTATTGACGATGAAACACAGAAACTGCATCGGAATTAAATACAAAAGGCACAATGCCGGCTCAAATACAAGATGACTGGCTCTTCTTACTCTCTATGTTTTGAAACTTTCCTGAGTGAACGGTATTAGATTCCGGTGCTTCACTTCAGGTTTACTGTAACCCTCTGACAATCGTATTGACGATGAAACACACAAATTGCATCGGAATTAAATTGAAAAGGCACAATGCCGACTTAAGTACAAGAAGACTGACTCTTCCTTCTGTCTATGTTTTGAACCATTCCTGTGACACTAGTTATAGATTCCGATGCTTCACTTCAGGTTTACTGTATTCCTTGGACCTTCTTATTGACGATGAAACACAGATATTCCATCGGAATTAAATAAAAAAGGCACAATGCCGACTTAAGTACATGAAGACTTTCTCTTCTTACTGACTATGATTTGAACCATTCCTGTGACACTATTTATAGATTCCAATGCTTCACTTCAGGTTTACTGTATCCCTCTGACCTTCGTATTGACGATGAAACACAGAAATTGCATCGGAATTAAATTGAAAAGGCACAATGCCGACTTAAGTACAAGAAGACTGACTCTTCTTACTGACTATGATTTGAAAAATTCCTGTGACACTAGTTATAGATTCCGATGCTTCACTTCAGGTTTACTGTATCCCTTGGACCTTCGTATTGACGATGAAACACAGAAATTGCATCGGAATTAAATACAAAAGGCACAATGCCGACCTAAGTACAAGAAGACTGACTCTTCTTACTGACTATGTTTTGAACCATTCCTGTGACACTAATTATAGATTCCGATGCTTCACTTCAGGTTTACTGTATTCCTTGGACCTTCTTATTGACGATGAAACACAGAAATTATATCGGAATTAAATACAAAAGGCACAATGCCGACTTAAGTACAAGAAGACTAACTCTTCTTACTGACTGTTTTGAACCATTCCTGTGACACTAGTTATTGATTCCGATGCTTCACTTCAGGTTTACTGTATCCCTCCGACCTTCTTATTGACGATGAAACACAGAAATTGAATCGGTAATAAATACAAATGGCACAATGGCTACTTAAGTACAAGAAGACTGACTCTCCTTACTGTCTATGTTTTGAACCATTCCTATGACACTACATATAGATTCCGATGCTTCACTTTAGGTTTATTGTATCCCTTGGACCTTCTTATTGACGATGAAACACAGATATTGCATCGGAATTAAATACAAAGGGCACAATGTCGACTTAAGTACAAGAAGACTGACTCTTCATACTGACTATGTTTTGAACCATTCCTGTGACACTAGTTATAGATTCCGATACTTCACTTCAGGTTTACTGTATCCCTCTGACCTTCTAATTATCGATGAAACACAGAAATTGGATCGGAATTAAATACAAAAGGCACAATGCCGACTTAAGTACTATAAGACTGACTCTTCTTACTATCTAAGTTTTGAACCATTCCTGTGACACTACTTATAGATTCCGATGCTTCACTTCAGATTTACTGTATCCCTTGGACCTTCTTATTGGCGATGAAACACAGAAATTGCATCGGAATTAAATACAAAAGGCACAATGCCGACTTAAGTACATGAAGACTGACTCTTCGTACTTTCTGTTTTGAACCATTCCTGTGACACTAGTTATGGATTCCGAAGCTTCACTTCAGGTTTACTGTAACCCGTTGACCTTCTTATTGACGATGAAAAACAGAAATTGCATCGGAATTACATACAAAAGCACAATGCCGACTTCAGTACAAGAAGACTGACTCTTCTTTTTGTCTATGTTTTGAAACATTCCTGTGACACTAGTTATAGATTCCGGTGATTCACTTCAGGTTTACTGTATCCCTTGGACCTTCCTATTGACGATGAAACACAAAACTTGCATCGGATTTAAATAGAAAAGGCAGAATGCCGACTTAAGTACGAGAAGACTGACTCCTCTTACTTACTATGTTAGGAACCATTCTTGTGACACTAGTTATTGATTCCGATGCTTCACTTCTGGTTTACTGTATCCCTTGGACCTTCTTATTGACGATGAAACACAGATATTGCATCGGAATTAAATAGAAAAGGCACAATGCCGACTTAAGTACAAGAAGACTGACTCTTCTTACTGACTATGATTTGAACCATTCCTGTGACACTAGTTATAGATTACGATGCTTCACTTCAGGTTTACTGTATCCCTCTGACCTTCTTATTGACGATGAAACACAGAAATTGCATCGATATTAAATAGAAAAGGCACAATGCCGACTTAAGTACAAGAAGACTGACTCTTCTTACTGACTATGTTTTGAACCATTCCTGTGACACTAGTTATTGATTCCGATGCTTCACTTCAGGTTTACTGTATCCCTTGGACCTTCTTATTGACGATGAAACACAGAAATTGGATCGGAATTAAATACAAAAGGCACAATGCCGTCTTAAGTACAAGAAGACTTACTCTACTTACTGACTGTTTTGAACCATTCCTGTGACACTAGTTATAAATTCCGATGCTTCACTTCAGATTTACTGTATCCCTCTGACCTTCTTGTTGACGATGAAACACAGAAATTTCATCGGAATTAAATACAAATGGCACAATGCCGACTTAAGTACAAGAAGACTGACACTCCTTACTGTCTATGTTTTGAACCATTCCTATGACACTAGATATAGAATCCGATGCTTCACTTCAGGTTTACTGTATCCCTTGGACCTTCTTATTGACGATGAAACACAGATATTGCATCGGAATTAAATACAAAGGGCACAATGCCGACTTAAGTACAAAAAGACTGGCTCTTCTTACTGACTATGTTTTGAACCATTCCTGTGACACTAGTTATAGATTCAGATGCTTCACTTCAGGTTTACTGTATCCCTCTGACCTTCTTATTGACGATGAAACACAGAAATTGGATCGGAATTAAATTCAAAAGGCACAATGTCGACTTAAGTACTATAAGACTGACTCTTCTTACTATGTATGTTTTGAACCATTCCTGTGACACTAGTTATGGATTCCGATGCTTCAATTCAGATTTACTGTATCCGTTGGACCTTCTTATTGGCGATGAAGCACAGAAATTGCGTCGGAATTAAATACAAAAGGCACAATGCCGACTTAAGTACAAGAAGACTGACTCTTCTTACTGACTGTTTTGAACCATACCTGTGACACCAGTTGTAGATTCCGAAGCTCCACTTCAGGTTTACTGTATCCCTTTGACCTTCTTATTGACGATGAAACACAGAAATTGCATCGGAATTACATACAAAAGGCACAATGCCGACTTCAGTACAAGAAGGCTGACTCTTTTTTTTAACTATGTTTTGAACCATTCCTGTGACACTAGTAATATATTCCGATGCTTCACTTCAGGTTTACTGTATCCCTTGGACCTTCTTATTGACGATGAAACACAGAAACTGCATTGGAATTAAATACAAAAGGCACAATGCCGACTCAAGTACAAAAGGACTGACTCTTCTTACTGACTATGTTTTGAACCATTCCTGTGACACTAGTTATTGATTCCGATGATTCACTTCCAGTTTATTGTATCCCTTGGACCTTCCTATTGACGATGAAACACAAAAATTGCATCGGAATTAAATAGAAAAGGCACAATGCAGACTTAAGTACAAGAAGACTGACTCTCCTTACTGTCTATGTTTTGAACCATTCCTATGACACTAGATACAGATACCGATGCTTCACTTCAGGTCTATTGTATCCCTTGGACATTCTTATTGACGATGAATCACAGAAATAGCATCGGAATTAAATACATAAGGCACAATGCCGACTTAAGTACAAGAAGACTCACTCTTCTTACTGACTGTTTTGAACCATTCCTGTGACACTAGTTGTAGATTCCGATGCCTCACTTCAGGATTACTGTATCCCTCTGACCTTCTTATGGACGATGAAACACAGAAATTGCATCGGAATTAAATACAAATGGCACAATGCCGACTTAAGTGCAAGAAGACTGACTCTCCTTACTGTCTATGTTTTGAACCATTCCTATGACACTAGATATAGATTCCGATGCTTCACTTCAGGTTTACTGTATCCCTTGGACCTATTTAGTGACGATGAAACACAGATATTGCATCGCAATTAAATACAAAAGGCACAATGCCGACTTAAGTACAAGAAGACTGACTCTTCTTACTGACTATGTTTTGAACCGTTCCTGTGACACTAGTTATAGATTCCGATGCTTCACTTCAGGTTTACTGTATCCCTTGGACCTTCTTATTGACGATGAAACACAGAAATTGCATCGGAATTAAATACAAAAGGCACAATGCCGACTTAAGTACAAGAGGACTGACTCTTCGTACTGACTATGCTTTGAACCATTCCTGTGACACTAGTTATTGATTCCGATGATTCACTATAGGTTTACTGTATCCCTTGGACCTTCCTACTGACGATGAAACACAAAAATTGCATCGGAATTAAATAGAAGAGGCACAATGCCGACTTAAGTACAAGAAGACTGACTCCTCTTACTGACTATGTTTGGAACCATTCTTGTGACACTAGTTATAGATTCCGATGCTCCACTTCAGGTTTACTGTATCCCTTGGACCTTCTTATTGAGGATGAAACACAGACATTGCATCGGAGTTAAATAAAAAAGGCACAATGCCGACTTAAGTACAAGAAGACTGACTCTCCTTACTGTCTATGTTTTGAACCATTCCTATGACACTAGATATAGATTCCGATGCTTCACTTCAGGTTTATTGTATCCCCTGGATCTTCTTATTGACGATGAAACACAGAAATTGGATCGGAATTAAATACAAAAGGCACAATGCCGACTTAAGTACAAGAAGACCGACTCTTCTTACTGACTGTTTTGAACCATTCCTGTGACACTAGTTGTAGATTCCGATGCCTCACTTCAGGATTACTGTATCCCTCTGACCTTATTGACGATGAAACACAGAAATTGCATCGGAATGAAATACAAATGGCACAATGCCGACTTAAGTACAAGAAGACTGACCCTCCTTACTGTCTATGCTTTGAACCATTCCTATGACACTAGATATAGATTCCGATGCTTCACTTCAGGTTTATTGTATCCCTTGGACCTACTTATTGACGATGAAATACAGATATTGCATCGGAATTAAATAGAAAAGGCACAATGCCGACTTAAGTACAAGAAGACTGACTCTCCTTACTGTCTATGTTTTGAACCATTCCTATGACACTAGATATAGATTCCGATGCTTCACTTCAGGATTATTGTATCCCTTGGACCTTGGTATTGACGATGAAAATCAGGAATTGCATCGGAATTAAATAGAAAAGGCACAATGCCGACTTCTGTACTTGAAGACTGACTCTTATTTTTGTCTATGTTTTGAACCATTCCTGTGACACTAGTTATAGATTCCGATGCTTCACTTCAGGTTTAGTGTATCCCTTGGACCTTCTTATTGACGATGAAACACAGAAATTGCATCGGAATTAAATACAAAATGCACAATGCCGACTTGAGTACAAGAAGACTGACTCTTCGTACAGACTATGTTTTGAACCATTCCTGTGACACTAGTTATTGATTCCGATGATTCACTTCAGGTTTACTGTATCCCTTGGACCTTCGTATTGACGATGAAACACAGAAATTGGATCGGAATTAAATACAAAAGGCACAATGCCGACTTAAGTACAAGAAGACTGACTCCTCTTACGGACTGTTTTGAACCATTCCTGTGACACTAGTTATAGATTCCGAAGCTTCACTTCAAGTTTACTGTAACCCTTTGACCTTTTTATTGACGATGAAACACAGAACATGCATCGGAAATAAATACAAAAGGCACAATGCCGACTTAAGTACAAGAAGACTGACTCCTCTTACTGACTATGTTTGGAACCATTCTTGTGACACTAGTTATTGATTCCGATGCTTCACTTCAGGTTTACTGTATCCCTTGGACCAATTTATTGACGATGAAACACAGATATTGCATCGGAATTAAATAGAAAAGGCACAATGCCGACTTAAGTACAAAAAGACTGACTCTTCTTACTGACTATGATTTGAACCATTCCTGTGACACTAGTTATAGATTCCGATGCTTCACTTCAGGTTTACTGTATCCCTCTGACCTTCTTATTGACAATGAAACACAGAAATTGCATCGGAATTAAATAGAAAAGGCACAATGCCGACTTAAGTACAAGAAGACTGACTCTTCCTACTGTCTATGATTTGAACCATTCCTGTGACACTAGTTATAGCTTCCGATGCTTCATTTCAGGTTTACTGTATCCCTTAGACCTTCTTATTGACGATGAAACACAGAAATTGCATCGGAATTAAATAGAAAAGGCACAATGCCGACTTAAGTACAAGAAGACTGACTCTTCTTACTGTCTATGCTTTGAACCATTCCTGTGACTCTACTTACAGATTCCGATGCTTCACTTCAGGTTTACTGTATCCCTCTGACCTTCTTATTGACGATGAAACACAGAAATTTGATCGGAATTAAATTCAAAATTCACAATACCGACTTAAGTACTAGAGGACTGACTCTTCTTACTATCTATGTTTTGAACCATTCCAGTGACACTAGTTATAGATTCCGATGCTTCACTTCAGATTTACTGTATCGCTTGGACCTTCTTATTGGCGATGTAACACAGAAATTGCATCGGAATTAAATACAAAAGGCACAATGCCGACTTAAGTACAAGAAGACTGACTCTTCTTACTGACTGTTTTGAACCATTCCTGTGATACTAGTTATAGATTCCGAAGCTTCACTTCAGGTTTACTGTATCCCTTTGACCTTCTTAATGACGATGAAACACAGAAATTGCATCGGAATTACATACAAAAGGCACAATGCCGACATCAGTACAAGAAGACTGACTCTTCATTTTGTCTATGTTTTGAACCATTCCTGTGACACTAGTTATAGATTCCGATGCTTCACTTCAGGTTTACTGTATCCCTTGGACCTTCCTATTGACGATGAAACACAAAAATTGCATCGGAATTAAATAGAAAAGGCACAATGCCGACTTAAGTACAAGAAGACTGACTCCTCTTACTGACTATGTTTGGAACCATCCTTGTGACACTAGTTATAGATTCCGATGCTTCACTTCAGGTTTACTGTATCCCTTGGACCTTCTTATTGACGATGAAACACAGATATTGCATCGGAATAAAAAAGAAAAGGCACAATGCCGACTTAAGTACAAGAAGACTGACTCTTCTTACTGACTATGATTTGAACCATTCCTGTGACACTAGTTATAGATTTCTATGCTTCACTTCAGATTTTCTGTATCCCTCTGACCTTCTTATTGACGATGAAACACAGAATTTGCATCGGAATTAAATTGAAAAGGCACAATGCCCACTTAAGTACAAGAAGACTGACTCTTCTTACTGTCTATGATTTGAACCATTCCTGTGACACTAGTTTAGATTCCGATGCTTCACTTAAGATTTACTGTATCCCTTGGACCTTCTTGTTGACGATGAAACACAGAAATTGCATCGGAATTAAATAGAAAAGGCCCAATGCCGACTTAAGTACAAGAAGACTGACTCCTCTTACTGTCTATGCTTTGAAACATTCCTGTGACGCTAGTTACAGATTCCGATGCCTCACTTCAGGTTTACTGTATCCCTCTGACCTTCTTATTGACGATGAAACGCAGAAATTGCATAAGAATTAAATAGAAAAGGCACAATGCCGATATAAGTACAAGGAGACTGACTCTTCCTACTGTCTATGTTTTGAACCATTCCTGTGACACTAGTTATAGATTCCGATGCTACACTTCAGGTTTACTGTATCTCTCTGACTATCTAATTGTGGATGAAACACAGTTATTGCATCGGAATTAAATTGAAAAGGGCATAATGCCGACTGAAGTACAAGAAGTCTTACTCTTCTTACTGTCTATATTTTGAACCACTCCTGTGACACTAGTTATAGATTCCGATGCTTCACTTCAGGTTTACTGTATCCCTCTGACCTTCTTATTGACGATGAAACACAGAAATTGCCTCGGAATTAAATACAAAAGGCACAATGCCGACTTAAGTACATGTAGACTGACTCTCCCTACCGTCTATGTTTTGAAACGTTCCTGTGACACTAGGTATAGATTCCGATGCTTCATGTCAGGTTTACTGTATCCCTTGGACCTTCTTATTGACGATGAAACACAGAAGTGCATCGGAATTAAATAGAAAAGGCACAATGCTGACTACAGTACAAGAAGACTGACTCTTCTTACTGTCTATGTTTTGAACCACTCCTGTGACACTAGTTATAGATTCCGATGTTTCACTTCCGGTTTACTGTATCCCTCTGACCTTCTTATTGACAAAGAAACACAGAAATTGCATCGGAATTAAATACAAAAGGCACAATGCCAACTTAAGTACAAGTAGACTGACCTTTCTTACTGTCTATGCTTTGAACCATTCCTGTCACACTAGTTATGGATTCCGATGTTTCACTTCAGGTTTACTGTATCCCTTGGACCTTTTTATTGACGATGAAACACAGAAATTGAATCGGAATTAAATACAAAAGGCACACTGCCGACTTAAGTAGAAGAAGACTGACTCTTCCTACTGTCTATGTTTTTAACCATTCCTGTGACACTAGTTATAGATTCCGATGCTTCACTTCAGGTTTACTGTATCCCTCTGACCTTCTTATTGACGATGAAACACAGAAATTGCATCGGAATTAAATACAAAAGGCACAATGCCGACTTAAGTACAAGAAGACTGACTCTTCTTACTGACTGTTTTGAACTATTCCTGTGACACTAGTTGTAGATTCCGATGCTTCACTTCAGGTTTACTGTATCCCTCTGACCTTCGTATTGACGATGAAGCACAGATATTGCATCGGAATTAAATACAAATTGCACAATGCCGTCTCAAGTACAAGAAGACTGACTCTCCTTACTGTCTATGTTTTGAACCATTCCTGTCACACAAGATATAGATTCCGATGCTTCACTTTAGGTTTATTGTATCCCTTGGACCTTCTTATTGACGATGAAACACAGAAATTGCATCGGAATTAAATACAAAAGTCACAATGCCGACTTAAGTACAAGAAGACTGACTCTTCTTACCGTCTAAGTTTTGAACCATTCCAGTGACACTAGTTATAGATTCCGATGCTTCACTTCAGTTTTACTGTATTCCTTGGACCTTCTAATTCACGATGAAACACAGAAATTGCATCGGAATTAAATACAAAAGGCACAATGCCGACTTAAGTACATGTAGACTGACTCTTCCTTTTGTCTATGTTTGAAACATTCCTGTGACACTAGTTATAGATTCCGATGCTTCATTTCAGGTTTACTGTATCCCTTGGATCCTCTTATTGACGATGAATCACAGATAGTGCATCAGAGTTAAATACAATAGGCACAATACCGACTTAAGTACAAGAAGACTGACTCTTCCTACTGTCTATGATTTGATCCATTCCTGTGACACTAGTTATAGATTCCGATGCTTCACTTCAGGTTCACTGTATCCATGGGACCTTCTTATTGACGATGAGACACAGAAATTGAGTCGGAATTAAATAGAAAAGGCACAATGCCGATTTAAGTACAAGAGGACTGACTCTTCTTACTGTCTATGCTTTGAACCATTCCTGTGACGTTAGTTACAGATTCCGATGCTTCACTTCAGGTTTACTGTATCCCTCTGACCTTCTTATTGACGATGAAACACAGAAATTGCATAAGAATTAAATAGAAAAGGCACAATGCCGACTTAAGTACACGAAGGCTGACTCTTCCTACTGTCTATGTATTGAACCATTCCTGTGACACTAGTTATAGATTCCGATGCTACACTTCTGGTTTACTGTATCCCTCTGACCTTCTTATTGACGATGAAACACAGAAATTGCATCGGAATTAAATGCAAAAGGCACAATGCCGACTTAAGTACATGTAGACTGACTCTCCCTACAGTCTATGTTTTTAAACATTCCTGTGACACTAGGTATAGATTCCGATGCTTCATGTCAGGTTTACTGTATCCCTTGGACCATCTTACTGACGATGAAACATAGAAAGTGCATCGGAATTAAATAGAAAAGGCACAATGCTGACTAAAGTACAAGAAGACTGACCCTTCCAACTGTCTATGTTTTGAACCATTCCTGTGACACTAGTTATAGATTGCGATGCTTCACTTCCGGTTTACTGTATCCCTCTGACCTTCTCATTGACGATGAAACACAGAAATTGCATCGGAATTAAATACAAAAGGCACAATGCCAACTTAAGTAGAAGAAGACTGACCTTTCTTACTGTCTATGCTTTGAACCATTGCTGTCACACTAGTTATGGATTCCGATGCTTTACTTCAGGTTTACGGTATCCCTTGGACCTTCTTATTGACGATGAAACACAGAAATTGCATCGGAATTAAATACAAAAGGCACAATGCCGACTTAAGTAGAAGAAGACTGACTCTTCCTACTGTCTATGTTTTGAACCATTCCTGTGCCACTAGTTATAGATTTCGATGCTACACTTCAGGTTTACTGTATCCCTCTGACCTTCTTATTGACGATGAAACACAGAAATTGCATCCGAATTAAATAGAAAAGGCACAATGCCGACTTAAGTACATGAAGACTTTCTCTTCTTACTGACTATGATTTGAACCATTCCTGTGACACTATTTATAGATTCCAATGCTTCACTTCAGGTTTACTGTATCCCTCTGACCTTCGTATTGACGATGAAACACAGAAATTTCATCGGAATTAAATTGAAAAGGCACAATGCCGACTTAAGTACAAGAAGACTGACTCTTCTTACTGACTATGATTTGAAAAATTCCTGTGACACTAGTTATAGATTCCGATGCTTCACTTCAGGTTTACTGTATCCCTTGGACCTTCGTATTGACGATGAAACACAGAAATTGCATCGGAATTAAATACAAAAGGCACAATGCCGACCTAAGTACAAGAAGACTGACTCTTCTTACTGACTATGTTTTGAACCATTCCTGTGACACTAGTTATAGATTCCGATGCTTCACTTCAGGTTTACTGTATTCCTTGGACCTTCTTATTGACGATGAAACACAGAAATTATATCGGAATTAAATACAAAAGGCACAATGCCGACTTAAGTACAAGAAGACTAACTCTACTTACTGACTGTTTTGAACCATTCCTGTGACACTAGTTATTGATTCCGATGCTTCACTTCAGGTTTACTGTATCCCTCCGACCTTCTTATTGACGATGAAACACAGAAATTGAATCGGTAATAAATACAAATGGCACAATGGCTACTTAAGTACAAGAAGACTGACTCTCCTTACTGTCTATGTTTTGAACCATTCCTATGACACTACATATAGATTCCGATGCTTCACTTTAGGTTTATTGTATCCCTTGGACCTTCTTATTGACGATGAAACACAGATATTGCATCGGAATTAAATACAAAGGGCACAATGTCGACTTAAGTACAAGAAGACTGACTCTTCTTACTGACTATGTTTTGAACCATTCCTGTGACACTAGTTATAGATTCCGATACTTCACTTCAGGTTTACTGTATCCCTCTGACCTTCTAATTATCGATGAAACACAGAAATTGGATCGGAATTAAATACAAAAGGCACAATGCCGACTTAAGTACTATAAGACTGACTCTTCTTACTATCTAAGTTTTGAACCATTCCTGTGACACTACTTATAGATTCCGATGCTTCACTTCAGATTTACTGTATCCCTTGGACCTTCTTATTGGCGATGAAACACAGAAATTGCATCGGAATTAAATACAAAAGGCACAATGCCGACTTAAGTACATGAAGACTGACTCTTCGTACTTTCTGTTTTGAACCATTCCTGTGACACTAGTTATGGATTCCGAAGCTTCACCTCAGGTTTACTGTAACCCGTTGACCTTCTTATTGACGATGAAAAACAGAAATTGCATCGGAATTACACACAAAAGCACAATGCCGACTTCAGTACAAGAAGACTGACTCTTCTTTTTGTCTATGTTTTGAAACATTCCTGTGACACTAGTTATAGATTCCGATGATTCACTTCAGGTTTACTGTATCCCTTGGACCTTCCTATTGACGATGAAACACAAAAATTGCATCGGATTTAAATAGAAAAGGCACAATGCCGACTTAAGTACGAGAAGACTGACTCCTCTTACTTACTATGTTAGGAACCATTCTTGTGACACTAGTTATTGATTCCGATGCTTCACTTCTGGTTTACTGTATCCCTTGGACCTTCTTATTGACGATGAAACACAGATATTGCATCGGAATTAAATAGAAAAGGCACAATGCCGACTTAAGTACAAGAAGACTGACTCTTCTTACTGACTATGATTTGAACCATTCCTGTGACACTAGTTATAGATTACGATGCTTCACTTCAGGTTTACTGTATCCCTCTGACCTTCTTATTGACGATGAAACACAGAAATTGCATCGAAATTAAATAGAAAAGGCACAATGCCGACTTAAGTACAAGAAGACTGACTCTTCTTACTGACTATGTTTTGAACCATTCCTGTGACACTAGTTATTGATTCCGATGCTTCACTTCAGGTTTACTGTATCCCTTGGACCTTCTTATTGACGATGAAACACAGAAATTGGATCGGAATTAAATACAAAAGGCACAATGCCGTCTTAAGTACAAGAAGACTTACTCTACTTACTGACTGTTTTGAACCATTCCTGTGACACTAGTTATAAATTCCGATGCTTCACTTCAGATTTACTGTATCCCTCTGACCTTCTTGTTGACGATGAAACACAGAAATTTCATCGGAATTAAATACAAATGGCACAATGCCGACTTAAGTACAAGAAGACTGACACTCCTTACTGTCTATGTTTTGAACCATTCCTATGACACTAGATATAGAATCCGATGCTTCACTTCAGGTTTACTGTATCCCTTGGACCTTCTTATTGACGATGAAACACAGATATTGCATCGGAATTAAATACAAAGGGCACAATGCCGACTTAAGTACAAAAAGACTGACTCTTCTTACTGACTATGTTTTGAACCATTCCTGTGACACTAGTTATAGATTCAGATGCTTCACTTCAGGTTTACTGTATCCCTCTGACCTTCTTATTGACGATGAAACACAGAAATTGGATCGGAATTAAATTCAAAAGGCACAATGTCGACTTAAGTACTATAAGACTGACTCTTCTTACTATGTATGTTTTGAACCATTCCTGTGACACTAGTTATGGATTCCGATGCTTCAATTCAGATTTACTGTATCCGTTGGACCTTCTTATTGGCGATGAAGCACAGAAATTGCGTCGGAATTAAATACAAAAGGCACAATGCCGACTTAAGTACAAGAATACTGACTCTTCTTACTGACTGTTTTGAACCATACCTGTGACACCAGTTGTAGATTCCGAAGCTCCACTTCAGGTTTACTGTATCCCTTTGACCTTCTTATTGACGATGAAACACAGAAATTGCATCGGAATTACATACAAAAGGCACAATGCCGACTTCAGTACAAGAAGGCTGACTCTTTTTTTTAACTATGTTTTGAACCATTCCTGTGACACTAGTAATATATTCCGATGCTTCACTTCAGGTTTACTGTATCGCTTGGACCTTCTTATTGACGATGAAACACAGAAACTGCATTGGAATTAAATACAAAAGGCACAATGCCGACTCAAGTACAAGAGGACTGACTCTTCTTACTGACTATGTTTTGAACCATTCCTGTGACACTAGTTATTGATTCCGATGATTCACTTCCAGTTTATTGTATCCCTTGGACCTTCCTATTGACGATGAAACACAAAAATTGCATCGGAATTAAATAGAAAAGGCACAATGCAGACTTAAGTACAAGAAGACTGACTCTCCTTACTGTCTATGTTTTGAACCATTCCTATGACACTAGATATAGATACCGATGCTTCACTTCAGGTCTATTGTATCCCTTGGACATTCTTATTGACGATGAATCACAGAAATAGCATCGGAGTTAAATACATAAGGCACAATGCCGACTTAAGTACAAGAAGACTCACTCTTCTTACTGACTGTTTTGAACCATTCCTGTGACACTAGTTGTAGATTCCGATGCCTCACTTCAGGATTACTGTATCCCTCTGACCTTCTTATGGACGATGAAACACAGAAATTGCATCGGAATTAAATACAAATGGCACAATGCCGACTTAAGTACAAGAAGACTGACTCTTCTTACTGACTATGTTTTGAACCGTTCCTGTGACACTAGTTATAGATTCCGATGCTTCACTTCAGGTTTACTGTATCCCTTGGACCTACTTATTGACGATGAAACACAGAAATTGCATCGGAATTATATACAAAAGGCACAATGCCGACTTCAGTACTTGAAGACTGACTCTTCTTTTTGTCTATGTTCTGAACCATTCCTGTGACACTAGTTATAGATTCCGATGCTTCACTTCAGGTTTACTGTATCCCTTGGACCTTCTTATTGACGATGAAACACAGAAATTGCATCGGAATTAAATACAAAAGGCACAATGCCGACTTAAGTACAAGAGGACTGACTCTTCGTACTGACTATGCTTTGAACCATTCCTGTGACACTAGTTATTGATTCCGATGATTCACTACAGGTTTACTGTATCCCTTGGACCTTCCTACTGACGATGAAACACAAAAATTGCATCGGAATTAAATAGAAGAGGCACAATGCCGACTTAAGTACAAGAAGACTGAGTCCTCTTACTGACTATGTTTGGAACCATTCTTGTGACACTAGTTATAGATTCCGATGCTCCACTTCAGGTTTACTGTATCCCTTGGACCTTCTTATTGAGGATGAAACACAGACATTGCATCGGAGTTAAATAAAAAAGGCACAATGCCGACTTAAGTACAAGAAGACTGACTCTCCTTACTGTCTATGTTTTGAACCATTCCTATGACACTAGATATAGATTCCGATGCTTCACTTCAGGTTTATTGTATCCCCTGGATCTTCTTATTGACGATGAAACACAGAAATTGGATCGGAATTAAATACAAAAGGCACAATGCCGACTTAAGTACAAGAAGACTGACTCTTCTTACTGACTGTTTTGAACCATTCCTGTGACACTAGTTGCAGATTCCGATGCCTCACTTCAGGATTACTGTATCCCTCTGACCTTATTGACGATGAAACACAGAAATTGCATCGGAATGAAATACAAATGGCACAATGCCGACTTAAGTACAAGAAGACTGACCCTCCTTACTGTCTATGCTTTGAACCATTCCTATGACACTAGATATAGATTCCGATGCTTCACTTCAGGTTTATTGTATCCCTTGGACCTACTTATTGACGATGAAATACAGATATTGCATCGGAATTAAATAGAAAAGGCACAATGCCGACTTAAGTACAAGAAGACTGACTCTCCTTACTGTCTATGTTTTGAACCATTCCTATGACACTAGATATAGATTCCGATGCTTCACTTCAGGTTTATTGTATCCCTTGGACCTTGTTATTGACGATGAAAATCAGGAATTGCATCGGAATTAAATAGAAAAGGCACAATGCCGACTTCTGTACTTGAAGACTGACTCTTCTTTTTGTCTATGTTTTGAACCATTCCTGTGACACTAGTTATAGATTCCGATGCTTCACTTCAGGTTTAGTGTATCCCTTGGACCTTCTTATTGACGATGAAACACAGAAATTGCATCGGAATTAAATACAAAATGCACAATGCCGACTTGAGTACAAGAAGACTGACTCTTCGTACAGACTATGTTTTGAACCATTCCTGTGACACTAGTTATTGATTCCGATGATTCACTTCAGGTTTACTGTATCCCTTGGACCTTCGTATTGACGATGAAACACAGAAATTGGATCGGAATTAAATACAAAAGGCACAATGCCGACTTAAGTACAAGAAGACTGACTCCTCTTACGGACTGTTTTGAACCATTCCTGTGACACTAGTTATAGATTCCGAAGCTTCACTTCAAGTTTACTGTAACCCTTTGACCTTTTTATTGACGATGAAACACAGAAATTGCATCGGAATTACATACAAAAGGCACAATGCCGACTACAGTACAAGAAGACTGACTCTTCTTTTTGTCTATGTTTTGAACCATTCCTGTGACACTAGTTATAGATTCCGATGCTTCACCTCAGGTTTACTGTATCCCTTGGACATTCGTATTGACGATGAAACACAGAAGTTGCATCGGAATTAAATAGAAAAGGCACAATGCCGACTTAAGTACAAGAGGACTGACTCTTCGTACTGACTATGTTTTGAACCATTCCTGTGACACTAGTTATAGACTCCGATGATTCACTTAAGGTTTACTGTATCCCTTGGACCTTCCTATTGACGATGAAACTCAAAAATTGCATCGGAATTAAATAGAAAAGGCACAATGCCGACTTAAGTACAAGAAGACTGACTCCTCTTACTGACTATGATTTGAACCATTCCTGTGACACTAGTTATAGATTTCTATGCTTCACTTCAGATTTTCTGTATCCCTCTGACCTTCTTATTGACGATGAAACACAGAATTTGCATCGGAATTAAATTGAAAAGGCACAATGCCCACTTAAGTACAAGAAGACTGACTCTTCTTACTGTCTATGATTTGAACCATTCCTGTGACACTAGTTTAGATTCCGATGCTTCACTTCAGATTTACTGTATCCCTTGGACCTTCTTGTTGACGATGAAACACAGAAATTGCATCGGAATTAAATAGAAAAGGCACAATGCCGACTTAAGTACAAGAAGACTGACTCCTCTTACTGTCTATGCTTTGAAACATTCCTGCGACGCTAGTTACAGATTCCGATGCCTCACTTCAGGTTTACTGTATCCCTCTGACCTTCTTATTGACGATGAAACGCAGAAATTGCATAAGAATTAAATAGAAAAGGCACAATGCCGATATAAGTACAAGGAGACTGACTCTTCCTACTGTCTATGTCTTGAACCATTCCTGTGACACTAGTTATAGATTCCGATGCTACACTTCAGGTTTACTGTATCTCTCTGACTATCTAATTGTGGATGAAACACAGTTATTGCATCGGAATTAAATTGAAAAGGGCATAATGCCGACTGAAGTACAAGAAGTCTTACTCTTCTTACTGTCTATATTTTGAACCACTCCTGTGACACTAGTTATAGATTCCGATGCTTCACTTCAGGTTTACTGTATCCCTCTGACCTTCTTATTGACGATGAAACACAGAAATTGCCTCGGAATTAAATACAAAAGGCACAATGCCGACTTAAGTACATGTAGACTGACTCTCCCTACCGTCTATGTTTTGAAACGTTCCTGTGACACTAGGTATAGATTCCGATGCTTCATGTCAGGTTTACTGTATCCCTTGGACCTTCTTATTGACGATGAAACACAGAAGTGCATCGGAATTAAATAGAAAAGGCACAATGCTGACTACAGTACAAGAAGACTGACTCTTCTTACTGTCTATGTTTTGAACCACTCCTGTGACACTAGTTATAGATTCCGATGTTTCACTTCCGGTTTACTGTATCCCTCTGACCTTCTTATTGACAAAGAAACACAGAAATTGCATCGGAATTAAATACAAAAGGCACAATGCCAACTTAAGTACAAGTAGACTGACCTTTCTTACTGTCTATGCTTTGAACCATTCCTGTCACACTAGTTATGGATTCCGATGTTTCACTTCAGGTTTACTGTATCCCTTGGACCTTTTTATTGACAATGAAACACAGAAATTGAATCGGAATTAAATACAAAAGGCACACTGCCGACTTAAGTAGAAGAAGACTGACTCTTCCTACTGTCTATGTTTTTAACCATTCCTGTGACACTAGTTATAGATTCCGATGCTTCACTTCAGGTTTACTGTATCCCTCTGACCTTCTTATTGACGATGAAACACAGAAATTGCATCGGAATTAAATACAAAAGGCACAATGCCGACTTAAGTACAAGAAGACTGACTCTTCTTACTGACTGTTTTGAACCATTCCTGTGACACTAGTTGTAGATTCCGATGCTTCACTTCAGGTTTACTGTATCCCTCTGACCTTCGTATTGACGATGAAGCACAGATATTGCATCGGAATTAAATACAAATTGCACAATGCCGTCTCAAGTACAAGAAGACTGACTCTCCTTACTGTCTATGTTTTGAACCATTCCTGTCACACCAGATATAGATTCCGATGCTTCACTTTAGGTTTATTGTATCCCTTGGACCTTCTTATTGACGATGAAACACAGAAATTGCATCGGAATTAAATACAAAAGTCACAATGCCGACTTAAGTACAAGAAGACTGACTCTTCTTACTGTCTAAGTTTTGAACCATTCCAGTGACACTAGTTATAGATTCCGATGCTTCACTTCAGTTTTACTGTATTCCTTGGACCTTCTAATTCACGATGAAACACAGAAATTGCATCGGAATTAAATACAAAAGGCACAATGCCGACTTAAGTACATGTAGACTGACTCTTCCTTTTGTCTATGTTTGAAACATTCCTGTGACACTAGTTATAGATTCCGATGCTTCATTTCAGGTTTACTGTATCCCTTGGATCCTCTTATTGACGATGAATCACAGATAGTGCATCAGAGTTAAATACAATAGGCACAATACCGACTTAAGTACAAGAAGACTGACTCTTCCTACTGTCTATGATTTGATCCATTCCTGTGACACTAGTTATAGATTCCGATGCTTCACTTCAGGTTCACTGTATCCATGGGACCTTCTTATTGACGATGAGACACAGAAATTGAGTCGGAATTAAATAGAAAAGGCACAATGCCGATTTAAGTACAAGAGGACTGACTCTTCTTACTGTCTATGCTTTGAACCATTCCTGTGACGTTAGTTACAGATTCCGATGCTTCACTTCAGGTTTACTGTATCCCTCTAACTTTCTTATTGACGATGAAACACAGAAATTGCATAAGAATTAAATAGAAAAGGCACAATGCCGACTTAAGTACACGAAGGCTGACTCTTCCTACTGTCTATGTATTGAACCATTCCTGTGACACTAGTTATAGATTCCGATGCTACACTTCTGGTTTACTGTATCCCTCTGACCTTCTTATTGACGATGAAACACAGAAATTGCATCGGAATTAAATGCAAAAGGCACAATGCCGACTTAAGTACATGTAGACTGACTCTCCCTACAGTCTATGTTTTTAAACATTCCTGTGACACTAGGTATAGATTCCGATGCTTCATGTCAGGTTTACTGTATCCCTTGGACCATCTTACTGACGATGAAACATAGAAAGTGCATCGGAATTAAATAGAAAAGGCACAATGCTGACTAAAGTACAAGATGACTGACCCTTCCTACTGTCTATGTTTTGAACCATTCCTGTGACACTAGTTATAGATTGCGATGCTTCACTTCCGGTTTACTGTATCCCTCTGACCTTCTCATTGACGATGAAACACAGAAATTGCATCGGAATTAAATACAAAAGGCACAATGCCAACTTAAGTAGAAGAAGACTGACCTTTCTTACTGTCTATGCTTTGAACCATTGCTGTCACACTAGTTATGGATTCCGATGCTTTACTTCAGGTTTACGGTATCCCTTGGACCTTTTTATTGACGATGAAACACAGAAATTGCATCGGAATTAAATACAAAAGGCACAATGCCGACTTAAGTAGAAGAAGACTGACTCTTCCTACTGTCTATGTTTTGAACCATTCCTGTGCCACTAGTTATAGATTTCGATGCTACACTTCAGGTTTACTGTATCCCTCTGACCTTCTTATTGACGATGAAACACAGAAATTGCATCCGAATTAAATACAAAAGCCACAATGCCGACTTAAGTACAAGTAGACTGACTCTTCTTACTGACTGTTATGAACCATTCCTGTGACACTAGTTGTAGATTCCGATGCTTCACTTTAGGTTTATTATATCCCTTGGACCTTCTTATTGACGATGAAACACAGATATTGCAACGGAATTAAATACAAAAGGCACAATGCCGACTTAAGTACAAGAAGACTGACTCTCCTTACTGACTATGTTTTGAACCATTCCTGTGACATTAGTTATAGATTCCGATGCTTCACTTCAGGTTTACTGTATCCCTCTGACCTTCTTATTGACGATGAAACACAGAAATTGCATCGGAATTAAATAGAAAAGGCACAATGCCGACTTAAGTACAAGAAGACTGACTCTTCTTACTGTCTATGATTTGAACCACTCCTGTGACACTAGTTATAGATTCCGATGCTTCACTACAGGTTTACTGTATCCCTTGGACCTTCTTATTCACGATGAAACACAGAAATTGCATTGGAATTAAATACAAAAGGCACAATGCCGATTTAAGTACAAGAAGACTGACGCCTCTTACGGACTGTTTTGAACCATTCCTGTGACACTAGTTATAGATTCCGAAGCTTCACTTCAAGTTTACTGTAACCCTTTGACCTTTTTATTGACGATGAAACACAGAAATTGCATCGGAATTACATACAAAAGGCACAATGCCGACTTCAGTACAAGAAGACTGACTCTTCTTTTTGTCTATGTTTTGAACCATTCCTGTGACACTAGTTATAGATTCCGATGCTTCACTTCAGGTTTACTGTATCCCTTTGACCTTCTTATTGACAACGAAACACAGAAATTGGATCGGAATTAAATAGAAAAGGCACAATGCCGACTTAAGTACAAGAAGACTGACTCTTCTTACTGTCTATGATTTGAACCATTCCTGTGACACTAGTTATAGATTCCGATGCTTCATTTCAGGTTTACTGTATCCCTTGGACCTTCTTATTGACGATGAAACACAGAAATTGCATCGGAATTAAATAGAAAAGGCACAATGCCGACTTAAGTACAAGAAGACTGACTCTTCTTACTGACTGTTTTGAACCATTCCTGTGATACTAGTTATAGATTCCGAAGCTTCACTTCAGGTTTACTGTATCCCTTTGACCTTCTTATTGACGATGAAACACAGAAATTGCATCGGAATTACATACAAAAGGCACAATGCCGACATCAGTACAAGAAGACTGACTCTTCGTTTTGTCTATGTTTTGAACCATTCCTGTGACACTAGTTATAGATTCCGATGCTTCACTTCAGGTTTACTGTATCCCTTGGACCTTCTTATTGTCGATGAAACACAGAAATTGCATCGGAATTAAATACAAAAGGCACATGTCGACTTAAGTACAAGAGGACTGACTCTACGTACTGACTATGTTTCGAACCATTCCTGTGACACTAGTTATTGATTCCGATGATTCACTTCAGGTTTACTGTATCCCTTGGACCTTCCTATTGACGATGAAACACAAAAATTGCATCGGAATTAAATAGAAAAGGCACAATGCCGACTTAAGTACAGGAAGACTGACTCCTCTTACTGACTATGTTTGGAACCATTTTTGTGACACTAGTTATAGATTCATATGCTTCACTTCTGGTTTACTGTATCCTTAGGACCTTCTTATTGACGATGAAACACAGATATTGCATTGGAATTAAATAGAAAAGGCACAATGCCGACTTAAGTACAAGAAGACTGACTCCTCTTACTGTCTATGCATTGAACCATTCCTGTGACGCTAGTTTCAGATTCCGATGCTTCATCTCAGGTTTACTGTATCCCTTGGACCTTCTTATTGACGATGAAACACGGAAGTGCATCGGAATTAAATAGAAAAGGCACAATGCTGACTAAAGTACAAGAAGACTGACTCTTCCTACTGTCTATGTTTTGAACCACTCCTGTGACACTAGTTATAGATTCCGATGTTTCTCTTCCGGTTTACTGTATCCCTCTGACCTTCTTATTGACAATGAAACACAGAAATTGCATCGGAATTAAATACAAAAGGCACAATGCCAATTTAAGTACAAAAAGACTGACCTTTCTTACTGTCTATGCTTTGAACCATTCCTGTCACACCAGTTATGGATTCCGATGCTTCACTTCAGGTTTACTGTATCCCTTTTACCTTTTAATTGACGATGAAACACAGAAATTGAATCGGAATTAAATACAAAAGGCACACTGCCGACTTAAGTAGAAGAAGACTGACTCTTCCTACTGTCTATGTTTTTAACCATTCCTGTGACACTAGTTATAGAATCCGATGCTTCACTTCAGATTTACTGTATCCCTCTGACCTTCTTATTGACGTTGAAACACAGAAATTGCATCGGAATTAAATACAAAAGACACAATGCCGACTTAAGTACAAGAAGACTGACTCTTCTTACTGACTGATTTGAATCATTCCTGTGACACTAGTTGCAGATTCCGATGCTTCACTTCAGGTTTACTGTATCCCTCTGACCTTCTTATTGACGATGAAGCACAGATATTGCTTCGGAATTAAATACAAATGGCACAATGCCGACTCAAGTACAAGAAGACTGACTCTCCTTACTGTCTATGTTTTGAACCATTCCTGTCACACAAGATATAGATTCCGATGCTTCACTTTAGGTTTATTGTATCCCTTGGACCTTCTTATTGACGATGAAACACAGAAATTGCATCGGAATTAAATACAAAAGGCACAATGCCGACTAAAGTACAAGAAGACTGACTCTTCCTACTGTCTATGTTTTGAACCATTCCTGTGACACTAGTTATAGATTCCGATGCTACACTTCAGATTTACTGTATCCCTCTGACCTTCTAATTGTGGATGAAACACAGTAATTGCATCGGTATTAAATTGAAAAGGGCATAATGCCGACTTAAGTACAAGAAGTCTGACTCTTCTTACTGTCTATATTTTGAACCATTCCTGTGACACTAGTTATAGATTACGACGCTTCACTTCAGGTTTACTGTATGGCTTGGACCTTCTTATTGACGATGAAACACAGAAAGTCCATCGGAATTAAATAGAAAAGACGCAATGCTGACTAAAGTACAAGAAGACTGACTCTTCCTACTGTCTATGTTTTGAACCATTCCTGTGACACTAGTTATAGATTGCGATGCTTCACTTCCGGTTTACTGTATCCCTCTGACCTTCTCATTGACGATGAAACACAGAAATTGCATCGGAATTAAATACAAAAGGCACAATGCCAACTTAAGTACAAGAAGACTGACCTTTCTTACTGTCTATGCTTTGAACCATTGCTGTCACACCAGTTATGGATTTCGATGCTTTACTTCAGGTTTACTGTATCCCTTGGACCTTTTTATTGACGATGAAACACGGAAATTGCATCGGAATTAAATACAAAAGACACAATGCCGACTTAAGTAGAAGAAGACTGACTCTTCCTACTGTCTATGTTTTGAACCATTCCTGTGACACTAGTTATGGATTTCGATGCTACACTTCAGGTTTACTGTATCCCTCTGACCTTCTTATTGACGATGAAACACAGAAATTGCATCAGAATTAAATACAAAAGCCACAATGCCGACTTAAGTACAAGAAGACTGACTCTTCTTACTGACTGTTTTGAACCATTCCTGTCACACTAGTTATAGATTCCGATGCTTCATTTCGGGTTTACTGTATCCCTCTGACCTTCTTATTGACGATGAAACACAGAAATTGCATCGGAATTAAATACAAATGGCAAAATGACGACTTAAGTACGAGAAGACTGACTCTCCTTACTGTCTATGTTTTGAACCATTCCTGTGACACTAGTTATAAATTCCGATGCTTCATTTCAGGTTTACTGTATCCCTTGGATCTTCTTATTGACGAATAAACACAGATAGTGCATCGGAGTTAAATAGAATAGGCACAATATCGACTTAAGTACAAGGAGACTGACTCTGCCTACAGTCTATGTTTTGAACCATTCCTGTGACACTACTTATGGATTCCGATGCTTCACTTCAGGTTTACTGTATCTCTCTGACATTCTTATTGACGATGAATCACAGAAATTGAATCGGAATTAAACACAAAAGGCACATTGCCGACTTAAGTACAAGAAGACTGACTCTTCTTACTGACTATGATTTGAACATTTCCTGTGACTCTAGTTACAGATTCCGATGCTTCACTTCAGGTTTACTGTATCCCTTGGACATTCTTATTGACAATGAAACACAGAAATTGCATCGGAATTAAATACAAAAGGCACAATGCCGACTTAAGTACAATAAGACTGACTCTTCTTACTGTCTATGTTTTGAACCATTCCTGTGACAGTAGTTATAGATTCCGATGCTTCACTTCAGGTTTACTGTATCCCTTGGACGTTCTTATTGACGATGAAACACAGATATTGCATCGGAATTAAATTCAATAGGCACAATACCGACTTAAGTACAAGAAGACTGACTCTTCCTACAGTCTATGTTTTGAACCATTCCTGGGACACTAGTGATAGATTCCGATGTTTCACTTCAGGTTTACTGTATCCCTCTGACCTTCTTTTTGACGATGAAACATAGAAATTGCATCGGAATTAAATACAAAAGGGACAATGTCGACATAAGTACAAGAAGACTGACTCTTCTTACTGTCTATATTTTGAACCATTCCTGTGACACTAGTTATAGATTCCGATGCTTCACTTCAGGTATACTGTATCCCTTGGACCTTCTTATTGACGATGAAACACAGAAATTGCATTGGAATTAAATACAAAAGGCACAAAGCCGACTTAAGTACAAGAAGACTGACTCATCTTACTGACTATGTTTTGAACCATTCCTGTGACACTAGTTATAAATTCCGATGCTTCACTTCAGGTTTACTGTATTTCTTGGACCTTCTTATTGACGATGAAACACAGAAATTGCATCGGAATTAAATACAAAATGCACAATGCCGACTTAAGTACAAGAAGACTGACTCTTCTTACTGTCTATGTTTTGAACCATTCCTGGACGCTAGTTACAGATTCCGATGCTTCACATCAGGTTTACTGTATCCCTCTGACCATCTTATTGACGATGAAACACTGAAATTCCATCGGAAATTAATAGAAAAAGCACAATGTTGACGTAAGTACAAGAAGACTGACTCTTCTTACTGACTATGATTTGAACCATTCCTGTGAAACTAGTTATAGATTCCGATGCTTCACTGCAGGTTTACTGTATCCCTCTGACCTTCTTTTTGACGATGAAACAAAGAAATTGCATCGGAATTAAATACAAGAGGCACAATGCCGACTTAAGTACAAGAAGACTGACTCTTATTTCTGACTATGATTTGAACCTTTCCTGTGACACTAGTTAAAATTTCCGATGCTTCACTTCAGGTTTACTGTATCCCTCTGACCTTGGAATTGAAGATGAAACACAGATAGTGCATCGGAGTTAAATACAAAAGGCACAATGCCGACTTAAGTACAAGAAGACTGACTCTTCCTACTGTCTATGTTTTGAACCATTCCTGGGACACTAGTGATAGATTCCGATGTTTCACTTCAGGTTTACTGTATCCCTCTGACCTTCTTTTTGACGATGAAACATAGAAATTGCATCGGAATTAAATACAAAAGGGACAATGTCGACATAAGTACAAGAAGACTGACTCTTCTTACTGTCTATATTTTGAACCATTCCTGTGACACTAGTTATAGATTCCGATGCTTCATTTCAGGTTTACTGTATCCCTTGGATCTTCTTATTGACGATGAAACACTGATAGTGTATCGGAGTTAAATACAATAGACACAATACCGACTTAAGTACAAGAAGACTGACTCTTCCTACTGTCTATGTTTTGAACCATTCCTGTGACACTAGTTATAGATTCCGATATTTCACTTCAGGTTTACTGTATCCCTCTGACCTCCTTATTGACGATGAAACACAAAAATTGCAACGGAATTAAGTAGAAAAGGCACAATCCCGACTTAAGTACAAGAAGACTGACTCTTCTTACTGTCTATGTTTTGAACCATTCCTGTGACACTAGTTATAGATTCCGACGCTTCACTTCAGGTTTACTGTATCCCTCTGACCTTCTTATTGACGATGAAACACGGAAACTGCATCGGAAATATATACAGAAGGCACGATGCCGACTTAAGTACATGTAGACTGAATCTTCCTACTGTCTATGTTTTGAACCATTCCTGTGACACTAGTTATAGATTCCGATGCTTCACTTCAGGTTTTCTGTATCCCTGTGACATTCTTATTGCCGATGAATCACAGAAATTGCATCGGAATTAAATACAAAAGGCACATTGCCGACTGAAGTACAAGAAGACTGACTCTTCTTTTTGTCTATGATTTGAACCATTCCTGTGACACTAGTTACAGATTCCGATGCTTCACTTCCGGTTTACAGTATCCCTTGGACCTTCTTATTGACGATGAAACACAGAAATTGCATCGGAATTAAATAGAAAAATCACAATGCCGACTTAAGTACAATAACACTGACTCTTCCTACTGTCTATGTTTTGAACCATTCCTGTGACACTAGTTATAGATTCCGATGCTTCACTTCAGGTATACTGCATCCCTTGGACCTTCTTATTGACGATGAAACACAGAAATTGCATCGGAATTAAATAGAAAAGGCACAATGCCGACTTAAGTACAAGAAGACTAACTCTTCTTACTGACTATGTTTTGAACCATTCCTGTGACACTAGTTATAGATTCCGATGCTTCACTTCAGGTTTACTGTATTTCTTGGACCTCCTTATTGACGATGAAACACAGAAATTGCATCGGAATTAAATACAAAAGGCACAATGCCGACTTAAGTACTTGTAGACTGACTGTTCCTACTGTCTATGTTTGAAACATTCCTGTGACACTAGTTATAGATTCCGATGCTTCATTCAGGTTTACTGTATCCCTTGGATCTTCTTATTTACGATGAATCACAGATAGTGCATCGGAGTTAAATACAATAGGCACAATACCGACTTAAGTACAAGAAGACTGACTCTTCCTACTGTCTATGTTTTGAACCATTCCTGTGACACTAGTTATAGATTCCGATGCTTCACTTCAGGTCTACTGTATCCCTTGGACCTTCTTATTGACGATGAAACACTGAGAGTGCATCGGAGTTAAATACAATAGACACAATACCGACTTAAGTACAAGAAGTCTGACTCTTCTTTTTGTCTATGTTTGAACCTTTCCTGTGACACTAGTTACAGATTCCGATGCTTCACTTCAGGTTTACTGTATCCCTTGGACCTTCTTTTTGACGATGAAACACAGAAATTGCACCGGAATTAAATAGAAAAGGCACAATGCCGACTTAAGTACAAGAAGACTGACTCTTCCTACTGTCTATGTTTTGAACCATTCCTGTGACACTAGTTATAGATTCCGATATTTCACTTCAGGTTTACTGTATCCCTATGACCTCCTTATTGACGATGAAACACAGAAATTGCATCGGAATTAAGTAGAAAAGGCACAATCCCGACTTAAGTACAAGAAGACTGACTCTTCATACTGTCTATGTTTTGAACCAATCCTGTGACGATAGTTACAGATTCCGATGCTTCATTTCAGGTTTACTGTATCCCTTGGATCTTCTTATTGACGATGAATAACAGATAGTGCATCAGAGGTAAATACAATAGGCACAATACCGAATTAAGTAAAAGAAGACTGACTCTTCCTCCTGTCTATGTTTTGAACCATTCCTGTGACACTAGTTATAGATTCCGATGCTTCACTTCAGGTTTACTGTATCCCTCTGATCTTCGTATTGACGATGAAACACGGAAACTGCATCGGAAATAAATACAAAAGGCACGATGCCGACTTAAGTTCATGTAGACTGAATCTTCCTACTGTCTATGTTTTGAACCATTCCTGTGACACTAGTTATAGATTCCGATGCTTCATTTCAGGTTTACTGTATCCCTTGGATCTTCTTATTGACGGTGAAACACAGATAGTGCATCGGAGTTAAATAGAATAGGCACAATACCGACTTAAGTACAAGAAGACTGACTCTTCCTACTGTCTATGTTTTGAACCATTCCTGTGACACTAGTTATAGATTCCGATGCTTCACTTCAGGTTTTCTGTAACCCTCTGACATTCTTATTGTCGATGAATCACAGAAATTGCATCGGAATTAAATACAAAAGGCACATTGCCGACTTAAGTACAAGAAGACTGACTCTTCTTTTTGTCCTTGATTTGAACCATTCCTGTGACACTAGTTACAGATTCCGATGCTTCACTTCCGGTTTACTGTATCCCTTGGACCTTCTTATTGACGATGAAACACAGAAATTGCATCGGAATTAAATAGAAAAGGCAGAATGCCGACTTAAGTAGAATAAGACTGACTCTTCCTACTGTCTATGTTTTGAACCATTCCTGTGACACTAGTTATAGATTCCGATGCTTCACTTCAGGTATACTGTATCCCTTGGACCTTCTTATTGACGATGAAACACAGAAATTGCATTGGAATTAAATAGAAAAGACACAATGCCGACTTAAGTACAAGAAGACTGACTCTTCTTACTGTCTATGTTTTGAACCATTCCTGTGACACTAGTTATAGATCCCGTTGCTTCACTTCAGATTTACTGTATCCCTTGGACCTTCTTATTGACGATGAAACACAGAAATTGCATCGGAATTAAATACAAAAGGCACAATGCCGACTTAAGTACATGTAGACTGACTCTTCCTACTGTCTATGTTTGAAACATTCCTGTGACACTTGTTATAGATTCCGATGCTTCATTTCAGGTTTACTGTATCCCTTGGATCTTCTTATTTACGATGTATCACAGATAGTGCATCGGAGTTATATTCAATAGGCACAATACCGACTTAAGTACAAGAAGACTGACTCTTCCTACTGTCTATGTTTTGAACCATTCCTGTGACACTAGTTATAGATTCCGATGCTTTGTAACCTCCCCCTCACTTACCGACCTTAATGACAGTGAAAAATGAAACCGCGTGTACGTAATGGGAGTTTTGGAAAAGCAATCGTCACCGAAGTTAACCTGTCGGTAAAGAGGGAGGAAAGGGTTACATCTATATGAAAGGAAAAATGCAAATGAAACTGGTGGAAATTAATTTTGAAAAGGGGTAAAGTTAATAAAGAAAGTAAATGTGCGGCCGTTACGTTAACAATTAACTAGCGGTAATTAGGTATTTGAGATTTGGGGAAATCACGGTCGCCAGTCCTAAGGACAATTACTATAGTAACTGAAAAAGAAAGATTATTACACATATAATTAGCACTAGAAGCGTGGCAATTGAAAGGTGACACGTGTAGTGTGAAATCTGAAAGTTTGTCAGAAGTAATAAATTTCTCTACACTCTGACTTAATTTAGCAAAAGAATTACTAAAACCGGAAAATCGAAAGTTAATTTAGTGACTGAAGTTAATAGTGAGCTTTCATTCTGAAGCACATCGAAATTCAGTAAAATACGGTTAGTCTTGGACTACCTCAACAATCATTTCAAAAGCTACTTGAATCTACGCAAT
Source organism: Schistocerca americana (assembly GCF_021461395.2). Classification (NCBI taxonomy): domain Eukaryota; kingdom Metazoa; phylum Arthropoda; class Insecta; order Orthoptera; family Acrididae; genus Schistocerca; species Schistocerca americana. Next base: position 31,456,971 of record NC_060125.1, read on the forward strand.
TTAGAAAGAAGAGATTTAACTTTGAACTTGAATTAAATGATTCTGAACAATTAAAAATAGGAAAATTTAGTACGTACCAAGCTGAGCTGCAGTCACAGGTAAGCTAAAATATGCTAACAAAACTCGCACTCTAAATTTGTGCTCGTGTAACCTAAATATTGTAGCCAGCTACTGAACTTTGAAATTAAAGCAGTGAAATCTAATTATATTATTTTAATGCTGGCGTTTGAATTTCAACGACACTCGGGTTCATTTCGGAAAAGGAAGGGACCCTGCTTGGCAATGCAATTGGGACAATGAGCAACAAAGGTTCATGCTATGTTGCTGTAATTTTGCGAGGCAAATGGAACAAGATTAAAAGCTGAGGTCTGCCATACAGTTCTAAAACTTTACGTGCGTCCAGTCTTCCTTGTCGGTTGATTGAAGGTTTGAAGCCGTCGGTCGAGGAGGTGGCGACAGTCACTCATTGTCGGCCGTCGCTGTTGCAGAAGCTGGATGTTGGCGCGCCTTCTTCTCGACACGGTCACCAGACGAAACGGGCTCTTGATGTGCACTAGTTAATGTTTCCCGTCCGCGACACCATGTCAGAAACTATCATCGCAAGTCGAGCGCAATAACATGCTGCCAAACCCCGAAAGCGCGGCAACTCGCGGGAGCGTCACACAACACACCTGCTCCACTCGCTACTCCCGCCACACTCTCACTGCCCGCGCCCCACGCGGCAGAGTTAACACTCCCAAAGATCCTACACACTTTGATTCTGCACACGACCCATCGATGTAATCGTTCGATAGCAGTTTTCCCTAGGCAAGACCCAGCGTAAAAATACAAATAATATTTACGAAACAAACCAATTATACATAGACATAAATGCATAAATATATATACAAACAGTAAAGCAATTACAATATATAAAGAGACAGAAATGTCATATCTTGAGGTAACAAAACAAGGAAAAAAATAATAGTACAATAGATGGAAACAGGAGGATATGCATTTCCGGCGTTACACGTGCCCCACATTGTCTGAGGCTGTTCGTGTAACGTAAACAGACTCAGAAAATGTCCCAAAAAAGAAACAGCGGAAATGCATTTGCTCAAAACATCAACAAAATTTTGCATTCGTCTAATTAACCATAAATCAATTTTTAGACCATAATAATTGAGTGGAGACACTCCTAATCTTATTCCACTCTGTCATCTTGCACAAAATAAAACAGGTTGACAACATATTAAAATTCATTGAAAACATAGAAAATGGTTTAGCTATTCTAAAATTGTCAAAATTCCCAACAGTATCAAGAAATGGAACACTATTTACAAAATCAATCAGAGTACATGGTCATAAAAACAGGTAGATCAAAATACGCAAATTAATAATTAATTACATAGAATACACATTTTTACATAACCCTTTCATAATTAATATTCTCGTCATGGGAGTCCATTAAACGCTAAACAAGAAAATAACACACATCAGATCGAAAAAAACATAAATATTGACAGTAGAATTCTTTCAGCTGTCCAGGAAGAAAAACAATTCCGCCTTCCGTACTCGCAAGTACAAAGAATGCCGACAGCGGCCCAAGAGCCAACAGCGGCACAAGAGCCGACAGCGGCTCGCCTCGCCAGTATTGTTGCGCCCGCGTGTGCGGCACGCTTGATCTCACTCGCCCTTGTGACGGCGTTTCCAGAACGTCCGTTCCACTGAATTCTTTCGGAAAAACTCACTCCCGAGTAATCTCAAGGAGTCCATAAACACTATCACAGTGGATAACTCAACACTGTCCATCATCACACATGTACAAGCCTGAAACTTAAAACAGCGTCTAAGTACATCGGCAATGACTAGTAAAACACATATTCATGAAATCTTACAGCTAGTTACAAAATCATATTTACATTGCTTAATCTACTGTGACTCAGCTGAAAACTTAAACTAGCAGCTTGGATTTTTCAGTTGATTAGATCATGATTAAATTGTTTAAAATTAAATTGATTAATCAAAATTAATTACTTATTAATTACAACTTCTTTAATGACCTTGGTCAGTCAAAAGCATGGCAATCTAGCAAACCTTAAATCTTACACTCTATATTTACATATTGTACAAATTACCCATTGTGTGGTATTAATCGATCCTAGGTTGGTACAATTTCAAATCTACTATATTTCGAATACCTGATAGCTTTCCAGAGCTTGGATACTCTAAGCAATAAGCATTTGTGTGAGGTATACCAATGACTTTATATGGTCCATTATAAACAAACTTAAATTTAGAGATTTCATTGTCTATCTCGCTCGATTTCTCATGAGCTTTTACAAGTACTAAGTCTCCGATTGCAAACTTAGCAAAACGCGCTTTAGCGTCATGACGACGTATGCGAGCATCGGCTTTTAGCTTCATTACTTCTCGCAAACGATCTTTTTTCACACCAATACTAATGTTAATCCGTGGAGGGAATTTGATTATCTCTTCCAATTCACTTTCTACACTTTTGTCAATGCCGAAATTCCTCATGTTATGGCAGTTCAAACTCATTCCTACGTCAATGTCATCCGGCCAGTTAACAATGTGTATAGGCTGGTATTGCCTATGCACACCGTCTCCTGCCTCGTCAAAACCAACTACCATTGTTTTATCTAGTGACATACATGTCAAAGTTTTGCTTTCGCAGTTAATCACTGCACGGTACTTTAATAGCCAGTCTAACCCGATAATTACTTCCGTAGTTAAGTCTGGCACGACAACAAACTCTTGTTCAAATCGTGCCCCACATATCTCGAAGTTGACAAAAATCTGTTTTGTGACCGGTTTACTGGCCTTCCCAGTAGCACCGATAATTTTCACTCCTGTTACTGGCATAACTACGATGCCAGGTCTGTCTTTCAGTAACTCAAATATTTTCCCAGATACAGCACTCAATTCTGCACCGGTGTCAATCAACACGTTTAGTTGTAGGTCGTGCATATTAACAGACACTACTATCTGTCTACACTTGTCCTCGACTGTTTCTTTATTTTCCCACAGTAAATCCTCGTCTATATCCAGGTCATTCCAGAAAAAACCATCCGGCTTTGATCCTAAATCCGATTTATCTGGCGGCTTTTTCAGCCTCTGTTTACATACAGTTTTAATTTTAACACGTTTTTCCTGAGGCTTAGTCTGTAGCTTCGCCTCCAATACCGAAACCTTTTCCTGTAACTCGTCAACTAGTGAGTGTTGCTTTGCTATCAATTCACTAATCGTCACCTTCGTTGATTCCACTTTGGTCAGATTAATCTCATCCGCCAATCTACCTGGAGAAATGTGCCCAGTAGTATCTGCAATTACTTCCTCTGGATCTGCGCAACCCACACTGCTACCGTCTGACCGTATAATGTCAGCTCTAACCTCATACAAGCTGTAATCTATGTGCTTTTCTACCAATCGTGTCCGGCTATCACTAAAATTTTCGTAATCTTTCTCCTTAATACTCTCGCAATGTTTAAACTGGATGTTCGCGTCGGATGGGTCGGCTACTTCTACCATTACAACTTTCGGTAAAGTCTGCCGGTTAGGGCCAGAACTTTCCGTTACTACTTCAACATTCAACTCCTGCGGGACGAAACACGACGCATCTTGATCGTGCTCCCCATTAACATCAACTGTTTCTGGTAAAGTCTGCCGGTTAGGGCCAGAACTTTCTATCATTTCACAAATACTATCTTCCTGTGGGACGAGACGCGGCAAATACTGCACGCGCTCCCCATAAACACTTCTCCCATACAGACCCCTATAATCTCTTAGTTCGTCGTATAAGCGACCGAACTGCCTTAACCAGACCTCATCCCTCTCTGCATCCCCTCGCTCAATGACGGACGTTTTATCCGACATCTGATCTTCTCTCAACAATTGCGAATCATTCTTAAACTCAATCTCCAGTTCCGCTGTGGGTATTACAGCTGCCACTTTATGATCGATTTCCGGAACACTACTTAAATTGTTCTCACTGACAGCGAATGTATTTTCTACTGCCGCGTATACAGCTGATCTACTACTTGTGGGCGCACTCTTTTCTCTTAACACTGGCACACTCTCCCGCCGTTGATTATTCCACACGGAATTTTCATAATGACGATACCTGGGTTTTCTCCTGTTATTGGGCCGCCAAAATTTCTCCACGCCCGCTCGGCCCCTCACCGGCGCGGCTAATGGTTTCCCTGTCTCGTCCCAGCAGATACGCTCCCCGGATGCTGCTGAGGCGGCTTGTCACACCCTCTGACGTTATTACTGTTGCGCGAAGCCCGTATCACGCTAGTATGATACTGGTTCCCGTTATTCCAGTTATTATTTGCATTGTACCGATTGTTATTACGGTCCGAACCATTATTGTTATTGCTGCCATGGTTGCGGTATGCATTATTCCCATGGTTATCGTTGTTGTGGTTGCTGTGGTACCCCTCGTTGTTACCACGGCCTCTACCACTGTCGCGATTATTGCGCCAATTGTCCTCGTCCTCAACTCTTTCCAGGAAATCATTGATTGTCCTGTAATTGCTTCCTACGTAGCGTTTTGTATCATCTGGAAGCTTTTTGTAGAGTTCCCAGACTATTTCGGATTCCGAGCGGCGATCACGCAAATATTCCAACTTGCGGATCCAGCCCTCACAAAACTCCTTCATCGAGCCGCGCGAATTCGCATCGAAAGGCCTCGATACGACAAATTCGCGCCAGACACTTTGCTGTTTTTGCTCTGACCAGTATTCAGCCAGAAACAAATTTTTAAACTCGTCAAAAGTCAGGTTCGTAATGTTGAGGTTTAAGCCCCAACGCTTGGCATCACCAGCCAACACATCAATAACCGCATTAATTTTTCTCTCATTAGTCCATGATCTGGGTAAAACTCTTTCACAATTTTTAATGAAATCCGTCGCGTGTATACCGCCTTTTTTCAAGGGGTCGAACCGCTCCTCTTTCGTCAACAATTCCGAACTATGTGCACAGATTGGCACATAGCTCTGTTTTTCGTCAAGTTTCTTTTCTAATTCCGACACTCTCGTAATTACTTGGCAAGTGGTTGTCGCAAGCGTTTCCACTTCCCTCTTTTTCTCTTCGCAGGTATTAGCCTGCTCCCTCACTTTAGTGTCTACTTCGGACACTAAAGCCTTTAAAGTTTCCACCTTCTGTTGATCCTCTTTTTTCACTAATTGAATTTGTTCCGTCACCTTATTCACGATGATCGGAGCAACTGCTTCTCCTACACTTTTCTCGATTCTGCTAATTTCGGAATCAAAACGAGTATTTATGCTCGCAATTTCCGCCTGAACGCCTATCATTTCCTGTTTAAGATTACCGATTTCGGTATTAATTACAACAATATCTTCTTTGATTTTATCAACTTTTGTATTAACAACTCCAACATTGTTGTTAACAACATTAATAGCTTTGTTCTGATTGTCTAGCTTTCGTTCAATCTTTTCAGACTGAGCTTCTTGCTTGGCAGACAGAGCTATAATTTCTGCCGATTGACTCTTGATTTCATTAATCAAAACATTCAATAAATCAGTTAAATTCCCGGAGACTACCGGTTTTACTTCCGTAGCTGGTTCCTCTATACATGTTCCCCCGTATTCATCATCAAGGGGTACAGATTTGATTTTCGCTTCCGATTCCGAAACATTTTCTAAAGTTTGGAATTCCATTTCTGCTCTTTGTTGCATTTCGGCGGTCGCGTCTTTCATGCTAGCCGCCTGCCCCTGAACAATGGGTACCGCGGTGCGCGTTTCCCACTGTTCGACCGATTGTTCCGTATCCAAGTCTACCAAATTTTGGCAATTGTTGCCTTCACTCATTTTAATAATTTTCAATATAACTGACAAATCTCAAATGTAATTAGGATTACTCCCACTACTTATTCTCGCTGACGTAACGGCCTGTACGTAACCAGTACTTTGTTACGAGATTTGCACAATGCCAAATTCGTGTCCAGAACAACCTCAAATCCAAAGATTGACCTGTCACCAGGTCACCACGTGTAACCTCCCCCTCACTTACCGACCTTAATGACAGTGAAAAATGAAACCGCGTGTACCTAATGGGAGTTTTGGAAAAGCAATCGTCACCGAAGTTAACCTGTCGGTAAAGAGGGAGGAAAGGGTTACATCTATATGAAAGGAAAAATGCAAATGAAACTGGTGGAAATTAATTTTGAAAAGGGGTAAAGTTAATAAAGAAAGTAAATGTGCGGCCGTTACGTTAACAATTAACTAGCGGTAATTAGGTATTTGAGATTTGGGGAAATCACGGTCGCCAGTCCTAAGGACAATTACTATAGTAACTGAAAAAGAAAGATTATTACACATATAATTAGCACTAGAAGCGTGGCAATTGAAAGTTGACACGTGTAGTGTGAAATCTGAAAGTTTGTCAGAAGTAATAAATTTCTCTACACTCTGACTTAATTTAGCAAAAGAATTACTAAAACCGGAAAATCGAAAATTAATTTAGTGACTGAAGTTAATAGTGAGCTTTCTTTCTGAAGCACATCGAAATTCAGTAAAATACGGTTAGTCTTGGACTACCTCAACAATCATTTCAAAAGCTACTTGAATCTACGCAATTTAGAAAGAAGAGATTTAACTTTGAACTTGAATTAAATGATTCTGAACAATTAAAAATAGGAAAATTTAGTACGTACCAAGCTGAGCTGCAGTCACAGGTAAGCTAAAATATGCTAACAAAACTCGCACTCTAAATTTGTGCTCGTGTATCCTAAATATTGTAGCCAGCTACTGAACTTTGAAATTAAAGCAGTGAAATCTAATTATATTATTTTAATGCTGGCGTTTGAATTTCAACGACACTCGGGTTCATTTCGGAAAAGGAAGGGACCCTGCTTGGCAATGCAATTGGGACAATGAGCAACAAAGGTTCATGCTATGTTGCTGTAATTTTGCGAGGCAAATGGAACAAGATTAAAAGCTGAGGTCTGCCATACAGTTCTAAAACTTTACGTGCGTCCAGTCTTCCTTGTCGGTTGATTGAAGTTTTGAAGCCGTCGGTTGAGGAGGTGGCGACAGTCACTCATTGTCGGCCGTCGCTGTTGCACAAGCTGGATGTTGGCGCGCCTTCTTCTCGAAACGGTCACCAGACGAAACGGCCTCTTGATGTGCGCTAGTTAATGTTTCCCGTCCGCGACACCATGTCAGAAACTATCATCGCAAGTCGAGCGCAATAACATGCTGCCAAACCCCGAAAGCGCGGCAACTCGCGGGAGCGTCACACAACACACCTGCTCCACTCGCTACTCCCGCCACACTCTCACTGCCCGCGCCCCACGCGGCAAGGTTAACACTCCCAAAGATCCTACACACTTTGATTCTGCACACGACCCATCGATGTAATCGTTCGATAGCAGTTTTCCCTAGGCAAGACCCAGCGTAAAAATACAAATATTATTTACGAAACAAACCAAATTATACATCGACATAAATGCATAAATATATATACAAACAGTAAAGCAATTATAATATATAAAGAGACAGAAATGTCATATCTTGAGGTAACAAAACAAGGAAAAAAATAATAGTACAATAGATGGTAATAGGAGGATATGCATTTCCGGCGTTAAAGCTTCACTTCAGGTTTACTGTATCCCTTGGACCTTCTTATTGACGATGAAACACAGAAATTGCATCGGAATGAAATACAAAAGGCACGATGCCGACTTAAGTACATGTAGACTGAATCTTCCTACTGTCTATGTTTTGAACCATTCCTGTGACACTAGTTACAGATTCCGATGCTTCATTTCAGGTTTACTGTATCCCTTGGATCTTCTTATTGACGATAATACACAGATAGTGCATCGGAGTTAAATACAATAGGCACAATACCGACTTAAGTACAAGAAGACTGACTCTTCCTACTGTCTATGTTTTGAACCATTCCTTTGACACTAGTTATAGATTCCGATGCTTCACTTCAGGTTTACTGTATCCCTCTGACATTCTTATTGACGATGAATAACAGAAATTGCATCGGAATTAAATACAAAAGGCACAATGCCGACCTAAGTACAAGAAGACTGCTCTTCTTAGTGTCGATTTTTTGAACCATTCCTGTGACACTAGTTATAGATTCCGATGCTTCACTTCAGATTTACCGTATCCCTTGGACCTTCTTATTGACGATGAAACAAAGAAATTGCATCGGAATTAAATACAAAAGGCACAATGCCGACTTAAGTACAAGAAGACTGACTCTTCTTACTGACTGATTTGAACCGTTCCTGTGACACTAGTTATAGATTCCGATACTTCACTTCAGGTTTACTGTATCCCTCTGACCTACTTATTGACGATGAATCACAGAGATTGCATCGGAATTAAATACAAAAGGAACAATGCCGACTTAAGTACAAGGAGACTGACTCTTCCTACTGTCTATGTTTAGAACCATTCCTGTGACACTAGTTTTAGATTCCGATGCTTCACTTCAGGTTTACTGTATCCCTTGGACCTTCTTATTGACGATGAAACACTGATAGTGCATCGGAGTTAAATACAATAGACACAATACCGACTTAAGTACAAGAAGTCTGACTCTTCTTTTTGTCTATGTTTGAACCATTCCTGTGACACTAGTTACAGATTCCGATGCTTCACTTCAGGTTTACTGTATCTATTGGACCTTCTTTTTGACGATGAAACACAGAAATTGCACCGGAATTAAACAGAAAAGGCACAATGCCGACTTAAGTACAAGAAGACTGACTCTTCCTACTGTCTATGTTTTGAACCATTCCTGTGACACTAGTTATAGATTCCGATATTTCACTTCAGGTTTACTGTATCCCTATGACCTCCTTATTGACGATGAAACACACAAATTGCGACGGAATTAAGTAGAAAAGGCACAATCCCGACTTAAGTACAAGAAGACTGACTCTTCTTACTGTCTATGTTTTAACCATTCCTGTGACGATAGTTACAGATTCCGATGCTTCACTTCAGGTTTACTGTATCCCTTGGATCTTCTTATTGACGATGAAACACGGAAACTCCATCGGAAATAAATACAAAAGGCACGATGCCGACTTAAGTACATGTAGACTGACTCTTCCTACTGTCTATGTTCTGAACCATTCCTGTGACACTAGTTATAGATTCCGATGCTTCACTTCAGGTTTACTGTATCCCTCTGATCTTCTTATTGACGATGAAACACGGAAACTCCTTCGGAAATAAATACAAAAGGCACGATGCCGACTTAAGTACATGTAGACTGAATCTTCCTACTGTCTATGTTTTGAACCATTCCTGTGACACTAGTTATAGATTCCGATGCTTCATTTCAGGTTTACTGTATCCCTTGGATCTTCTTATTGACGGTGAAACACAGATAGTGCATCGGAGTTAAATAGAATAGGCACAATACCGACTTAAGTACAAGAAGACTGACTCTTCCTACTGTCTATGTTTTGAACCATTCCTGTGACACTAGTTATAGATTCCGATGCTTCACTTCAGGTTTTCTGTATCCCTCTGACATTCTTATTGTCGATGAATCACAGAAATTGCATCGGAATTAAATACAAAAGGCACATTGCCGACTTAAGTACAAGAAGACTGACTCTTCTTTTTGACTATGATTTGAACCATTCCTGTGACACTAGTTACAGATTCCGATGCTTCACTTCCGGTTTACTGTATCCCTTGGACCTTCTTATTGACGATGAAACACAGAAATTGCATCGGAATTAAATAGAAAAGGCACAATGCCGACTTAAGTACAATAAGACTGACTCTTCCTACTGTCTATGTTTTGAACCATTCCTAAGACACTAGTTATAGATTCCGATGCTTCACTTCAGGTATACTGTATACCTTGAACCTTCTTATTGACGATGAAACACAGAAATTGCATCGGAATTAAATAGAAAAGACACAATGCCGACTTAAGTACAAGAAGACTGACACATCTTACTGACTATGTTTTGAACCATTCCTGTGACACTAGTTATAGATTCCGATGCTTCACTTCAGGTTTACTGTATTTCTTGGACCTTATTATTGACGATGGAACACAGAAATTGCATCGGAATAAAATACAAAAGGCACAATGCCGACTTAAGTACAAGAAGACTGACTATTCTTACTGTCTATGTTTTGAACCATTCCTGTGACACTAGTTATAGATCCCGTTGCTTCACTTCAGATTTACTGTATCCCTTGGACCTTCTTATTGACGATGAAACACAGAAATTGCATCGGAATTAAATACAAAAGGCACAATGCCGACTTAGGTACATGTAGACTGACTCTTCCTACTGTCTATGTTTGAAACATTCCTGTGACACTTGTTATACATTGCGATGCTTCATTTCAGGTTTACTGAATCCCTCGGATCTTCTTATTTACGATGAATCACAGATAGTGCATCGGAGTTAAATACAATAGGCACAATACCGACTTAAGTACAAGAAGACTGACTCTTCCTACTGTCTATGTTTTGAACCATTCCTGTGACACTAGTTATAGATTCCGATCCTTCACTTCAGGTTTACTGTATCCCTTGGACTTTCTTATTGACGATGAAACACAGAAATTGCATCGGAATTAAATACAAAAGTCACGATGATGACTTAAGTACATGTAGACTGAATCTTCCTACCGTCTATGTTTTGAACCATTCCTGTGACACTAGTTATAGATTCCGATCCTTCACTTCAGGTTTACTGTATCCCTCTGACATTCTTATTGACGATGAATAACAGAAATTGCATCGGAATGAAATACAAAAGGCACAATGCCGACCTAAGTACAAGAAGACTGACTCTTCTTAGTGTCGATTTTTTGAACCATTCCTGTGACACTAGTTATAGATTCCGATGCTTCACTTCAGATTTACCGTATCCCTTGGACCTTCTTATTGACGATGAAACAAAGAAATTGCATCGGAATTAAATACAAAAGGCACAATGCCGACTTAAGTACAAGAAGACTGACTCTTCTTACTGACTGATTTGAACCATTCCTGTGACACTAGTTATAGATTCCGATACTTCACTTCAGGTTTACTGTATCCCTCTGACCTACTTATTGACGATGAATCACAGAGATTGCATCGGAATTAAATACAAAAGGAACAATGCCGACTTAAGTACAAGAAGACTGACCCTTCTTACTGGCTATGTTTTGAACCATTCCTGTGACACTAGTTATAGATTCCGATGCTTCACTTCAGGTTTACTGTATCCCTTGGCCCTTCGTATTGACGTTGAAACACAGAAATTGCATCGGAATTAAATACAAAAGGAACAATGCCGACTTAAGTACAAGAAGACTGACCCTTCTTACTGTCTATGTTTTGAACCATTCCTGTGACACTAGTTATAGATTCCGATGCATCACTTAAGGCTTATTGTATCCCTCTGACCCTCTTATTGACGATGAAACACAGAAATTGCATCGGAATTAAATACAAAAGGCACAAAGCCTACTTAAGTACAAGAAGACTGACCTTTCTTACTGTCTATGCTTTGAACCATTCCTGTGACACTAGTTATAGATTCCGATGCTTCACTTCAAGTTTACTGTATCCCTTGGAACTACTTATTGAAGATGAAACACAGAAAATGCATCGGAATTAAATACAAAAGGCACAATGCCGACTTAAGTACAATAAGACTGACTCTTCCTACTGTCTATGTTTTGAACCATTCCTGTGACACTAGTTATAGATTCCGATGCTTCACTTCAGGTATACTGTATCCCTTGGACCTTCTTATTGACGATGAAACACAGAAATTGCATCGGAATTAAATAGAAAAGACACAATGCCGACTTAAGTACAAGAAGACTGACTCTTCTTACTGACTATGTTTTGAACCATTCCTATGACACTAGTTATAGATTCCGATGCTTCACTTCAGGTTTACTGTATTTCTTGGACCTTATTATTGACGATGAAACACAGAAATTGCATCGGAATTAAATACAAAAGGCACAATGCCGACTTAAGTACAAGAAGACTAACTCTTCTTACTGTCTATGTTTTGAACCAATCCTGTGACACTAGTTATAGATCCCGTCGCTTCACTTCAGATTTACTGTATCCCTTGGACCTTCTTATTGACGATGAAACACAGAAATTGCATCGGAATCAAATACAAAAGGCACAATGCCGACTTAAGTACATGTAGACTGAGTCTTCCTACTGTCTATGTTTGAAACATTCCTGTGACACTTGTTATAGATTCCGATGCTTCATTTCAGGTTTACTGTATCCCTCGGATCTTCTTATTTACGATGAATCACAGATAGTGCATCGGAGTTAAATTCAATAGGCACAATACCGACTTAAGTACAAGAAGACTGACTCTACCTACTGTCTATGTTTTGAACCATTCCTGTGACACTAGTTATAGATTCCGATGCTTCACTTCAGGTTTACTGTATCCCTTGGACCTTCTTATTGACGATGAAACAAAGAAATTGCATCGGAATGAAATACAAAAGGCACGATGCCGACTTAAGTACATGTAGACTGAATCTTACTACTGTCTATGTTTTGAACCATTCCTGTGACACTAGTTATAGATTCCGATGCTTCATTTCAGGTTTACTGTATCCCTCTGACCTACTTATTGACGATGAATCACAGAGATTGCATCGGAATTAAATACAAAAGGAACAATGCCGACTTAAGTACAAGGAGACTGACTCTTCCTACTGTCTATGTTTTGAACCATTCCTGTGACACTAGTTATAGATTCCGATGCTTCACTTCAGGTTTACTGTATTCCTCTGACATTCTTATTGACGATGAATAACAGAAATTGCATCGGAATTAAATACAAAAGGCACAATGCCGACCTAAGTACAAGAAGACTGACTCTTCTTAGTGTCGATTTTTTGAACCATTCCTGTGACACTAGTTATAGTTTCCGATGCTTCACTTTAGATTTACTGTATCCCTTGGACCTTCTTATTGACGATGAAACAAAGAAATTGCATCGGAATTAAATACAAAAGGCACAATGCCGACTTAAGTACAAGAAGACTGACTCTACTTACTGACTGATTTGAACCGTTCCTGTGACACTAGTTATAGATTCCGATACTTCACTTCAGCATTACTGTATCCCTCTGACCTGCTTATTGACGATGAATCACAGAGATTGCATCGGAATTAAATACTAAAGGAACAATGCCGACTTAAGTGCAAGGAGACTGACTCTTCCTACTGTCTATGTTTTGAACCATTCCTGTGACACTAGTTATAGATTCCGATGCTTCACTTCAGGTTTACTGTATCCCTTGGACCTTCTTATTGACGATGAAACACTGATAGTGCATCGGAGTTAAATACAATAGACACAATACCGACATAAGTACAAGAAGTCTGACTCTTCTTTTTGTCTATGTTTTGAACCATTCCTGTGACACTAGTTACAGATTCCGATGCTTCACTTCAGGTTTACTGTATCCCTTGGACCTTCTTTTTGACGATGAAACACAGTAATTGCACTGGAATTAAATAGAAAAGGCACAATGCCGACTTAAGTACAAGAAGACTGACTCTTCCTACTGTCTATGTTTTGAACCATTCCTGCGACACTAGTTATAGATTCCGATATTTCACTTCAGGTTTACTGTATCCCTATGACCTCCTTATTAACGATGAAACACAGAAATTGCATCGGAATTAAGTAGAAAAGGCACAATCCTGACTTATGTACAAGAAGACTGACTCTTCTTACTGTCTATGTTTGATCCATTCCTGTGACGATAGTTACAGATTCCGATGCTTCATTTCAGGTTTACTGTATCCCTTGGATCTTCTTATTGACGATGAATCACAGATAGTGCATCAGAGTTAAATACAATAGACACAATACCGAATTAAGTAAAAGAAGACTGACTCTTTCTACTGTCTATGTTTTGAACCATTCCTGTGACACTAGTTATAGATTCCGATGCTTCACTTCAGGTTTACTGTATCCCTCTGATCTTCTTATTGACGATGAAACATGGAAACTGCATCGGAAATAAATGCAAAAGGCATGATGCCGACTTAAGTACATGTAGACTGAATCTTCCTACTGTCTATGTTTTGAACCATTCCTGTGACACTAGTTATAGATTCCGACGCTTCATTTCAGGTTTACTGTATCCCTTGGATCTTCTTATTGACGGTGAAACACAGATAGTGCATCGGAGTTAAATAGAATAGGCACAATACCGACTTAAGTACAAGAAGACTGACTCTTAGTACTGTCTATGTTTTGAACCATTCCTGTGACACTAGTTATAGATTCCGATGCTTCACTTCAGGTTTTCTGTATCCCTCTGACATTCTTATTGTCGATGAATCACAGAAATTGCATCGGAAATAAATACAAAATTCACATTGCCGACTTATGTACAAGAAGACTGGCTCTTCTTTTTGTCTATGATTTGAACCATTCCTGTGACACTAGTTACAGATTCCGATGCTTCACTTCCGGTTTACTGTATCCCTTGGACCTTCTTACTGACGATGAAACACAGAAATTGCATCGGAATTAAATAGAAAAGCCACAATGCCGACTTAAGTACAATAAGACTGACTCTTCCTACTGTCTATGTTTTGAACCATTCCTGTGACACTAGTTATAGATTCCGATGCTTCACTTCAGGTATACTGTATCCCTTGGACCTTCGTATTGACGATGAAACACAGAAATTGCATCGGAATTAAATACAAAAGGCACAATGCCGACTTAAGTACATGTAGACTGACTCTTCCTACTGTCTATGTTTGAAACATTCCTGTGACACTTGTTATATATTCCGATGCTTCATTTCAGGTTTACTGTATCCCACGGATCTTCTTATTTACGATGAATCACAGATAGTGCATCGGAGTTAAATTCAATAGGCACAATACCGACTTAAGTACAAGAAGACTGACTCTTAATACTGTCTATCTTTTGAACCATTCCTGTGACACTAGTTATAGATTCCGATGATTCACTTCAGGTTTACTGTATCCCTCTGACATTCTTATTGACGATGAATAACTGAAATTGCATCGGAATTAAATACTAAAGCCACAATGCCGACCTAAGTACAAGAAGACTGACTCTTCTTAGTGTCGATTTTCTGAACCATTCCTGTAACACTAGTTATAGATTCCGATGCTTCACTTCAGATTTATCGTATCCCTTGGACCTTCTTATTGACGATGAAACAAAGAAATTGCATCGGAATTAAATACAAAAGGCACAATGCCGACTTAAGTACAAGAAGACTGACTCTTCTTTCTGACTGATTTGAACCGTTCCTGTGACACTAGTTATAGATTCCGATACTTCACTTCAGGTTTACTGTATCCCTCTGACCTACTTATTGACGATGAATCACAGAGATTGCATCGGAATTAAATACAAAAGGAACAATGCCGACTTAAGTACAAGGAGACTGACTCTTCCTACTGTCTATGTTTTGAACCATTCCTGTGACACTAGTTATAGATTCCGATGCTTGACTTCAGGTTTACTGTATTCCTCTGACATTCTTATTGACGATGAATAACAGAAATTGCATCGGAATTAAATACAAAAGGCACAATGCCGACCTAAGTACAAGGAGACTGACTCTTCCTACTGTCTATGTTTTGAACCATTCCTGTGACACTAGTTATAGATTCCGATGCTTCACTTCAGGTTTACTGTATCCCTTGGACCTTCTTATTGACGATGAAACACTGATAGTGCATCGGAGTTAAATACAATAGACACAATACCGACTTAAGTACAAGAAGTCTGACTCTTCTTTTTGTCTATGTTTTGAACCATTCCTGTGACACTAGTTACAGATTCCGATGCTTCACTTCAGGTTTACTGTATCCCTTGGACCTTCTTTTTGACGATGAAACACAGAAATTGCACTGGAATTAAATAGAAAAGGCACAATGCCGACTTAAGTACAAGAAGACTGACTCTTCCTACTGTCTATGTTTTGAACCATTCCTGTGACACTAGTTATAGATTCCGATATTTCACTTCAGGTTTACTGTATCCCTATGACCGCCTTATTAACGATGAAACACAGAAATTGCATCGGAATTAAGTAGAAAAGGCACAATCCTGACTTAAGTACAAGAAGACTGACTCTTCTTACTGTCTATGTTTGATCCATTCCTGTGACGATAGTTACAGATTCCGATGCTTCATTTCAGGTTTACTGTATCCCTTGGATCTTCTTATTGACGATGAATCACAGATAGTGCATCAGAGTTAAATACAATAGACACAATACCGAATTAAGTAAAAGAAGACTGACTCTTTCTACTGTCTATGTTTTGAACCATTCCTGTGACACTAGGTATAGATTCCGATGCTTCACTTCAGGTTTACTGTATCCCTCTGATCTTCTTATTGACGATGAATCACGGAAACTGCATCGGAAATAAATACAAAAGGCACGATGCCGACTTAAGTACATGTAGACTGAATCTTCCTACTGTCTATGTTTTGAACCATTCCTGTGACACTAGTTATAGATTCCGATGCTTCATTTCAGGTTTACTGTATCCCTTGGATCTTCTTATTGACGGTGAAACACAGATAGTGCATCGGAGTTAAATAGAATAGGCACAATACCGACTTAAGTACAAGAAGACTGACTCTTAGTACTGTCTATGTTTTGAACCATTCCTGTGACACTAGTTATAGATTCCAATGCTTCACTTCAGGTTTTCTGTATCCCTCTGACATTCTTATTGTCGATGAATCACAGAAATTGCATCGGAAATAAATACAAAAGGCACATTGCCGACTTAAGTACAAGAAGACTGACTCTTCTTTTTGTCTATGATTTGAACCATTCCTGTGACACTAGTTACAGATTCCGATGCTTCACTTCCGGTTTACTGTATCTCTTGGACCTTCTTATTGACGATGAAACACAGAAATTGCATCGGAATTAAATAGAAAAGGCACAATGCCGACTTAAGTACAATAAGACTGACTCTTCCTACTGTCTATGTTTTGAACCATTCCTGTGACACTAGTTATAGATTCCGATGCTTCACTTCAGGTTTACTGTATCCCTTGGACCTTCTTATTGACGATGAAACACAGAAATTGCATCGGAATTAAATACAAAAGGCACAATGCCGACTTAAGTACATGTAGACTGACTCTTCCTACTGTCTATGTTTGAAACATTCCTGTGACACTTGTTATAGATTCCGATGCTTCATTTCAGGTTTACTGTATCCCTTGGATCTTCTTATTTACGATGAATCACAGATAGTGCATCGGAGTTAAATACAATAGGCACAATACCGACTTAAGTACAAGAAGACTGACTCTTCCTACTGTCTGTGTTTTGAACCATTCCTGTGACACTAGTTATAGATTCCGATGCTTCACTTCAGGTTTACTGTATCCCTTGGACTTTCTTATTGACAATGAAACACAGAAATTGCATCGGAATTAAATACAAAAGTCACGATGCCGACGTAAGTACATGTAGACTGAACCTTCCTACTGTCTATGTTTTGAACCATTCCTGTGACACTAGTTATAGATTCCGATACTTCATTTCAGGTTTACTGTATCCCTTGGATCTTCTTATTGACGATAATACACATATAGTGCATCGGAGTTAAATACAATAGGCACAATACCGACTTAAGTACAAGAAGACTGACTCTTGCTACTGTCTATGTTTTGAACCATTCCTGTGACACTAGTTATAGATTCCGATGATTCACTTCAGGTTTACTGTATCCCTCGGACATTCTTATTGACGATGAATAACAGAAATTGCATCGGAATTAAATACAAAAGGCACAATGCCGACCTAAGTACAAGAAGACTGACTCTTCTTAGTGTCGTTTTTTTGAACCATTCCTGTGACACTAGTTATAGATTCCGATGCTTCACTTCAGATTTACCGTATCCCTTGGACCTTCTTATTGACGATGAAACAAAGAAATTGCATCGGAATTAAATACAAAAGGCACAATGCCGACTTAAGTACAAGAAGACTGACTCTTCTTACTGACTGATTTGAACCATTCCTGTGACACTAGTTATAGATTCCGATACTTCACTTCAGGTTTACTGTATCCCTCTGACCTACTTATTAACGATGAATCACAGAGATTGCATCGGAATTAAATACAAAAGGAAGAATGCCGACTTAAGTACAAGAGGACTGACCCTTCTTACTGTCTATGTTTTGAACCATTCCTGTGACACTAGTTATAGATTCCGATGCTTCACTTCAGGTTTACTGTATCCCTTGGACCTTCGTATTGACGTTGAAACACAGAAATTGCATCGGAATTAAATACAAAAGGAACAATGCCGACTTAAGTACAATAAGACTGACTCTTCTTTTTGTCTATGTTTTGAACCATTCCTGTGACACTAGTTATAGATTCCGATGCATCACTTAAGGTTTATTGTATCCCTCTGACCCTCTTATTGACGATGAAACACAGAAATTGCATCGGAATTAAATACAAAAGGCACAAAGCCTACTTAAGTACAAGAAGACTGACCTTTCTTACTGTCTATGCTTTGAACCATTCCCGTGACACTAGTTATAGATTCCGATGCTTCACTTCAAGTTTACTGTATCGCTTGGAACTTCTTATTGAAGATGAAACACAGAAACTGCATCGGAATTAAATACAAATGGCACAATGCCGACTTAAGTACAAGAAGACTGACTCATCCTACTGTCTATGTTTTGAACCATTCCTGTGACACTAGTTATAGATTCCGATGCTACACTTCAGGTTTACTGTATCATTCTGACCTTATTATTGACGATGAAACACAGAAATTGCATCGGAATTATATACAAAAGGCACAATGCCGATTTAAGTACAAGAAGGCTGACTCTTCTTTTTGTCTATGTTTTGAACCATAACAGTGACACTAGTTACAGTTTCCGATGCTTCACTTCAGGTTTACTGTATCCCTCTGACCTTCTTATTGACGATGAAACACAGAAATTGAATCGGAATTAAATACAAAATTCACAATGCCGACTTAAGTACAAGAAGACTAACCTTTCCTACTGTCTATGCTTTGAACCATTCCTGTTACACTAGTTACAGATTCCGATGCTTCACTTCAGGTTTACTGTATCCCTCTGACCTTATCATTCACGATGAAACACTGAAATTGCATCGGAAATAAATAGAAAAAAGAGCACAATGCCGACTTAAGTACAAGAAGACTGACTCTTCTTACTGACAATGATTTGAACCATTCCTGTGACACTAGTTATAGATTCCGATGCTTCACTTCAGGTTTACTGTATCCCTCTGACCTTCGTATTGACGATGAAACACAGAAATTGAATCGGAATTAAATACAAAATTCACAATGCCGACTTAAGTACAAGAAGACTGACCTTTCCTACTGTCTATGCTTTGAACCATTCCTGTTACACTAGTTACAGATTCCGATGCTTCACTTCAGGTTTACTGTATCCCTTGGACCTTTTTATTGACAATGAAACACAGAAATTGCATCGTAATTAAATACAAAAGGCACAATGCAGACATAAGTATAAGAAGACTGACTCTTCCTACTGTCTATGCTTTGAACCATTCCTGTGACACTAGTTATAGATTCCGATGCTACACTTCAGGATTACTGTATCCCTCTGACCTTCTTATTGACGATGAAACACAGAAATTGCATCGGAATTAAACACAAAAGGCACAATGCCGACTTAAGTACAAGGACACTGACTCTTCTTACTGACTGTTTTGAACCATTCCTATGACACTAGTTATAGATTCCGATGCTTCACTTCAGGTTTACTGTATCCCTATGACTTCCTTATTGACGATGAAACACAGAAATTGCATCGGAATTAAATACAAATGGCACAGTGCCGACTTAAGTACAAGAAGACTGACTCTCCTTACTGTCTATGTTTTGAACCATTCCTGTAACACTAGATATAGATTCCGATGCTTCACTTCAGGTTAACTGTATCCCTCTGACCTTCCTATTGACGATGAAACACAGAATTTGCATCGGAATTAAATACAAAAGGCACAATGCCGACTTAAGTACATGTAGACTGACTCTTCGTACTGTCTATGTTTGAAACATTCGTGTGACACTAGTTATAGATTCCGATGCTTCATTTCAGGTTTACTGTATCCCTTGGATCTTCTTATTGACGATGAATCACTGATAGTGCACCGGAGTTAAATACAATAGGCACAATACCGGCTTAAGTAGAAGAAGACTGTTTCGCCCTACTGGCTATGTTTGAACCATTCCTGTGACACTAGTTTTAGATTTCGAAACTTCACTTCAGGTTTACTGTATCCCTCTGACATTCTTATTGACGATGAATCACAGAAATTACATCGTAATTAAGTACAAAAGGCACATTGCCGACATAAGTCCAAGAAGACTGACTCTTCTTTTTGTCTATGTTTTGAACCATAACAGTGACACTAGTTACAGTTTCCGATGCTTCACTTCAGGTTTACTGTATCCCTCTGACCTTCTTATTGACGATGAAACACAGGAATTGCATAGGAGTTAGATAGAAAAGGCACAATGACGACTTAAGTACAAGAAGACTGACTCTTCTTACTGTCTATGTTTTGAACCATTCCTGTGACGCTAGTTACTGATTCCGATGCTTCACTTCAGGTTTACTGTATCCCTCTGATCTTCTTATTGACGATGAAACACAGATATTGCATCGGAATTAAATACAAAAGGCACAATGCCGACGTAAGTACAAGAAGACTGACACTTCTTACTGACTATGTTTTGAACCATTCCTGTGACACTAGTTAGAGATTCCGATGCTTCACTTCAGGTTTACTGTATCCCTCTGACCATCTTATTGACGATGAAACACAGTAATTGCATCGGAATTAAAATGAATAGGGCATAATGCCGACTTAAGTACAAGGAGACTGACTCTTCTTACTGTCTATGTTTTGAACCATTCCTGTGACACTAGTGATAGATTTCGATGCTTCACTTCAGGTTTACTGTATCCCTTGGACCTTCTTATTGACGATGAAATACAGAAATTGCATCGGAATTAAATACAACAGCAACAATGCCGACTTAAGTACAAGAAGACTGACTCTCCTTGCTGACTATGTTTTGAACGTTTCCTGTGACACTAGTTATAGATTCCGTTGTTTCACTTCAGGTCTACTGTACCCCTCTGACCTTCTTATTGACGATGAAACACAGAAATTGCATGGGAATTAAACACAAAAGGCACAATGCCGACTTAATTACAAGAAGACTGACTCTCCTTACTGACTGTTTTGAACCATTCCTGTGACACTAGTGATAGATTACGATGCTTCACTTCATGTTTACTGTATCCCTCAGACCTTCTTATTGACGATGAAACACAGAAATTGCATCGGAATTAAATACAAAAGGCACAATGCCGACTTAAGTACAAGAAGACTGACTCTTCTTACTGACTGATTTGAACCATTCCTGTGACACTAGTTATAGATTCCGATACTTCACTTCAGGTTTACTGTATCCCTCTGACCTACTTATTAACGATGAATCACAGAGATTGCATCGGAATTAAATACAAAAGGAAGAATGCCGACTTAAGTACAAGAGGACTGACCCTTCTTACTGTCTATGTTTTGAACCATTCCTGTGACACTAGTTATAGATTCCGATGCTTCACTTCAGGTTTACTGTATCCCTTGGACCTTCGTATTGACGTTGAAACACAGAAATTGCATCGGAATTAAATACAAAAGGAACAATGCCGACTTAAGTACAATAAGACTGACTCTTCTTTTTGTCTATGTTTTGAACCATTCCTGTGACACTAGTTATAGATTCCGATGCATCACTTAAGGTTTATTGTATCCCTCTGACCCTCTTATTGACGATGAAACACAGAAATTGCATCGGAATTAAATACAAAAGGCACAAAGCCTACTTAAGTACAAGAAGACTGACCTTTCTTACTGTCTATGCTTTGAACCATTCCCGTGACACTAGTTATAGATTCCGATGCTTCACTTCAAGTTTACTGTATCGCTTGGAACTTCTTATTGAAGATGAAACACAGAAACTGCATCGGAATTAAATACAAATGGCACAATGCCGACTTAAGTACAAGAAGACTGACTCATCCTACTGTCTATGTTTTGAACCATTCCTGTGACACTAGTTATAGATTCCGATGCTACACTTCAGGTTTACTGTATCATTCTGACCTTATTATTGACGATGAAACACAGAAATTGCATCGGAATTATATACAAAAGGCACAATGCCGATTTAAGTACAAGAAGGCTGACTCTTCTTTTTGTCTATGTTTTGAACCATAACAGTGACACTAGTTACAGTTTCCGATGCTTCACTTCAGGTTTACTGTATCCCTCTGACCTTCTTATTGACGATGAAACACAGAAATTGAATCGGAATTAAATACAAAATTCACAATGCCGACTTAAGTACAAGAAGACTGACCTTTCCTACTGTCTATGCTTTGAACCATTCCTGTTACACTAGTTACAGATTCCGATGCTTCACTTCAGGTTTACTGTATCCCTCTGACCTTATCATTCACGATGAAACACTGAAATTGCATCGGAAATAAATAGAAAAAAGAGCACAATGCCGACTTAAGTACAAGAAGACTGACTCTTCTTACTGACAATGATTTGAACCATTCCTGTGACACTAGTTATAGATTCCGATGCTTCACTTCAGGTTTACTGTATCCCTCTGACCTTCGTATTGACGATGAAACACAGAAATTGAATCGGAATTAAATACAAAATTCACAATGCCGACTTAAGTACAAGAAGACTGACCTTTCCTACTGTCTATGCTTTGAACCATTCCTGTTACACTAGTTACAGATTCCGATGCTTCACTTCAGGTTTACTGTATCCCTTGGACCTTTTTATTGACAATGAAACACAGAAATTGCATCGTAATTAAATACAAAAGGCACAATGCAGACATAAGTATAAGAAGACTGACTCTTCCTACTGTCTATGCTTTGAACCATTCCTGTGACACTAGTTATAGATTCCGATGCTACACTTCAGGATTACTGTATCCCTCTGACCTTCTTATTGACGATGAAACACAGAAATTGCATCGGAATTAAACACAAAAGGCACAATGCCGACTTAAGTACAAGGACACTAACTCTTCTTACTGACTGTTTTGAACCATTCCTATGACACTAGTTATAGATTCCGATGCTTCACTTCAGGTTTACTGTATCCCTATGACTTCCTTATTGACGATGAAACACAGAAATTGCATCGGAATTAAATACAAATGGCACAGTGCCGACTTAAGTACAAGAAGACTGACTCTCCTTACTGTCTATGTTTTGAACCATTCCTGTAACACTAGATATAGATTCCGATGCTTCACTTCAGGTTAACTGTATCCCTCTGACCTTCCTATTGACGATGAAACACAGAATTTGCATCGGAATTAAATACAAAAGGCACAATGCCGACTTAAGTACATGTAGACTGACTCTTCGTACTGTCTATGTTTGAAACATTCGTGTGACACTAGTTATAGATTCCGATGCTTCATTTCAGGTTTACTGTATCCCTTGGATCTTCTTATTGACGATGAATCACTGATAGTGCACCGGAGTTAAATACAATAGGCACAATACCGGCTTAAGTAGAAGAAGACTGTTTCGCCCTACTGGCTATGTTTGAACCATTCCTGTGACACTAGTTTTAGATTTCGAAACTTCACTTCAGGTTTACTGTATCCCTCTGACATTCTTATTGACGATGAATCACAGAAATTACATCGTAATTAAGTACAAAAGGCACATTGCCGACATAAGTCCAAGAAGACTGACTCTTCTTTTTGTCTATGTTTTGAACCATAACAGTGACACTAGTTACAGTTTCCGATGCTTCACTTCAGGTTTACTGTATCCCTCTGACCTTCTTATTGACGATGAAACACAGGAATTGCATAGGAGTTAGATAGAAAAGGCACAATGACGACTTAAGTACAAGAAGACTGACTCTTCTTACTGTCTATGTTTTGAACCATTCCTGTGACGCTAGTTACTGATTCCGATGCTTCACTTCAGGTTTACTGTATCCCTCTGATCTTCTTATTGACGATGAAACACAGATATTGCATCGGAATTAAATACAAAAGGCACAATGCCGACGTAAGTACAAGAAGACTGACACTTCTTACTGACTATGTTTTGAACCATTCCTGTGACACTAGTTAGAGATTCCGATGCTTCACTTCAGGTTTACTGTATCCCTCTGACCATCTTATTGACGATGAAACACAGTAATTGCATCGGAATTAAAATGAATAGGGCATAATGCCGACTTAAGTACAAGGAGACTGACTCTTCTTACTGTCTATGTTTTGAACCATTCCTGTGACACTAGTGATAGATTTCGATGCTTCACTTCAGGTTTACTGTATCCCTTGGACCTTCTTATTGACGATGAAATACAGAAATTGCATCGGAATTAAATACAACAGCAACAATGCCGACTTAAGTACAAGAAGACTGACTCTCCTTGCTGACTATGTTTTGAACGTTTCCTGTGACACTAGTTATAGATTCCGTTGTTTCACTTCAGGTCTACTGTACCCCTCTGACCTTCTTATTGACGATGAAACACAGAAATTGCATGGGAATTAAACACAAAAGGCACAATGCCGACTTAATTACAAGAAGACTGACTCTCCTTACTGACTGTTTTGAACCATTCCTGTGACACTAGTGATAGATTACGATGCTTCACTTCATGTTTACTGTATCCCTCAGACCTTCTTATTGACGATGAAACACAGAAATTGCATCGGAATTAAATACAAATGGAACAATGCCGACTTAAGTACAAGAAGACTGACACTCCTTACTGTCTATGCTTTGAACCATTCCTGTGACACTAGATATAGATTCCGATGCTTCACTTCTGGTTTACTGTATCCCTCTGACCTTCTTATTGACGATGAAACACAGAAATTGCATCGGAATTAAATACAAAAGGCACAATGCCGACGTAAGTACATGTAGACTGACTCTTCCTACTGTCTATGTTTAAAACATTCCTGTGACACTTGTTATAGATTCCGATGCTTCATTTCAGGTTTACTGTAGCCCTTGGATCTTCTTATTGACGATGAATCACAGATAGTGCATCGGAGTTAAATACAATAGGTACAATACCGACTTAAGTACAAGAAGACTGACTCTTCCTACTGTCTATGTTTTGAACCATTCCTGTGACACTAGTTATAGATTCCGATGCTTCACTTCAGCTTTACTGTATCCCTCTGATCTTCTTATTGACGATGAAACACAGAAATTGCATCGGAAATAAATACAAAAGGCACGATGCCGACTTAAGTACATGTCGACTGAATCTTCCTACTGTCTATGTTTTGAACCATTCCTGTGACAATAGGTATAGATTCCGATGCTTCATTTCAGGTTTACTGTATCCCTTGGACCTTCTTATTGACGATGAAACGCAGAAATTGCATCGGAATTAAATACAAAAGGCACAATGCCGACTTAAGTGCAAGAAGACTGACTGTTCCTACTGTCTATGATTTGAGAAATTCCTGTGAAACTAGTTATAGATTCCGATGCTTCACCTCAGGTTCACTGTATCCCTCTGACCTTCTTATTGACGATGAAACACAGAAATTGCATCAGAATTAAATAGAATAGGCACAATGCCGTCTTAAGTACATGTAGACTGAATCTTCCTATTGTCTATGTTTTGAACCATTCCTGTGACACTAGCTATAGAATTCGATGGTTCATTTCAGGTTTACTGTATCCCTTGGATCATCTTATGGACGATGAAACGCAGATAGTGCATCGGAGTTAAATACAATAGGCAAAATACCGACTTTAGTACAAGAAGAATGACTCTTCCTACTGTCTATGTTTTGAACCATTCCTGTGACACTAGTTATAGATTCCGATGCTTCACTTCAGGTTTACTGAAACTCTCTGACCTTCTTATTGACGATTAAACACAGATATTGCATCGGAATTAAATACAAAAGGCACAATGCCGACTAAAGTACATGTAGACTCACTCTTTCTACTGTCTATGCTTTGAAACATTGCTGTGACACTAGTTATAGATCCCGATGCTTCATTTCAGGTTTACTGTATCCCTTGGATCTACTTATTGACGATGAAACACAGAAAGTGCATCGGAACTAAATAGAAAAGGCACAATGCTGGCTTAAGTACAAGAAGTCTGACTCTTCTTACTGACTATGTTTTGAACAATTCTGTGACACTCGTTATATATTCCGATGCTTTACTTCAGGCTTACTGTATCCCTCTGACCTTGTTATTGACGATGAAACACAGAAATTGTATCGGAATTATATACAAAAGGCACAATGCCGACTTAAGTAGCAGAAGACTGACTTATCTTACTGGCTATTTTGAACCATTCCTGTGACACTAGTTATAGATTCCGCTGCTTCACTTCAGGTTTACTGTATCCTTTGGACCTTGTTATTGACGATGAAACACAGAAATTGCATCGGAAATAAATAAAAAATGCACAATCCCGACTTAAGCACAAGAAGGATGACTCTTCTTACTGTCTATGTTTCGAACCATTCCTCTGACGCAAGTTACAGATTCCGATGCTTCACTTCAGGTTTACTGTATCCCTCTGACCTTATTATTGACGATGAAACACTGAAATTGCATAGGAAATAAATAGAAAAAGCACAATGCCGAGTTAAGTACAAGAAGACTGACTCTTCTTACTGACTATGATTTGAACCATTCTGTGACACTAGTTATAGATTCCGATGCTTCACTTGAGGTTTACTGTATAACTCTGACCTTCTTAATAACGATGAAACATCGAAATGGCATCAGAATTAAATAGAAAAGGCACAATGCCGACTTAAGTACAAGAAGACTGACTCTTCTTACTGACTATGTTTGCACCATTCCTGTGACACTAGTTAGAGATTCCGATGCTTCACTTCAGGTATACTGTATCCCTTGGATCTTCTTATTTACGATGAATCACAGATAGTGCATCGGAATTAAATACAAAAGGCACAATGCCGACTTAAGTACAAGAAGACTGACTCTTCTTACTGTCTATGTTTTGAACCATTCCTGTGACACTAGTTATAGATCCCGTTGCTTCACTTCAGATTTACTGTATCCCTTGGACCACTTTATTGACAATGAAACACAGAAATTGCATCGGAATTAAATACAATAGGCACAATACCGACTTAAGTACAAGAAGACTGACTCTTCCTACTGTCTATGTTTTGAACCATTCCTGTGACACTAGTTATAGATTCCGATGCTTCACTTCAGGTTTACTGTATCCCTTGGACCTTCTTATTGACGATGAAACACAGAAACTGCTTCGGAATTAAATAAAAAAGGCACGATGCCGACTTAAGTACATGTAGATTGAATCTTCCTACTGTCTATGTTTTGAACCATTCCTGTGACACTAGTTATAGATCCCGTTGCTTCACTTCAGATTTACTGTATCCCTTGGACCTCTTTATTGACGATGAAAAACAGAAATTGCATCGGAATTAAATACAAAAGGCACATTGCCGACTTAAGTACATGTAGACTGACTTTTCCTACTGTCTATGTTTTGAACCATTCCTGTGACACTAGTTATAGATTCCGATGATTCACTTCAGGTTTACTGTATCCCTCTGACATTCTTATTGACGATGAATAACAGAAATTGCATCGGAATTAAATACAAAAGGCACAATGCCGACCTAAGTACAAGAAGACTGACTCTTCTTAGTGTCGATTTTTTGAATAATTCCTGTGACACTAGTTATAGATGCCGATGCTTCAGTTCAGATTTACCGTATCCATTGGACCTACTTATTGACGATGATACAAAGAAATTGCATCGGAATTAAATACAAAAGGCACAATGCCGACTTAAGTACAAGAAGACTGACTCTTCTTACTGACTGATTTGAACCATTCCTGTGACACTAGTTATAGATTCCGATACTTCACTTCAGGTTTACTGTATCCCTCTGACCTACTTATTGACGATGAATCACAGAGATTGCATCGGAATTAAATACAAAAGGAACAATGCCGACTTAAGTACAAGAAGACTGACCCTTCTTACTGTCTTTGTTTTGAACCATTCCTGTGACACTAGTTATAGATTCCGATGCTTCACTTCAGGTTTACTGTATCCCTTGGACCTTCGTATTGACGTTGAAACACAGAAATTGCATCGGAATTAAATACAAAAGGAACAATGCCGACTTAAGTACAAGAAGACTGACCCTTCTTACTGTCTGTGTTTTGAACCATTCCTGTGACACTAGTTATAGATTCCGATGCATCACTTAAGGTTTATTGTATCCCTCTGACCCTCTTATTGACGATGAAACACAGAAATTGCATCGGAATTAAATACAAAATGCACAAAGCCTACATAAGTACAAGAAGACTGACCTTTCTTACTGTCTATGCTTTGAACCATTCCTGTGACACTAGTTATAGATTCCGATGCTTCACTTCAAGTTTACTGTATCCCTTGGAACTTCTTGTTGAAGATGAAACACAGAAATTGCAACGGAATTAAATACAAAAGGCACAATGCCGACTTAAATACAAGAAGACTGACTCTCCTTACTGTCTATGTTTTGAACCATTCCTGTGACACTAGATATAGATTCCGATATTTCACTTCAGGTTTACTGTATCCTTTGGACCTTCTTATTGACGATGAAGCACAGAAATTTCATCGGAATTAAATAGAAAAGACACAATGCCGACTTAAGTACAAGAAGACTGACTCTTCTTACTGTCTATGTTTTGAACCATTCCTCTGACGCAAGTTACAGACTCCGAGGCTTCACTTCAGGTTTACTGTATCCCTCTGACCTTATCATTCACGATGAAACACTGAAATTGCATCGGAAATAAATAGAAAAAAAAGCACAATACCGACTTAAGTACAAGAAGACTGACTCTTCTTACTGACTATGATTTGAACCATTCCTGTGACACTAGTTAGATTCCGATGCTTCACTTCAGGTTTACTGTATCCCTCTGACCTTCTTATTGACGATGAAACACAGAAATTGCATCGGAATTAAATACAAAATTCACAATGCCGACTTAAGTACAAGAAGACTGACCTTTCTTACTGTCTATGCTTTGAACCATTCCTGTGACACTAGTTATAGATTCCGATGCTTCACTTCAGGTTTACTGTCTCCCTTGGACCTTTTTATTGACGATGAAACACAGAAATTGCATCGTAATTAAATACAAAAGGCACAATGCCGACATAAGTATAAGAAGACTGACTCTTCCTACTGTCTATGCTTTGAACCATTCCTGTGACACTAGTTATAGATTCCGATGCTACACTTCAGGATTACTGTATCCCTCTGACCTTCTTATTGACGATGAAACACAGAAATTGCATCGGTATTAAACACAAAAGGCACAATGCCGACTTAAGTACAAGGAGACTGACTCTTCTTACTGACTGTTTTGAACCATTCCTATGACACTAGTTATAGATTCCGATGCTTCACTTCAGGTTTACTGTATCCCTCTGACCTTCTTATTGACGATGAAAAACAGAAATTGCATCGGAATTAAATACAAATGGCACAATGCCGACTTAAGTACAAGAAGACTGACTCTCCTTACTGTCTATGTTTTGAACCATTCCTGTGACACTAGATATAGATTCCGATGCTTCACTTCAGGTTTACTGTATCCCTCTGACCTTCTTAATGACGATGAAACACAGAATTTGCATCGGAATTAAATACAAAAGGCACAATGCCGACTTAAGTACATGTAGACTGACTCTTCGTACTGTCTATGTTTGAAACATTCGTGTGACACTAGTTATAGATTCCGATGCTTCATTTCAGGTTTACTGTATCCCTTGGATCTTCTTATTGACGATGAATCACAGATAGTGCACCGGAGTTAAATACAATAGGCACAATACCGGCTTAAGTACAAGAAGACTGACTCTTCCTACTGTCTATGTTTGAACCATTCCTTTTACACTAGTTATAGATTCCGATACTTCACTTCAGCTTTACTGTATCCCTCTGACCTTCTTATTGACGATGAAAAACAGAAATTGCATCGGAATTAAATACAAATGGCACAATGCCGACTTAAGTACAAGAAGACTGACTCGCCCTACTGGCTATGTTTGAACCATTCCTGTGACACTAGTTTTAGATTTCGAAACTTCACTTCAGGTTTACTGTATCCCTCTGACATTCTTATTGACGATGAATCACAGAAATTACATCGGAATTAAGTACAAAAGGCACATTGCCGACATAAGTCCAAGAAGACTGACTCTTCTTTTTGTCTATGCTTTGAACCATTCCTGTGACACTAGTTACAGATTCCGATGCTTCACTTCAGGTTTACTGTATCCCTCTGACCTTCTTATAGACGATGAAACACAGAAATTGCACCGGAAATAAATAGAAAAGGCACAATGCCGACTTAAGTACAATAAGACAGACTCTTCCTACTGTCTATGTTTTGAACCATTCCTGTGACACTAGTTATAGATTCCGATACTTCACTTCAGGTTTACTGTATTCCTCTGACCTTCTTATTGACGATGAAACACAGGAATTGCATAGGAGTAAGATAGAAAAGGCACAATGCCGACTTAAGTACAAGAAGACTGACTCTTCTTACTGTCTATGTTATGAACCATTCCTGTGACGCTAGTTTCTGATTCCGATGCTTCACTTCAGGATTACTGTATCCCTATGATCTTCTTATTGACGATGAAACACAGATATTGCATCGGAATTAATTACAAAAGGCACAATGCCGACATAAGTACAAGAAGACTGACACTTCTTATTGACTATGTTTTGAACCATTCCTGTGACACTAGTTAGAGATTCCGATGCTTTACTTCAGGTTTACTGTATCCCTCTGACCATCTTATTGACGATGAAGCACAGTAATTGCATCGGAATTAAATTGAATAGGGCATAATGCCGACTTAAGTACAAGAAGACCGACTCTTCTTACTGTCTATGTTTTGAACCATTCTTGTGACACTTGTTATAGATTCCGATGCTTCACTTGCGGTTTACTGTATCCCTTGGACCTTCTTATTGACGATGAAGTACAGAAATTGCATCGGAATTTAATACAAAAGCAACAATGCCGACTTAAGTACAAGAAGACTGACTCTCCTTACTGACTATGTTTTGAACCATTCCTGTGACACTAGTTATAGATTCCGTTGTTTCACTTCAGGTTTACTGTATCCCTCTGACCTTCTTATTGACGATGAAACACAGAAATTGCATCCGAATTAAATACAAAAGGCACAATGCCGACTTAGGTACAAGAAGACTGACTTTTCTTACTGTCTATGCTTTGAACAAATCCTGTGACACTAGTTATAGATTGCGATGCATCACTTCAGGTATATTGTAACCCTTGGTCCTTCTTATTGGCGATGAAACACAGAAATTGCATCGGAATCAAATACAAAAGGCACAATGAGGACTTAAGTACGAGAAGACTGACTCTTCCTACTGTCTATGCTTTGAACCATTCCTGTGAAACTAGTTATAGATACCGATGCTACACTACAGGTTTACTGTATCCCTCTGACCTTCTTATTGACGATGAAACACAGAAATTGAATGGGAATTAAACACAAAAGGCACAATGCCGACTTAAGTACAAGAAGACTGACTCTCCTTACTGACTGTTTTGAACCATTCCTGTGACACTAGTGATAGATTACGATGCTTCACTTCATGTTTACTGTATCCCTCTGACCTTCTTATTGACGATGAAACACAGAAATTGCATTGGAATTAAATACAAATGGAACAATGCCGACTTAAGTACAAGAAGACTGACTCTCCTTACTGTCTATGTTTTGAACCATTCCTGTGACACTAGATATAGATTCCGATGCTTCACTTCTGGTATACTGTATCCCTCTGACCTTCTTATTGACGATGAAACACTGAAATTGCATCAGAATTAAATAGAAAAGGCACAATGCCGTCTTAAGTACATGTAGACTGACTCTTCCTACTGTCTACGTTTAAAACATTCCTGTGACACTTGTTATAGATTCCGATGCTTCATTTCAGGTTTACTGTATCCCTTGGATCTTCTTATTGACGATGAATCACAGATAGTGCATCGGAGTTAAATACAATAGGTACAATAACGACTTAAGTACAAGAAGACTGACTCTTCCTACTGTCTATGTTTTGAACCATTCCTGTGACACTAGTTATAGATTCCGATGCTTCACTTCAGCTTTACTGTATCTCTCTGATCTTCTTATTGACGATGAAACACAGAAATTGCATCGGAAATAAATACAAAAGGCACGATGCCGACTTAAGTACATGTCGACTGAATCTTCCTACTGTCTGTGTTTTGAACCATTCCTGTGACACTAGGTAAAGATTCCGATGCTTCATTTCAGGGTCCCTGTATCCCTTGGACCTTCTTATTGACCAAGAAACGCAGAAATTGCATCGGAGTTATATAGAAAAGGAGCAATGCCGACTTAAGCACAAGAAGACTGACTCTTCTTACTGACTATGTTTTGAACCACTCCTGTGGCGCTAGTGACAGATTCCGATGCTTCACTTCAGGTTTACTGTATCCCTTGGACCTTCTTATTGACGATGAATCGCAGAAATTGCATCGGAATGAAATACAAAAGGCACAATGCCGACTTAAGTACAAGAAGACTGACTGTTCCTACTGTCTATGATTTGAGAAATTCCTGTGACACTAGTTATAGATTCCGATGCTTCACCTCCGGTTTACTGTATCCCTCTGACCTTCTTATTGACGATGAAACACAGAAATTGCATCAGAATTAAATAGAAAACTCACAATGCCGTCTTAAGTACATGTAGACAGAATCTTCCAATTGTCTATGTTTTGAACCATTCCTGTGACCCTAGTTATAGATTCCGATGGTTCATTTCAGGTTTACTGTATCCCTTGGATCTTCTTATGGACGATGAAACACAGATAGCGCATCGGAGTTAAATACAATAGGCACAATACCGACTTAAGTACAAGAAGAATGACTCTTCCTACTGTCTATGTTTTGAACCATTCCTGTGACACTAGTTATAGATTCCGATGCTTCACTTCATGTTTACTGTATCCCTTGGACCTTCTTATTGACGATGAAACACAGAAATCGCATCGGAAATGAATACAAATGGCACGATGCCGACTTAAGTACATGTAGACTGAATCTTCCTATTGTCTATGTTTTGAACCATTCCTGTGACACTAGTTATGGATGCCGATGCTTCATTTCAGGTTTACTGTATCTCTTGGATATTCTTATTGACGATGAAACACAGATAGTGCATCGGAGTTAAATACAATAGGCACAATACGGACTTACGTACAAGAAGACTGACTCGCCCTACTGGCTATGTTTGAACCATTCCTGTGACACTAGTTTTAGATTTCGAAACTTCACTTCAGGTTTACTGTATCCCTCTGACATTCTTATTGACGATGAATCACAGAAATTACATCGGAATTAAGTACAAAAGGCACATTGCCGACATAAGTCCAAGAAGACTGACTCTACTTTTTGTCTATGTTTTGAACCATTCCTGTGACACTAGTTACAGATTCCGATGCTTCACTTCAGGTTTACTGTATCCCTCTGACCTTCTTATTGACGATGGAACACAGAAATTGCACCGGAATTAAATAGAAAAGGCACAATGCCGACTTAAGTACAATAAGACAGACTCTTCCTACTGTCTATGTTTTGAACCATTCCTGTGACACTAGTTATAGATTCCGATACTTCACTTCTGGTTTACTGTATTCCTCTGACCTTCTTATTGACGATGAAACACAGGAATTGCATAGGAGTTAGATAGAAAAGGCACAATGCCGACTTAAGTACAAGAAGACTGACCCTTCTTACTGTCTCTGCTTTGAACCATTCCTGTGACGCTAGTTTCAGATTCCGATGCTTCACTTCAGGTTTACTGTATCCCTCTGACTTTCTTATTGACGATGAAACACAGAAATTGCACCGGAATTAAATAGAAAAGGCAGAATGCCGACTTAAGTACAATAAGACAGACTCTTCCTACTGTCTATGTTTTGAACCATTCCTGTGACACTAGTTAGAGATTCCGATGCTTCACTTCAGGTTTACTGTATCCCTCTGACCATCTTATTGACGATGAAACACAGTAATTGCATCGGAATTAAATTGAATAGGGCATAATGATGACTTAAGTACAAGAAGACTGACTCTTCTTACTGTCTATGTTTTGAACCATTCCTGTGACACTAGTTATAGATTCCGATTCTTCACTTCAGGTTTACTGTATCCCTTGGACCTTCTTATTGACGATGAAATACAGAAATTGCATCGGAATTTAATACAAAAGCAACAATGCCGACTTAAGTACAAGAAGACTGACTCTCCTTACTGACTATGTTTTGAACCATTCCTGTGACACTAGTTATAGATTCCGTTGTTTCACTTCAGGTTTACTGTCTCCCTCTGACCTTCTTATTGACGATGAAACACAGAAATTGCATCGGAATTAAATACAAAAGGCACAATGCCGACTTAGGTACAAGAAGACTGACCTTTCTTACTGTCTATGCTTTGAACAAATCCTGTAACACTAGTTATAGATTCCGATGCTTCACTTCAGGTATATTGTATCCCTTGGTCCTTCTTATTGGCGATGAAACACAGAAATTGCATCGGAATCAAATACAAACGGCACAATTAGGACTTAAGTACGAGAAGACTGACTCTTCCTACTGTCTATGTTTTGAACCATTCCTGTGAAACTAGTTATAGATACCGATGCTACACTACAGGTTTACTGTATCCCTCTGACCTTCTTATTGACGATGAAACACAGAAATTGCATGGGAATTAAACACAAAAGGCACAATGCCGACTTAAGTACAAGAAGACTGACTCTCCTTACTGACTGTTTTGAACCATTCCTGTGACACTAGTTATAGATTACGATGCTTCATTTCATGTTTACTGTATCCCCCTGACCTTCTTATTGACGATGAAGCACAGAAATTGCATCGGAATTAAATACAAATGGAACAATGCCGACTTAAGTACAAGAAGACTGACTCTCCTTACTAACTATGTTTTGACCCATTCCTGTGACACTAGATATAGATTCCGATGCTTCACTTCTGGTTTACTGTATCCCTCTGACCTTTTTATTGACGATGAAAGACAGAAATTGCATCGGAATTAAATACAAAATGCACAATGCCGACGTAAGTACATGTAGACTGACTCTTCCTACTGACTATGTTTAAAACATTCCTGTGACACTTGTTATAGATTCCGATGCTTCATTTCAGGTTTACTGTATCCCTTGGATCTTCTTATTAACGATGAATCACAGATAGTGCATCGGAGTTAAATACAATAGGTACAATATCAACTTAAGTACAAGAAGACTGACTCTTCCTACTGTCTATGTTTTGAACCATTCCTGTGACACTAGTTATAGATTCCGATGCTTCACTTCAGCTTTACTGTATCCCTCTGATCTTCTTATTGACTATGAAACACAGAAATTGCATCAGAATTAAATAGAAAAGGCACAATGAAGTCTTAAGTACATGTAGACAGAATCTTCCTATTGTCTATGTTTTGAACCATTCCTGTGACACTAGTTATAGATTCCGATGGTTCATTTCAGGTTTACTGTATCCCTTGGATCTTCTTATGGACGATGAAACACAGATAGTGCATCGGAGTTAAATACAATAGGCACAACACCGACTTAAGTACAAGAAGAATGACTCTTCCTACTGTCTATGTTTTGAACCATTCCTGTGACACTAGTTATAGATTCCGATGCTTCACTTCAGGTTCACTGTATCCCTCTGACCTTCTTATTGACGATGATACACAGACATTGCATCAGAATTAAATAGAAAAGACACAATGCCGTCTTAAGTACATGTAGACTGAAACTTCCTACTGTCTATGTTTTGAACCATTCCTGTGACACTTGTTATAGATTCCGATGCTTCACTTCATATTTACTCTACCCCTCTGACCTTCTTTTTGACGATGAAACACAGAAATTGCATCGGAATTAAATACAAAAGGC
Organism: Schistocerca americana; assembly: GCF_021461395.2. NCBI lineage: Eukaryota > Metazoa > Arthropoda > Insecta > Orthoptera > Acrididae > Schistocerca > Schistocerca americana. Next base: position 31,493,179 of record NC_060125.1, read on the forward strand.
ACAATGCCGACATAAGTACAAGAGGACTGACTCTTCTTACTGTCTATCTTTTGAACCATTCCTGTGACACTAGTTATAGATTCCGATGCTTCACTTCAGATTTACTGTATCCCTTGGACCTTCATATTGCCGATGAAACAAAGAAACTGCATCGGAATTAAATACAAAAGGCACAATGCCGTCTTAAGTACTAGAAGACTGACTTATCTTACTGACTATTTTGAACCATTCCTGGGACACTAGTTATAGTTTCCGCTGCTTCACTTCAGGTTTACTGTATCCCTCTGACCTTCTTATTGATGTTAAAACACAGAAATTGCATCGGAAGTAAATACAAATGGCACAATGCCGACTTAAGTACAAGAAGACTGACTCTCCTTACTGTCTATGATTTGAACCATTCCTGTGACACTACATATAGATTCCGATGCTTCAATTCAGGTTTACTGTATCCTTTGGACCTTGTTATTGACGATGAAACACAGAAATTGCATCGGAAATAAATAGAAAAGGCACAATCCCGACTTACGTACAAGAAGACTGACTCTTCTTACTGTCTATGTTTTGAACCGTTCCTCTGACGCAAGTTACAGATTCCGATGCTTCACTTCAGGTTTACTGTATCCCTCTGACCTTATTATTGACGATGAAACACTGAAATTGCATCGGTAATAAATAGAAAAAGCACAATGCCGACTTAAGTACAAGAAGACTGACTCTTCTTACTGACTATGATTTGAACCATTCTGTGACACTAGTTGTAGATTCCGATGCTTCACATCAGGTTTACTGTATCCCTCTGACCTTCTTAATGACGATGAAACATCGAAATGGCATCAGAATTAAATAGAAAAGGCACAATGCCGACTTAAGTACAAGAAGACTGACTCTTGTTACTGTCTATGTTTTGAACCGTTCCTGTGACGCTAGTTACAGATTCCGATGCTTCACTTCAGGTTTACTGTATCCGTCTGATCTTCTTATTGACGATGAAACACAGATATTGCATCGGAATTAAATTCAAAAGGCACAATGCCGACGTAAGTACAAGAAAACTGACTCTTCTTACTGACTATGTTTGCACCATTCCTGTGACACTAGTTAGAGATTCCGATGCTTCACTTCAGGTTTACTGTATCTTTTGGACCTTCTTACAGACGATGAAACACAGAAATTGCATCGGAATTAAATACAAAAGCCACAAGGCCGACTTAAGTACAAGAAGACTGACCCTTCTTACTGACTATGTTTTGAACCATTCCTGTGACACTCGTTATAGATTCCTATGTTTCACTTCAGGTTTACTGTATCCCTCTGACCTTCTTATTGACGATGAAACACAGAAATTGCATCGGAATTAAATACAAAAGGCACAATACCGACTTATGTACTTGTAGACTGACTCTTCCTACAGTCTATGTTTTGAAACATTCCTGTGACCTTAGTTATAGATTCCGATGCTTCACTTCAGGTTTACTGTATCCCTTGGACCTTCTTATTGACGATGAAAAACAGAAAGTGCATCGGAATTAAATAGAAATGGCACAATGGCGACTTAAGTACAAGAAGACTGACTCTTCCTACTGTCTATGTTTTGAACCATTCCTGTGACACTAGTTATAGATTCCGATGCTTCACTTCAGAATTACTGTATCCCTTGGACCTTCTTATTGACGATGAATCTCAGAAATTGCATCGGAATTAAATATAAAAGGCACAATGCCGACTTAAGTACAAGAAGACTGACCCTTCTTTTTGTCTATGCTTTGAACCATTCCTGTGACACTAGTTATAGATTCCGATGCTTCACTTAAGGTTTACTGTATCCCTTGGACCTTCTTATTGAAGATGAAACACAGAAAATACATCAGAATTATATACAAAAGGCACAATGCCGACTTAAGTACAAGAAGACTGACTCATCCTACTGTCTATGTTTTGAACCATTCCTGTGACACTAGTTATAGATTCCTATGCTACACATCAGGTTTACTGTATCCCTCTGACCTTCTTATTGACGAGGAAACACAGAAATTGCATCGGAATTATATACAATAGGCACAATGCCGACTTAAGTACAAGAAGACTGACTCTTCTTACTGACTGTTTTGAACCATTCCTGTGACACTAGTTATAGATTCCGATCCTTCACTTCAGGTTTACCGTATCCCTCTGACCTTCTTATTGATGTGGAAACAAAGAAATAGCATCGGAATTAAATACAAAAGGCACAATGCCGACTGAAGTACAAGAAGACTGACTCTCCTTACTGTCAATGTTTTGAACCATTCCTGTGACACTAGATATAGATTCCGATGCTTCACTTCAGGTTTACTGTATCCTTTGGACCTTCTTATTGACGATGAAACACAGAAATTGCATCGGAATTATATAGAAAAGGCACAATGCCGACTTAAGTACAAGAAGACTGACTCTTCTTACTGTCTATGTTTTGAACCATTCCTCTGACGCTAGTTTCAGATTCCGATGCTTCACTTCAGGTTTACTGTATCCTTCTGACCTTCTTATTGACGAGGAAACACAGAAATTGCATCGTAATTAAATACAAAAGCCACAATGCCGACTTAAGTACAAGAAGACTGACTCTTTTAACTGACTATGTTTTGAAACATTCCTGTGACACTAGTTATTGATTCCGATGCTTCACTTCAGGTTTACTGAATCACTCTGACCGTCTTATTGACGATGAAACACAGATATTGTATCGGAATTAAATACAAAAGGCACAATGCCGACTTAAGTACATGTAGACTCACTTTTCCTACTGTCTACGTTTGAAACATTCCTGTGACCTTAGTTATAGATTACGATGCTTCATTTCAGGTTTACTGTATCCCTTGGACCTTCTTATTGACGATGAAACACAGAAAGTGCATCGGAGTTAAATAGAAAAGGCACAGTGCCGACTTAAATACAAGAAGACTGACTCTTCCTACTGTCTATGTTTTGAACCATTCCTGTGACACTAGTTATAGATTCCGATGCTTCACTTCAGAATTACTGTATCCCTTGGACCTTCTTATTGACGATGAATCTCAGAAATTGCATCGGAATTAAATATAAAAGGCACAATGCCGACTTAAGTACAAGAAGACTGACCCTTCTTTTTGTCTATGCTTTGAACCATTCCTGTGACACTAGTTATAGATTCCGATGCTTCACTTAAGGTTTACTGTATCCCTTGGACCTTCTTATTGAAGATGAAACACAGAAAATACATCAGAATTATATACAAAAGGCACAATGCCGATTTAAGTACAAGAAGACTGACTCATCCTACTGTCTATGTTTTGAACCATTCCTGTGACACTAGTTATAGATTCCTATGCTACACATCAGGTTTACTGTATCCCTCTGACCTTCTTATTGACGATGAAACACAGAAATTGCATCGGAATTATATACAATAGGCACAATGCCGACTTAAGTACAAGAAGACTGACTCTTCTTACTGACTGTTTTGAACCATTCCTGTGACACTAGTTATAGATTCCGATCCTTCACTTCAGGTTTACCGTATCCCTCTGACCTTCTTATTGATGTGGAAACAAAGAAATAGCATCGGAATTAAATACAAAAGGCACAATGCCGACTGAAGTACAAGAAGACTGACTCTCCTTACTGTCAATGTTTTGAACCATTCCTGTGACACTAGATATAGATTCCGATGCTTCACTTCAGGTTTACTGTATCCTTTGGACCTTCTTATTGACGATGAAACACAGAAATTGCATCGGAATTATATAGAAAAGGCACAATGCCGACTTAAGTACAAGAAGACTGACTCTTCTTACTGTCTATGTTTTGAACCATTCCTCTGACGCAAGTTTCAGATTCCGATGCTTCACTTTAGGTTTACTGTATCCTTCTGACCTTCTTATTGACGAGGAAACACAGAAATTGCATCGTAATTAAATACAAAAGCCACAATGCCGACTTAAGTACAAGAAGACTGACTCTTTTAACTGACTATGTTTTGAAACATTCCTGTGTCACTAGTTACAGATTCCGATGCTTCACTTCAGGTTTACTGAATCACTCTGACCATCTTATTGACGATGAAACACAGATATTGCATCGGAATTAAATACAAAAGGCACAATGCCGACTTAAGTACATGTAGACTCACTTTTCCTACTGTCTATGTTTGAAACATTCCTGTGACCTTAGTTATAGATTACGATGCTTCATTTCAGGTTTACTGTATCCCTTGGACCTACTTATTGACGATGAAACACAAAAATTGGTTCGGAATTAAATACAAAAGGCACAATGCCGACTTATGTACAAGAAGACTGACTCTTCTTACTGTCTATGTTTTGAACCTTTCCTGTGACACTAGTTATAGATTCCGATGCTTCACTTCAGGTTTACTGTATCCCTGGACGTTTTTATTGACGATGAAACACGGAAATTGCATCGGAATTAAATAGAAAATGCATAATGCCGACTTAAGTACAAGAAGACTGAATCTTCTTACTTACTGTTTTGAACCTTTCCTGTGACACTAGTTAAAGATTCCGATGCTTCACTTCAGGTGTACTGTATCCCTCTGACATTCTTATTGACGATGATACACAGAAATTGCATCGGAATTAAATAGAAAAGGCACAATGCCGACTTTAGTACATGTGGACTGACTCTTCCTACTGTCTCTGTTTTGAAACATTCCTGTGACACTAGTTACAGATTCCGATGCTTCACTTCGGGTTTACTGTATCCCTTGGACCTTCGTATTGACGATGAAACACAGATATTGCATCGGAATTAAATACAAAAGGCACAATGCCGACGTAAGTACAAGAAGACTGACTCTTCTTACTGACTATGTTTGAACCATTCCTGTGACACTAGTTAGAGATTCCGATGCTTCACTTCAGGTTTACTGTATCCTTCTGACCTTCTTATTGACGAGGAAACACAGAAATTGCATCGTAATTAAATACAAAAGCAACAATGCCGACTTAAGTACAAGAAGACTGACTCTTTTAACTGACTATGTTTTGAAACATTCCTGTGACACTAGTTATTGATTCCGATGCTTCACTTCAGGTTTACTGAATCACTCTGACCATCTTATTGACGATGAAACACAGATATTGTATCGGAATTAAATACAAAAGGCACAATGCCGACTTAAGTACATGTAGACTCACTTTTCCTACTGTCTACGTTTGAAACATTCCTGTGACCTTAGTTATAGATTACGATGCTTCATTTCAGGTTTACTGTATCCCTTGGACCTTCTTATTGACGATGAAACACAGAAAGTGCATCGGAGTTAAATAGAAAAGGCACAATGCTGACTTAAATACAAGAAGACTGACTCTTCCTACTGTCTATGTTTTGAACCATTCCTGTGACACTAGTTATAGATTCCGATGCTTCACTTCAGAATTACTGTATCCCTTGGACCTTCTTATTGACGATGAATCTCAGAAATTGCATCGGAATTAAATATAAAAGGCACAATGCCGACTTAAGTACAAGAAGACTGACTCTTCTTTTTGTCTATGCTTTGAACCATTCCTGTGACACTAGTTATAGATTCCGATGCTTCACTTAAGGTTTACTGTATCCCTTGGACCTTCTTATTGAAGATGAAACACAGAAAATACAAAAGAATTATATACAAAAGGCACAATGCCGACTTAAGTACAAGAAGACTGACTCATAATACTGTCTATGTTTTGAACCATTCCTGTGACACTAGTTATAGATTCCTATGCTACACTTCAGGTTTACTGTATCCCTCTGACCTTCTTATTGACGATGAAACACAGAAATTGCATCGGAATTATATACAATAGGCACAATGCCGACTTAAGTACAAGAAGACTGACTCTTCTTACTGACTGTTTTGAACCATTCCTGTGACACTAGTTATAGATTCCGATACTTCACTTCAGGTTTACCGTATCCCTCTGACCTTCTTATTGATGTGGAAACACAGAAATAGCATCGGAATTAAATACAAAAGGCACAATGCCGACTGAAGTACAAGAAGACTGACTCTCCTTACTGTCAATGTTTTGAACCATTCCTGCGACACTAGATATAGATTCCGATGCTTCACTTCAGGTTTACTGTATCCTTTGGACCTTCTTATTGACGATGAAACACAGAAATTGCATCAGAATTATATAGAAAAGGCACAATGCCGACTTAAGTACAAGAAGACTGACTCTTCTTACTGTCTATGTTTTGAACCATTCCTCTGACGCAAGTTTCAGATTCCGATGCTTCACTTCAGGTTTACTGTATCCTTCTGACCTTCTTATTGACGAGGAAACACAGAAATTGCATCGTAATTAAATACAAAAGCCACAATGCCGACTTAAGTACAAGAAGACTGACTCTTTTAACTGACTATGTTTTGAAACATTCCTGTGTCACTAGTTATAGATTCCGATGCTTCACTTCAGGTTTACTGAATCACTCTGACCATCTTATTGACGATGAAACACAGATATTGCATCGGAATTAAATACAAAAGGCACAATGCCGACTTAAGTACATGTAGACTCACTTTTCCTACTGTCTATGTTTGAAACATTCCTGTGACCTTAGTTATAGATTACGACGCTTCATTTCAGGTTTACTGTATCCCTTGGACCTACTTATTGACGATGAAACACAAAAATTGGATCGGAATTAAATACAAAAGGCACAATGCCGACTTATGTACAAGAAGACTGACTCTTCTTACTGTCTATGTTTTGAACCTTTCCTGTGACACTAGTTATAGATTCCGATGCTTCACTTCAGGTTTACTGTATCCCTGGACGTTTTTATTGACGATGAAACACGGAAATTGCATCGGAATTAAATAGAAAATGCATAATGCCGACTTAAGTACAAGAAGACTGAATCTTCTTACTTACTGTTTTGAACGTTTCCTGTGACACTAGTTAAAGATTCCGATGCTTCACTTCAGGTGTACTGTATCCCTCTGACATTCTTATTGACGATGATACACAGAAATTGCATCGGAATTAAATAGAAAAGGCACAATGCCGACTTTAGTACATGTGGACTGACTCTTCCTACTGTCTCTGTTTTGAAACATTCCTGTGACACGAGTTATAGATTCCGATGCTGCACTTCAGGTTTACTGTATCCCTCTGACCTTCTTTTTGACGATGATACACAGACATTGCATCAGAATTAAATAGAAAAGACACAATGCCGTCTTAAGTACATGTAGACTGAAACTTCCTACTGTCTATGTTTGGAACCATTCCTGTGACACTAGTTATAGATTCCGATGCTTCATTTCTGGTTTACTGTATCATTTGGATCTTCTTATTGACGATGAAACACAGATGGTGCATCGGAGTTAAATACAATAGGCACAATACCGATTTAAGCACTATAAGACTGACTCTTCCTACTGTCTATGTTTTGAACCATTCCTGTGACACTTGTTATAGATTCCGATGCTTCACTTCATATTTACTCTACCCCTCTGACCTTCTTTTTGACGATGAAACACAGAAATTGCATCGGAATTAAATACAAAAGGCACAATGCCGACATAAGTACAAGAGGACTGACTCTTCTTACTGTCTATCTTTTGAACCATTCCTGTGACACTAGTTATAGATTCCGATGCTTCACTTCAGATTTACTGTATCCCTTGGACCTTCATATTGACGATGAAACAAAGAAACTGCATCGGAATTAAATACAAAAGGCACAATGCCGACTTAAGTACTAGAAGACTGACTTATCTTACTGACTATTTTGAACCATTCCTGTGACACTAGTTATAGATTCCGCTGCTTCACTTCAGGTTTACTGTATCCCTCTGACCTTCTTATTGATGATAAAACACAGAAATTGCATCGGAAGTAAATACAAATGGCACAATGCCGACTTAAGTACAAGAAGACTGACTCTCCTTACTGTCTATGATTTGAACCATTCCTGTGACACTACATATAGATTCCGGTGCTTCAATTCAGGTTTACTGTATCCTTTGGACCTTGTTATTGACGATGAAACACAGAAATTGCATCGGAAATAAATAGAAAAGGCACAATCCCGACTTAAGTAAAAGAAGACTGACACTTCTTACTGTCTATGTTTTGAACCGTTCCTCTGACGCAAGTTACAGATTCCGATGCTTCACTTCAGGTTTACTGTATCCCTCTGACCTTATTATTGACGATGAAACACTGAAATTGCATCGCTAATAAATAGAAAAACACAATGCCGACTTAAGTACAAGAAGACTGACTCTTCTTACTGACTATGATTTGAACCATTCTGTGACACTAGTTGTAGATTCCGATGCTTCACTTCAGGTTTACTGTATCCCTCTGACCTTCTTAATGACGATGAAACATCGAAATGGCATCAGAATTAAATAGAAAAGGCACAATGCCGACTTAAGTACAAGAAGACTGACTCTTGTTACTGTCTATAATTTGAACCGTTCCTGTGACGCTAGTTACAGATTCCGATGCTTCACTTCAGGTTTACTGTATCCGTCTGATCTTCTTATTGACGATGAAACACAGATATTGCATCGGAATTAAATTCAAAAGGCACAATGCCGACGTAAGTACAAGAAAACTGACTCTTCTTACTGACTATGTTTGCACCATTCCTGTGACACTAGTTAGAGATTCCGATGCTTCACTTCAGGTTAACTGTATCCCTCTGGCCTTCTAATTGACGATGAAACACAGTAATTGCATCGGAATTAAATTGAAAAGGGCAGAACGCCGACTTAAGTACAAGAAGACTGACTCTTCTCACTTTCTATGTTTTGAACCATTCCTGTGACACCAGTAATAGATTCCGATGCTTCACTTCAGGTTTACTGTATCTTTTGGACCTTCTTACAGACGATGAAACACAGAAATTGCATCGGAATTAAATACAAAAGCCACAAGGCCGACTTAAGTACAAGAAGACTGACCCTTCTTACTGACTATGTTTTGAACCATTCCTGTGACACTCGTTATAGATTCCGATGTTTCACTTCAGGTTTACTGTATCCCTCTGACCTTCTTATTGACGATGAAACACAGAAATTGCATCGGAATTAAATACAAAAGGCACAAGGCCGACTTAAGTACAAGAAGACTGACCCTTCTTACTGACTATGTTTTGAAACATTCCTGTGACCTTAGTTATAGATTCCGATGCTTCACTTCAGGTTTACTGTATCCCTTGGACCTTCTTATTATCGATGAAAAACAGAAAGTGCATCGGAATTAAATAGAAATGGCACAATGGCGACTTAAGTACAAGAAGACTGACTCTTCCTACTATCGATGTTTTGAACCATTCCTGTGACTAACTAGTGAAGCATCGGAATCTATAACTATAGATTCTGATGCTTCATTTCAGGTTTACTGAATCCCTAGGATCTTCTCATTGACGATGAAACACAGATAGTGCATCGGAGTTAAATACAAAACGCACAATGCCTACTTAAGTACAAGAAGACTGACACTTCTTACTGTCTGTGTTTTGAACCATTCCTGTGACGCTAGTTACAGATTCCGATGCTTCACTTCGGGTTTACTGTATCCCTTGGACCTTCGTATTGACGATGAAACACAGATATTGCATCGGAATTAAATACAAAAGGCACAATGCCGACGTAAGTACAAGAAGACTGACTCTTCTTACTGACTATGTTTGAACCATTCCTGTAACAGTAGTTATAGATTCCGATGCTTCACTTCAGAATTACTGTATCCCTTGGACCTTCTTATTGACGATGAATCTCAGAAATTGCATCGGAATTAAATATAAAAGGCACAATGCCGACTTAAGTACAAGAAGACTGACTCTTCTTTTTGTCTATGCTTTGAACCATTCCTGTGACACTAGTTATAGATTCCGATGCTTCACTTAAGGTTTACTGTATCCCTTGGACCTGCTTATTGAAGATGAAACACAGAAAATACATCAGAATTATATACAAAAGGCACAATGCCGACTTAAGTACAAGAAGACTGACTCATCCTACTGTCTATGTTTTGAACCATTCCTGTGACACTAGTTATAGATTCCTATGCTACACTTCAGGTTTACTGTATCCCTCTGACCTTCTTATTGACGATGAAACACAGAAATTGCATCGGAATTATATACAATAGGCACAATGCCGACTTAAGTACAAGAAGACTGACTCTTCTTACTGACTGTTTTGAACCATTCCTGTGACACTAGTTATAGATTCTGATCCTTCACTTCAGGTTTACCGTATCCCTCTGACCTTCTTATTGATGTGGAAACACAGAAGTAGCATCGGAATTAAATACAAAAGGCACAATGCCGACTGAAGTACAAGAAGACTGACTCTCCTTACTGTCAATGTTTTGAACCATTCCTGTGACACTAGATATAGATTCCGATGCTTCACTTCAGGTTTACTGTATCCTTTGGACCTTCTTATTGACGATGAAACACAGAAATTGCATCGGAATTATATAGAAAAGGCACAATGCCGACTTAAGTACAAGAAGACTGACTCTTCTTACTGTCTATGTTTTGAACCATTCCTCTGACGCAAGTTTCAGATTCCGATGCTTCACTTCAGGTTTACTGTATCCTTCTGACCTTCTTATTGACGAGGAAACACAGAAATTGCATCGTAATGAAATACAAAAGCCACAATGCCGACTTAAGTACAAGAAGACTGACTCTTTTAACTGACTATGTTTTGAAACATTCCTGTGTCACTAGTTATTGATTCCGATGCTTCACTTCAGGTTTACTGAATCACTCTGACCATCTTATTGACGATGAAACACAGATATTGCATCGGAATTAAATACAAAAGGCACAATGCCGACTTAAGTACATGTAGACTCACTTTTCCTACTGTCTATGTTTGAAACATTCCTGTGACCTTAGTTATAGATTACGATGCTTCATTTCAGGTTTACTGTATCCCTTGGACCTACTTATTGACGATGAAACACAGATTGTGCATCGGAGTAAAATACAAAAGGCACAATGCCGACTTAAGTACAAGAAGACTGACTCTTCCGACTGTCTATGTTTTGAACCATTCCCGTATCACTAGATATAGATTCCGATGCTGCACTTCAGGTTTACTGTATCCCTCTGACCCTCTTTTTGACGATGAAACACAAAAATTGGATCGGAATTAAATACAAAAGGCACAATGCCGACTTATGTACAAGAAGACTGACTCTTCTTACTGTCTATGTTTTGAACCTTTCCTGTGACACTAGTTATAGATTCCGATGCTTCACTTCAGGTTTACTGTATCCCTGGACGTTTTTATTGACGATGAAACACGGAAATTGCATCGGAATTAAATAGAAAATGCATAATGCCGACTTAAGTACAAGAAGACTGAATCTTCTTACTTACTGTTTTGAACCTTTCCTGTGACACTAGTTAAAGATTCCGATGCTTCACTTCAGGTGTACTGTATCCCTCTGACATTCTTATTGACGATGATACACAGAAATTGCATCGGAATTAAATAGAAAAGGCACAATGCCGACTTTAGTACATGTGGACTGACTCTTCCTACTGTCTCTGTTTTGAAACATTCCTGTGACACGAGTTATAGATTCCGATGCTGCACTTCAGGTTTACTGTATCCCTCTGACCTTCTTTTTGACGATAAAACACAGAAACTGGATCGGAATTAAATACAAAAGGCACAATGCCGACTTAAGTACAAGAGGACAGACTCTTCTAACTGACTATAATTTGAACCATTCCTGTGACACTAGTTATAGATTCCGATGCTTCACTTCAGATTTACTGCATCCCTTGGACCTTCTTATTGACGATGAAACACAGAAATTTCCTCGGAATTAAATACAAAATGCACAATGCCGACTTAAGTACAAGAAGACTGACTCTTCTTACTGACTGTTATGACCCATTCCTGTGACACTAGTTATAGATTCCGAAGCTTCACGTCAGTTATACTGTATCCCTCTAACCTTCTTATTGACGATGAAACACAGAAATTGCATCGGAATTAAATACAAAAGGCACAATGCCGACTTAAGTACAAGAAGACTGACTCTTCTTACTGTCTTCGTTTTGAACCATTCCTGTGACGCTAGTTACAGATTCCGATGCTTCACTTCAGGTTTACTGTATCTCTCTGACCTTCGTATTAACGAAGAAACACAGATATTGCATCGGAATTAAATACAATAGGCACAATGCCGACTTAAGTACAATAAGACTGACTCTTCTTACTGACTATGTTTTGAACCATTCCTGTGACGATAGTTACAGATTCCGATGCTTCACTTCTGGTTTACTGTATCCAATGGACCTTCTTATGGACGATGAAACACAGATATTGCGTCGGAATTAAATAGAAAAGGCACAAAGCCGACTTAAGAACAAGAGGACTGACTCTTCCTACTGTCTATGTTTTGAACCATTCCTGTGACACTAGTTATAGATTCCGATGCCTCACTTCAGGTTTACTGTATCCCTTGGTCCATCTTATTGACAATTAAACACAGAAATTGCATCGGAATTAAATACAAAAGCCACAATGCCGACTTAAGTACAAGAAGACAGACTCTTCTTACTGACTATGTTTGAACCATTCCTGTGACACTAGTTATAGATTCCGATGCTTCCTTTCAGGTTTACTATTTCTCTCTGACCTTGTTATTGACGATGAAACACAGATATTGCATCGGAATTAAATACAATAGGCACAATGCCGACTGAAGTACAAGAAGACTGACTCCTCTTACTGACTATGTTTTGAACCATTCCTGTGCCGACAGTTACAGATTCCGATGCTTCACTTCAGGTTTACTGTATCCCTTGGACCTTCTTAATGACGATGAAACACAGATATCGCATCAGAATTACATACAAAAGGCACAATGCCGACGTAAGTACTAGAAGACTGACTCTTCTTTCTGTCTATGATTTGAACCATTCCTGTGACACTAGCTATAGATTCCGATGCTTCACTTCAGGTGTACTGTATCTCTATGACCTTGGAATTGACGATGAAACTCAGATATTGCATCGGAATTAAATACAAAAGGCACAATACCGACTTAAGTACAAGAAGACTGACTCTTCTTACTGACTCTGCTTTGAACCATTCCTGTGACGATAGTTACAGATTTCTATGCTTCACTTCAGGTTTACTGTATCCCTTGGACCTTCTTATTGACGATGAAACACAGATTTTGCATCGGAATTAAATACAAAAGGCACAATGCCGACGTAAGTACAAGAAGACTGACCCTTCTTACTGACTATGTTTTGAACCATTCCTGTGACACTAGTTAGAGATTCCGATGCTTCACTTCAGGTTTACTGTATCCCTCTGACCTTCTTATTGACGATGAAACACAGTAATTGCATCAGAATTAAATTGAAAAGGGCACAATGCCGACTTAAGTACAAGAAGACTGACTCTTCTTACTGTCTATGCTTTGAACCATTCCTGTGACACTAGTTATAGATTCCGATGCTTCACTTCAGGTTTACTGTATCCCTTGGACCTTCTTATTGACGATGAAACACAGAAATTGCATCGGAATTAAATACAAAAGCCACAATGCCGACTTAAGCACAAGAAGACTTACTCTTCTTACTGACTATGTTTTGAACCATTCCTGTAACACTAGTTATAGATTCCGATGCTTCTCTTCAGGTTTACTGTATCCCTCTGACCTTCTTATTGACGATGAAACACAGTAATTGCATCGGAATTAAATTAAAAGGGCACAATGCTGACTTAAGTACAAGGAGACTGACTCTTCTTACTGTCTATGTTTTGAACCATTCCTGTGACACTAGTTATAGATTCCGATGCTTCACTTCAGGTTTACTGTATCCCTTGGACCTTCTTGTTGACGATGAAACACAGAAATTGCATCGGAATTAAATACAAAAGCCACAATGCCGACTTAAGTACAAGAAGACTTACTCTTCTTACTGACTATGTTTTGAACCATTCCTATGACACTAGTTATAAATTCCGATGCATCACTTCAGGTTTACTGTAACCCTCTGACCTTCTTACTGACGATGAAACACAGAAAGTGCATCGGAATTAAATAGAAAAGGCACAATGCCGACTTAAGTACAAGAGGGCTGACTCTTCCTACTGTCTATGTTTTGAACCATTCCTGTGTCACTAGTTAGAGACTCCGATGCTTCACTTCAGGTTTACTGTATCCCTCTGACCTTCTTATTGACGATGAAACACATTAATTGCATCGGAAATAAATTGAAAAGGGCACAATGCCGAGTTAAGTACAAGAAGACTGACTCTTCTTACTGTCTATGTTATGTACCATTCCTGCGACACTAGTTATAGACTCCGATGCTTCACTTCTGGTTTACTGTATCCCTCTGACCTTCTTATTGACGATGAAACACAGAAAGTGCATCGGAATTAAATAGAAAAGGCACAAAGCAGACATAAGTACAAGAGGACTGATTCTTCCTACTGTCTATGTTTTGAACCATTCCTGTGGCACTAGTTATAGATTCCGATGCCTCACTTCAGGTTTACTGTATCCCTTAGTCCTTCTTATTGACGATTAAACACAGATATTGCATCGGAATAAAATACAAAAGGCACAATGCCGACGTAAGTACTAGAAGACTGACACTTGTTTTGCTGTCTATGATTTGAACCATTCCTGTGACACTAGTTATAGATTCCGATGCTTCACTTCAGGTTTACTGTATCCATCTGACCTTCTTATTGATGGTGAAACACAGAAATTGCATCGGAATTAAATAGAAAAGGCACAATGCCGACTTCAGTACAAGAAGACTGACCCTTCTTACTGTCTATGATTTTAACCATTCCTGTGACACTAGTTATCGATTCCGATACTTCACTTCAGAATTACTGTATCCCTTGGACCTTCTTATTGACGATGAAACACAGAAATTGCATCGGAATTAAATACAAAAGCCACAACGCCGACTTAAGTACAAGAAGACTTACTCTTCTTACTGACTATGTTTTGAACCATTCCTGTGACACTAGTTATAGATTCCGATGCTTCACTTCAGGTTTACTGTATCCCTCTGACCTTCTTATTGACGATGAAACACAGTAATTGCATCGGATTTAAATTGAAAAGGGCACAATGCCGACTTAAGTACAAGGAGACTGACTCTTCTTACTGTCTATGTTTTGAACCATTCCTGTGGCACTAGTTATAGATTCCGATGCCTCACTTCAGGTTTACTGTATCCCTTAGTCCTTCTTATTGACGATTAAACACAGATATTGCATCGGAATAAAATACAAAAGGCACAATGCCGACGTAAGTACTAGAAGACTGACACTTGTTTTGCTGTCTATGATTTGAACCATTCCTGTGACACTAGTTATAGATTCCGATGCTACACTTCAGGTTTACTGTATCCATCTGACCTTCTTATTGATGGTGAAACACAGAAATTGCATCGGAATTAAATAGAAAAGGCACAATGCCGACTTCAGTACAAGAAGACTGACCCTTCTTACTGTCTATGATTTTAACCATTCCTGTGACACTAGTTATCGATTCCAATACTTCACTTCAGAATTACTGTATCCCTTGGACCTTCTTATTGACGATGAAACACAGAAATTGCATCGGAATTAAATACAAAAGCCACAACGCCGACTTAAGTACAAGAAGACTTACTCTTCTTACTGACTATGTTTTGAACCATTCCTGTGACACTAGTTATAGATTCCGATGCTTCACTTCAGGTTTACTGTATCCCTCTGACCTTCTTATTGACGATGAAACACAGTAATTGCATCGGATTTAAATTGAAAAGGGCACAATGCCGACTTAAGTACAAGGAGACTGACTCTTCTTACTGTCTATGTTTTGAACCATTCCTGTGACACTAGTTATAGATTCCGATGCTTCACTTTAGGTTTACTGTATCGGTTGGACCTTCTTGTTGACGATGAAACACAGAAATTACATCGGAATTAAATACAAAAGCCACAATGCCGACTTAAGTACAAGAAGACTTACTCTTCTTACTGACTATGTTTTGAACCATTCCTGTCACACTAGTTATAGATTCCGATGCTTCACTTCAGGTTTACTGTATCCCTCTGACCTTCTTACTGACGATGAAACACAGAAAGTGCATCGGAATTAAATAGAAAAGGCACAATGCCGACTTAAGTACAAGAGGACTGACTCTTCCTACTGTCTATGTTTTGAACCAATCCTGTGACACTAGTTATAGATTCCGATGCCTCACTTCAGGTTTACTGTATCCCTTGGAGCTTCTTATTGACGATGAAACACAGAAATTGTATCGCAATTAAATACAAATGCCACAATGCCGACTTCAGTACAAGAAGACTAACTCTTCTTACTGACTATCTTTTGAACCATTCCTGTGACACTAGTTATAGATTCGGATGCTTCACTTCATTTTTACTGTATCCCTTGGACCTTCTTATTGACGATGAAACACAGATATTGCATCGGAATTAAATACAATATGCACAATGCCGACGTAAGTACTATAAGACTGACTCTTCTTACTGACTATGATTTGAACTATTCCTGTGGCACTAGTTAGAGATTCCGATGCTTCACTTCAGGTTTACTATATCCCTCTGACCTTATTATTGACAATGACACACAGAAATTGCATCGGAATTAAATTGAAAAATGCACAATGCCGACTTAAGTACAAGAACACTGACTCTTCTTACTGTCTATGTTTTGAACCATTCCTGTGACACTAGTTATAGATTCCGATGCCTCCCTTCAGGTTTACTGTATCCCTCTGACCTTCTTATTGACAGTGAAACACAGAAATTGCATCGGAATTAAATACAAAAGCCACAAAGCCGACTTAAGTACAAGAAGACTGACGCTTCTTACTGACTATGCTTTGAACCATTCCTGTGTCACTAGTTAGAGACTCGATGCTTCACTTCAGGTTTACTGTATCCCTCTGACCTTCTTATTGACGATGAAACACATTAATTGCATCGGAAATAAATTGAGAAGGGCACAATGCCGAGTTAAGTACAAGAAGACTGACTCTTCTTACTGTCTATGCTTTGAACCATTCCTGTGACACTAGTTATAGATTCCGATGCTTCACTTCTGGTTTACCGTATCCCTCTGACCTTCTTATTGACGATGAAACACAGAAAGTGCTTCGGAATTAAATAGAAAAGGCACAAAGCAGACATAAGTTCATGAGGACTGAGTCTTCCTACTGTCTATGTTTTGAACCATTCCTGTGGCACTAGTTATAGATTCCGATGCCTCACTTCAGGTTTACTGTATCCCTTGGACCTTCTTATTGACGATGAACCACAGAAATTGCATCGGAATTAAATACAAAAGGCACAATGTTGACTTAAGTACAAGAAGACAGACTTTTGTTACTGTCTATGCTTAGAACCATTCCTGTGACACTAGTTATAGATTCCGATGCTACACTTCAGGTTTACTGTATCCCTCTGACCTTCTTATTGACGATGAAACACAGAAATTGCTTCGGAGTTAAATACAAAAGGCACAATGCAGACTTAAGTACAAGAAGACTGACTATTCTTACTGACTGTTTCGAACCATTCCTGTGACACTAGTTACAGATTCCGATGCTTCACTTCAGGTTTACTGTATCCTTCTGACCTTCTTATTGACGGTGATGCACAGAAACTGCATCGGAATTAAATACAAATGGCACAATGCCGACTTAAGTACTAGAAGACTGACTCTCCTTACTGTCTATGTTTTGAACCATTCCTGTGACACTAGATATAGATTCCGATGCTTCACTTCAGTTTTACTGTGTCCCTTGGACCTTCTTGTTGACGATGAAACACAGAAATTGCCTCGGAATAAAATAGAAAACGCACAATGCCGACTTAAGTACAAGATGACTGACTCTTCTTACTGTCTATGTTTTGAACCATTCCTGTGACCGTAGTTACAGATTCCGATGCTTCACTGCAGGTTTATTGTATCCCTCTGACCTTCTTATTGACAATGAAACACAGATATTGCATCGGAATTAAATTCAAAAGGCACAATGCCGACGTAAGTACAAGAAAACTGACTCTTCTTACTGACTATGTTTGCACCATTCCTGTGACACTAGTTAGAGATTCCGATGCTTCACTTCAGGTTAACTGTATCCCTCTGGCCCTCTAATTGACGATGAAACACAGTAATTGCATCGGAATTAAATTGAAAAGGGCACAACGCCGACTTAAGTACAAGAAGACTGACTCTTCTCACTTTCTATGTTTTGAACCATTCCTGTGACACCAGTTATAGATTCCGATGCTTCACTTCAGGTTTACTGTATCTTTTGGACCTTCTTACAGACGATGAAACACAGAAATTGCATCGGAATTAAATACAAAAGCCACAAGGCCGACTTAAGTACAAGAAGACTGACCCTTCTTACTGACTATGTTTTGAACCATTCCTGTGACACTCGTTATAGATTCCGATGTTTCACTTCAGGTTTACTGTATCCCTCTGACCTTCTTATTGACGATGAAACACAGAAATTGCATCGGAATTAAATACAAAAGGCACAATACCGACTTATGTACTTGTAGACTGACTCTTCCTACAGTCTATGTTTTGAAACATTCCTGTGACCTTAGTTATAGATTCCGATGCTTCACTTCAGGTTTACTGTATCCCTTGGACCTTCTTATTATCGATGAAAAACAGAAAGTGCATCGGAATTAAATAGAAATGGCACAATGGCGACTTAAGTACAAGAAGACTGACTCTTCCTACTATCTTTGTTTTGAACCATTCCTGTGACTAACTAGTGAAGCATCGGAATCTATAACTATAGATTCTGATGCTTCATTTCAGGTTTACTGAATCCCTAGGATCTTCTCATTGACGATGAAACACAGATAGTGCATCGGAGTTAAATACAAAACGCACAATGCCTACTTAAGTACAAGAAGACTGACTCTTCTTACTGTCTGTGTTTTGAACCATTCCTGTGACGCTAGTTACAGATTCCGATGCTTCACTTCGGGTTTACTGTATCCCTTGGACCTTCGTATTGACGATGAAACACAGATATTGCATCGGAATTAAATACAAAAGGCACAATGCCGACGTAAGTACAAGAAGACTGACTCTTCTTACTGACTATGTTTGAACCATTCCTGTGACACTAGTTAGGGATTCCGATGCTTCACTTCAGGTTTACTGTATCCTTCTGACCTTCTTATTGACGAGGAAACACAGAAATTGCATCGTAATTAAATACAAAAGCCACAATGCCGACTTAAGTACAAGAAGACTGACTCTTCCTACTGTCTATGTTTTGAACCATTCCTGTGACACTAGTTATAGATTCCGATGCTTCACTTCAGAATTACTGTATCCCTTGGACCTTCTTATTGACGATGAATCTCAGAAATTGCATCGGAATTAAATATAAAAGGCACAATGCCGACTTAAGTACAAGAAGACTGACTCTTCTTACTGACTGTTTTGAACCATTCCTGTGCAACTAGTTATAGATTCCGATCCTTCAATTCAGGTTTACCGTATCCCTCTGACCTTCTTATTGATGTGGAAACACAGAAGTAGCATCGGAATTAAATACAAAAGGCACAATGCCGACTGAAGTACAAGAAGACTGACTCTCCTTACTGTCAATGTTTTGAACCATTCCTGTGACACTAGATATAGATTCCGATGCTTCACTTCAGGTTTACTGTATCCTTTGGACCTTCTTATTGACGATGAAACACAGAAATTGCATCGGAATTATATAGAAAAGGCACAATGCCGACTTAAGTACAAGAAGACTGACTCTTCTTACTGTCTATGTTTTGAACCATTCCTCTGACGCAAGTTTCAGATTCCGATGCTTCACTTCAGGTTTACTGTATCCTTCTGACCTTCTTATTGACGATGAATCTCAGAAATTGCATCGGAATTAAATATAAAAGGCACAATGCCGACTTAAGTACAAGAAGACTGACTTTTCTTACTGTCTATGATTTGAACCAATCCTGTGACACTAGTTATAGATTCCGATGCTTCACTTCAGGTTTACTATTTCTCTCTGACCTTGTTATTGACGATGAAACACAGATATTGCATCGGAATTAAATACAATAGGGACAATGCCGACTTAAGTACAAGAAGACTGATTCTTCTTACTGTCTATGTTTTGAACCATTCCTGTGGCGCTAGTTACAGATTCCGATGCTTCACTTCAGGTTTACTGTATCCCTCTGACCTTATTGACGATGCAACACAGAAATTGCATCGTAATTAAATAGAAAAGGCACAATGCCGACTTAAGTACAAGAGGGCTGACTCTTCCTACTGTCTATGTTTTGAACCATTCCTGTGACACTGGTTATAGATTCACTTCAGGTTTACTGTATCCCTTGGACGTTCTTATTGACGATGAAACACAGAAATTGCATTTTAATTAAAGAGAAAAGGTACAATGCCGACGTAAGTACAAGAAGACTGACTCTTCTTACTGACAATGTTTTGAACCATTCCTGTGACGCAAGTTACAGATTCCGATGCTTCACTTCAGGTTTACTGTATCCCTTGGACCTTCTTATTGACGATGACACATAGATATTGCATCGGAATAAAATAGAAAAGGCACAATGCCGACTTAAGTACAAGAAGACTGACTTTTCTTACTGTCTATGATTTGAACCAATCCTGTGACACTAGTTATAGATTCCGATGCTTCACTTCAGGTTTACTATTTCTCTCTGACCTTGTTATTGACGATGAAACACAGATATTGCATCGGAATTAAATACAATAGGCACAATGCCGACTGAAGTACAAGAAGACTGACTCCTCTTACTGACTATGTTTTGAACCATTCCTGTGCCGACAGTTACAGATTCCGATGCTTCACTTCAGGTTTACTGTATCCCTTGGACCTTCTTAATGACGATGAAACACAGATATCGCATCGGAATTACATACAAAAGGCACAATGCCGACGTAAGTACTAGAAGACTGACTCTTCTTTCTGACTATGATTTGAACCATTCCTGTGACACTAGCTATAGATTCCGATGCTTCACTTCAGGTGTACTGTATCTCTCTGACCTTGGAATTGACGATGAAACTCAGATATTGCATCGGAATTAAATACAAATGGCACAATACCGACTTAAGTACAAGAAGACTGACTCTTCTTACTGACTCTGCTTTGAACCATTCCTGTGACGATAGTTACAGATTTCTATGCTTCACTTCAGGTTTACTGTATCCCTTGGACCTTCTTATTGACGATGAAATACAGATATTGCATCGGAATTAAATACAAAAGGCACAATGCCGACGTAAGTACAAGAAGAATGACCCTTCTTACTGACTATGTTTTGAACCATTCCTGTGACACTAGTTAGAGATTCCGATGCTTCACTTCAGGTTTACTGTATCCCTCTGACCTTCTTATTGACGATGAAACACAGTAATTGCATCGGAATTAAATTGAAAAGGGCACAATGCCGACTTAAGTACAAGAAGACTGACTCTTCTTACTGTCTATGTTTTGAACCATTCCTGTGACACTAGTTATAGATTCCGATGCTTCACTTCAGGTTTACTGTATCCCTTGGACCTTCTTATTGACGATGAAACACAGAAATTGCATCGGAATTAAATACAAAAGCCACAATGCCGACTTAAGTACAAGAAGACTTACTCTTCTTACTGACTATGTTTTGAACCATTCCTGTAACACTAGTTATAGATTCCGATGCTTCTCTTCAGGTTTACTGTATCCCTCTGACCTTCTTATTGACGATGAAACACAGTAATTGCATCGGAATTAAATTGAAAAGGGCACAATGCCGACTTAAGTACAAGGAGACTGACTCTTCTTACTGTCTATGTTTTGAACCATTCCTGTGACACTAGTTATAGATTCCGATGCTACACTTCAGGTTTACTGTATCCCTTGGACCTTCTTGTTGACGATGAAACACAGAAATTGCATCGGAATTAAATACAAAAGCCACAATGCCGACTTAAGTACAAGAAGACTTACTCTTCTTACTGACTATGTTTTGAACCATTCCTATGACACTAGTTATAAATTCCGATGCTTCACTTCAGGTTTACTGTAACCCTCTGACCTTCTTACTGACGATGAAACACAGAAAGTGCATCGGAATTAAATAGAAAAGGCACAATGCCGACTTAAGTACAAGAGGACTGACTCTTCCCACTGTCTATGTTTTGAACCATTCCTGTGACACTAGTTATAGATTCCGATGCCTCACTTCAGGTTTACTGTATCCCTTGGACCTTCTTATTGACGATGAAACACAGAAATTGCATCGGAATTAAATGGAAAAAGCACAATGCCGACTTAAGTACAAGAAGACTGACTCTTCCTACTGTCTATGTTTTGAACCATTCCTGTGTCACTAGTTAGAGACTCCGATGCTTCACTTCAGGTTTACTGTATCCCTCTGACCTTCTTATTGACGATGAAACACATTAATTGCATCGGAAATAAATTGAAAAGGGCACAATGCCGAGTTAAGTACAAGAAGACTGACTCTTCTTACTGTCTATGTTTTGAACCATTCCTGTGACACTAGTTATAGATTCCGATGCTTCACTTCTGGTTTACTGTATCCCTCTGACCTTCTTATTGACGATGAAACACAGATAGTGCATCGGAATTAAATAGAAAAGGCACAAAGCAGACATAAGTACAAGAGGACTGACTCTTCCTACTGTCTATGTTTTGAACCATTCCTGTGGCACTGGTTATAGATTCCGATGCCTCACTTCTGGTTTACTGTATCCCTTAGTCCTTCTTATTGACGATTAAACACAGATATTGCATCGGAATTAAATACAAAAGGCACAATGCCGACTTCAGTACAAGAAGACTGACCCTTCTTACTGTCTATGATTTTAACCATTCCTGTGACACTAGTTATAGATTCCGATACTTCACATCAGAATTACTGTATCCCTTGGACCTTCTTATTGACGATGAAACACAGAAATTGCATCGGAATGAAATTGAAAAGGCACAATGCCGACTTAAGTACAAGAAGACTGACTCTTCCTACTGTCTATGTTTTGAACCATTCCTGTGTCACTAGTTAGAGACTCCGATGCTTCACTTCAGGTTTACTGTATCCCTCTGACCTTCTTATTGACGGTGAAACACATTAATTGCATCGGAAATAATATGAAAAGGGCACAATGCCGAGTTAAGTACAAGAAGGCTGACTCTTCTTACTGTCTATGTTTTGTACCATTCCTGTGACACTAGTTATAGATTCCGATGCTTCACTTCTGGTTTACTGTATCCCTCTGACCTTCTTATTGACGATGAAACACAGAAAGTGCATCGGAATTAAATAGAAAAGGCACAAAGCAGACATAAGTACAAGAGGACTGATTCTTCCTACTGTCTATGTTTTGAACCATTCCTGTGGCACTAGTTATAGATTCCGATGCCTCACTTCAGGTTTACTGTATCCCTTAGTCCTTCTTATTGACGATTAAACACAGATATTGCATCGGAATAAAATACAAAAGGCTTAATGCCGACGTAAGTACTAGAAGACTGACTCTTGTTTTGCTGTCTATGATTTGAACCATTCCTGTGACACTAGTTATAGATTCCGATGCTTCACTTCAGGTATACTGTATCCATCTGACCTTCTTATTGATGGTGAAACACAGAAATTGCATCGGAATTAAATAGAAAAGGCACAATGCCGACTTCAGTACAAGAAGACTGACCCTTCTTACTGTCTATGATTTTAACCATTCCTGTGACACTAGTAATGATTCCGATACTTCACTTCAGAATTACTGTATCCCTTGGACCTTCTTATTGACGATGAAACACAGAAATTGCATCGGAATTAAATACAAAAGCCACAATGCCGACATAAGTACAAGAAGACTTACTCTTCTTACTGACTATGTTTTGAACCATTCCTGTGACACTAGTTATAGATTCCGATGCTTCACTTCAGGTTTACTGTATCCCTCTGACCTTCTTATTGACGATGAAACACAGTAATTGCATCGGATTTAAATTGAAAAGGGCACAATGCCGACTTAAGTACAAGGAGACTGACTCTTCTTACTGTCTATGTTTTGAACCATTCCTGTGACACTAGTTATAGATTCCGATGCTTCACTTTAGGTTTACTGTATCGGTTGGACCTTCTTGTTGACGATGAAACACAGAAATTACATCGGAATTAAATACAAAAGCCACAATGCCGACTTAAGTACAAGAAGACTTACTCTTCTTACTGACTATGTTTTGAACCATTCCTGTCACACTAGTTATAGATTCCGATGCTACACTTCAGGTTTACTGTATCCCTCTGACCTTCTCACTGACGATGAAACACAGAAAGTGCATCGGAATTAAATAGAAAAGGCACAATGCCGACTTAAGTACAAGAGGACTGACTCTTCCTACTGTCTATGGTTTGAACCAATCCTGTGACACTAGTTATAGATTCCGATGCCTCACTTCAGGTTTACTGTATCCCTTGGACCTTCTTACTGACGATGAAACACAGAAATTGTATCGCAATTAAATACAAATGCCACAATGCCGACTTCAGTACAAGAAGACTAACTCTTCTTACTGACTATCTTTTGAACCATTCCTGTGACACTAGTTATAGATTTGGATGCTTCACTTCATTTTTACTGTATCCCTTGGACCTTCTTATTGACGATGAAACACAGATATTGCATCGGAATTAAATACAATATGCACAATGCCGACGTAAGTACTATAAGACTGACTCTTCTTACTGACTATGATTTGAACTATTCCTGTGGCACTAGTTAGAGATTCCGATGCTTCACTTCAGGTTTACTATATCCCTCTGACCTTATTATTGACAATGACACACAGAAATTGCATCGGAATTAAATTGAAAAAGGCACAATGCCGACTTAAGTACAAGAACACTGACTCTTCTTACTGTCTATGTTTTGAACCATTCCTGTGACACTAGTTATAGATTCCG
Source organism: Schistocerca americana (assembly GCF_021461395.2). NCBI lineage: Eukaryota > Metazoa > Arthropoda > Insecta > Orthoptera > Acrididae > Schistocerca > Schistocerca americana. The sequence goes on from NC_060125.1 coordinate 31,518,212, forward strand.
ATGCTTCACTTCAGGTTTACTGTATCCCTCTGACCTTCTTATTGAAGATGAAACACAGATAGTGCATCAGAGTTAAATACAAAAGGCACAATGCCGACTTATGTACAAGACGACTGACTCTTCCTACTGTCTATGCTTTGAACCACTCCTATGACACTACTTATGGTTTTCGATGCTTCACTTCTGGATTTCTGTATCCTTCTGACCTTCTTTTTGACGATGCAACACAGAAATTGCATCGGAATTAAATAGAAAAGGCTTAATGCCGACTTAAGTACAAGAAAACTGACTCTTCCTACCGTCTATGTTTTGAACCATTCCTGTGACACTAGTTATAGATTCCGATGCTTCACTTCAGGTTTACTGTATCCCTTTGACCTTCTTATTGACGGTGAAGCACAGAAATTGCATCGGAATTAAATACAAATGGCACAATGCCGACTTAAGTACAAGAAGACTGACTCTGCTTACTGTCTATGTTTTGAACCATTCCTGTGACACTAGTTATAGATTCCGATGCTTCACTTCAGTTTTACTGTATCCCTTGGACCTTCTTGTTGACGATGAAACACAGAAATTGCCTCGGAATAAAATAGATAACGCACAATGCCGACTTAAGTACAAGATGACTGACTCTTCTTACTGTCTATGTTTTGAACCATTCCTGTGTCACTAGTTAGAGACTCGATGCTTCACTTCAGGTTTACTGTATCCCTCTGACCTTCTTATTGACGATGAAACACATTAATTGCATCGGAAATAAATTGAAAAGGGCACAATGCCGAGTTAAGTACAAGAAGACTGACTCTTCTTACTGTCTATGTTTTGAACCATTCCTGTGACACTAGTTATAGATTCCTATGCTTCACTTCTGGTTTACTGTATCCCTCTGACCTTCTTATTGACGATGAAACACAGAAAGTGCATCGGAATTAAATAGAAAAGGCACAAAGCAGACATAAGTTCAAGAGGACTGAGTCTTCCTACTGTCTATGTTTTGAACCATTCCTGTGGCACTAGTTATAGATTCCGATGCCTCACTTCAGGTTTACTGTATCCCTTAGTCCTTCTTATTGACGATTAATAACAGATATTGCATCGGAATTAAATACAAAAGGCACAATGCCGACGTAAGTACTAGAAGACTGACTCTTCTTGCTGTCTATGATTTGAACCATTCCTGTGACACTAGTTATAGATTCCGATGCTTCACTTCAGGTTTACTGTATCCATCTGACCTTCTTATTGATGGTGAAACACAGAAATTGCATCGGAATTAAATAGAAAAGGCACAATGCCGACTTCAGTACAAGAAGACTGACCCTTCTTACTGTCTATGATTTTAACCATTCCTGTGACACTAGTTACAGATTCCGATACTTCACTTCAGAATTACTGTATCCCTCTGACCTTCCTATTGACGATGAAACACAGTAATTGCATCGGAATTAAATTGAAAAGGGCATAATGCCGACTTAAGTACAAGAAGTCCGATCTCTTCTTACTGTCTATGTTTTGAACCATTCCTGTGACACTAGTTATGGATTCCGATGCTTCACTTCAGGTTTACTGTATCCCTTGGACCTTCTTATCGACGATGAAACACAGAAATTGCCTCGGAATTAAATACAAAAGGCACAATGCCGACTTAACTACAAGAAGATTGACTCTTCTTACTGACTATTTTTTGAACCATTCCTGTGACACTAGTTATAGATTCCGATGCTTCACTTCAGGTATACTGTATCCCTCTGACCTTCTTATTGACGATGAAACACAGAAATTGAATCGGAATTAAATACAAAATGCACAATGCCGACTTAAGTACATGTATACTAACTCTTCCTACTGTCTATGTTTACAAACATTCCTATGACACTAGTTATAAATTCCGACGCTTCATTTCAGGTTTACTGTATCCCTTGGACCTTCTTATTGACGATGAAACACAGAAATTGCATCGGAATTAAATACAAAAGGCACAATGTTGACTTAAGTACAAGAAGACAGACCTTTGTTACTGTCTATGCTTAGAACCATTCCTGTGACACTAGTTATAGATTCCGATGCTACACTTCAGGTTTACTGTATCCCTCTGACCTTCTTATTGACGATGAAACACAGAAATTGCTTCGGAGTTAAATACAAAAGCCACAATGCAGACTTAAGTACAAGAAGACTGACTATTCTTACTGACTGTTTCGAACCATTCCTGTGACACTAGTTATAGATTCCGATGCTTCACTTCAGGTTTACTGTATCCCTCTGACCTTCTTATTGACGGTGATGCACAGAAACTGCATCGGAATTTAATACAAATGGCACAATGCCGACTTAAGTACTAGAAGACTGACGCTCCTTACTGTCTATGTTTTGAACCATTCCTGTGACACTAGATATAGATTCCGATGCTTCACTTCAGTTTTACTGTGTCCCTTGGACCTTCTTGTTGACGATGAAACACAGAAATTGCCTCGGAATAAAATAGAAAACGCACAATGCCGACATAAGTACAAGATGACTGACTCTTCTTACTGTCTATGTTTTGAACCATTCCTGTGACCGTAGTTACAGATTCCGATGCTTCACTGCAGGTTTATTGTATCCCTCTGACCTTCTTATTGACAATGAAACACAGAAATTGCATCGGAATTAAATAGAAAAGGCACAATGCCGACTTAAGTGCAAGAAGACTGACTCTTCCTACTGTCTATGCTTTGAACCATTCCTGTGACACTAGTTATAGATTCCGATGCTTCACTTCAGGTTTATTGTATCCCTTGGACGTACTTATTGACGATGAAACACAGAAATTGCATCGGAATTAAATAGAAAAGGCACAATGCCGACTTAAGTACAAGAAGACTGACTCTTCTTTCTGACTATGTTTTGAACCATTCCTGCGACGCTAGCTACTGATTCCCATGCTTCACTTCAGGTTTACTGTATCCCTTGGATCTTCTTATTGACGATGAAACACAGATATGGCATCGGAATTAAATGCAAAATGCACAATGCCGACTTAAGTACATGTAGACTGACTCTTCCTGCTGTCTATATTTTGAAACATTCCTGTGACCTTAGTTATAGATTCCGATGCTTCATTTCAGGTTTACTGTATCCCTTGGACCTTCCTATTGACGATGAAACACAGAAAGGGCATCGGAATTAAATAGAAAAGGCACAATGCCGACTTAAGTACGAGAAGACTGACTCTTCCTACTGTCTATGTTTTGAACCATTCCTGTGACACTATTTATAGATTCCGATTCTTCACTTCAGGTTTAGTTCATCCCTCTGACCTTCTTATTGACGATGAAACACAGAGATTGCATCGCAATTAAATACAAAAGGCATAATGCCGACTTAAGTACAAGAAGACTAACCTTTCTTACTGTCTATGCTTTGAACCATTCCTGTGACACTAGTTATCGATTCCGATGCTTCACTTCAGGTTTACGGTATCCCTTGGACCTTCTTAATGACGATGAAACACAGAAATTGAATCGGAATTAAATACAAAAGGCACAATGTCGACGTAAGTACAGGAAGACTGACTCTTCCTACTGTCTATGATTTGAACCACTCCTGTGACACTAGTTATAGATTCTGATGCTTCACTTCAGGTTTACTGTATTCCTCTGAGCCTGTTATATGCGATGGATCACTGAAATTGCATCGGAATTAAATAGAAAATGCACAATGCCGACTTAAGTACAAGAAGACTGATTCTTCTCACTGTCTATGTTTTGAACCATTCCTGTGACCGTAGTTACAGATTCCGATGCTTCACTTCAGGTTTACTGTATCCCTCTGACCTTCTTATTGACGATGCAACACAGAAACTACATCGGAATTAAATAGAAAAGGCACAATGCCGCCTTAAGTACAAGAAAACTGACTCTTCCTACTGTCTATGTTTTGAACCATTCCTGTGACACTAGTTATAGATTCCGATGCTTCACTTCAGGTTTACTGTATCCCTTAAACGTTCTTATTGACGATGAAACACATAAATTGCATCGGAATTAAATAGAAAAGGCACAATGCCGACTTAAGTACAAGAAGACTGACTCTTCTTACTGACAATGTTTTGAACCATTCCTCTGACGATAGTTACGGATTCCGATGCTTCACTTCAGGTTTACTGTATCCCTTGGACCGTCTTATTGACGATGAAACACAGATATTGCATCGGCATTAAATACAAAAGGCACAATGCCGACTTAAGTACATGTAGACTGACTCTTCATACTGTCCATATTTTGAAACATTCCTGTGACCTTAGTTACAGATTCCGATGCTTCATTTCAGGTTTACTGTATCCCTTGGACCTTCTTATTGACGATGAAACACAGAAAGGGCATCGGAAATAAATTGAAAAGGCACAATGCCGACTTATGTACAAGAAGGCTGACTCTTCCTACTGTCTATGTTTTGAATCATTCCTGTGACACTATTTATAGATTCCGATTCTTCACTTCAGGTTTTAATTTATCCCTCTGACTTTCTTATTGACGATGAAACACAGATATTGCATCGCAATTAAATACAAAAGGCACAATTCCGACTTAAGTACAATAAGACTAACCTTTCTTACTGTCTATGCTTTGAACCATTCCTGTGACACTAGTTATCGATTCCGATGCTTCACTTCAGGTTTACGGTATCCCTTGGACCTTCTTAATGACGATGAAACACAGAAATTGAATCGGAATTAAATACAAAAGGCACAATGTCGACTTAAGTACAGGATGACTGACTCTTCCTACTGTCTATGTTTTGAACCATTCTTGTGACACTAGTTATAGATTCTGATGCTTCACTTCAGGTTTACTGTATCCCTCTGACCCTCTTATATGCGATGGAACACAGAAATTGCATCGGAATTAAATACAAAAGGCACCATGCCGACTTAAGTACAAGAAGACTGATTCTTCTTACTGTCTATGTTTCGAACCATTCCTGTGACCGTAGTTACAGATTCCGATGCTTCACTTCAGGTTTACTGTATCCCTCTGTCCTTCTTATTGACGATGCAACACAGAAATTACATCGGAATTAAATAGAAAAGGTACAATGCCGCCTTAAGTACAAGTAGACTGACTCTTCCTACTGTCTATGTTTTGAACCATTCCTGTGACACTACTTATAGATTCCGATGCTTTACTTCAGGTTTACTGTATTTCTCTGACCTTCTTATTGACGATGAAACACAGATATTGCATCGGAATTAAATACAAAAGGCACAATGCCGACTTAAGTACAAGAAGACTGACTCTTCTTACTGACTATGTTTTGAACCATTCCTGTGACGATAGTTACAGATTTCGATGCTTCATTTCAGGTTTACTGAATCCCTTGGACCTTCTTATTGACTATGAAACATAGAAATTGCATCGGAATTAAATAGAAAAGGCACAATGCCGACTTAACTACAAGAAGGCTGATTCTTCTTACTGTCTATGTTTTGAACCATTCCTGTGACACTAGTTACAGATTTCGATGCTTCACTTCAGGTTTACTGTATCCCTCAGACCTTCTTATTGACGATGCAACACAGAAATTGCATCGGAATTAAATAGAAAAAGCACAATGCCGACTTAAGTACAAGATGGCTGACTCTTCTTACTGACAATATTTTGAACCATTCCTGTGACGCAAGTTACAGATTCCGATGCTTCAATTCATTTTTACTGTATCCCTTGGACCTTCTTATTGACGATGAAACACAGAAATTGAATCGGAATTAAATACAATAGGCACAAAGTCGACTTAAGTACAAGAAGACTGACTCTTCCTACTGACTATGTTTTGAACCATTCCTGTTACACTAGTTATAGATTCCGATGCTACACTTCAGGTTTACGGTATCCCTCTGATATTCTTATTGACGATGAAACACAGAAAATGCATCGGAATTAAATACAAAAGGCACAATGCCGACTTAAGTACATGTAGACTGACTCTTCATACTGTCTATATTTTGAAACATTCCTGTGACCTTAGTTATAGATTCCGATGCTTCATTTCAGGTTTACTGTATCCCTTGGACCTACTTATTGACGATGAAACACAGAAAGGGCATCGGAATTAAATAGAAAAGGCACAATGCCGACTTAAGTACAAGAAGACTGACTCTTCCTACTGTCTATGTTTTGAACCATTCCTGTGACACTATTTATAGATTCCCATTCTTCACTTCAGGTTTACTTTATCACTCTGACCTTCTTATTGACGATGAAACACAGAGATTGCATCGCAATTAAATACAAAAGGCACAATTCCGACTTAAGTACAAGAAGACTAACCTTTCTTACTGTCTACGCTTTGAACCATTCCTGTGACACTAGTTATCGATTCCGATGCTTCACTTCAGGTTTACTGTATCCCTCTGACCCTCTTATATGCGATGGAACACAGATATTGCATCGCAATTAAATACAAAAGGCACAATTCCGACTTAATTACAAGAAGACTAACCTTTCTTACTGTCTATGCTTTGAACCATTCCTGTGACACTAGTTATCGATTCCGATGCTTCACTTCAGGTTTACGGTATCCCTTGGACCTTCTTAATGACGATGAAACACAGAAATTGAATCGGAATTAAATACAAAAGGCACAATGTCGACTTAAGTACAGGAAGACTGACTCTTCCTACTGTCTATGTTTTGAACCATTCCTGTGACACTAGTTATAGATTCTGATGCTTCACTTCAGGTTTACTGTATCCCTCTGACCCTCTTATATGCGATGGAACACAGAAATTGCATCGGAATTAAATAGAAGTGGCACAATGCCGACTTAAGTACAAGAAGACTGATTCTTCTTACTGTCTATGTTTTGAACCATTCCTGTGACCGTAGTTACAGATTCCGATGCTTCACTTCAGGTTTACTGTATCCCTCTGTCCTTGTTATTGACGATGCAACACAGAAATTACATCGGAATTAAATAGAAAAGGCATAATGCCGCCTTAAGTACAAGTAGTCTGACTCTTCCTACTGTCTATGTTTTGAACCATTCCTGTGACACTACTTATAGATTCCGATGCTTCACTTCAGTTTTACTGTATCCCTTGGACCTTCTTGTTGACGATGAAACACAGAAATTGCCTCGGAATAAAATAGATAACGCACAATGCCGACTTAAGTACAAGATGACTGACTCTTCTTACTGTCTATGTTTTGAACCATTCCTGTGTCACTAGTTAGAGACTCCGATGCTTCACTTCAGGTTTTCTGTGTCCCTCTGACCTTCTTATTGACGATGAAACACATTAATTGCATCGGAAATAAATTGAGAAGGGCACAATGCCGAGTTAAGTACAAGAAGACTGACTCTTCTTACTGTCTATGTTTTGAACCATTCCTGTGACACTAGTTATAGATTCCGATGCTTCACTTCTGGTTTACTGTATCCCTCTGACCTTCTTATTGACGATGAAACACAGAAAGTGCCTCGGAATCAAATACAAAAGGCACAATGCCGACTTAACTACAAGAAGATTGACTCTTCTTACTGACTATTTTTTGAACCATTCCTGTGACACTAGTTACAGATTCCGATGCTTCACTTCAGGTATACTGTATCCCTCTGACCTTCTTATTGACGATGAAACACAGAAATTGAATCGGAATTAAATACAAAATGCACAATGCCGACTTAAGTACATGTATACTAACTCTTCCTACTGTCTATGTTTAGAAACATTCCTATGACACTAGTTATAGATTCCGACGCTTCATTTCAGGTTTACTGTATCCCTTGGACCTTCTTATTGACGATGAAACACAGAAATTGCATCGGAATTAAATACAAAAGGCACAATGTTGACTTAAGTACAAGAAGACAGACCTTTGTTACTGTCTATGCTTAGAACCATTCCTGTGACACTAGTTATAGATTCCGATGCTACACTTCAGGTTTACTGTATCCCTCTAACCTTCTTATTGACGATGAAACACAGAAATTGCTTCGGAGTTAAATACAAAAGGCACAATGCCGACTTAAGTACAAGAAGACTGACTATTCTTACTGACTGTTTCGAACCATTCCTGTGACACTAGTTATAGATTCCGATGCTTAACTTCAGGTTTACTGTATCCCTCTGACCTTCTTATTGACGGTGATGCACAGAAACTGCATCGGAATTAAATACAAATGGCACAATGCCGACTTAAGTACTAGAAGACAGACTCTCCTTACTGTCTATGTTTTGAACCATTCCTGTGACACTAGATATAGATTCCGATGCTTCACTTCAGTTTTACTGTGTCCCTTGGACCTTCTTGTTGACGATGAAACACAGAAATTGCCTCGGAATAAAATAGAAAACGCACAATGCCGACTTAAGTACAAGATGACTGACTCTTCTTACTGTCTATGTTTTGAACCATTCCTGTGAGCGTAGTTACAGATTCCGATGCTTCACTGCAGGTTTATTGTATCCCTCTGACCTTCTTATTGACAATGAAACACAGAAATTGCATCGGAATTAAATAGAAAAGGCACAATGCCGACTTCAGTACAAGAAGACTGACCCTTCTTACTGTCTATGATTTTAACCATTCCTGTGACACTAGTAATGATTCCGATACTTCACTTCAGAATTACTGTATCCCTTGGACCTTCTTATTGACGATGAAACACAGAAATTGCATCGGAATTAAATACAAAAGCCACAATGCCGACATAAGTACAAGAAGACTTACTCTTCTTACTGACTATGTTTTGAACCATTCCTGTGACACTAGTTATAGATTCCGATGCTTCACTTCAGGTTTACTGTATCCCTCTGACCTTCTTATTGACGATGAAACACAGTAATTGCATCGGATTTAAATTGAAAAGGGCACAATGCCGACTTAAGTAGAAGGAGACTGACTCTTCTTACTGTCTATGTTTTGAACCATTCCTGTGACACTAGTTATAGATTCCGATGCTTCACTTTAGGTTTACTGTATCGGTTGGACCTTCTTGTTGACGATGAAACACAGAAATTACATCGGAATTAAATACAAAAGCCACAATGCCGACTTAAGTACAAGAAGACTTACTCTTCTTACTGACTATGTTTTGAACCATTCCTGTCACACTAGTTATAGATTCCGATGCTACACTTCAGGTTTACTGTATCCCTCTGACCTTCTCACTGACGATGAAACACAGAAAGTGCATCGGAATTAAATAGAAAAGGCACAATGCCGACTTAAGTACAAGAGGACTGACTCTTCCTACTGTCTATGTTTTGAACCAATCCTGTGACACTAGTTATAGATTCCGATGCCTCACTTCAGGTTTACTGTATCCCTTGGACCTTCTTACTGACGATGAAACACAGAAATTGTATCGCAATTAAATACAAATGCCACAATGCCGACTTCAGTACAAGAAGACTAACTCTTCTTACTGACTATCTTTTGAACCATTCCTGTGACACTAGTTATAGATTCGGATGCTTCACTTCATTTTTACTGTATCCCTTGGACCTTCTTATTGACGATGAAACACAGATATTGCATCGGAATTAAATACAATATGCACAATGCCGACGTAAGTACTATAAGACTGACTCTTCTTACTGACTATGATTTGAACTATTCCTGTGGCACTAGTTAGAGATTCCGATGCTTCACTTCAGGTTTACTATATCCCTCTGACCTTATTATTGACAATGACACACAGAAATTGCATCGGAATTAAATTGAAAAAGGCACAATGCCGACTTAAGTACAAGAACACTGACTCTTCTTACTGTCTATGTTTTGAACCATTCCTGTGACACTAGTTATAGATTCCGATGCCTCCCTTCAGGTTTACTGTATCCCTCTGACCTTCTTATTGACAGTGAAACACAGAAATTGCATCGGAATTAAATACAAAAGCCACAAAGCCGACTTAAGTACAAGAAGACTGACGCTTCCTACTGACTATGCTTTGAACCATTCCTGTGACACTAGTTATAGATTCCGATGCTTCACTTCAGGTTTACTGTATCCCTCTGACCTTCTTATTGAAGATGAAACACAGATAGTGCATCAGAGTTAAATACAAAAGGCACAATGCCGACTTATGTACAAGACGACTGACTCTACCTACTGTCTATGCTTTGAACCACTCCTATGACACTACTTATGGTTTTCGATGCTTCACTTCTGGATTTCTGTATCCTTCTGACCTTCTTTTTGACGATGCAACACAGAAATTGCATCGGAATTAAATAGAAAAGGCTTAATGCCGACTTAAGTACAAGAAAACTGACTCTTCCTACCGTCTATGTTTTGAACCATTCCTGTGACACTAGTTATAGATTCCGATGCTTCACTTCAGGTTTACTGTATCCCTTTGACCTTCTTATTGACGGTGAAGCACAGAAATTGCATCGGAATTAAATACAAATGGCACAATGCCGACTTAAGTACAAGAAGACTGACTCTGCTTACTGTCTATGTTTTGAACCATTCCTGTGACACTAGTTATAGATTCCGATGCTTCACTTCAGTTTTACTGTATCCCTTGGACCTTCTTGTTGACGATGAAACACAGAAATTGCCTCGGAATAAAATAGATAACGCACAATGCCGACTTAAGTACAAGATGACTGACTCTTCTTACTGTCTATGTTTTGAACCATTCCTGTGTCACTAGTTAGAGACTCGATGCTTCACTTCAGGTTTACTGTATCCCTCTGACCTTCTTATTGACGATGAAACACATTAATTGCATCGGAAATAAATTGAAAAGGGCACAATGCCGAGTTAAGTACAAGAAGACTGACTCTTCTTACTGTCTATGTTTTGAACCATTCCTGTGACACTAGTTATAGATTCCTATGCTTCACTTCTGGTTTACTGTATCCCTCTGACCTTCTTATTGACGATGAAACACAGAAAGTGCATCGGAATTAAATAGAAAAGGCACAAAGCAGACATAAGTTCAAGAGGACTGAGTCTTCCTACTGTCTATGTTTTGAACCATTCCTGTGGCACTAGTTATAGATTCCGATGCCTCACTTCAGGTTTACTGTATCCCTTAGTCCTTCTTATTGACGATTAATAACAGATATTGCATCGGAATTAAATACAAAAGGCACAATGCCGACGTAAGTACTAGAAGACTGACTCTTCTTGCTGTCTATGATTTGAACCATTCCTGTGACACTAGTTATAGATTCCGATGCTTCACTTCAGGTTTACTGTATCCATCTGACCTTCTTATTGATGGTGAAACACAGAAATTGCATCGGAATTAAATAGAAAAGGCACAATGCCGACTTCAGTACAAGAAGACTGACCCTTCTTACTGTCTATGATTTTAACCATTCCTGTGACACTAGTTACAGATTCCGATACTTCACTTCGGAATTACTGTATCCCTCTGACCTTCCTATTGACGATGAAACACAGTAATTGCATCGGAATTAAATTGAAAAGGGCATAATGCCGACTTAAGTACAAGAAGTCCGATCTCTTCTTACTGTCTATGTTTTGAACCATTCCTGTGACACTAGTTATGGATTCCGATGCTTCACTTCAGGTTTACTGTATCCCTTGGACCTTCTTATCGACGATGAAACACAGAAATTGCCTCGGAATTAAATACAAAAGGCACAATGCCGACTTAACTACAAGAAGATTGACTCTTCTTACTGACTATTTTTTGAACCATTCCTGTGACACTAGTTATAGATTCCGATGCTTCACTTCAGGTATACTGTATCCCTCTGACCTTCTTATTGACGATGAAACACAGAAATTGAATCGGAATTAAATACAAAATGCACAATGCCGACTTAAGTACATGTATACTAACTCTTCCTACTGTCTATGTTTACAAACATTCCTATGACACTAGTTATAAATTCCGACGCTTCATTTCAGGTTTACTGTATCCCTTGGACCTTCTTATTGACGATGAAACACAGAAATTGCATCGGAATTAAATACAAAAGCCACAATGCAGACTTAAGTACAAGAAGACTGACTATTCTTACTGACTGTTTCGAACCATTCCTGTGACACTAGTTATAGATTCCGATGCTTCACTTCAGGTTTACTGTATCCCTCTGACCTTCTTATTGACGGTGATGCACAGAAACTGCATCGGAATTTAATACAAATGGCACAATGCCGACTTAAGTACTAGAAGACTGACTCTCCTTACTGTCTATGTTTTGAACCATTCCTGTGACACTAGATATAGATTCCGATGCTTCACTTCAGTTTTACTGTGTCCCTTGGACCTTCTTGTTGACGATGAAACACAGAAATTGCCTCGGAATAAAATAGAAAACGCACAATGCCGACTTAAGTACAAGATGACTGACTCTTCTTACTGTCTATGTTTTGAACCATTCCTGTGACCGTAGTTACAGATTCCGATGCTTCACTGCAGGTTTATTGTATCCCTCTGACCTTCTTATTGACAATGAAACACAGAAATTGCATCGAAATTAAATAGAAAAGGCACAATGCCGACTTAAGTGCAAGAAGACTGACTCTTCCTACTGTCTATGCTTTGAACCATTCCTGTGACACTAGTTATAGATTCCGATGCTTCACTTCAGGTTTATTGTATCCCTTGGACGTACTTATTGACGATGAAACACAGAAATTGCATCGGAATTAAATAGAAAAGGCACAATGCCGACTTAAGTACAAGAAGACTGACTCTTCTTTCTGACTATGTTTTGAACCATTCCTGCGACGCTAGCTACTGATTCCCATGCTTCACTTCAGGTTTACTGTATCCCTTGGATCTTCTTATTGACGATGAAACACAGATATGGCATCGGAATTAAATGCAAAATGCACAATGCCGACTTAAGTACATGTAGACTGACTCTTCCTGCTGTCTATATTTTGAAACATTCCTGTGACCTTAGTTATAGATTCCGATGCTTCATTTCAGGTTTACTGTATCCCTTGGACCTTCCTATTGACGATGAAACACAGAAAGGGCATCGGAATTAAATAGAAAAGGCACAATGCCGACTTAAGTACGAGAAGACTGACTCTTCCTACTGTCTATGTTTTGAACCATTCCTGTGACACTATTTATAGATTCCGATTCTTCACTTCAGGTTTAGTTCATCCCTCTGACCTTCTTATTGACGATGAAACACAGAGATTGCATCGCAATTAAATACAAAAGGCATAATGCCGACTTAAGTACAAGAAGACTAACCTTTCTTACTGTCTATGCTTTGAACCATTCCTGTGACACTAGTTATCGATTCCGATGCTTCACTTCAGGTTTACGGTATCCCTTGGACCTTCTTAATGACGATGAAACACAGAAATTGAATCGGAATTAAATACAAAAGGCACAATGTCGACGTAAGTACAGGAAGACTGACTCTTCCTACTGTCTATGATTTAAACCACTCCTGTGACACTAGTTATAGATTCTGATGCTTCACTTCAGGTTTACTGTATTCCTCTGAGCCTGTTATATGCGATGGATCACAGAAATTGCATCGGAATTAAATAGAAAATGCACAATGCCGACTTAAGTACAAGAAGACTGATTCTTCTCACTGTCTATGTTTTGAACCATTCCTGTGACCGTAGTTACAGATTCCGATGCTTCACTTCAGGTTTACTGTATCCCTCTGACCTTCTTACTGACGATGCAACACAGAAACTACATCGGAATTAAATAGAAAAGGCACAATGCCGCCTTAAGTACAAGAAAACTGACTCTTCCTACTGTCTATGTTTTGAACCATTCCTGTGACACTAGTTATAGATTCCGATGCTTCACTTCAGGTTTACTGTATCCCTTAAACGTTCTTATTGACGATGAAACACATAAATTGCATCGGAATTAAATAGAAAAGGCACAATGCCGACTTAAGTACAAGAAGACTGACTCTTCTTACTGACAATGTTTTGAACCATTCCCCTGACGATAGTTACGGATTCCGATGCTTCACTTCAGGTTTACTGTATCCCTTGGACCGTCTTATTGACGATGAAACACAGATATTGCATCGGCATTAAATACAAAAGGCACAATGCCGACTTAAGTACATGTAGACTGACTCTTCATACTGTCCATATTTTGAAACATTCCTGTGACCTTAGTTACAGATTCCGATGCTTCATTTCAGGTTTACTGTATCCCTTGGACCTTCTTATTGACGATGAAACACAGAAAGGGCATCGGAAATAAATTGAAAAGGCACAATGCCGACTTATGTACAAGAAGGCTGACTCTTCCTACTGTCTATGTTTTGAATCATTCCTGTGACACTATTTATAGATTCCGATTCTTCACTTCAGGTTTTAATTTATCCCTCTGACTTTCTTATTGACGATGAAACACAGATATTGCATCGCAATTAAATACAAAAGGCACAATTCCGACTTAAGTACAATAAGACTAACCTTTCTTACTGTCTATGCTTTGAACCATTCCTGTGACACTAGTTATCGATTCCGATGCTTCACTTCAGGTTTACGGTATCCCTTGGACCTTCTTAATGACGATGAAACACAGAAATTGAATCGGAATTAAATACAAAAGGCACAATGTCGACTTAAGTACAGGATGACTGACTCTTCCTACTGTCTATGTTTTGAACCATTCTTGTGACACTAGTTATAGATTCTGATGCTTCACTTCAGGTTTACTGTATCCCTCTGACCCTCTTATATGCGATGGAACACAGAAATTGCATCGGAATTAAATACAAAAGGCACCATGCCGACTTAAGTACAAGAAGACTGATTCTTCTTACTGTCTATGTTTCGAACCATTCCTGTGACCGTAGTTACAGATTCCGATGCTTCACTTCAGGTGTACTGTATCCCTCTGTCCTTCTTATTGACGATGCAACACAGAAATTACATCGGAATTAAATAGAAAAGGTACAATGCCGCCTTAAGTACAAGTAGACTGACTCTTCCTACTGTCTATGTTTTGAACCATTCCTGTGACACTACTTATAGATTCCGATGCTTTACTTCAGGTTTACTGTATTTCTCTGACCTTCTTATTGACGATGAATCACAGATATTGCATCGGAATTAAATACAAAAGGCACAATGCCGACTTAAGTACAAGAAGACTGACTCTTCTTACTGACTATGTTTTGAACCATTCCTGTGACGATAGTTACAGATTTCGATGCTTCATTTCAGGTTTACTGAATCCCTTGGACCTTCTTATTGACTATGAAACATAGAAATTGCATCGGAATTAAATAGAAAAGGCACAATGCCGACTTAACTACAAGAAGGCTGATTCTTCTTACTGTCTATGTTTTGAACCATTCCTGTGACACTAGTTACAGATTTCGATGCTTCACTTCAGGTTTACTGTATCCCTCAGACCTTCTTATTGACGATGCAACACAGAAATTGCATCGGAATTAAATAGAAAAAGCACAATGCCGACTTAAGTACAAGATGGCTGACTCTTCTTACTGACAATATTTTGAACCATTCCTGTGACGCAAGTTACAGATTCCGATGCTTCAATTCATTTTTACTGTATCCCTTGGACCTTCTTATTGACGATGAAACACAGAAATTGAATCGGAATTAAATACAATAGGCACAAAGTCGACTTAAGTACAAGAAGACTGACTCTTCCTACTGACTATGTTTTGAACCATTCCTGTTACACTAGTTATAGATTCCGATGCTACACTTCAGGTTTACGGTATCCCTCTGATATTCTTATTGACGATGAAACACAGAAAATGCATCGGAATTAAATACAAAAGGCACAATGCCGACTTAAGTACATGTAGACTGACTCTTCATACTGTCTATATTTTGAAACATTCCTGTGACCTTAGTTATAGATTCCGATGCTTCATTTCAGGTTTACTGTATCCCTTGGACCTACTTATTGACGATGAAACACAGAAAGGGCATCGGAATTAAATAGAAAAGGCACAATGCCGACTTAAGTACAAGAAGACTGACTCTTCCTACTGTCTATGTTTTGAACCATTCCTGTGACACTATTTATAGATTCCCATTCTTCACTTCAGGTTTACTTTATCACTCTGACCTTCTTATTGACGATGAAACACAGAGATTGCATCGCAATTAAATACAAAAGGCACAATTCCGACTTAAGTACAAGAAGACTAACCTTTCTTACTGTCTACGCTTTGAACCATTCCTGTGACACTAGTTATCGATTCCGATGCTTCACTTCAGGTTTACTGTATCCCTCTGACCCTCTTATATGCGATGGAACACAGATATTGCATCGCAATTAAATACAAAAGGCACAATTCCGACTTAATTACAAGAAGACTAACCTTTCTTACTGTCTATGCTTTGAACCATTCCTGTGACACTAGTTATCGATTCCGATGCTTCACTTCAGGTTTACGGTATCCCTTGGACCTTCTTAATGACGATGAAACACAGAAATTGAATCGGAATTAAATACAAAAGGCACAATGTCGACTTAAGTACAGGAAGACTGACTCTTCCTACTGTCTATGTTTTGAACCATTCCTGTGACACTAGTTATAGATTCTGATGCTTCACTTCAGGTTTACTGTATCCCTCTGACCCTCTTATATGCGATGGAACACAGAAATTGCATCGGAATTAAATAGAAGTGGCACAATGCCGACTTAAGTACAAGAAGACTGATTCTTCTTACTGTCTATGTTTTGAACCATTCCTGTGACCGTAGTTACAGATTCCGATGCTTCACTTCAGGTTTACTGTATCCCTCTGTCCTTGTTATTGACGATGCAACACAGAAATTACATCGGAATTAAATAGAAAAGGCATAATGCCGCCTTAAGTACAAGTAGTCTGACTCTTCCTACTGTCTATGTTTTGAACCATTCCTGTGACACTACTTATAGATTCCGATGCTTCACTTCAGTTTTACTGTATCCCTTGGACCTTCTTGTTGACGATGAAACACAGAAATTGCCTCGGAATAAAATAGATAACGCACAATGCCGACTTAAGTACAAGATGACTGACTCTTCTTACTGTCTATGTTTTGAACCATTCCTGTGTCACTAGTTAGAGACTCCGATGCTTCACTTCAGGTTTTCTGTGTCCCTCTGACCTTCTTATTGACGATGAAACACATTAATTGCATCGGAAATAAATTGAGAAGGGCACAATGCCGAGTTAAGTACAAGAAGACTGACTCTTCTTACTGTCTATGTTTTGAACCATTCCTGTGACACTAGTTATAGATTCCGATGCTTCACTTCTGGTTTACTGTATCCCTCTGACCTTCTTATTGACGATGAAACACAGAAAGTGCCTCGGAATCAAATACAAAAGGCACAATGCCGACTTAACTACAAGAAGATTGACTCTTCTTACTGACTATTTTTTGAACCATTCCTGTGACACTAGTTACAGATTCCGATGCTTCACTTCAGGTATACTGTATCCCTCTGACCTTCTTATTGACGATGAAACACAGAAATTGAATCGGAATTAAATACAAAATGCACAATGCCGACTTAAGTACATGTATACTAACTCTTCCTACTGTCTATGTTTAGAAACATTCCTATGACACTAGTTATAGATTCCGACGCTTCATTTCAGGTTTACTGTATCCCTTGGACCTTCTTATTGACGATGAAACACAGAAATTGCATCGGAATTAAATACAAAAGGCACAATGTTGACTTAAGTACAAGAAGACAGACCTTTGTTACTGTCTATGCTTAGAACCATTCCTGTGACACTAGTTATAGATTCCGATGCTACACTTCAGGTTTACTGTATCCCTCTAACCTTCTTATTGATGATGAAACACAGAAATTGCTTCGGAGTTAAATACAAAAGGCACAATGCCGACTTAAGTACAAGAAGACTGACTATTCTTACTGACTGTTTCGAACCATTCCTGTGACACTAGTTATAGATTCCGATGCTTAACTTCAGGTTTACTGTATCCCTCTGACCTTCTTATTGACGGTGATGCACAGAAACTGCATCGGAATTAAATACAAATGGCACAATGCCGACTTAAGTACTAGAAGACAGACTCTCCTTACTGTCTATGTTTTGAACCATTCCTGTGACACTAGATATAGATTCCGATGCTTCACTTCAGTTTTACTGTGTCCCTTGGACCTTCTTGTTGACGATGAAACACAGAAATTGCCTCGGAATAAAATAGAAAACGCACAATGCCGACTTAAGTACAAGATGACTGACTCTTCTTACTGTCTATGTTTTGAACCATTCCTGTGAGCGTAGTTACAGATTCCGATGCTTCACTGCAGGTTTATTGTATCCCTCTGACCTTCTTATTGACAATGAAACACAGATATTGCATCGGAATTAAATAGAAAAGGCACAATGCCGACTTAAGTGCAAGAAGACTGACTCTAACTACTGTCTATGCTTTGAACCATTCCTGTGACACTAGTTATAGATTCCGATGCTTCACTTCAGGTTTATTGTATCCCTTGGACGTACTTATTGACGATGAAACACAGAAATTGCATCGGAATTAAATAGAAAAGGCACAATGCCGACTTAAGTACAAGAAGACTGACTCTTCTTTCTGACTATGTTTTGAACCATTCCTGCGACGCTAGCTACAGATTCCCATGCTTCACTTCAGGTTTACTGTATCCCTTGGACCTTCTTATTGACGATGAAACACAGATATGGCATCGGAATTAAATGCAAAATGCACAATGCCGAGTTAAGTACATGTAGACTGACTCTTCCTACTGTCTATATTTTGAAACATTCCTGTGACCTTAGTTATAGATTCCGATGCTTCATTTCAGGTTTACTGTATCCCTTGGACCTTCCTATTGACGATGAAACACAGAAAGGGCATCGGAATTAAATAGAAAAGGCACGATGCCGACTTAAGTGCGAGAAGACTGACTCTTCCTACTGTCTATGTTTTGAACCATTCCTGTGACACTATTTATAGATTCCGATTCTTCACTTCAGGTTTACTTCATCCCTCTGACCTTCTTATTGACGATGAAACACAGAGATTGCATCGCAATTAAATACAAAAGGCATAATGCCGACTTAAGTACAAGAAGACTAACCTTTCTTACTGTCTATGCTTTGAACCATTCCTGTGACACTAGTTATCGATTCCGATGCTTCACTTCAGGTTTACGGTATCCCTTGGACCTTCTTGATGACGATGAAACACAGAAATTGAATCGGAATTAAATACAAAAGGCACAATGTCGACTTAAGTACAGGAAGACTGACTCTTCCTACTGTCTATGATTTGAACCATTCCTGTGACACTAGTTATAGATTCTGATGCTTCACTTCAGGTTTACTGTATCCCTCTGACCCTCTTATATGCGATGGAACACAGAAATTGCATCGGAATTAAATAGAAAATGCACAATGCCGACTTAAGTACAAGAAGACTGATTCTTCTTACTGTCTATGTTTTGAACCATTCCTGTGACCGTAGTTACAGATTCCGATGCTTCACTTCAGGTTTACTGTATCCCTCTGACCTTCTTATTGACGATGCAACACAGAAATTACATCGGAATTAAATAGAAAAGGCACAATGCCGCCTTAAGTACAAGAAAACTGACTCTTCCTACTGTCTATGTTTTGAACCATTCCTGTGACACTAGTTATAGATTCCGATGCTTCACTTCAGGTTTACTGTATCCCTTGGACGTTCTTATTGACGATGAAACACATAAATTGCATCGGAATTAAATAGAAAAGGCACAATGCCGACTTAAGTACAAGAAGACTGACTCTTCTTACTGACAATGTTTGAACCATTCCTCTGACGATAGTTACAGATTCCGATGCTTCACTTCAGGTTTACTGTATCCCTTGGACCGTCTTATTGACGATGAAACACAGATATTGCATCGGCTTTAAATACAAAAGGCACAATGCCGACGTAAGTACAGGAAGACTGACTTTTCTTTCTGACTCTGTTTTGAACCATTCCTGTGACACTAGTTAGAGATTCCGATGCTTCACTTCAGGGTTACTGTATCCCTCTGACCTTCTTATTGACGATGAAACACAGTAATTGCATCGGAATTTAATTGAGAAGGGCACAATGCCGACTTAAGTACTAGAAGACTGACTCTTCTTACTGTCTATGCTTTGAACCATTCCTGTGACACGAGTTATAGATTCCGATGCTACACTTCAGGTTTAATGTATCCCTTGGATCCTCTGATTGACCAAAAAAGACAGAAATTGCATCGGAATTAGATACAAAAGCCACAATGCCGATATAAGTACAAGAAGACTGACTCTTCTTACTGACTATGTTTTGAACCATTCCTGTGACACTAGTTATAGATTCCGATGCTTCACTTCAGGTTTACTGTATCCCTCTGATCTTCGTATTGACGATGAAACACAGAAAGTGCATCGGAATTAAATAGAAAAGGTACAATACCAACTTAAGTACAAGAAGACTGACTCTTCCTACTGTCAATGTTTTGAACCATTCCTGTGACACTAGTTACAGATTCCGATGCCACACTTCAGGTTTACTGTATCCCTCTGACCTTCTTATTGACGATGAAACACAGAAATTGCATCGAAATTAAATACAAAAGCCACAATGCCGACTTTAGTACAAGAAGACTGACTCTTCTTACTGACTATGTTTTGAACCATTCCTGTGGCCCTAGTTATAGATTCCGATGCTTCACTTCAGGTTTACTGTATCCCTTGGACCTTATTATTGACGATGAAACACAAATATTGCATCGGAATTCAATACAAAAGGCACAATGCCGACGTAAGTACTAGAAGACTGACTCTTCTTACTAACTATGTTTTGAACTATTCCTGTGACACTAGTTAGAAATTCCGATGCTTCACTTCAGGTTTACTATATTCCTCTGACCCTATTATTGACGATGAAACACAGTAATTGCATGGGAATTAAATTGAAAAGGGCGCAATGTCGACTTAAGTACAAGAAGACTGACTCTTCTTACTGACTATGTTTTGAACCATTCCTGTGGCCCTAGTTATAGATTCCGATGCTTCACTTCAGGTTTACTGTATCCCTTGGACCTTCTTATTGACGATGAAACACAGAAATTGCATCGGAATTAAATACAAAAGGCACAATGCCGACTTAAGTACATGTAGACTGACTCTTCATACTGTCCATATTTTGAAACATTCCTGTGACCTTAGTTACAGATTCCGATGCTTCATTTCAGGTTTACTGTATCCCTTGGACCTTCTTATTGACGATGAAACACAGAAAGGGCATCGGAAATAAATTGAAAAGGCACAATGCCGACTTAAGTACAAGAAGGCTGACTCTTCCTACTGTCTATGTTTTGAATCATTCCTGTGACACTATTTATAGATTCCGATTCTTCACTTCAGGTTTACTTTATCCCTCTGACTTTCTTATTGACGATGAAACACAGATATTGCATCGCAATTAAATACAAGAGGCACAATTCCGACTTAAGTACAAGAAGACTAACCTTTCTTACTGTCTATGCTTTGAACCATTCCTGTGACACTAGTTATCGATTCCGATGCTTCACTTCAGGTTTACGGTATCCCTTGGACCTTCTTAATGTCGATGAAACACAGAAATTGAATCGGAGTTAAATACAAAAGGCACAATGTCGACATAAGTACAGGAAGACTGACTCTTCCTACTGTCTATGTTTTGAAACATTCTTGTGACACTAGTTATAGATTCTGATGCTTCACTTCAGGTTTACTGTATCCCTCTGACCCTCTTATATGCGATGGAACACAGAAATTACATCGGAATTAAATACAAAAGGCACAATGCCGACTTAAGTACAAGAAGACTGACTCTTCTTACTGACTATGTTTTGAACCATTCCTGTGACGATAGTTACAGATTTAGATGCTTCATTTCAGGTTTACTGTATCCCTTGGACCTTCTTATTGACTATGAAACATAGAAATTGCATCGGAATTAAATAGGAAAGGCACAATGCCGACTTAACTACAGGAAGGCTGATTCTTCTTACTGTCTATGTTTTGAACCATTCCTGTGACACTAGTTACAGATTTCGATGCTTCACTTCAGGTTTTACTGTATCCCTCAGACCTTCTTATTGACGATGCAACACACAAATTGCATCGGAATTAAATAGAAAAAGCACAATGCCGACTTAAGTACAAGATATATTTTGAACCATTCCTGTGACGCAAGTTACAGATTCCGATGCTTCAATTCATTTTTACTGTATCCCTTGGACCTTCTTATTGACGATGAAACACAGAAATTGAATCGGAATTAAATACAATAGGCACAATGTCGACTTAAGTACAAGAAGACTAACCTTTCTTACTGTCTATGCTTTGAACCATTCCTGTGACACTAGTTATCGATTCCGATGCTTCACTTCAGGTTTACGGTATCCCTTGGACCTTCTTAATGACGATGAAAAACAGAAATTGAATCGGAATTAAATACAAAAGGCACAATGTCGACTTAAGTACAGGAAGACTGACTCTTCCTACTGTCTATGTTTTGAACCATTCCTGTGACACTAGTTATAGATTCTGATGCTTCACTTCAGGTTTACTGTATCCCTCTGACCCTCTTATATGCGATGGAACACAGAAATTGCATCGGAATTAAATAGAAGAGGCACAATGCCGACTTAAGTACAAGAAGACTGATTCTTCTTACTGTCTATGTTTTGAACCATTCCTGTGACCGTAGTTACAGATTCCGATGCTTCACTTCAGGTTTACTGTATCCCTCTGTCCTTGTTATTGACGATGCAACACAGAAATTACATCGGAATTAAATAGAAAAGGCATAATGCCGGCTTAAGTACAAGTAGTCTGACTCTTCCTACTGTCTATGTTTTGAACCATTCCTGTGACACTACTTATAGATTCCGATGCTTTACTTCAGGTTTACTGAAATTCTCTGACCTTCTTATTAACGATGAAACACAGATATTGCATCGGAATTAAATACAAAAGGCACAATGCCGACTTAAGTACAAGAAGACTGACTCTTCTTACTGACTATGTTTTGAACCATTCCTGTGACGATAGTTACAGATTTCGATGCTTCATTTCAGGTTTACTGTATCCCTTGGACCTTCTTATTGACTATGAAACACAGAAATTGCATCGGAATTAAATAGAAAACGCACAATGCCGACTTAACTACAAGAAGGCTGATTCTTCTTACTGTCTATGTTTTGAACCATTCCTGTGACACTAGTTACAGATTCCGATGCTTCAGTTCTGGTTTACTGTATCCCTCAGACCTTCTTATTGACGATGCAACACAGAAATTGCATCGGAAATAAATAGAAAAGGCACAATGCCGACTTAAGTACAAGAAGACTGATTCTTTTTACTGTGTATGTTTTGAACAATTCCTGTGACGCTAGTAACAGATTCCGATGCTCCACTTCAGGGTTACTGTATCCCTCTGATCTTCTTATTGACGATGCAACACAGAAATTGCATCGGAATTAAATCGAAAAGGCACAATGCCGACTTAAGTACAAGAAAACTGACTCTTCCTACTGTCTATGTTTTGAACCATTCCTGTGACACTAGTTATAGATTCCGATGCTTCACTTCAGGTTTACTGTATCCCTTGGAAGTTCTTATTGACGATGAAACACGTAAATTGCATCGGAATTAAATAGAAAAGGCCTAATGCCGACTTAAGTACAAGAAGACTGACTCTTCTTACTGACAATGTTTTGAACCATTCCTGTGACGCAAGTTACAGATTCCGATGCTTCACTTCAGGTTTACTGTAACCCTTGGACCTTCTTATTGACGATGAAACACAGATATTGCATCGGAATTAAACACAAATAGCACAATGCCGACTTAAGTACAAGAAGACTGTCTCTTCTTACTGTCTATGATTTGAACCTTTCCTGTGACACTAGTTACATATTCTGATGCTTCACTTCAGGTTTACAGTATCTCTCTGACCTTCTTATTGACGATGAAACACAGATATTGCATCGGAATTAAATACAAAAGGCACAATGCCGACTTAAGTACAAGAAGACTGACTCTTCTTACTGACTATGTTTTGAACCATTCCTGTGACGATAGTTACAGATTCCGATGCTTCACTTCAGGTTTACTGTATCCCTTGGACCTTCTTATTGACGATGAAACACAGATATTGCATCGGAATTAAATACAAAAGGCACAATGCCGACGTAAGTACAGGAAGACTGACATTTCTTACTGACTCTGTTTTGAACCATTCCTGTGACACTAGTTAGAGATTCCGATGCTTCACTTCAGGTTTACTGTATCCCTCTGACCTTCTTATTGACGATGAAACACAGTAATTGCATCGGAATTTAATTGAAAAGGGCACAATGCCGACTTAAGTACTAGAAGACTGACTCTTCTTACTGTCTATGTTTTGAACCATTCCTGTGACACTAGTTATAGATTCCGATGCTTCACTTCAGGTTTAATGTATCCCTTGGAAGCTCTTATTGGCGATGAAACACAGAAATTGCATCGGAAGTAGATACAAAAGCCACAATGCCGACTTAAGTACAAGAAGATTGACTCTTCTTACTTAATATGCTTTAAACCATTCCTGTGACACTAATTATAGATTCCGATGCTTCACTTCAGGTTTACTGTATCCCTCTGATCTTCGTATTGACGATGAAACACAGAAAGTGCATCGGAATTAAATAGAAAAGGCACAATGCCAACTTAAGTACAAGAAGACTGACTCTTCCTACTGTCAATGTTTTGAACCATTCCTGTGACACTAGTTATAGATTCCGATGCCTCACTTCAGGTTTACTGTATCCCTCTGACCTTCTTATTGACGATGAAACACAGAAATTGCATCTTCAGGGTTACTGTATCATTGGACCTTCTTATTGATGATGAAACACAGAAATTGCATCTGAATAAAATACAAAAGGCACAATGCCGATTTAAGTACAAGAAGACTGACTCTCCTTACTGACTATGTTTTGAACCATTCCCGTTACACTAGTTATAGATTCCGATGCTTCATTTCAGGTTTACGGTATCCCTTGGACCTTCTTAATGACGATGAAACACAGAAACTGAATCGGAATTAAATACAAAAGGCACAATGTCGACTTAAGTACAGGAAGACTGACTCTTCCTACTGTCTATGTTTTGAACCATTCCTGTGGCACTAGTTATAGATTCTGATGCTTCACTTCAGGTTTACTGTATCCCTCTGACCCTCTTATATGCGATGGAACACAGAAATTGCATCGGAATTAAATACAAAAGGCACAATGCCGACTTAAGTACAAGAAGACTGACTCTTCTTACTGACTATGTTTTGAATTATTCCTGTGACGATAGTTACAGATTCCGATGCTTCACTTCAGGTTTACTGTGTCCCTTGGACCTTCGTATTGACGATGAAACACAGAAAGGGCATCGGAATTAAATAGAAAAGGCACAATCCCGACTTAAGTACAAGAAGACTGACTCTTCCTACTGTCTATGTTTTGAACCATTCCTGTGACACTAGTTATCGATTCCGATGCTTCATTTCAGGTTTACGGTATCCCTTGGACCTTCTTAATGACGATGAAACACAGAAACTGAATCGGAATTAATTACAAAAGGCACAATGTCGACTTAAGTACAGGAAGACTGACTCTCCCTACTGTCTATGTTTTGAACCATTCCTGTGGAACTAGTTATAGATTCTGATGCTTCACTTCAGGTTTACTGTATCCCTCTGACCCTCTTATATGCGATGGATCACAGAAATTGCATCGGAATTAAATACAAAAGGCACAATGCCGACTTAAGTACAAGAAGACTGACTCTTCTTACTGACTATGTTTTGAACCATTCCTGTGACGATAGTTACAGATTCCGATGCTTCACTTCAGGTTTACTGTATCCCTTGGACCTTCTTATTGACTATGAAACACAGAAATTGCATCGGAATTAAGTAGAAAAGGCACAATGCCGACTTAACTAAAAGAAGGCTGATTCTTCTTACTTTCTATGTTTTGAACCATTCCTGTGACACTAGTTACAGATTCCGATGCTTCACTTCAGGTTAACTGTATCCCTCAGACCCTCTTATTGACGATGCAACACAGAAATTGCATCGGAATTAAATAGAAAAAGCACAATGCCGACTTAAGTACAAGATGACTGACTCTTCTTAATGACAATATTTTGAACCATTCCTGTGACGCAAAATACAGATTCCGATGCTTCACTTCAGGTTTACTGTAACCCTTGGACCTTCTTATTGACGATGAAACACAGATATTGCATCGGAATTAAATACAAAAAGCACAATGCCGACTTAACTACATGAAGACTGTCTCTTCTTACTGTCTATGATTTGAACCTTTCCTGTGACACTAGTTATAGATTCCGATGCCTCACTTTAGGTTTACTGTATCCCTCTGACCTTCTTATTGACGATGAAACACAGAAATTGCATCGGAATTAAATACAAAAGCCACAATGCCGACTTTAGTACAAGAAGACTGATTCTTCTTACTGACTATGTTTTGAACCATTCCTGTGACACTAGTTATAGATTCCGATGCTTCACTTCGGGTTTACTGTATCCCTTGGACCTTATTATTGACGATGAAACACAAATATTGCATCGGAATTAAATACAAAAGGCACAATGCCGACGTAAGTACTAGAAGACTGACACTTCTTACTAACTATGTTTTGAACCATTCCTGTGACACTACTTATAGATTCCGATGCTTTACTTCAGGTTTACTGTATTTCTCTGACCTTCTTATTGACGATGAAACACAGATATTGCATCGGAATTAAATACAAAAGGCACAATGCCGACTTAAGTACAAGAAGACTGACTCTTCTTTCTGACTATGTTTTGAACCATTCCTGCGACGCTAGCTACAGATTCCCATGCTTCACTTCAGGTTTACTGTATCCCTTGGACCTTCTTATTGACGATGAAACACAGATATGGCATCGGAATTAAATGCAAAATGCACAATGCCGACTTAAGTACATGTAGACTGACTCTTCCTACTGTCTATATTTTGAAACATTCCTGTGACCTTAGTTACAGATTCCGAAGCTTCATTTCAGGTTTGCTGTATCCCTTGGACCTTCCTATTGACGATGAAACACAGAAAGGGCATCGGAATTAAATAGAAAAGGCACAATGCCGACTTAAGTACGAGAAGACTGACTCTTCCTACTGTCTATGTTTTGAACCATTCCTGTGACACTATTTATAGATTCCGATTCTTCACTTCAGGTTTACTTCATCCCTCTGACCTTCGTATTGACGATGAAACACAGAGATTGCATCGCAATTAAATACAAAAGGCATAATGCCGACTTAAGTACAAGAAGACTAACCTTTCTTACTGTCTATGCTTTGAACCATTCCAGTGACACTAGTTATCGATTCCGATGCTTCACTTCAGGTTTACGGTATCCCTTGGACCTTCTTGATGACGATGAAACACAGAAATTGAATCGGAATTAAATACAAAAGGCACAATGTCGACTTAAGTACAGGAAGACTGACTCTTCCTACTGTCTATGATTTGAACCATTCCTGTGACACTAGTTATAGATTCTGATGCTTCACTTCAGGTTTACTGTATCCCTCTGACCCTCTTATATGCGATGGAACACAGAAATTGCATCGGAATTAAATAGAAAATGCATAATGCCGACTTAAGTACAAGAAGACTAATCTTTCTTACTGTCTATGCTTTGAACCATTCCAGTGACACTAGTTATCGATTCCGATGCTTCACTTCAGGTTTACGGTATCCCTTGGACCTTCTTGATGACGATGAAACACATAAATTGCATCGGAATTAAATAGAAAAGGCACAATGCCGACTTAAGTACAAGAAGACTGACTCTTCTTACTGACAATGTTTTGAACCATTCCTCTGACGATAGTTACAGATTCCGATGCTTCACTTCAGGTTTACTGTATCCCTTGGACCGTCTTATTGACGATGAAACACAGATATTGCATCGGCATTAAATACAAAAGGCACAATGCCGACGTAAGTACAGGAAGACTGACTTTTCTTTCTGACTCTGTTTAGAACCATTCCTGTGACACTAGTTAGAGATTCCGATGCTTCACTTCAGGGTTACTGTATCCCTCTGACCTTCTTATTGACGATGAAACACAGTAATTGCATCGGAATTTAATTGAGAAGGGCACAATGCCGACTTAAGTACTAGAAGACTGACTCTTCTTACTGTCTATGCTTTGAACCATTCCTGTGACACGAGTTATAGATTCCGATGCTACACTTCAGGTTTAATGTATCCCTTGGATCCTCTGATTGACCAAAAAACACAGAAATTGCATCGGAATTAGATACAAAAGCCACAATGCCGATATAAGTACAAGAAGACTGACTCTTCTTACTGACTATGTTTTGAACCATTCCTGTGACACTAGTTATAGATTCCGATGCTTCACTTCAGGTTTACTGTATCCCTCTGATCTTCGTATTGACGATGAAACACAGAAAGTGCATCGGAATTAAATAGAAAAGGTACAATACCAACTTAAGTACAAGAAGACTGACTCTTCCTACTGTCAATGTTTTGAACCATTCCTGTGACACTAGTTACAGATTCCGATGCCACACTTCAGGTTTACTGTATCCCTCTGACCTTCTTATTGACGATGAAACACAGAAATTGCATCGAAATTAAATACAAAAGCCACAATGCCGACTTTAGTACAAGAAGACTGATTCTTCTTACTGTCTATGTTTTGAACCATTCCTGTGACCGTAGTTACAGATTCCGATGCTTCACTTCAGGTTTACTGTATCCCTCTGTCCTTCTTATTGACGATGCAACACAGAAATTACATCGGAATTAAATAGAAAAGGCACAATGCCGCCTTAAGTACAAGTAGACTGACTCTTCCTGCTGTCTATGTTTTGAACCATTCCTGTGACACTACTTATAGATTCCGATGCTTTACTTCAGGTTTACTGTATTTCTCTGACCTTCTTATTGACGATGAAACACAGATATTGCATCGGAATTAAATACAAAAGGCACAATGCCGACTTAAGTACAAGAAGACTGACTCTTCTTACTGACTATGTTTTGAACCATTCCTGTGACGATAGTTACAGATTTCGATGCTTCATTTCAGGTTTACTGTATCCCTTGGACCTTCTTATTGACTATGAAACATAGAAATTGCATCGGAATTAAATAGGAAAGGCACAATGCCGACTTAACTACAAGAAGGCTGATTCTTCTTACTGTCTATGTTTTGAACCATTCCTGTGACACTAGTTACAGATTTCGATGCTTCACTTCAGGTTTACTGTATCCCTCAGACCTTCTTATTGACGATGCAACACAGAAATTGCATCGGAATTAAATAGAAAAAGCACAATGCCGACTTAAGTACAAGATGGCTGACTCTTCTTACTGACAATATTTTGAACCATTCCTGTGACGCAAGTTACAGATTCCGATGCTTCAATTCATTTTTACTGTATCCCTTGGACCTTCTTATTGACGATGAAACACAGAAATTGAATCGGAATTAAATACAATAGGCACAATGTCGACTTAAGTACAAGAAGACTGACTCTTCCTACTGACTATGTTTTGAACCATTCCTGTTACACTAGTTATAGATTCCGATGCTTCACTTCAGGTTTACGGTATCCCTCTGACCATCTTATTGACGATGAAACACAGAAATTGCATCGGAATTAAATACAAAAGGCACAATGCCGACTTAAGTACATGTAGACTGACTCTTCATACTGTCTATATTTTGAAACATTCCTGTGACCTTAGTTATAGATTCAGATGCTTCATTTCAGGTTTACTGTATCCCTTGGACCTTCTTATTGACGATGAAACACAGAAAGGGCATCGGAATTAAATAGAAAAGGCACAATGCCGACTTAAGTACAAGAAGACTGACTCTTCCTACTGTCTATGTTTTGAACCATTCCTGTGACACTATTTATAGATTCCCATTCTTCACTTCAGGTTTACTTTATCCCTCTGACCTTCTTATTGACGATGAAACACAGAGATTGCATCGCAATTAAATACAAAAGGCACAATTCCGACTTAAGTACAAGAAGACTAACCTTTCTTACTGTCTATGCTTTGAACCATTCCTGTGACACTAGTTATCGATTCCGATGCTTCACTTCAGGTTTACGGTATCCCTTGGACCTTCTTAATGACGATGAAACACAGAAATTGAATCGGAATTAAATACAAAAGGCACAATGTCGACTTAAGTACAGGAAGACTGACTCTTCCTACTGTCTATGTTTTGAACCATTCCTGTGACACTAGTTATAGATTCTGATGCTTCACTTCAGGTTTACTGTATCCCTCTGACCCTCTTATATGCGATGGAACACAGAAATTGCATCGGAATTAAATAGAAGAGGCACAATGCCGACTTAAGTACAAGAAGACTGATTCTTCTTACTGTCTATGTTTTGAACCATTCCTGTGACCGTAGTTACAGATTCCGATGCTTCACTTCAGGTTTACTGTATCCCTCTGTCCTTGTTATTGACGATGCAACACAGAAATTACATCGGAATTAAATAGAAAAGGCATAATGCCGGCTTAAGTACAAGTAGTCTGACTCTTCCTACTGTCTATGTTTTGAACCATTCCTGTGACACTACTTATAGATTCCGATGCTTTACTTCAGGTTTACTGAATTCCTCTGACCTTCTTATTAACGATGAAACACAGATATTGCATCGGAATTAAATACAAAAGGCACAATGCCGACTTAAGTACAAGAAGACTGACTCTTCTCACTGACTATGTTTTGAACCACTCCTGTGACGATAGTTACAGATTTCGATGCTTCATTTCAGGTTTACTGTATCCCTTGGACCTTCTTATTGACTATGAAACACAGAAATTGCATCGGAATTAAATAGAAAAGGCACAATGCCGACTTAACTACAAGAAGGCTGATTCTTCTTACTGTCTATGTTTTGAACCATTCCTGTGACACTAGTTACAGATTCCGATGCTTCAGTTCAGGTTTACTGTATCCCTCAGACCTTCTTATTGACGATGCAACACAGAAATTGCATCGGAAATAAATAGAAAAGGCACAATGCCGACTTAAGTACAAGAAGACTGATTCTTTTTACTGTGTATGTTTTGAGCAATTCCTGTGACGCTAGTAACAGATTCCGATGCTCCACTTCAGGGTTACTGTATCCCTCTGACCTTCTTATTGACGATGAAACACAGTAATTGCATCGGAATTTAATTGAGAAGGGCACAATGCCGACTTAAGTACTAGAAGACTGACTCTTCTTACTGTCTATGCTTTGAACCATTCCTGTGACACGAGTTATAGATTCCGATGCTACACTTCAGGTTTAATGTATCCCTTGGATCCTCTGATTGACCAAAAAACACAGAAATTGCATCGGAATTAGATACAAAAGCCACAATGCCGATATAAGTACAAGAAGACTGACTCTTCTTACTGACTATGTTTTGAACCATTCCTGTGACACTAGTTATAGATTCCGATGCTTCACTTCAGGTTTACTGTATCCCTCTGATCTTCGTATTGACGATGAAACACAGAAAGTGCATCGGAATTAAATAGAAAAGGTACAATACCAACTTAAGTACAAGAAGACTGACTCTTCCTACTGTCAATGTTTTGAACCATTCCTGTGACACTAGTTACAGATTCCGATGCCACACTTCAGGTTTACTGTATCCCTCTGACCTTCTTATTGACGATGAAACACAGAAATTGCATCGAAATTAAATACAAAAGCCACAATGCCGACTTTAGTACAAGAAGACTGATTCTTCTTACTGTCTATGTTTTGAACCATTCCTGTGACCGTAGTTACAGATTCCGATGCTTCACTTCAGGTTTACTGTATCCCTCTGTCCTTCTTAGTGACGATGCAACACAGAAATTACATCGGAATTAAATAGAAAAGGCACAATGCCGCCTTAAGTACAAGTAGACTGACTCTTCCTGCTGTCTATGTTTTGAACCATTCCTGTGACACTACTTATAGATTCCGATGCTTTACTTCAGGTTTACTGTATTTCTCTGACCTTCTTATTGACGATGAAACACAGATATTGCATCGGAATTAAATACAAAAGGCACAATGCCGACTTAAGTACAAGAAGACTGACTCTTCTTACTGACTATGTTTTGAACCATTCCTGTGACGATAGTTACAGATTTCGATGCTTCATTTCAGGTTTACTGTATCCCTTGGACCTTCTTATTGACTGTGAAACATAGAAATTGCATCGGAATTAAATAGGAAAGGCACAATGCCGACTTAACTACAAGAAGGCTGATTCTTCTTACTGTCTATGTTTTGAACCATTCCTGTGACACTAGTTACAGATTTCGATGCTTCACTTCAGGTTTACTGTATCCCTCAGACCTTCTTATTGACGATGCAACACAGAAATTGCATCGGAATTAAATAGAAAAAGCACAATGCCGACTTAAGTACAAGATGGCTGACCCTTCTTACTGACAATATTTTGAACCATTCCTGTGACGCAAGTTACAGATTCCGATGCTTCAATTCATTTTTACTGTATCCCTTGGACCTTCTTATTGACGATGAAACACAGAAATTGAATCGGAATTAAATACAATAGGCACAATGTCGACTTAAGTACAAGAAGACTGACTCTTCCTACTGACTATGTTTTGAACCATTCCTGTTACACTAGTTATAGATTCCGATGCTTCACTTCAGGTTTACGGTATCCCTCTGACCGTCTTATTGACGATGAAACACAGAAATTGCATCGGAATTAAATACAAAAGGCACAATGCCGACTTAAGTACATGTAGACTGACTCTTCATACTGTCTATATTTTGAAACATTCCTGTGACCTTAGTTATAGATTCAGATGCTTCATTTCAGGTTTACTGTATCCCTTGGACCTTCTTATTGACGATGAAACACAGAAAGGGCATCGGAATTAAATAGAAAAGGCACAATGCCGACTTAAGTACAAGAAGACTGACTCTTCCTACTGTCTATGTTTTGAACCATTCCTGTGACACTATTTATAGATTCCCATTCTTCACTTCAGGTTTACTTTATCCCTCTGACCTTCTTATTGACGATGAAACACAGAGATTGCATCGCAATTAAATACAAAAGGCACAATTCCGACTTAAGTACAAGAAGACTAACCTTTCTTACTGTCTATGCTTTGAACCATTCCTGTGACACTAGTTATCGATTCCGATGCTTCACTTCAGGTTTACGGTATCCCTTGGACCTTCTTAATGACGATGAAACACAGAAATTGAATCGGAATTAAATACAAAAGGCACAATGTCGACTTAAGTACAGGAAGACTGACTCTTCCTACTGTCTATGTTTTGAACCATTCCTGTGACACTAGTTATAGATTCTGATGCTTCACTTCAGGTTTACTGTATCCCTCTGACCCTCTTATATGCGATGGAACACAGAAATTGCATCGGAATTAGATAGAAGAGGCACAATGCCGACTTAAGTACAAGAAGACTGATTCTTCTTACTGTCTATGTTTTGAACCATTCCTGTGACCGTAGTTACAGATTCCGATGCTTCACTTCAGGTTTACTGTATCCCTCTGTCCTTGTTATTGACGATGCAACACAGAAATTACATCGGAATTAAATAGAAAAGGCATAATGCCGGCTTAAGTACAAGTAGTCTGACTCTTCCTACTGTCTATGTTTTGAACCATTCCTGTGACACTACTTATAGATTCCGATGCTTTACTTCAGGTTTACTGAATTCCTCTGACCTTCTTATTAACGATGAAACACAGATATTGCATCGGAATTAAATACAAAAGGCACAATGCCGACTTAAGTACAAGAAGACTGACTCTTCTCACTGACTATGTTTTGAACCACTCCTGTGACGATAGTTACAGATTTCGATGCTTCATTTCAGGTTTACTGCATCCCTTGGACCTTCTTATTGACTATGAAACACAGAAATTGCATCGGAATTAAATAGAAAAGGCACAATGCCGACTTAACTACAAGAAGGCTGATTCTTCTTACTGTCTATGTTTTGAACCATTCCTGTGACACTAGTTACAGATTCCGATGCTTCAGTTCAGGTTTACTGTATCCCTCAGACCTTCTTATTGACGATGCAACACAGAAATTGCATCGGAAATAAATAGAAAAGGCACAATGCCGACTTAAGTACAAGAAGACTGATTCTTTTTACTGTGTATGTTTTGAACAATTCCTGTGACGCTAGTAACAGATTCCGATGCTCCACTTCAGGGTTACTGTATCCCTCTGACCTTCTTATTGACGATGAAACACAGTAATTGCATCGGAATTTAATTGAGAAGGGCACAATGCCGACTTAAGTACTAGAAGACTGACTCTTCTTACTGTCTATGCTTTGAACCATTCCTGTGACACGAGTTATAGATTCCGATGCTACACTTCAGGTTTAATGTATCCCTTGGATCCTCTGATTGACCAAAAAACACAGAAATTGCATCGGAATTAGATACAAAAGCCACAATGCCGATATAAGTACAAGAAGACTGACTCTTCTTACTGACTATGTTTTGAACCATTCCTGTGACACTAGTTAAGGATTCCGATGCTTCACTTCAGGTTTACTGTATCCCTCTGATCTTCGTATTGACGATGAAACACAGAAAGTGCATCGGAATTAAATAGATAAGGTACAATACCAACTTAAGTACAAGAAGACTGACTCTTCCTACTGTCAATGTTTTGAACCATTCCTGTGACACTAGTTACAGATTCCGATGCCACACTTCAGGTTTACTGTATCCCTCTGATCTTCTTATTGACGATGAAACACAGAAATTGAATCGAAATTAAATACAAAAGATACAATGCCGACTTTAGTACAAGAAGACTGATTCTTCTTACTGTCTATGTTTTGAACCATTCCTGTGACCGTAGTTACAGATTCCGATGCTTCACTTCAGGTTTACTGTATCCCTCTGTCCTTCTTATTGACGATGCAACACAGAAATTACATCGGAATTAAATAGAAAAGGCACAATGCCGCCTTAAGTACAAGTAGACTGACTGTTCCTGCTGTCTATGTTTTGAACAATTCCTGTGACACTACTTATAGATTCCGATGCTGTACTGCAGGTTTACTGTATTTCTCTGACCTTCTTATTGACGATGAAACACAGATATTGCATCGGAATTAAATACAAAAGGCACAATGCCGACTTAAGTACAAGAAGACTGACTCTTCTTACTGACTATGTTTTGATCCATTCCTGTGACGATAGTTACAGATTTCGATGCTTCATTTCAGGTTTACTGTATCCCTTGGACCTTCTTATTGACTATGAAACATAGAAATTGCATCGGAATTAAATAGGAAAGGCACAATGCCGACTTAACTACAAGAAGGCTGATTCTTCTTACTGTCTATGTTTTGAACCATTCCTGTGACACTAGTTACAGATTTCGATGCTTCACTTCAGGTTTACTGTATCCCTCAGACCTTCTTATTGACGATGCAACACAGAAATTGCATCGGAATTAAATAGAAAAAGCACAATGCCGACTTAAGTACAAGATGGCTGACTCTTCTTACTGACAATATTTTGAACCATTCCTGTGACGCAAGTTACAGATTCCGATGCTTCAATTCATTTTTACTGTATCCCTTGGACCTTCTTATTGAAGATGAAACACAGAAATTGAATCGGAATTAAATACAATAGGCACAATGTCGACTTAAGTACAAGAAGACTGACTCTTCCTACTGACTATGTTTTGAACCATTCCTGTTACACTAGTTATAGATTCCGATGCTTCACTTCAGGTTTACGGTATCCCTCTGACCATCTTATTGACGATGAAACACAGAAATTGCATCGGAATTAAATACAAAAGGCACAATGCCGACTTAAGTACATGTAGACTGACTCTTCATACTGTCTATATTTTGAAACATTCCTGTGACCTTAGTTATAGATTCCGATGCTTCATTTCAGGTTTACTGTATCCCTTGGACCTTCTTATTGACGATGAAACACAGAAAGGGCATCGGAATTAAATAGAAAAGGCACAATGCCGACTTAAGTACAAGAAGACTGACTCTTCCTACTGTCTATGTTTTGAACCATTCCTGTGACACTAGTTACAGATTTCGATGCTTCACTTCAGGTTTACTGTATCCCTCAGACCTTCTTATTGACGATGCAACACAGAAATTGCATCGGAAATAAATAGAAAAGGCACAATGCCGACTTAAGTACAAGAAGACTGATTCTTTTTACTGTGTATGTTTTGAACAATTCCTGTGACGCTAGTAACAGATTCCGATGCTCCACTTCAAGGTTACTGTATCCCTCTGACCTTCTTATTGACGATGCAACACAGAAATTGCATCGGAATTGAATCGAAAAGGCACAATGCCGACTTAAGTACAAGAAAACTGACTCTTCCTACTGTCTATGTTTTGAACCATTCCTGTGACACTAGTTATAGATTCCGATGCTTCACTTCAGGTTTACTGTACCCTTGGAAGTTCTTATTGACGATGAAACACGTAAATTGCATCGGAATTAAATAGAAAAGGCCTAATGCCGACTTAAGTACAAGAAGACTGACTCTTCTTACTGACAATGTTTTGAACCATTCCTGTGACGCAAGTTACAGATTCCGATGCTTCACTTCAGGTTTACTGTAACCCTTGGACCTTCTTATTGACAATGAAACACAGATATTGCATCGGAATTAAATACAAATAGCACAATGCCGACTTAAGTACAAGAAGACTGTCTCTTCTTACTGTCTATGATTTGAACCTTTCCTGTGACACTAGTTACAGATTCTGATGCTTCAGTTCAGGATTACTGTATCTCTCTGACCTTCTTATTGACGATGAAACACAGATATTGCATCGGAATTAAATACAAAAGGCACAATGCCGACTTAAGTACAAGAAGACTGACACTTCTGACTGACTATGTTTTGAACCATTCCTGTGACGATAGTTACAGATTCCGATGCTTCACTTCAGGTTTACTGTATCCCTTGGACCTTCTTATTGACGATGAAACACAGATATTGCATCGGAATTAAATACAAAAGGCACAATGCCGACGTAAGTACAGGAAGACTGACATTTCTTACTGACTCTGCTTTGAACCATTCCTGTGACACTAGTTAGAGATTCCGATGCTTCACTTCAGGTTTACTGTATCCCTCTGACCTTCTTATTGACGATGAAACACAGTAATTGCATCCGAATTTAATTGAAAAGGGCACAATGCCGACTTAAGTACTAGAAGACTGACTCTTCTTACTGTCTATGTTTTGAACCATTCCTGTGACACTAGTTATAGATTCCGATGCTTCACTTCAGGTTTAATGTATCCCTTGGACCCTCTTATTGGCGATGAAACACAGAAATTGCATCGGAAGTAGATACAAAAGCCACAATGCCGACTTAAGTACAAGAAGATTGACTCTTCTTACTGACTATGTTTTAAACCATTCCTGTGACACTAATTATAGATTCCGATGCTTCACTTCAGGTTTACTGTATCCCTCTGATCTTCGTATTGACGATGAAACACAGAAAGTGCATCGGAATTAAATAGAAAAGGCACAATGCCAACTTAAGTACAAGAAGACTGACTCTTCCTACTGTCAATGTTTTGAACCATTCCTGTGACACTAGTTATAGATTCCGATGCCTCACTTCAGGTTTACTGTATCCCTCTGACCTTCTTATTGACGATGAAACACAGAAATTGCATCTTCAGGTTTACTGTATCATTGGACCTTCTTATTGATGATGAAACACAGAAATTGCATCTGAATAAAATACAAAAGGCACAATGCCGATTTAAGTACAAGAAGACTGACTCTCCTTACTGACTATGTTTTGAACCATTCCCGTTACACTAGTTATAGATTCCGATGCTTCATTTCAGGTTTACGGTATCCCTTGGACCTTCTTAATGATGATGAAACACAGAAACTGAATCGGAATTAAATACAAAAGGCACAATGTCGACTTAAGTACAGGAAGACTGACTCTTCCTACTGTCTATGTTTTGAACCATTCCTGTGGCACTAGTTATAGATTCTGATGCTTCACTTCAGGTTTACTGTATCCCTCTGACCCTCTTATATGCGATGGAACACAGAAATTGCATCGGAATTAAATACAAAAGGCACAATGCCGACTTAAGTACAAGAAGACTGACTCTTCTTACTGACTATGTTTTGAACCATTCCTGTGACGATAGTTACAGATTCCGATGCTTCACTTCAGGTTTACTGTATCCCTTGGACCTTCGTATTGACGATGAAACACAGAAAGGGCATCGGAATTAAATAGAAAAGGCACAATCCCGACTTAAGTACAAGAAGACTGACTCTTCCTACTGTCTATGTTTTGAACCATTCCTGTGACACTAGTTATCGATTCCGATACTTCATTTCAGGTTTACGGTATCCCTTGGACCTTCTTAATGACGATGAAACACAGAAACT
Source organism: Schistocerca americana (assembly GCF_021461395.2). Lineage (NCBI taxonomy): Eukaryota > Metazoa > Arthropoda > Insecta > Orthoptera > Acrididae > Schistocerca > Schistocerca americana. The sequence goes on from NC_060125.1 coordinate 31,556,733, forward strand.
GAATCGGAATTAATTACAAAAGGCACAATGTCGACTTAAGTACAGGAAGACTGACTCTCCCTACTGTCTATGTTTTGAACCATTCCTGTGGCACTAGTTATAGATTCTGATGCTTCACTTCACGTTTACTGTATCCCTCTGACCCTCTTATATGCGATGGAACACAGAAATTGCATCGGAATTAAATACAAAAGGCACAATGCCGACTTAAGTACAAGAAGACTGACTCTTCTTACTGACTATGTTTTGAACCATTCCTGTGACGATAGTTACAGATTCCGATGCTTCACTTCAGGTTTACTGTATCCCTTGGACCTTCTTATTGACTATGAAACACAGAAATTGCATCGGAATTAAATAGAAAAGGCACAATGCCGACTTAACTAAAAGAAGGCTGATTCTTCTTACTTTCTATGTTTTGAACCATTCCTGTGACACTAGTTACAGATTCCGATGCTTCACTTCAGGTTAACTGTATCCCTCAGACCCTCTTATTGACGATGCAACACAGAAATTGCATCGGAATTAAATAGAAAAAGCACAATGCCGACTTAAGTACAAGATGAGTGACTCTTCTTACTGACAATATTTTGAACCATTCCTGTGACGCAAAATACAGATTCCGATGCTTCACTTCAGGTTTACTGTAACCCTTGGACCTTCTTATTGACGATGAAACACAGATATTGCATCGGAATTAAATACAAAAAGCACAATGCCGACTTAACTACAAGAAGACTGTCTCTTCTTACTGTCTATGATTTGAACCTTTCCTGTGACACTAGTTATAGATTCCGATGCCTCACTTTAGGTTTACTGTATCCCTCTGACCTTCTTATTGACGATGAAACACAGAAATTGCATCGGAATTAAATACAAAAGCCACAATGCCGACTTTAGTACAAGAAGACTGATTCTTCTTACTGACTATGTTTTGAACCATTCCTGTGACACTAGTTATAGATTCCGATGCTTCACTTCAGGTTTACTGTATCCCTTGGACCTTATTATTGACGATGAAACACAAATATTGCATCGGAATTAAATACAAAAGGCACAATGCCGACGTAAGTACTAGAAGACTGACACTTCTTACTAACTATGTTTTGAACCATTCCTGTGACACTACTTATAGATTCCGATGCTTTACTTCAGGTTTACTGTATTTCTCTGACCTTCTTATTGACGATGAAACACAGATATTGCATCGGAATTAAATACAAAAGGCACAATGCCGACTTAAGTACAAGAAGACTGACTCTTCTTACTGACTATGTTTTGAACCATTCCTGTGACGATAGTTACAGATTTCGATGTTTCATTTCAGGTTTACTGTATCCCTTGGACCTTCTTATTGACTATGAAACATAGAAATTGCAACGGCATTAAATAGAAAAGGCACAATGCCGACTTAACTACAAGAAGGCTGATTCTTCTTACTGTCTATGTTTTGAACCATTCCTGTGACACTAGTCTCAGATTTCGATGCTTCACTTCAGGTTTACTGTATCCCTCAGACCTTCTTATTGACGATGCAACACAGAAATTGCATCGGAATTAAATAGAAAAAGCACAATGCCGACTTAAGTACAAGATGGCTGACTCTTCTTACTGACAATATTTTGAACCATTCCTGTGACGCAAGTTACAGATTCCGATGCTTCAATTCATTTTTACTGTATCCCTTGGACCTTCTTATTGACGATGAAACACAGAAATTGAATCGGAATTAAATACAATAGGCACAATGTCGACTTAAGTACAAGAAAAACTGACTCTTCAGACTGACTACGTTTTGAACCATTCCTGTTACACTAGTTATAGATTCCGATGCTTCACTTCAGGTTTACGGTATCCCTCTGACCATCTTATTGACGATGAAACACAGAAATTGCATCGGAATTAAATACAAAAGGCACAATGCCGACTTAAGTACATGTAGACTGACTCTTCATTCTGTCTATATTTTGAAACATTCCTGTGACCTTAGTTATAGATTCCGATGCTTCATTTCAGGTTTACTTTATCCCTTGGACCTTCTTATTGACGATGAAACACAGAAAGGGCATCGGAATTAAATAGAAAAGGCACAATGCCGACTTAAGTACAAGAAGACTGACTCTTCCTACTGTCTATGTTTTGAACCATTCCTGTGACACTATTTATAGATTCCCATTCTTCACTTCAGGTTTACTTTATCCCTCTGACCTTCTTATTGACGATGAAACACAGCGATTGCATCGCAATTAAATACAAAAGGCACAATTCCGACTTAAGTACAAGAAGACTAACCTTTCTTACTGTCTATGCTTTGAACCATTCCTATGACACTAGTTATCGATTCCGATGCTTCACTTCAGGTTTACGGTATCCCTTGGACCTTCTTAATGACGATGAAACACAGAAATTGAATCGGAATTAAGTACAAAAGGCACAATGTCGACTTAAGTACAGGAAGACTGACTCTTCCTACTGTCTATGTTTTGAACCATTCCTGTGACACTAGTTATAGATTCTGATGCTTCACTTCAGGTTTACTGTATCCCTCTGACCCTCTTATATGCGATGGAACACAGAAATTGCATCGGAATTAAATAGAAGACGCACAATGCCGACTTAAGTACAAGAAGACTGATTCTTCTTACTGTCTATGTTTTGAACCATTCCTGTGACCGTAGTTACAGATTCCGATGCTTCACTTCACGTTTACTGTATCCCTCTGACCATCTTATTGACGATGAGACACAGAAATTGCATCGGAATTAAATAGAAAAGGCACAATGCCGACTTAAGTACAAGAAGACTGACTCTTCCTACTGTCTATGTTTTGTACCATTCCTGTGACACTAGTTATAGTTTCCGATGCTTCACTTCAGGTTTACTGTATCCCTCTATCCTTGTTATTGACGATGCAACACAGAAATTACATCGGAATTAAATAGAAAAGGCATAATGCCGGCTTAAGTACAAGTAGTCTGACTCTTCCTACTGTCTATGTTTTGAACCATTCCTGTGACACTACTTATAGATTCCGATGCTTTACTTCAGGTTTACTGAATTTCTCTGACCTTCTTATTAACGATGAAACACAGATATTGCATCGGAATTAAATACAAAAGCACAATGCCGACTTAAGTACAAGAAGACTGACTCTTCTTACTGACTATGTTTTGAACCATTCCTGTGACGATAGTTACAGATTTCGATGCTTCATTTCAGGTTAACTGTATCCCTTGGACCTTCTTATTGACTATGAAACACAGACATTGCATCGGAATTAAATAGAAAAGGCACAATGCCGACTTAACTACAAGAAGGCTGATTCTTCTTACTGTCTATGTTTTGAACCATTCCTGTGACACTAGTTACAGATTCTGATGCTTCACTTCAGGTTTACTGTATCCCTCAGACATTCTTATTGACGATGCAACACAGAAATTGCATCGGAAATAAATAGAAAAGGCACAATGCCGACTTAAGTACAAGAAGACTGATTCTTTTTACTGTGTATGTTTTGAACAATTCCTGTGACGCTAGTTACAGATTCCGATGCTCCACTTCAGGGTTACTGTATCCCTCTGACCTTCTTATTGACGATGCAACACAGAAATTGCATCGGAATTAAATCGAAAAGGCACAATGCCGACTTAAGTACAAGAAAACTGACTCTTCCTACGGTCTATGTTTTGAACCATTCCTGTGACACTAGTTATAGATTCCGATGCTTCACTTCAGGTTTACTGTATCCCTTGGAAGTTCTTATTGACGACGAAACACGTAAATTGCATCGGAATTAAATAGAAAAGGCCTAATGCCGACTTAAGTACAAGAAGACTGACTCTTCTTACTGACAATGTTTTGAACCATTCCTGTGACGCAAGTTACAGATTCCGATGCTTCACTTCAGGTTTACTGTAACCCTTGGACCTTCTTATTGACGATGAAACACAGATATTGCATCGGAATTAAATACAAATAGCACAATGCCGACTTAAGTACAAGAAGACTGTCTCTTCTTACTGTCTATGATTTGAACCTTTCCTGTGACACTAGTTACAGATTCTGATGCTTCACTTCAGGTTAACTGTATCTCTCTGACCTTCTTATGGACGATGTAACACAGATATTGCATCGGAATTAAATACAAAAGGCACAATGCCGACTTAAGTACAAGAAGACTGACTCTTCTTACTGACTATGTTTTGAACCATTCCTGTGACGATAGTTACAGATTCCGATGCTTCACCTCAGGTTTCCTGTATCCCTTGGACCTTCTTATTGACGATGAAACACAGATATTGCATCGGAATTAAATACAAAAGGCACAATGCCGGCGTAAGAACAGGAAGACTGACATTTCTTACTGACTCTGTTTTGAACCATTCCTGTGACACTAGTTATCGATTCCGATGCTTCATTTCAGGTTTACGGTATCCCTTGGACCTTCTTAATGACGATGAAACACAGAAACTGAATCGGAATTAATTACAAAAGGCACAATGTCGACTTAAGTACAGGAAGACTGACTCTCCCTACTGTCTATGTTTTGAACCATTCCTGTGGCACTAGTTATAGATTCTGATGCTTCACTTCAGGTTTACTGTATCCCTCTGACCCTCTTATATGCGATGGAACACAGAAATTGCATCGGAATTAAATACAAAAGGCACAATGCCGACTTAAGTACAAGAAGACTGACTCTTCTTACTGACTATGTTTTGAACCATTCCTGTGACGATAGTTACAGATTCCGATGCTTCACTTCAGGTTTACTGTATCCCTTGGACCTTCTTATTGACTATGAAACTCAGAAATTGCATCGGAATTAAATAGAAAAGGCACAATGCCGACTTAACTAAAAGAAGGCTGATTCTTCTTACTAATTACGTTTTGAACCATTCCTGTGACACTAGTTACAGATTCCGATGCTTCACTTCAGGTTAACTGTATCCCTCAGACCCTCTTATTGACGATGCAACACAGAAATTGCATCGGAATTAAATAGAAAAAGCACAATGCCGACTTAAGTACAAGATGACTGACTCTTCTTACTGACAATATTTTGAACCATTCCTGTGACGCAAAATACAGATTCCGATGCTTCACTTCAGGTTTACTGTAACCCTTGGACCTTCTTATTGACGATGAAACACAGATATTGCATCGGAATTAAATACAAAAAGCACAATGCCGACTTAACTACAAGAAGACTGTCTCTTCTTACTGTCTATGATTTGAACCTTTCCTGTGACACTAGTTATAGATTCCGATGCCTCACTTTAGGTTTACTGTATCCCTCTGACCTTCTTATTGACGATGAAACACAGAAATTGCATCGGAATTAAATACAAAAGCCACAATGCCGACTTTAGTACAAGAAGACTGATTCTTCTTACTGACTATGTTTTGAACCATTCCTGTGACACTAGTTATAGATTCCGATGCTTCACTTCAGGTTTACTGTATCCCTTGGACCTTAATATTGACGATGAAACACAAATATTGCATCGGAATTAAATACAAAAGGCACAATGCCGACGTAAGTACTAGAAGACTGACACTTCTTACTAACTATGTTTTGAACCATTCCTGTGACACTACTTATAGATTCCGATGCTTTACTTCAGGTTTACTGTATTTCTCTGACCTTCTTATTGACGATGAAACACAGATATTGCATCGGAATTAAATACAAAAGGCACAATGCCGACTTAAGTACAAGAAGACTGACTCTTCTTACTGACTATGTTTTGAACCATTCCTGTGACGATAGTTACAGATTTCGATGCTTCATTTCAGGTTTACTGTATCCCTTGGACCTTCTTATTGACTATGAAACATAGAAATTGCAACGGCATTAAATAGAAAAGGCACAATGCCGACTTAACTACAAGAAGGCTGATTCTTCTTACTGTCTATGTTTTGAACCATTCCTGTGACACTAGTTACAGATTTCGATGCTTCACTTCAGGTTTACTGTATCCCTCAGACCTTCTTATTGACGATGCAACACAGAAATTGCATCGGAATTAAATAGAAAAAGCACAATGCCGACTTAAGTACAAGATGGCTGACTCTTCTTACTGACAATATTTCGAACCATTCCTGTGACGCAAGTTACAGATTCCGATGCTTCAATTCATTTTTACTGTATCCCTTGGACCTTCTTATTGACGATGAAACACAGAAATTGAATCGGAATTAAATACAATAGGCACAATGTCGACTTAAGTACAAGAAGACTGACTCTTCCTACTGACTACGTTTTGAACCATTCCTGTTACACTAGTTATAGATTCCGATGCTTCACTTCAGGTTTACGGTATCCCTCTGACCATCTTATTGACGATGAAACACAGAAATTGCATCGGAATTAAATACAAAAGGCACAATGCCGACTTAAGTACATGTAGACTGACTCTTCATACTGTCTATATTTTGAAACATTCCTGTGACCTTAGTTATAGATTCCGATGCTTCATTTCAGGTTTACTGTATCCCTTGGACCTTCTTATTGACGATGAAACACAGAAAGGGCATCGGAATTAAATAGAAAAGGCACAATGCCGACTTAAGTACAAGAAGACTGACTCTTCCTACTGTCTATGTTTTGAACCATTCCTGTGACACTATTTATAGATTCCCATTCTTCACTTCAGGTTTACTTTATCCCTCTGACCTTCTTACTGACGATGAAACACAGAGATTGCATCGCAATTAAATACAAAAGGCACAATTCCGACTTAAGTACAAGAAGACTAACCTTTCTTACTGTCTATGCTTTGAACCATTCCTGTGACACTAGTTATCGATTCCGATGCTTCACTTCAGGTTTACGGTATCCCTTGGACCTTCTTAATGACGATGAAACACAGAAATTGAATCGGAATTAAATACAAAAGGCACAATGTCGACTTAAGTACAGGAAGACTGACTCTTCCTACTGTCTATGTTTTGAACCATTCCTGTGACACTAGTTATAGATTCTGATGCTTCACTTCAGGTTTACTGTATCCCTCTGACCCTCTTATATGCGATGGAACACAGAAATTGCATCGGAATTAAATAGAAGAGGCACAATGCCGACTTAAGTACAAGAAGACTGATTCTTCTTACTGTCTATGTTTTGAACCATTCCTGTGACCGTAGTTACAGATTCCGATGCTTCACTTCAGGTTTACTGTATCCCTCTGTCCTTGTTATTGACGATGCAACACAGAAATTACATCGGAATTAAATAGAAAAGGCATAATGCCGGCTTAAGTACAAGTAGTCTGACTCTTCCTACTGTCTATGTTTTGAACCATTCCTGTGACACTACTTATAGATTCCGATGCTTTACTTCAGGTTTACTGAATTTCTCTGACCTTCTTATTAACGATGAAACACAGATATTGCATCGGAATTAAATACAAAAGCACAATGCCGACTTAAGTACAAGAAGACTGACTCTTCTTACTGACTATGTTTTGAACCATTCCTGTGACGATAGTTACAGATTTCGATGCTTCATTTCAGGTTTACTGTATCCCTTGGACCTTCTTATTGACTATGAAACACAGACATTGCATCGGAATTAAATAGAAAAGGCACAATGCCGACTTAACTACAAGAAGGCTGATTCTTCTTACTGTCTATGTTTTGAACCATTCCTGTGACACTAGTTACAGATTCCGATGCTTCACTTCAGGTTTACTGTATCCCTCAGACCTTCTTATTGACGATGCAACACAGAAATTGCATCGGAAATAAATAGAAAAGGCACAATGCCGACTTAAGTACAAGAAGACTGATTCTTCTTACTGTCTATGTTTTGAACCATTCCTGTGACGCTAGTTACAGATTCCGATGCTCCACTTCAGGGTTACTGTATCCCTCTGACCTTCTTATTGACGATGCAACACAGAAATTGCATCGGAATTAAATCGAAAAATCACAATGCCGACTTAAGTACAAGAAAACTGACTCTTCCTACGGTCTATGTTTTGAACCATTCCTGTGACACTAGTTATAGATTCCGATGCTTCACTTCAGGTTTACTGTATCCCTTGGAAATTCTTATTGACGATGAAACACGTAAATTGCATCGGAATTAAATAGAAAAGGCCTAATGCCGACTTAAGTACAAGAAGACTGACTCTTCTTACTGACAATGTTTTGAACCATTCCTGTGACGCAAGTTACAGATTCCGATGCTTCACTTCAGGTTTACTGTAACCCTTGGACCTTCTTATTGACGATGAAACACAGATATTGCATCGGAATTAAATACAAATAGCACAATGCCGACTTAAGTACAAGAAGACTGTCTCTTCTTACTGTCTATGATTTGAACCTTTCCTGTGACACTAGTTACAGATTCTGATGCTTCACTTCAGGTTTACTGTATCTCTCTGACCTTCTTATTGACGATGTAACACAGATATTGCATCGGTATTAAATACAAAAGGCACAATGCCGACTTAAGTACAAGAAGACTCACTCTTCTTACTGACTATGTTTTGAACCATTCCTGTGACGATAGTTACAGATTCCGATGCTTCACTTCAGGTTTACTGTATCCCTTGGACCTTCTTATTGACGATGAAACACAGATATTGCATCGGAATTAAATACAAAAGGCACAATGCCGGCGTAAGAACAGGAAGACTGACATTTCTTACTGACTCTGTTTTGAACCATTCCTGTGACACTAGTTAGAGATTCCGATACTTCACTTCAGGTTTACTGTATCCCTCTGACCTTCTTATTGACGATGAAACACAGTAATTGCATCGGAATGTAATTGAAAAGGGCACAATGCCGACTTAAGTACTAGAAGACTGACTCTTCTTACTGTCTATGTTTTGAACCATTCCTGTGACACTAGTTATAGATTCCGATGCTTCACTTCAGGTTTAATGTATCCCTTGGACCCTCTTATTGGCGATGAAACACAGAAATTGCATCGGAAGTAGATACAAAAGCCACAATGCCGACTTAAGTACAAGAAGATTGACTCTTCTTACTGACTATGCTTTAAACCATTCCTGTGACACTAATTATAGATTCCGATGCTTCACTTCAGGTTTACTGTATCCCTCTGATCTTCGTATTGACGATGAAACACAGAAAGTGCATCGGAATTAAATAGAAAAGGCACAATGCCAACTTAAGTACAAGAAGACTGACTCTTCCTTCTGTCAATGTTTTGAACCATTCCTGTGACACTAGTTATAGATTCCGATGCCTCACTTCAGGTTTACTGTATCCCTTTGACCCTCTTATTGACGATGAAACACAGAAATTGCATCTTCAGGTCTACTGTATCATTGGACCTTCTTATTGATGATGAAACACAGAAATTGCATCTGAATAAAATACAAAAGGCACAATGCCGATTTAAGTACAAGAAGACTGACTCTCCTTACTGACTATGTTTTGAACCATTCCCGTTACACTAGTTATAGATTCCGATGCTTCATTTCAGGTTTACTGTATCCCTTGGACCTTCGTATTGACGATGAAACACAGAAAGGGCATCGGAATTAAATAGAAAAGGCACAATCCCGACTTAAGTACAAGAAGACTGACTCATCCTACTGTCTATGTTTTGAACCATTCCTGTGACACTAGTTATCGATTCCGATGCTTCATTTCAGGTTTACGGTATCCCTTGGACCTTCTTAATGACGATGAAACACAGAAACTGAATCGGAATTAATTACAAAAGGCACAATGTCGACTTAAGTACAAGAAGACTGACTCTCCCTACTGTCTATGTTTTGAACCATTCCTGTGGCACTCGTTATAGATTCAGATGCTTCACTTCAGGTTTACTGTATCCCTCTGACCCTCTTATATGCGATGGAACACAGAAATTGCATCGGAATTAAATACAAAAGGCACAATGCCGACTTAAGTACAAGAAGACTGACTCTTCTTACTGACTATGTTTTGAACCATTCCTGTGACGATAGTTACAGATTCCGATGCTACACTTCAGGTTAACTGTATCCCTCAGACTCTCTTATTGACGATGCAACACAGAAATTGCATCGGAATTAAATAGAAAAAGCACAATGCCGACTTAAGTACAAGATGACTGACTCTTCTTACTGACAATATTTTGAACCATTCCTGTGACGCAAAATACAGATTCCGATGCTTCATTTCAGGTTTACTGTAACCCTTGGACCTTCTTATTGACGATGAAACACAGATATTGCATCGGAATTAAATACAAAAAGCACAATGCCGACTTTAGTACAAGAAGACTGACACTTCTTACTAACTATGTTTTGAACCATTCCTGTGACACTAGTTAGAGATTCCGATGCTTCACTTCAGGTTTACTATATTCCTCTGACCCTATTATTGACGATGAAACACAGTAATTGCAACGGAATTAATTTGAAAAGGGCACAATGTCGACTTAAGTACAAGAAGACTGACTCTTCTTACTGTCTATGTTTTGAACCATTCCTGTGACAATAGTTATAGATTCCGATGCTTCACTTCAGGTTTACTGTATCCCTTGGACCTTCTTATTGACGATGGAAAAAAGAAATTGCATCGGAATTAAATACAAAAGCCACAAAGCTGACTTAAGTACAAGAAGACTGACTCTTCTTACTGACTATGTTTTGAACCAATCCTGTGACACTAGTTATAGATTCCGATGCTTCACTTCAGGTTTAGTGTATCCCCCAGACCTTCTTATTGAAGATGAAACACAGATAGTGCATCGGAGTTAAATACAAGAGGCACAATGCCGACTTAAGTACAAGAAGACTGACTCTTCCTACTGCCTATGTTTTGAACCATTCGTATGACACTAGTTATAGATTTCGATGCTTCACTTCAGATTTACTGTATCCGTTGGACCTTCTTATTGACGATGAAACACAGAAATTGCATCGGTATTAAATACAAAATGCACAATGCCGACTTAAGTATAGGAAGACTGTCTCTTCTTACTGACTGTGTTGAACCATTCCCGTGACACTAGATATAGATTCCGATGCTTCACTTCAGGTTTACTGTATACGTCTGACCTTCTTATTGACGATGAAACACAGAAATTGCATCGGAATTAAATACAAAAGCCACAATACCGACTTAAGTACACGAAGACTGACTCTTCTTACTGACTATGGTTCAAATGGCTCTGAGCAATATGGGACTCAACTGCTGAGGTCATTAGTCCCCTAGAACTTAGAACTAGTTAAACCTAACTAACCTAAGGACATTACAAACATCCATGCCCGAGGCAGGATTCTTACCTGCGACCGTAGCGGTCTTGCGGTTCCAGACTTAAGCGCCTTTAACCGCACGGCCACTTCGGCCGGGTACTGACTATGTTTTGAACCATTCCTGTGACACTAGTTATAGAATCCGATGCTTCACTCCAGGTTTACTGCATCCCTCGGACCTTATTATTGACGATGAAACACAGATTTTGCATCGGAATTAAATACAAAAGGCACAATGCCGACGTAAGTACTAGAAGACTGACTCTTCATAATAACTATGATTTGAACCATTAATGTGACACTAGTTACAGATTCCGATGCTTCACTTCAGGTTTACTATATTCCTCTGACCTTATTATTGACGATGAAACACAGTAATTGCATCGGAATTAATTTGAAAAGGGCAAAATGCCGACTTAAGTACAAGAAGACTGACTCTTCTTACTGTCTATGTTTGAACCATTCCTGTGACACTAGTTATAGATTCCGATGCTTCACTTCAGGTTTACTGTATCCCTTGGACCTTCTTATTGACGATCAAACACAGAAACTGCATCGGAAGTAAATAGAAAAGGCACAATGCCGTCTTAAGTACAAGAAGACTGACCCTTCTTACTGTCTATGATTTGAACCATTCCTGTGACACTAGTTATAGATTCCGATGCTTCACTTCAGGTTTACTGTATCCCTGGGACCTTCTTATTGACGAAGAAACACAGAAATTGCATCGGAATTAAATAGAAAAGGCACAATGCCGACTTAAGTACAAGAAGACTGACTCTTCTTACTGACAATGTTTTGAACCATTACTGCGACGCTAGTTACAGATTCCGATGCTTCACTTCAGGTTTACTGTATCCCTTGGACCTTCTTACTGACAATGAAACACAGATATTGCATCGAAATTAAATACAAAAGGCACAATGCCGACTTAAGTACAAGAAGACTGACTCTTCTTACTGACGATATTTTGAACCATTCCTGTGACACTAGTTAGAGCTTCCGATGCTTCACTTCAGGTTTACTGTATCCCTCTGTCCTTCTTATTGACGACGAATCAGAGTAATTGCTTTGGAATTAAATTGAAAAGGGCATAATGCCGACTTAAGTACAAGAAGTCTATCTCTTCTTACTGTCTATGTTTTGAACCATTCCTGTGACACTAGTTATAGATTCCGATGCTTCACTTCAGGTTTACTGTATCCCTTGCACCTTCGTATTCACGATGAAAAACAGAAATTGCATCGGAATTAAATACAAAAGGCACAATGCCGACTTAAGTACAGGAAGACTGACTCTTCCTACTGTCTATGTTTTGAACCATTCCTGTGGCACTAGTTATAGATTCTGATGCTTCACTTCAGGTTTACTGTATCCCTCTGACCCTCTTATATGCGATGGAACACAGAAATTGCATCGGAATTAAATACAAAAGGCACAATGCCGACTTAAGTACAAGAAGACTGACTCTTCTTACTGACTATGTTTTGAACCATTCCTGTGACGATAGTTACAGATTCCGATGCTTCACTTCAGGTTTACTGTATCCCTTGGACCTTTTTATTGACGATGAAACACAGAAAGGGCATCGGAATTAAATAGAAAAGGCACAATCCCGACTTAAGTACAAGAAGACTGACTCTTCCTACTGTCTATGTTTTGAACCATTCCTGTGACACTAGTTATCGATTCCGATGCTTCATTTCAGGTTTACGGTATCCCTTGGACCTTCTTAATGACGATGAAACACAGAAACTGAATCGGAATTAAATACAAAAGGCACAATGTCGACTTATGTACAGGAAGACTGACTCTTCCTACTGTCTATGTTTTGAACCATTCCTGTGGCACTAGTTATAGATTCTGATGCTTCACTTCAGGTTTACTGTCTCCCCCCGACCCTCTTATATGCGATGGAACACAGAAATTGCATCGGAATTAAATACAAAAGGCACAATGCCGACTTATGTACAAGAAGACTGACTCTTCTTACTGACTATGTTTTGAACCATTCCTGTGACGATAGTTACAGATTCCGATGCTTCACTTCAGGTTTACTGTATCCCTTGGACCTTCTTATTGACTATGAAACACAGAAATTGCATCGGAATTAAATAGAAAAGGCACAATGCCGACTTAACTAAAAGAAGGCTGATTCTTCTTACTTTCTATGTTTTGAACCATTCCTGTGACACTAGTTACAGATTCCGATGCTTCACTTCAGGTTTACTGTATCCCTCAGACCCTCTTATTGACGATGCAACACAGAAATTGCATCGGAATTAAATAGAAAAAGCACAATGCCGACTTAAGTACAAGATGACTGACTCTTCTTACTGACAATATTTTGAACCATTCCTGTGACGCAAGTTACAGATTCCGATGCTTCACTTCAGGTTTTCTGTAACCCTTGGACCTTCTTATTGACGATGAAACACAGATATTGCATCGGAATTAAATACAAAAAGCACAATGCCGACTTAACTACAAGAAGACTGTCTCTTCTTACTGTCTATGATTTGAACCTTTCCTGTGACACTAGTTATAGATTCCGATGCCTCGCTTCAGGTTTACTGTATCCCTCTGACTTTCTTATTGACGATGAAACACAGAAATTGCATCGGAATTAAATACAAAAGCCACAATGCCGACTTTAGTACAAGAAGACTGACTCTTCTTACTGACTATGTTTTGAACCATTCCTGTGACACTAGTTATAGATTCCGATGCTTCACTTCAGGTTTACTGTATCCCTTGGACCTTATTATTGACGATGAAACACAAATATTGCATCGGAATTAAATACAATAGGCACAATGCCGACGTAAGTACTAGAAGACTGACACTTCTTACTAACTATGTTTTGAACCAATCCTGTGACACTAGTTATAGATTCCGATGCTTCACTTCAGGTTTAGTGTATCCCCCAGACCTTCTTATTGAAGATGAAACACAGATAGTGCATCGGAGTTAAATACAAGAGGCACAATGCCGACTTAAGTACAAGAAGACTGACCCTTCCTACTGCCTATGTTTTGAACCATTCCTATGACACTAGTTATAGATTTCGATGCTTCACTTCAGATTTACTGTATCCGTTGGACCTTCTTATTGACGATGAAACACAGAAATTGCATCGGAATTAAATACAAAATGCACAATGCCGACATAAGTATTGGAAGACTGACTCTTCTTACTGACTGTGTTGAACCATTCCCGTGACACTAGATATAGATTCCGATGCTTCACTTCAGGTTTACTGTATACATCTGACCTTCTTATTGACGATGAAACACAGAAATTGCATCGGAATTAAATACAAAAGCCACAATACCGACTTAAGTACACGAAGACTGACTCTTCTTACTGACTATGGTTCAAATGGCTCTGAGCAATATGGGACTCAACTGCTGAGGTCATTAGTCCCCTAGAACTTAGAACTAGTTAAACCTAACTAACCTAAGGACATTACAAACATCCATGCCCGAGGCAGGATTCTTACCTGCGACCGTAGCCGTCTTGCGGTTCCAGACTTAAGCGCCTTTAACCGCACGGCCACTTCGGCCGGCTACTGACTATGTTTTGAACCATTCCTGTGACACTAGTTATAGAATCCGATGCTTCACTTCAGGTTTACTGCATCCCTCGGACCTTATTATTGACGATGAAACACAGATTTTGCATCGGAATTAAATACAAAAGGCACAATGCCGACGTAAGTACTAGAAGACTGACTCTTCTTAATAACTATGATTTAAACCATTAATGTGACACTAGTTACAGATTCCGATGCTTCACTTCAGGTTTACTATATTCCTCTGACCTTATTATTGACAATGAAAAACAGTAATTGCATCGGAATTAATTTGAAAAGGGCAAAATGCCGACTTAAGTACAAGAAGACTGACTCTTCTTACTGTGTATGTTTTGAACCATTCCTGTGACACTAGTTATAGATTCCGATGCTTCACTTCAGGTTTACTGTATCCCTTGGACCTTCTTATTGACGATCAAACACAGAAACTGCATCGGAAGTAAATAGAAAAGGCACAATGCCGTCTTAAGTACAAGAAGACTGACTCTTCTTACTGTCTATGATTTGAACCATTCCTGTGACACTAGTTATAGATTCCGATGCTTCACCTCAGGTTTACTGTATCCCTGGGACCTTCTTATTGACGAAGAAACACAGAAATTGCATCGGAATTAAATAGAAAAGGCACAATGCCGACTTAAGTACAAGAAGACTGACTCTTCTTACTGACAATGTTTTGAACCATTCCTGCGACGCTAGTTACAGATTCCGATGCTTCACTTCAGGTTTACTGTATCCCTTGGACCTTCTTACTGACAATGAAACACAGATATTGCATCGAAATTAAATACAAAAGGCACAATGCCGACTTAAGTACAAGAAGACTGACTCTTCTTACTGACGATATTTTGAACCATTCCTGTGACACTAGTTAGAGCTTCCGAAGCTTCACTTCAGGTTTACTGTATCCCTCTGTCCTTCTTATTGACGACGAATCAGAGTAATTGCTTTGGAATTAAATTGAAAAGGGCATAATGCCGACTTAAGTACAAGAAGTCTATCTCTTCTTACTGTCTATGTTTTGAACCATTCCTGTGACACTAGTTATAGATTCCGATGCTTCACTTCAGGTTTACTGTATCCCTTGCAACTTCGTATTCACGATGAAAAACAGAAATTGCATCGGAATTAAATACAAAAGCCACAAAGTCGACTTAAGTACAAGAAGACTGACTCTTCTAACTGACTATGTTTTGAAACAATCCTGTGACACTAGTTATAGATTCCGATGCTTCACTTCAGGTTTACTGTATCATTCTGACCATCTTATTGACGATGAAACACAGAAATTGCATCGGAATTAAATACAAAAGGCACAATGCCGACTTAAGTACATGTAGACTGACTCTTCCTACTGTCTATATTTTGAAACATTCCTGTGACCTTAGTTATAGATTCCGATGCTTCATTTCAGGTGTACTGTATCCCTTGGACCTTCTTATTGACGATGAAACACAGAAACGGCATCGGAATTAAATGGAAAAGGCACAATGCCGACTTAACTAAAAGAAGGCTGATTCTTCTTACTTTCTATGTTTTGAACCAATCCTGTGACACTAGTTACAGATTCCGATGCTTCACTTCAGGTTTACTGTATCCCTCAGACCTTCTTATTGACGATGCAACACAGAAATTGCATCGGAATTAAATAGAAAAAGCACAATGCCGACTTAAGTACAAGATGACTGACTCTTCTTACTGACAATACTTTGAACCATTCCTGTGACGCAAGTTACAGATTCCGATGCTTCACTTCATTTTTACTGTATCCCTTGAACCTTCTTATTGACGATGAAACACAGAAATTTAATCGGATTTAAATACAAAAGGCACAATGTCGACTTAAGTACAAGAAGACTGACTCTTCCTACTGTCTATGTTTTGAACCATTCCTGTGACACTAGTTATAGATTCCGATGCTTCACTTCAGGTTTACTGTATCCCTCTGACCCTCTTATATACGATGAAACACAGAAATTGCATCGGAATTAAATAGAAAAGGCACAATGCCGACTTAAGTACAAGAAGACTGACTCTTCTTACTGACAATGTTTTGGACCATTCCTGTGACGCAAGTTACAGATTCCGATGCTTCACTTCAGGTTTACTGTAACCCTTGCACCTTCTTATTGACGAAGAAACACAGATATTGCATCGGAATTAAATACAAATAGCACAATGCCGACTTAAGTACAAGAAGACTGTCTGTTCTTACTGTCTATGATTTGAACTTTTCCTGTGACACTAGTTATAGATTCCGATGCTTCACTTCAGGTTTACTGTATCTCTCTGACCTTCTTATTGACGATGAAGCACAGATATTGCATCGGAATTAAATACAAAAGGCACAATGCCGACTTAAGTTCAAGAGGACTGACTCTTCTTACTGACTATGTTTTGAACCATTCCTGTGACGATAGTTACAGATTCCGATGCTTCACTTCAGGTTTACTGTATCCCTTGGACCTTCGTATTGACGATGAAACACAGATATTGCATCGGAATTAAATACAAAAGGCACAATGCCGACGTAAGTACAGGAAGACTGACTTTTCTTACTGACTCTGTTTTGAACCATTCCTGTGACACTAGTTAGAGATTCCGATGCTTCACTTCAGGTTTACTGTATCCCTCTGACCTTCTTATTGACGATGAAACACAGTAATTGTATCGGAATTTAATTGAAAAGGGCACAATGCCGACTTAAGTACTAGAAGACTGACTCTACTTACTGTCTATGTTTTGAACCATTCCTGTGACACTTGTTATAGATTCCGATGCTTCACTTCAGGTTTAATGTATCCCTTGGACCCTCTTATTGACGATGAAACACAGAAATTGCATCGGAATTAGATACAAAAGCCACAATGCTGACTTAAGTACAAGAAGACTGACTCTTCTTAGTGACTATGTTTTGAACCATTCCTGTGACACTAGTTACAGATTCCGATGCTTCACTTCAGGTTTACTGCATCCCTCTGATCTTCGTAGTGACGATGAAACACAGAAAGTGCATCGGAATTAAATAGAAAAGGCACAATGCCAACTTAAGTACAAGGACACTGTCTCTTCCTACTGTCAATGTTTTGAACCATTCCTGTGACACTAGTTATAGATTCCGATGCGTCACTTCAGGTTTACTGTATCCCTCTGACCTTCTTATTGACGATGAAACACAGAAATTGCATCGGAATTAAATACAAAATTCACAATGCCGACTTAAGTATAGGAAGACTGACTCTTTTTACTGACTGTTTTGAACCATTCCCGTGACACTAGATATAGATTCCGATGCTTCACTTCAGGTTTACTGTATACATCTGACCTTCTTATTGACGATGAAACACAGAAATTGCATCGGAATTAAATACAAAAGCCACAATGCCGACTTAAGTACACGAAGACTGACTCTTCTTACTGACTATGGTTCAAATGGCTCAGAGCACTATGGGACTCAACTGCTGAGGTCATTAGTCCCCTAGAACCTAGAACTAGTTAAACCTAACTAACCTAAGGACATCACAAACTTCCATGCCCGAGGCAGGATTCTTACCTGCGACCGTAGCGGTCTTGCGGTTCCAGACTGCAGCGCCTTTAACCGCACGGCCACTTCGGCCGGCTACTGACTATGTTTTGAACCATTCCTGTGACACTAGTTATAGTATCCGATGCTTCACTTCAGGTTTACTGCATCCCTTGGACCTTATTATTGACGATCAAACACAGAAACTGCATCGGAAGTAAATAGAAAAGGCACAATGCCGACAAGTACAAGAAGACTGACCCTTCTTACTGTATATGATTTGAACCATTCCTGTGACACTAGTTATAGATTCCGATGCTTCACTTCAGGTTTACTGTATCCCTGGGACCTTCTTATTGACGAAGAAACACAGAAATTGCATCGGAATTAAATAGAAAAGGCACAATGCCGACTTAAGTACAAGAAGACTGACTCTTCTTACTGACAATGTTTTGAACCATTCCTGCAACGCTAGTTACAGATTCCGATGCTTCACTTCAGGTTTACTGTATCCCTTGGACCTTCTTATTGACAATGAAACACAGATATTGCATCGAAATTAAATACAAAAGGCACAATGCCGACTTAAGTACAAGAAGACTGACTCTTCTTACTGACGATACTTTGAACCATTCCTGTGACACTAGTTAGAGCTTCCGATGCTTCACTTCAGGTTTACTGTATCCCTCTGTCCTTCTTATTGACGACGAATCAGAGTAATTGCTTTGGAATTAAATTGAAAAGGGCATAATGCCGACTTAAGTACAAGAAGTCTGGCTCTTCTTACTGTCTATATTTTGAACCATTCCTGTGACACTAGTTATAGATTCCGATGCCTCACTTCAGGTTTACTGTATCCCTCTGACCTTCTTATTGACGATGAAACACAGAAATTGCATCGGAATTAAATACAAAAGCCACAATGCCGACTTAAGTACACGAAGACTGACTCTTCTTACTGACTATGGTTCAAATGGCTCTGAGCACTATGGGAGTCAACTGCTGAGGTCATCAGTCCCCTAGAACTTAGAACTAGTTAAACCTAACTAACCTAAGGACATCACAAACATCCATGCCCGAGGCAGGATTCTTACCTGCGAACGTAGCGGTCTTGCGGTTCCAGACTAAAGCGCCTTTAACCGCACGGCCACTTCGGCCGGCTACTGACTATGTTTTGAACCATTCCTGTGACTCTAGTTATAGAATCCGATGCTTCACTTCAGGTTTACTGCATCCCTTGGACCTTATTATTGACGATGAAACACAGATTTTGCATCGGAATTAAATACAAAAGGCACAATGCCGACGTAAGTACTAGAAGTCTGACTCTTCTTAATAACTATGATTTGAACCATTAATGTGACACTAGTTACAGATTCCGATGCTTCACTTCAGGTTTACTATATTCCTCTGACCTTATTATTGACGATGAAACACAGTAATTGCATCGGAATTAAATTGAAAAGGGCAAAATGCCGACTTAAGTACAAGAAGACTGACTCTTCTTACTGTCTATGTTTTGAACCATTCCTGTGACACTAGTTATAGATTCCGATGCTTCACTTCAGGTTTACTGTATCCCTTGGACCTTCTTATTGACGATCAAACACAGAAACTGCATCGGAAGTAAATAGTAAAGGCACAATGCCGACTTAAGTACAAGAAGACTGACCCTTCTTACTGTCTATGATTTGAACCATTCCTGTGACACTAGTTATTGATTCCGATGCTTCACTTCAGGTTTACTGTATCCCTGGGACCTTCTTATTGACGAAGAAACACAGAAATTGCATCGGAATTAAATAGAAAAGGCACAATGCCGACTTAAGTACAAGAAGACTGACTCTTCTTACTGACAATGTTTTGAACCATTCCTGCAACGCTAGTTACAGATTCCGATGCTTCACTTCAGGTTTACTGTATCTCTTGAACCTTCTTAATGACAATGAAACACAGATATTGCATCGAAATTAAATACAAAAGACACAATGCCGACTTAAGTACAAGAAGTCTGGCTCTTCTTACTGTCTATGTTTTGAACCATTCCTGCGACACTAGTTATAGATTCCGATGCTTCACTTCAGGTTTACTGTATCCCTTGCACCTTCGTATTCACGATGAAAAACAGAAATTGCATCGGAATTAAATACAAAAAGCCACAAAGTCGACTTAAGTACAAGAAGACTGACTCTTCTTACTGACTATGTTTTGAAACAATCCTGTGACACTAGTTATAGATTCCGATGCTTCACTTCAGGTTTACTGTATCCCTCTGTCCTTCTTATTGACGACGAATCAGAGTAATTGCTTTGGAATTAAATTGAAAAGGGCATAATGCCGACTTAAGTACAAGAAGTCTGGCTCTTCTTACTGTCTATGTTTTGAACCATTCCTGTGACACTAGTTACAGATTCCGATGCTTCACTTCAGGTGTACTGTATCCCTCTGACCATCTTATTGACGATGAAACACAGAAACGGCATCGGAATTAAATGGAAAAGGCACAATGCCGACTTAAGTACAAGAAGACTGACTCTTGCTACTGTCTATGTTTTGAACCATTCCTGTGACACTATTTATAGATTCCGATTCTTCACTTCAGGTTTACTTTGTAACTCTGACCTTCTTATTGACGATGAAACACTGAGATTGCATCGCAATTAAGTACAAAAGGCACAATGCCGACTTAAGTACAGGAAGACTGACTCTTCCTACTGTCTACGTTTTGAACCATTCCTGTGACACTAGTTATAGATTCTGATGCTTCACTTCAGGTTTACTGTATCCCTCTGAAGCTCTTATATGCGATGGAACACAGAAATTGCATCGGAATTAAATAGAAAAGGCACAATGCCGACTTAAGTACAAGAAGACTGATTCTTCTTAATGTCTATGTTTTTAACCATTCCTGTGACCGTAGTTACAGATTCCGATGCCTCACTTCAGGTTTACTGTATCCCTCTGACCTTCTTATTGACGATGCGACGCAGAAATTACATAGGAATTAAATAGAAAAGGCACAATGCCACCTTAAGTACAAGTAGACTGACTCTTCCTACTGTCTCTGTTTTGAACCATACCTGTGTCACTAGTTACAGATTCCGATTCTTCACTTCAGGTTTACTGTATCCCTCAGACCTTCTTATTGACGATGAAACACAGAAATTGAATCGGAATTAAATACAAAAGGCACAATGTCGACTTAAGTACAAGAAGTCTGACTCTTCCTACTGTCTATGTTTTGAACCATTCCTGTGACACTAGTTAGAGATTCCGATGCTTCACTTCAGGTTTACTATATTCCTCTGACCCTATTATTGACGATGAAACACAGTAATTGCAACGGAATTAATTTGAAAAGTGCACAATGTCGACTTAAGTACAAGAAGACTGACTCTTCTTACTGTCTATGTTTTGAACCATTCCTGTGACAATAGTTATAGATTCCGATGCTTCACTTCAGGTTTACTGTATCCCTTGGACCTTCTTATTGACGATGGAAAAAAGAAATTGCATCGGAATTAAATACAAAAGCCACAAAGCTGACTTAAGTACAAGAAGACTGACTCTTCTTACTGACTATGTTTTGAACCAATCCTGTGACACTAGTTATAGATTCCGATGCTTCACTTCAGGTTTAGTGTATCCCCCAGACCTTCTTATTGAAGATGAAACACAGATAGTGCATCGGAGTTAAATACAAGAGGCACAATGCCGACTTAAGTACAAGAAGACTGACTCTTCCTACTGCCTATGTTTTGAACCATTCGTATGACACTAGTTATAGATTTCGATGCTTCACTTCAGATTTACTGTATCCGTTGGACCTTCTTATTGACGATGAAACACAGAAATTGCATCGGTATTAAATACAAAATGCACAATGCCGACTTAAGTATAGGAAGACTGTCTCTTCTTACTGACTGTGTTGAACCATTCCCGTGACACTAGATATAGATTCCGATGCTTCACTTCAGGTTTACTGTATACGTCTGACCTTCTTATTGACGATGAAACACAGAAATTGCATCGGAATTAAATACAAAAGCCACAATACCGACTTAAGTACACGAAGACTGACTCTTCTTACTGACTATGGTTCAAATGGCTCTGAGCAATATGGGACTCAACTGCTGAGGTCATTAGTCCCCTAGAACTTAGAACTAGTTAAACCTAACTAACCTAAGGACATTACAAACATCCATGCCCGAGGCAGGATTCTTACCTGCGACCGTAGCGGTCTTGCGGTTCCAGACTTAAGCGCCTTTAACCGCACGGCCACTTCGGCCGGGTACTGACTATGTTTTGAACCATTCCTGTGACACTAGTTATAGAATCCGATGCTTCACTCCAGGTTTACTGCATCCCTCGGACCTTATTATTGACGATGAAACACAGATTTTGCATCGGAATTAAATACAAAAGGCACAATGCCGACGTAAGTACTAGAAGACTGACTCTTCATAATAACTATGATTTGAACCATTAATGTGACACTAGTTACAGATTCCGATGCTTCACTTCAGGTTTACTATATTCCTCTGACCTTATTATTGACGATGAAACACAGTAATTGCATCGGAATTAATTTGAAAAGGGCAAAATGCCGACTTAAGTACAAGAAGACTGACTCTTCTTACTGTCTATGTTTGAACCATTCCTGTGACACTAGTTATAGATTCCGATGCTTCACTTCAGGTTTACTGTATCCCTTGGACCTTCTTATTGACGATCAAACACAGAAACTGCATCGGAAGTAAATAGAGAAGGTACAATGCCGTCTTCAGTACAAGAAGACTGACCCTTCTTACTGTCTATGATTTGAACCATTCCTGTGACACTAGTTATAGATTCCGATGCTTCACTTCCGGTTTACTGTATCAATGGGACCTTCTTATTGACGAAGAAACACAGAAATTGCATCGGAATTAAATAGAAAAGGCACAATGCCGACTTAAGTACAAGAAGACTGACTCTTCTTACTGACAATGTTTTGAACCATTCCTGCGACGCTAGTTACAGATTCCGATGCTTCACTTCAGGTTTACTGTATCCCTTGGACCTTCTTACTGACAATGAAACACAGATATTGCATCGAAATTAAATACAAAAGGCACAATGCCGACTTAAGTACAAGAAGACTGACTCTTCTTACTGACGATATTTTGAACCATTCCTGTGACACTAGTTAGAGCTTCCGATGCTTCACTTCAGGTTTACTGTATCCCTCTGTCCTTCTTATTGACGACGAATCAGAGTAATTGCTTTGGAATTAAATTGAAAAAGGCATAATGCCGACTTAAGTACAAGAAGTCTATCTCTTCTTACTGTCTATGTTTTGAACCATTCCTGTGACACTAGTTATAGATTCCGATGCTTCACTTCAGGTTTACTGTATCCCTTGCACCTTCGTATTCACGATGAAAAACAGAAATTGCATCGGAATTAAATACAAAAGGCACAATGCCGACTTAAGTACAGGAAGACTGACTCTTCCTACTGTCTATGTTTTGAACCATTCCTGTGGCACTAGTTATAGATTCTGATGCTTCACTTCAGGTTTACTGTATCCCTCTGACCCTCTTATATGCGATGGAACACAGAAATTGCATCGGAATTAAATACAAAAGGCACAATGCCGACTTAAGTACAAGAAGACTGACTCTTCTTACTGACTATGTTTTGAACCATTCCTGTGACGATAGTTACAGATTCCGATGCTTCACTTCAGGTTTACTGTATCCCTTGGACCTTTTTATTGACGATGAAACACAGAAAGGGCATCGGAATTAAATAGAAAAGGCACAATCTCGACTTAAGTACAAGAAGACTGACTCTTCCTACTGTCTATGTTTTGAACCATTCCTGTGACACTAGTTATCGATTCCGATGCTTCATTTCAGGTTTACGGTATCCCTTGGACCTTCTTAATGACGATGAAACACAGAAACTGAATCGGAATTAAATACAAAAGGCACAATGTCGACTTATGTACAGGAAGACTGACTCTTCCTACTGTCTATGTTTTGAACCATTCCTGTGGCACTAGTTATAGATTCTGATGCTTCACTTCAGGTTTACTGTCTCCCCCCGACCCTCTTATATGCGATGGAACACAGAAATTGCATCGGAATTAAATACAAAAGGCACAATGCCGACTTATGTACAAGAAGACTGACTCTTCTTACTGACTATGTTTTGAACCATTCCTGTGACGATAGTTACAGATTCCGATGCTTCACTTCAGGTTTACTGTATCCCTTGGACCTTCTTATTGACTATGAAACACAGAAATTGCATCGGAATTAAATAGAAAAGGCACAATGCCGACTTAACTAAAAGAAGGCTGATTCTTCTTACTTTCTATGTTTTGAACCATTCCTGTGACACTAGTTACAGATTCCGATGCTTCACTTCAGGTTTACTGTATCCCTCAGACCCTCTTATTGACGATGCAACACAGAAATTGCATCGGAATTAAATAGAAAAAGCACAATGCCGACTTAAGTACAAGATGACTGACTCTTCTTACTGACAATATTTTGAACCATTCCTGTGACGCAAGTTACAGATTCCGATGCTTCACTTCAGGTTTTCTGTAACCCTTGGACCTTCTTATTGACGATGAAACACAGATATTGCATCGGAATTAAATACAAAAAGCACAATGCCGACTTAACTACAAGAAGACTGTCTCTTCTTACTGTCTATGATTTGAACCTTTCCTGTGACACTAGTTATAGATTCCGATGCCTCACTTCAGGTTTACTGTATCCCTCTGACTTTCTTATTGACGATGAAACACAGAAATTGCATCGGAATTAAATACAAAAGCCACAATGCCGACTTTAGTACAAGAAGACTGACTCTTCTTACTGACTATGTTTTGAACCATTCCTGTGACACTAGTTATAGATTCCGATGCTTCACTTCAGGTTTACTGTATCCCTTGGACCTTATTACTGACGATGAAACACAAATATTGCATCGGAATTAAATACAATAGGCACAATGCCGACGTAAGTACTAGAAGACTGACACTTCTTACTAACTATGTTTTGAACCATTCCTGTGACACTAGTTAGAGATTCCGATGCTTCACTTCAGGTTTACTATATTCCTCTGACCCTATTATTGACGATGAAACACAGTAATTGCAACGGAATTAATTTGAAAAGGGCACAATGTCGACTTAAGTACAAGAAGACTGACTCTTCTTACTGTCTATGTTTTGAACCATTCCTGTGACACTAGTTATAGATTCCGATGCTTCACTTCAGGTTTACTGTATCCCTTGGACCTTCTTATTGACGATGGAAAAAAGAAATTGCATCGGAATTAAATACAAAAGCCACAAAGCTGACTTAAGTACAAGAAGACTGACTCTTCTTACTGACTATGTTTTGAACCAATCCTGTGACACTAGTTATAGATTCCGATGCTTCACTTCAGGTTTAGTGTATCCCCCAGACCTTCTTATTGAAGATGAAACACAGATAGTGCATCGGAGTTAAATACAAGAGGCACAATGCCGACTTAAGTACAAGAAGACTGACTCTTCCTACTGCCTATGTTTTGAACCATTCCTATGACACTAGTTATAGATTTCGATGCTTCACTTCAGATTTACTGTATCCGTTGGACCTTCTTATTGACGATGAAACACAGAAATTGCATCGGAATTAAATACAAAATGCACAATGCCGACATAAGTATTGGAAGACTGACTCTTCTTACTGACTGTGTTGAACCATTCCCGTGACACTAGATATAGATTCCGATGCTTCACTTCAGGTTTACTGTATACATCTGACCTTCTAATTGACGATGAAACACAGAAATTGCATCGGAATTAAATACAAAAGCCACAATACCGACTTAAGTACACGAAGACTGACTCTTCTTACTGACTATGGTTCAAATGGCTCTGAGCAATATGGGACTCAACTGCTGAGGTCATTAGTCCCCTAGAACTTAGAACTAGTTAAACCTAACTAACCTAAGGACATTACAAACATCCATGCCCGAGGCAGGATTCTTACCTGCGACCGTAGCGGTCTTGCGGTTCCAGACTTAAGCGCCTTTAACCGCACGGCCACTTCGGCCGGCTACTGACTATGTTTTGAACCATTCCTGTGACACTAGTTATAGAATCCGATGCTTCACTTCAGGTTTACTGCATCCCTCGGACCTTATTATTGACGATGAAACACAGATTTTGCATCGGAATTAAATACAAAAGGCACAATGCCGACGTAAGTACTAGAAGACTGACTCTTCTTAATAACTATGATTTGAACCATTAATGTGACACTAGTTACAGATTCCGATGCTTCACTTCAGGTTTACTATATTCCTCTGACCTTATTATTGACAATGAAAAACAGTAATTGCATCGGAATTAATTTGAAAAGGGCAAAATGCCGACTTAAGTACAAGAAGACTGACTCTTCTTACTGTGTATGTTTTGAACCATTCCTGTGACACTAGTTATAGATTCCGATGCTTCACTTCAGGTTTACTGTATCCCTTGGACCTTCTTATTGACGATCAAACACAGAAACTGCATCGGAAGTAAATAGAAAAGGCACAATGCCGTCTTAAGTACAGGAAGACTGACCCTTCTTACTGTCTATGATTTGAACCATTCCTGTGACACTAGTTATAGATTCCGATGCGTCACTTCAGGTTTACTGTATCCCTGGGACCTTCTTATTGACGAAGAAACACAGAAATTGCATCGGAATTAAATAGAAAAGGCACAATGCCGACTTAAGTACAAGAAGACTGACTCTTCTTACTGACAATGTTTTGAACCATTCCTGCGACGCTAGTTACAGATTCCGATGCTTCACTTCAGGTTTACTGTATCCCTTGGACCTTCTTACTGACAATGAAACACAGATATTGCATCGAAATTAAATACAAAAGGCACAATGCCGACTTAAGTACAAGAAGACTGACTCTTCTTACTGACGATATTTTGAACCATTCCTGTGACACTAGTTACAGCTTCCGAAGCTTCACTTCAGGTTTACTGTATCCCTCTGTCCTTCTTATTGACGACGAATCAGAGTAATTGCTTTGGAATTAAATTGAAAAGGGCATAATGCCGACTTAAGTACAAGAAGTCTATCTCTTCTTACTGTCTATGTTTTGAACCATTCCTGTGACACTAGTTATAGATTCCGATGCTTCACTTCAGGTTTACTGTATCCCTTGCACCTTCGTATTCACGATGAAAAACAGAAATTGCATCGGAATTAAATACAAAAGCCACAAAGTATACTTAAGTACAAGAAGACTGACTCTTCTTACTGACTATGTTTTGAAACAATCCTGTGACACTAGTTATAGATTCCGATGCTTCACTTCAGGTTTACTGTATCATTCTGACCATCTTATTGACGATGAAACACAGAAATTGCATCGGAATTAAATACAAAAGGCACAATGCCGACTTAAGTACATGTAGACTGACTCTTCCTACTGTCTATATTTTGAAACATTCCTGTGACCTTAGTTATAGATTCCGATGCTTCATTTCAGGTGTACTGTATCCCTTGGACCTTCTTATTGACGATGAAACACAGAAACGGCATCGGAATTAAATGGAAAAGGCACAATGCCGACTTAACTAAAAGAAGGCTGATTCTTCTTACTTTCTATGTTTTGAACCATTCCTGTGACACTAGTTACAGATTCCGATGCTTCACTTCAGGTTTACTGTATCCCTCAGACCCTCTAATTGACGATGCAACACAGAAATTGCATCGGAATTAAATAGAAAAAGCACAATGCCGACTTAAGTACAAGATGACTGACTCTTCTTACTGACAATATTTTGAACCATTCCTGTGACGCAAGTTACAGATTCCGATGCTTCACTTCATTTTTACTGTATCCCTTGAACCTTCTTATTGACGATGAAACACAGAAATTTAATCGGATTTAAATACAAAAGGCACAATGTCGACTTAAGTACAAGAAGACTGACTCTTCCTACTGTCTATGTTTTGAACCATTCCTGTGACACTAGTTATAGATTCCGATGCTTCACTTCAGGTTTACTGTATCCCTCTGACCCTCTTATATACGATGAAACACAGAAATTGCATCGGAATTAAATAGAAAAGGCACAATGCCGACTTAAGTACAAGAAGACTGACTCTTCTTACTGACAATGTTTTGGACCATTCCTGTGACGCAAGTTACAGATTCCGATGCTTCACTTCAGGTTTACTGTAACCCTTGCACCTTCTTATTGACGAAGAAACACAGATATTGCATCGGAATTAAATACAAATAGCACAATGCCGACTTAAGTACAAGAAGACTGTCTCTTCTTACTGTCTATGATTTGAACCTTTCCTGTGACACTAGTTATAGATTCCGATGCTTCACTTCAGGTTTACTGTATCTCTCTGACCTTCTTATTGACGATGAAGCACAGATATTGCATCGGAATTAAATACAAAAGGCACAATGCCGACTTAAGTTCAAGAGGACTGACTCTTCTTACTGACTATGTTTTGAACCATTCCTGTGACGATAGTTACAGATTCCGATGCTTCACTTCAGGTTTACTGTATCCCTTGGACCTTCGTATTGACGATGAAACACAGATATTGCATCGGAATTAAATACAAAAGGCACAATGCCGACGTAAGTACAGGAAGACTGACTTTTCTTACTGACTCTGTTTTGAACCATTCCTGTGACACTAGTTAGATATTCCGATGCTTCACTTCAGGTTTACTGTATCCCTCTGACCTTCTTATTGACGATGAAACACAGTAATTGTATCGGAATTTAATTGAAAAGGGCACAATGCCGACTTAAGTACTAGAAGACTGACTCTACTTACTGTCTATGTTTTGAACCATTCCTGTGACACTTGTTATAGATTCCGATGCTTCACTTCAGGTTTAATGTATCCCTTGGACCCTCTTATTGACGATGAAACACAGAAATTGCATCGGAATTAGATACAAAAGCCACAATGCTGACTTAAGTACAAGAAGACTGACTCTTCTTAGTGACTATGTTTTGAACCATTCCTGTGACACTAGTTACAGATTCCGATGCTTCACTTCAGGTTTACTGCATCCCTCTGATCTTCGTATTGACGATGAAACACAGAAAGTGCATCGGAATTAAATAGAAAAGGCACAATGCCAACTTAAGTACAAGGACACTGTCTCTTCCTACTGTCAATGTTTTGAACCATTCCTGTGACACTAGTTATAGATTCCGATGCGTCACTTCAGGTTTACTGTATCCCTCTGACCTTCTTATTGACGATGAAACACAGAAATTGCATCGGAATTAAATACAAAATTCACAATGCCGACTTAAGTATAGGAAGACTGACTCTTCTTACTGACTGTTTTGAACCATTCCCGTGACACTAGATATAGATTCCGATGCTTCACTTCAGGTTTACTGTATACATCTGACCTTCTTATTGACGATGAAACACAGAAATTGCATCGGAATTAAATACAAAAGCCACAATGCCGACTTAAGTACACGAAGACTGACTCTTCTTACTGACTATGGTTCAAATGGCTCAGAGCACTATGGGACTCAACTGCTGAGGTCATTAGTCCCCTAGAACTTAGAACTAGTTAAACCTAACTAACCTAAGGACATCACAAACTTCCATGCCCGAGGCAGGATTCTTACCTGCGACCGTAGCGGTCTTGCGGTTCCAGACTGCAGCGCCTTTAACCGCACGGCCACTTCGGCCGGCTACTGACTATGTTTTGAACCATTCCTGTGACACTAGTTATAGTATCCGATGCTTCACTTCAGGTTTACTGCATCCCTTGGACCTTATTATTGACGATCAAACACAGAAACTGCATCGAAGGAAATAGAAAAGGCACAATGCCGACTTAAGTACAAGAAGACTGACCCTTCTTACTGTCTATGATTTGAACCATTCCTGTAACACTAGTTATAGATTCCGATGCTTCACTTCAGGTTTACTGTATCCCTGGGACCTTCTTATTGACGAAGAAACACAGAAATTGCATCGGAATTAAATAGAAAAGGCACAATGCCGACTTAAGTACAAGAAGACTGACTCTTCTTACTGACAATGTTTTGAACCATTCCTGCAACGCTAGTTACAGATTCCGATGCTTCACTTCAGGTTTACTGTATCCCTTGGACCTTCTTATTGACAATGAAACACAGATATTGCATCGAAATTAAATACAAAAGGCACAATGCCGACTTAAGTACAAGAAGACTGACTCTTCTTACTGACGATACTTTGAACCATTCCTGTGGCACTAGTTAGAGCTTCCGATGCTTCACTTCAGGTTTACTGTATCCCTCTGTCCTTCTTATTGACGACGAATCAGAGTAATTGCTTTGGAATTAAATTGAAAAGGGCATAATGCCGACTTAAGTACAAGAAGTCTGGCTCTTCTTACTGTCTATATTTTGAACCATTCCTGTGACAATAGTTATAGATTCCGATGCTTCACTTCAGGTTTACTGTATCCCTTGCACCTTCGTATTCACGATGAAAAACAGAAATTGCATCGGAATTAAATACAAAAGGCACAAAGTCGACTTAAGTACAAGAAGACTGACTCTTCTTAGTGACTATGTTTTGAACCATTCCTGTGACACTAGTTACAGATTCCGATGCTTCACTTCAGGTTTACTGTATCCCTCTGATCTTCGTATTGACGATGAAACACAGAAAGTGCATCGGAATTTAATAGAAAAGGCACAATGCCAACTTAAGTACAAGCAGACTGTCTCTTCCTACTGTCAATGTTTTGAACCATTCCTGTGACACTAGTTATAGATTCCGATGCCTCACTTCAGGTTTACTGTATCCCTCTGACCTTCTTATTGACGATGAAACACAGAAATTGCATCGGAATTAAATACAAAAGCCACAAAGCCGACTTTAGTACAAGAAGACTGACTCTTCTTACTGACTATGTTTTGAAGCATTCCTGTGACACTAGTTATAGATTCCGATGCTTCACTTCAGGTTTACTGTATCCCTTGGACCTTATTATTGACGATGAAACACAAATATTGCATCGGAATTAAATACAAAAGGCACAATGCCGACGTAAGTACTCGAAGACTGACACTTCTTACTAACTATGTTTTGAACCATTCCTGTGACCCTAGTTATAGATTCCGATGCTTCACTTCAGGTTTACTGTATCCCCCAGACCTTCTTATTGAAGATGAGACACAGATAGTGCAACGGAGTTAAATACAAGAGGCACAATGCCGACTTAAGTACAAGAAGACTGACTCTTCCTACTGCCTATGTTTTGAACCATTCCTATGACACTAGTTATAGATTTCGATCCTTCACTTCAGATTTACTGTATCCCTTGGACCTTCTTATTGACGATGAAACACAGAAATTGCAACGGAATTAAATACAAAATGCACAATGCCGACTTAAGTATAGGAAGACTGACTCTTCTTACTGACTGTTTTGAACCATTCCCGTGACACTAGATATAGATTCCGATGCTTCACTTCAGGTTTACTGTATACATCTGACCTTCTTAATGACGATGAAACACAGAAATTGCATCGGAATTAAATACAAAAGCCACAATGCCGACTTAAGTACACGAAGACTGACTCTTCTTACTGACTATGGTTCAAATGGCTCTGAGCACTATGGGAGTCAACTGCTGAGGTCATCAGTCCCCTAGAACTTAGAACTAGTTAAACCTAACTAACCTAAGGACATCACAAACATCCATGCCCGAGGCAGGATTCTTACCCGCGAACGTAGCGGTCTTGCGGTTCCAGACTAAAGCGCCTTTAACCGCACGGCCACTTCGGCCGGCTACTGACTATGTTTTGAACCATTCCTGTGACTCTAGGTATAGAATCCGATGCTTCATTTCAGGTTTACTGCATCCCTTGGACCTTATTATTGCCGATGAAACACAGATTTTGCATCGGAATTAAATACAAAAGGCACAATGCCGACGTAAGTACTAGAAGTCTGACTCTTATTAATAACTATGATTTGAACCATTAATGTGACACTAGTTACAGATTCCGATGCTTCACTTCAGGTTTACTATATTCCTCTGACCTTATTATTGACGATGAAACACAGTAATTGCATCGGAATTAAATTGAAAAGGGCAAAATGCCGACTTAAGTACAAGAAGACTGACTCTTCTTACTGTCTATGTTTTGAACCATTCCTGTGACACTAGTTATAGATTCCGATGCTTCACTTCAGGTTTACTGTATCCCTTGGACCTTCTTATTGACGATCAAACACAGAAACTGCATCGGAAGTAAATAGTAAAGGCACAATGCCGACTTAAGTACAAGAAGACTGACCCTTCTTACTGTCTATGATTTGAACCATTCCTGTGACACTAGTTATTGATTCCGATGCTTCACTTCAGGTTTACTGTATCCCTGGGACCTTCTTATTGACGAAGAAACACAGAAATTGCATCGGAATTAAATGGAAAAGGCACAATGCCGACTTAAGTACAAGAAGACTGACTCTTCTTACTGACAATGTTTTGAACCATTCCTGCAACGCTAGTTACAGATTCCGATGCTTCACTTCAGGTTTACTGTATCTCTTGAACCTTCTTAATGACAATGAAACACAGATATTGCATCGAAATTAAATACAAAAGACACAATGCCGACTTAAGTACAAGAAGTCTGGCTCTTCTTACTGTCTATGTTTTGAACCATTCCTGCGACACTAGTTATAGATTCCGATGCTTCACTTCAGGTTTACTGTATCCCTTGCACCTTCGTATTCACGATGAAAAACAGAAATTGCATCGGAATTAAATACAAAAAGCCACAAAGTCGACTTAAGTACAAGAAGACTGACTCTTCTTACTGACTATGTTTTGAAACAATCCTGTGACACTAGTTACAGATTCCGATGCTTCACTTCAGGTGTACTGTATCCCTCTGACCATCTTATTGACGATGAAACACAGAAACGGCATCGGAATTAAATGGAAAAGGCACAATGCCGACTTAAGTACAAGAAGACTGACTCTTGCTACTGTCTATGTTTTGAACCATTCCTGTGACACTATTTATAGATTCCGATTCTTCACTTCAATTTTACTTTGTAACTCTGACCTTCTTATTGACGATGAAACACTGAGATTGCATCGCAATTAAGTACAAAAGGCACAATGCCGACTTAAGTACAGGAAGACTGACTCTTCCTACTGTCTACGTTTTGAACCATTCCTGTGACACTAGTTATAGATTCTGATGCTTCACTTCAGGTTTACTGTATCCCTCTGAAGCTCTTATATGCGATGGAACACAGAAATTGCATCGGAATTAAATAGAAAAGGCACAATGCCGACTTAAGTACAAGAAGTCTGATTCTTCTTAATGTCTATGTTTTTAACCATTCCTGTGACCGTAGTTACAGATTCCGATGCCTCACTTCAGGTTTACTGTATCCCTCTGACCTTCTTATTGACGATGCGACGCAGAAATTACATAGGAATTAAATAGAAAAGGCACAATGCCAATTTAAGTACAAGTAGACTGACTCTTCCTACTGTCTCTGTTTTGAACCATACCTGTGTCACTAGTTACAGATTCCGATTCTTCACTTCAGGTTTACTGTATCCCTCAGACCTTCTTATTGACGATGAAACACAGAAATTGAATCGGAATTAAATACAAAAGGCACAATGTCGACTTAAGTACAAGAAGTCTGACTCTTCCTACTGTCTATGTTTTGAACCATTCCTGTGACACTAGTTACAGATTCCGATGCTTCACTTCTGGTTTACTGTATCCCTCTGAACCTCTTATATACGATGAAACACAGAAATTGCATCGGAATTAAATAGAAAAGGCACAATGCCGACTTAAGTACAAGAAGACTGATTCTTCCTACTGTGTGTGTTTTGAACAATTCCTGTGACGCTAGTTACAGATTCCGATGCTCCACTTCAGGTTTACTGTATGCCTTGGACCTTCTTATTGACGATGAAACACAGATATTGCATCGGAATTAAATACAAAGAGCCCAATGCCGACTTAAGTACAAGAAGACTGTCTCTTCTTACTGTCTATGATTTGAACCTTTCCTGTGACACTAGTTATACATTCCGATGCTTCACTTCAGGTTTACTGTATCTCTCTGACCTTCTTATTGACGATGAAACACAGATATTGCATCGGAATTTAATACAAAAGGCACAATGCCGACTTAAGTACAAAAACACTGACTCTTCTTACTGACTATGTTTTGAACTATTCCTGTGACGATAGTTACTGATTCCGATGCTTCACTTCAGGTTTACTGTATCCCTCTGACCTTCTTATTGACGATGAAACACAGTAATTGCATCGGAATTTAATTGAAAAGGGCACAATGCCGACTTAAGTACTAGGAGACTGACTCTTCTTACTGTCTATGTTTTGAACCATTCCTGTGACACTAGTTATAGATTCCGATGCTTCACTTCAGGTTTAATGTATCCCTTGGACCCTCTTATTGACGATGAAACACAGAAATTGCATCGGAATTAGATACAAAAGCCACAATGCCGACATAAGTACAAGAAGACTGACTCTTCTTACTGACTATGTTTTGAACCATTCCTGTGACACTAGTTATAGATTCCATTGCTTCACTTCAGGTTTACTGTATCCCTCTGCTCTTCGTATTGACGATGAAACACGGAAAGTGCATTGGTATTAAATAGAAAAGGCACAATGGAAACTGAAGTACAAGAAGACTGACGCTTCCTACTGTCAATGTTTTGAACCATTCCTGTGACACTAGTTATAGATTCCGATGCCTCACTTCAGGTTTACTGTATCCCTCTGACCATCTTATTGACGATGAAACACAGAAATTGCATCGGAATTACATACAAAAGCCACAATGCCGACTTTAGTACAAGAAGACTGACTCTTCTTACTGACTATGTTTTGAACCATTCCTGTGACACTAGTTATAGATTCCGATGCTTCACTTCAGGTTTACTGTATCCCTTGGACCCTATTATTTACGATGAAACACAAATATTGCATCGGAATTAAATACAAAAGGCACAATGCCGACGTCAGTACTAGAAGACTGACTCTTCTTACTAACTATGTTTAGAACCATTCCTGTGACACTAGTTAGAGGTTCCGATGTTTCACTTCAGGTTTACTATATTCCTCTGACCCTATTATTGACGATGAAACACAGTAATTGCATCGGAAATAAATTGAAAAGGGCAAAATGCCGACTTAAGTACAAGAAGACTGACTCTTCTTACTGTCTATGTTTTGAACCATTCCTGTGACACTAGTTATAGATTCCGATGCTTCACTTCAGATTTACTGTATCCCTTGGACCTTCTTATTGGCGATGAAACACAGAAATTGCATCGGAATTAAATACAAAAGGCACAATGCCGACTTAAGTACATGAAGACTGACTCTTCGTACTTTCTGTTTTGAACCATTCCTGTGACACTAGTTATGGATTCCGAAGCTTCACTTCAGGTTTACTGTAACCCGTTGACCTTCTTATTGACGATGAAAAACAGAAATTGCATCGGAATTACATACAAAAGCACAATGCCGACTTAAGTACAAGAAGACTGACCCTTATTACTGTCTATGATTTGAACCATTCCTGTGACACTAGTTACAGATTCCGATGCTTCACTTCAGGTTTACTGTATCCCTTGGACCTTCTTATTGACAATGAAACACAGATATTGCATCGAAATTAAATACAAAAGGCACATTGCCGACTTAAGTACAAGAAGACTGACTCTTCTTACTGACGATGTTTTGAACCATTCCTGTGACACTAGTTAGAGCTTCCGATGTTTCACTTCAGGTTTACTGAATCCCTCTGTCCTTCTTATTGACGACGAATCAGAGTAATTGCTTTGGAATTACATTGAAAACGGCATAATGCCGACTTAAGTACAAGAAGTCTGACTCTTCTTACTGTCTATGTTTTGAACCATTCCTGTGACACTAGTTATAGATTTCGAAGCTTCACTTCTGGATTACTGTATCCCTCTGACCTTCTTTTTGACGATGAAACACAGAAATTGGATCGGTATTAAATACAAAAGGCACAATGCCGACTTAAGTACAAGAAGACTGACTCTTCTTACTGTCTATGTTTTGAACCATTCCTGTGACACTAGTTATAGATTCCGATGCTTCACATCAGATTTACTGTATCCCTTGTACCTTCTTATTGACGATGAATCACAGAAATTGCATCGGAAGTAAATAGAAAAGTCACAATGCCGACTTCAGTACGAGAAGACTGACCCTTATTACTGTCTATGATTTGAACCATTCCTGTGACACTAGTTACAGATTCCGATGCTTCACTTCAGGTTTACTGTATCCCTTGGACCTTCTTATTGACAATGAAACACAGATATTGCATCGAAATTAAATACAAAAGGCACATTGCCGACTTAAGTACAAGAAGACTGACTCTTCTTACTGACGATGTTTTGAACCATTCCTGTGACACTAGTTAGAGCTTCCGATGTTTCACTTCAGGTTTACTGAATCCCTCTGTCCTTCTTATTGACGACGAATCAGAGTAATTGCTTTGGAATTACATTGAAAACGGCATAATGCCGACTTAAGTACAAGAAGTCTGACTCTTCTTACTGTCTATGTTTTGAACCATTCCTGTGACACTAGTTATAGATTTCGAAGCTTCACTTCTGGATTACTGTATCCCTCTGACCTTCTTTTTGACGATGAAACACAGAAATTGGATCGGTATTAAATACAAAAGGCACAATGCCGACTTAAGTACAAGAAGACTGACTCTTCTTACTGTCTATGTTTTGAACCATTCCTGTGACACTAGTTATAGATTCCGATGCTTCACATCAGATTTACTGTATCCCTTGTACCTTCTTATTGACGATGAATCACAGAAATTGCATCGGAAGTAAATAGAAAAGTCACAATGCCGACTTCAGTACAAGAAGACTGACCCTTCTTACTGTCTATGATTTGAACCATTCCTGTGACACTAGTTATAGATTCCGATGCTTCACTTCAGGTTTACTGTATCCCTGGGACCTTCTTATTGACGATGAAACACAGATTTTGCATCGGAATTAAATAGAAAAGGCACAATGCCGACATAAGTACAAGAAGACTGACTCTTCTTACTGACAATGTTTTGAACCATTCCTGCGACGCTGGTTACAGATTCCGATGCTTCACTTCTGGTTTACTGAATCCCTTGCACCTTCTTATTGACAATGAAACACAGATATTGCATCGGAATTAAATGCAAAAGGCACAAAGCCGACTTAAGTACAAGAAGACTGACTCTTGTTACTGACGATGATTTGAACCATTCCTGTGACACTAGTTATAGATTCCGATGCTTCACTTCAGGATTACCGTATCCCGTGGACCTTCTTATTGACGATGAAACACAGAAATGGCATCGGAATTTAATACAAATGGAACAATGCCGACTTAAGTACAAGAAGACTGACTCTTCCTACCGACAATGTTTGAAAAATTCCTGTGACGCAAGTTACAGATTCCGATGCATCACTTCAGGTTTACTGTATCCCTCTGACCTGCTTATTGACGATGCAACACAGATATTGCATCGGAATTAAATAGATATGGCACAATGCCGACTTAAGTACAAGAAGACTGACTCTTCCTACTGTCTATGTTTTGAACCATTCCTGTGACACTAGTTATAGATTCCGATGCTTTACTTCAGGTTTACTGTATCCCATGGACCTTCTTATTGACGATGAAACACAGAAATTGCATCGCAATTTAATACAAATGGAACAATGCCGACTTAAGTACAAGAAGCCTGACTCTTCCTACCGACAATGTTTGAAAAATTCCTGTGACGCAAGTTACAGATTCTGATGATTCACTTGAGGTTTACTGTATACCTTGGACCTTCTTATTGACGATGAAACACAGATTTTGCATCAGAATTAAATACAAAAGGCACAATGCCGACTTAAGGACAAGAAGACTGACTCTTCATACTGACTATGTTTTGAACCATTCCTGTGGCGATAGTTACAGATTCCGATGCTTCACTTCAGGTTTACCGTATCCCTTGGACCTTCTTATTGACGATGAAACACAGATATTGCATCGGAATTAAACACAAAGGGCACAATGCCGACGTAAGTACTAGAAGACTGACTCTTCTTACTGACTATGTTTGAACCATTCCTGTGACACTAGTTAGAGATTCCGATGCCTCACTTCAAGTTTACTATATTCCTCTGACCTTATTATTGACGATGAAACACAGTAATTTCATCATAATTAAATTGAAAAGAGCACAATGCTGACTTAAGTACAAGAAGACTGACTCTTCTTACTGTCGTTGTTTTGAACCATTCCTGTGACACTAGTTACAGATTCCGATGCTTCACATCAGGTTTACTGTATCCCTTGGACCTTCTTATTGACGATGAAAAACAGAAATTGCATCGGAATTAAATACAAAAGCCACAAAGCCGACTTAAGCACAAGAAGACTGACTCTTCTTACTGACTATGCTTTGAATCGTTCCTGTGACACTAGTTAAAGATTCCGATCCTTCACTTCGGGTTTACTGTATCCCTCTGACCTTCTTATTGAAGATGAAACACAGATAGTGCATCGGAGTTAAATACAAAAGGCACAATGCCGACTTAAGTACAAGAAGACTGACTCTTCCTACTGTCTATGTTTTGAACCATTTCTGTGACACTAGTTATAGATTTGGATGCTTCACTTCTGGATTACTGTATCGCTCTGAGCTTCTTTGTGACGATGAAACACAGAAATTGTGTCATAATTAAATACAAAAGGCACCATGCCGACTAAAGTACAAGAAGACTGACTCTTCTTACTGTCTATGTTTTGAACCACTCCTGTGACACTAGTTATAGATTCCGATGCTTCACTTCAGATTTACTGTATCCCTTGGACCTTCCTATTGACGATGAAACACAGAAATTGCATCGGAATTAAATACAAAAGGCACAATGCCGACTTAAGTACAAGAAGACTGACTCTTCCTACTGTCTATGTTTTGAAGCATTTCTGTGACACTAGTTACAGATTCCGATGCTTCACTTCAGGTTTACTGTATCCATCTGACCTTCTTATTGACGATGAAACACAGAAATTGCATCGAAATTTAATACAAAAGACACAATGCCGACTTAAGTACAAGTAGACTGACTCTTCCTACTGTCTATGCTTTGAAACATTCCTGTGACACTAGTTATGGATTCCGATGCTTCACTTCAGGTTTGCTGTATCCCTTGGACGTTCTTATTGACGATGAAACACAGAAATTGCATCGGAATTAAATAGAAAAGGCACAATGCCGACTTAAGTACAAGAAGACTGCTCTTCTTACTGACAATGTTTGAACCATTCCTGTGACGCAAGTTACAGATTCCGATGATTCACTTCAGGTTTCTTGTATCCCTTGGACCTTCTTATTGGCGAAGAAACACAGATATTGCATCGGAAAAAGGCACAATGCCGACTTAAGTTTAAGAAGACTGACTCTTCTTACTGTCAATGATTTGAACCATTCCTGTGACACTAGTTATAGATTCCGATGCTTCACTTCAGGTTTACTGTATCTCTCTGACCTTCTGATTAACGTTGAAACACAGATATTGCATCTGAATTAAATAAAAAAGGCACAATGCCGACTTAAGTACAAGAAGACTGACTCTTCATACTGACTATGCTTTGAACCATTCTTGTGACGTTAGTTACAGATTCCGATGCTTCACTTCAGGTTTACTGTATCCCTTGGACCTTCTTATTGACGATGAAACACAGAAATTGCATCGGAATTAAATCCAAAAAAAGCACAATGCCGACTTACGTACAAGAAGACTGACTCTTCTTACTGACTATGTTTTGAACCATTCCTGTGACACTAGTTATAGATTCCGATGCTTCACTTCTGGTTTACTGTATCCCTTGGACCTTCTTATTGACGATGAAACACAGATATTGCATCGGAATTAAACACAAAATGCACAATGCAGACGTAAGTACTAGAAGACTGACTCTTCCTACTGTCTATGTTTTGAACCATTCCTGTGACACTAGTTATAGATTTCGATGCTTCACTTCTGGACTACTGTATCCCTCTGACCTTCTTTTTGACGATGAAACACAGAAATTGGATCGGAATTAAATACAAAAGGCACAATGCCGACTTAAGTACAAGAAGACAGCCTCTTCTTACTGTCTATGTTTTGAACCATTCCTGTGACACTAGTTATAGATTCCGATGCTTCACTTCATATTTACTGTATCCCTTGGACCTTCCTATTGACGATGGAAAACAGAAATTGCATCGGATTTAAATACAAAAGCCACAAAGCCGACTTAAGCACAAGAAGACTGACTCTTCTTACTGAGTATGCTTTGAACCATTCCTGTGACACTAGTTAAAGATTCCGATGCTTCACTTCAGGTTTACTGTATCCCTCTGACCTTCTTATTGAAGATGAAACACAGATAGTGCATCGGAGTTAAATACAAAAGGCACAATGCCGACTTAAGTACAAGAAGACTGACTCTTCCTACTGTCTATGTTTTGAACCATTTCTGTGACACTAGTTATAGATTTCGATGCTTCACTTCTGGATTACTGTATCACTCTGACCTTCTTTGTGACGATGAAACACAGAAATTGTATCGGAATTAAATACAAAAGGCACAATGCCGACTTAAGTACAAGAAGACTGACCCTTCTTACTGTCTATGTTTTGAACCATTCCTGTGACACTAGTTATAGATTCCGATGCTTCACTTCAGATTTACTGTATCCCTTGGACCTTCCTATTGACGATGAAACACAGAAATTGCATCGGAATTAAATACAAAAGGCACAATGCCGACTTAAGTACAAGAAGACTGACTCTTCCTACTGTCTATGTTTTGAAGCATTTCTGTGACACTAGTTACAGATTCCGATGCTTCACTTCAGGTTTACTGTATCCATCTGACCTTCTTATTGACGATGAAACACAGAAATTGCATCGAAATTTAATACAAAAGACACAATGCCGACTTAAGTACAAGTAGACTGACTCTTCCTACTGTCTATGCTTTGAAACATTCCTGTGACACTAGTTATAGATTCCGATGCTTCACTTAAGGTTTGCTGTATCCCTTGGACGTTCTTATTGACGATGAAACACAGAAATTGCTTCGGAATTAAATAGAAAAGGCACAATGCCGACTTAAGTACAAGAAGACTGACTCTTCTTACTGACAATGTTTGAACCATTCCTGTGACGCAAGTTACAGATTCCGATGATTCACTTCAGGTTTCTTGTATCCCTTGGACCTTCTTATTGGCGAAGAAACACAGATATTGCATCGGAAAAAGGCAACATGCCGACTTAAGTTTAAGAAGACTGACTCTTCTTACTGTCAACGATTTGAACCATTCCTGTGACACTAGTTATAGATTCCGATGCTTCACTTCAGGTTTACTGTATCTCTCTGACCTTCTTATTAACGTTGAAACACAGATATTGCATCTGAATTAAATAAAAAAGGCACAATGCCGACTTAAGTACAAGAAGACTGACTCTTCATACTGACTATGCTTCGAACCATTCTTGTGGCGTTAGTTACAGATTCCGATGCTTCACTTCAGGTTTACTGTATCCCTTGGACCTTCTTATTGACGATGAAACACAGAAATTGCATCGGAATTAAATAGAAAAAAAGCACAATGCCGACTTACGTACAAGAAGACTGACTCTTCTTACTGACTATGTTTTGAACCATTCCTGTGACACTAGTTATAGATTCCGATGCTTCACTTCTGGTTTACTGTATCCCTTGGACCTTCTTATTGACGATGAAACACAGATATTGCATCGGAATTAAACACAAAATGCACAATGCAGACGTAAGTACTAGAAGACTGACTCTTCCTACTGTCTATGTTTTGAACCATTCCTGTGACACTAGTTATAGATTTCGATGCTTCACTTCTGGACTACTGTATCCCTCTGACCTTCTTTTTGACGATGAAACACAGAAATTGGATCGGAATTAAATACAAAAGGCACAATGCCGACTTAAGTACAAGAAGACAGCCTCTTCTTACTGTCTATGTTTTGAACCATTCCTGTGACACTAGTTATAGATTCCGATGCTTCACTTCATATTTACTGTATCCCTTGGACCTTCCTATTGACGATGGAAAACAGAAATTGCATCGGATTGAAATACAAAAGCCACAAAGCCGACTTAAGCACAATAAGACTGACTCTTCTTACTGAGTATGCTTTGAACCATTCCTGTGAGACTAGTTATAGATTCCGATGCTTCACTTCAGACTTACTGTATCCCTTGGACCTTCCTATTGACCATGAAACACAGAAATTGCATCGGAACTAAATACAAAATGCACATGCCGACATAAGTACAAGAAGACTGATTCTTCTTACTGACTGTTTTCAACCATTCCTGTGACACTAGTTATAGATTCCGATGCTTCACTTCATGTTTACTGTATCCATCTGACCTTCTTATTGACGATGAATCACAGAAATTGCATCGGAATTAAATAGAAAAGGCACAATGCCGACTTAAGTACAAGAAGACTGACCCTTCTTACTGTCTATGATTTGAACCATTCCTGTGACACTAGTTATAGATTCCGATGCTTCACTTCAGGTGAACTGTATCCCTTCGACGTTCTTATTGACGATGAAACACAGAAATTGCATCGGAATTAAATACAAAAGGCACAATGCCGACTTAAGTACAAGAAGACAGACTCTTCTTACTGACAATGTTTTGAACCATTCCTGCGACGCTAGTTACAGATTCCGATGCTTCACATCAGGTTTACCGTATCCCTTGGACCTTCCTATTGACGATGAAACACATATACTGCATCGGAA
Organism: Schistocerca americana; assembly: GCF_021461395.2. Classification (NCBI taxonomy): domain Eukaryota; kingdom Metazoa; phylum Arthropoda; class Insecta; order Orthoptera; family Acrididae; genus Schistocerca; species Schistocerca americana. The sequence continues at coordinate 31,600,044 of NC_060125.1, forward strand.
TTAAATACAAAAGGCACAATGCCGACTTAAGTACAAGAAGACTGACTCTTCTTACTAACAATGTTTTGAACCATTCCTGTGACACTAGTTAGAGCTTCCGATGCTTCACTTCAGGTTTACTGTATCCCTCTGACCTTCTTATTGACGATGAAACACAGTAATTGCGTCGGAAATAAATTGAAAAGGGCATAATGCCGACTTAGGTACAAGAAGTCTGACTTTTCTTACTGTCTATGTTTTGAACCATTCCTGTGACACTAATTATAGATTCCGATGCTTCACTTCAGGTTTACTGTATCCATTGGACCTTCTTATTGATGATGAAACACAGAAATTGCATCGGAATTAAATACAAAAGGCACAATGCCGACTTAATTACAAGAAGACTGAGTCTTCTTACTGACTATGTTTTGAACCATTCCTGTGACACTAGTTATAGATTGCGATGCCTCACTTCAGGTATACTGTATCCCTCTGACTTTCTTATTGACGATGAAACACAGTAATTGCATCGAAATTAAATACAAAAGCCACAAAGCCGACTTAAGCAAAAGAAGACTGACTCTTCTACTGACTATGCTTTGAACAATTCCTGTGACCCTAGTTAAAGATTCAGATGCTTCACTTCAGGTTTACTGTATCCCTCTGACCTTCTAATTGAAGATGAAACACAGATAGTGCATCGGAGTTAAATACAAAAGGCACAATGCCGACTTAAGTACAAGAAGACTGACTCTTCCTACTGTCTATGTTTTGAACCATTTCTGTGACACTAGTTATAGATTTCGATGCTTCACTTCTGGATTACTGTATCACTCTGACCTTCTTTGTGACGATGAAACACAGAAATTGTATCGGAATTAAATACAAAAGGCACAATGCCGACTTAAGTACAAGAAGACTGACTCTTCTTACTGTCTATGTTTTGAACCATTCCTGTGACACTAGTTATAGATTCCGATGCTTCACTTCAGATTTACTGTATCCATCTGACCTTCTTATTGACGATGAATCACAGAAATTGCATCGGAATTAAATAGAAAAGGCAGAATGCCGACTGAAGTACAAGAAGACTGACCCTTCTTACTGTCTATGATTTGAACCATTCCTGTGACACTAGTTATAGATTCCGATGCTTCACTTCACGTGAACTGTATCCCTTGGACCTTCTTATTGACGATGAAACACAGAAATTGCATCCTAATTAAATACAAAAGGCACAATGCCGACTTAACTACAAGAAGACTGACTCTTCTTACTGACTATGTTTGAACCGTTCCTGTGACACTAGTTATAGATTGCGATGCCTCTCTTCAGGTATACTGTATCCCTCAGACTTTCTTATTGACGATGAAACACAGAAATTGCATCGGAGTTAAATACAAAATGCACAATGCCGACTTAAGTACATGTAGACTAACTCTTCCTACTGACTATGTTTGAACCATTCCTGTGACACTAGTTATAGATTGCGATGCCTCACTTCAGGTATACTGTATCCCTCTGACTTTCTTATTGACGATGTAACACAGAAATTGCTTCGGAATTAAATACAAAAGCCACAAAGCCGACTTAAGCACAAGGAGACTGACTCTTCTTACTGACTATGCTTTGACCAGTTCCTGTGACACTAGTTAAAGATTACGATGCTTCACTTCAGGTTTACTGTATCCCTCTGACCTTCTAATTGAAGATGAAACACAGAAAGTGCATCGGAGTTAAACACAAAAGGCACAATGCCGACATAAGTACAAGAAGACTGACTCTTCCTACTGTCTATGTTTTGAACCATTCCTGTGACACTAGTTATAGATTTCGAAGCTTCACTTCTGGATTACTGTATCCCTCTGACCTTCTTTTTGACGATGAAACACAGAAATTGGATCGGAATTAAATACAAAAGGCACAATGCCGACATAAGTACAAGAAGACTGACTCCTCTTACTGTCTATGTTTTGAACCATTCCTGTGACACTAGTTATAGATTCCGATGCTTCACTTCAGATTTACTGTATCCCTTGGACCTTCCTATTGACGATGAAAAACAGATATTGCATCGGATTTAAATACAAAAGCCACAAAGCCGACTTAAGCACAAGAAGACTGACTCTTCTTACTGAGTATGCTTTGAACCATTCCTGTGACACTAGTTAAAGATTCCGATGCTTCACTTCAGGTTTACTGTATCCCTCTGACCTTCTTATTGAAGATGAAACACAGATAGTGCATCGGCGAAAAATACAAAAGGCACGATGCCGACTTAAGTACAAGAAGACTGACTCTTCCTACTGTCTATGTTTTTAACCATTCCTGTGACACTAGTTATAGATTTCGATGCTTCACTTCTGGATTACTGTATCCCTCTGACCTTCTTTCTGACGATGAAACACAGAAATTGGATCGGAGTTAAATACAAAAGGCACAATGCCGACATAAGTACAAGAAGACTGACTCTTCTTACTGTCTATGCTTTGAACCATTCCTGTGACACTAGTTATAGATTCCGATGCTTCAGTTCAGATTTACTGTATCCCTTGGACCTTCCTATTGACGATGAAACACAGAAATTGCATCGGAATTAAATACAAAATGCACATTGCCGACATAAGTACAAGAAGACTGACTCTTCTTACTGACTGTTTTGAACCATTCCTGTGACACTAGTTATAGATACCGATGCTTCACTTCAGGTTTACTGTATCCATCTGACCTTCTTATTGACGATGAATCACAGAAATTGCATCGGAATTAAATAGAAAAGGCACAATGCCGGCTTAAGTACAAGAAGACTGACCCTCCATACTGTCTATGATTTGAACCATTCCTGTGACACTAGTTATAGATTCCGATGCTTCACTTCAGGTGAACTGTATCCCTTGGACCTTCTTATTGACGATGAAACACAGAAATTTCATCGGAATTAAATACAAAAGGCACAATGCCGACTTAATTACAAGAAGACTGACTCTTATTACTGACTATGATTTGAACCATTCCTGTGACACTAGTTAGAGCTTCCTATGCTTCACTTCAGGTTTACTGTATCCCTCTGACCTTCTTATTAATGATGAAACACAGTATTTGCGTCGGAAATAAATTGAAAAGGGCATAATGCCGACTTAGGTACAAGAAGTCTGACTTTTCTTACTGTCTATGTTTGGAACCATTCCTCTGACACTAGTTATAGATTCCGATGCTTCACTTCAGGTTTACTGTATCCCTTGGACCTTCCTATTGACGATGAAAAACAGAAATTGCATCGGATTTAAATACAAAAGCCACAAAGCCGACTTAAGCACAAGAAGACTGACTCTTCTTACTGAGTATGCTTTGAACCATTCCTGTGACACTAGTTAAAGATTCCGATGCTTCACTTCAGGTTTACTGTATCCCTCTGACCTTCTTATTGAAGATGAAACACAGAAATTGCATCGGAATTAAATACAAAATGCACATTGCCGACAAAAGTACAAGAAGACTGACTCATTTTACTGACTGTTTTGAACCATTCCTGTGACACTAGTTATAGATTCCGATACTTCACTTCAGGTTTCCTGTATCCATGTGACCCTCTTATTGACGATGAATCACAGAAATTGCATCGGAATTAAATACAAAAGGCACAATGCCGACTTAAGTACAAGAAGACTGACCCTTCTTACTGTCTATGATTTGAACCATTCCTGTGACACTAGTTATAGATTCCGATGCTTCACTTCAGGTGATCTGTATCCCTTGGACCTTCTTATTGACGATGAAACACAGAAATTGCATCGGAATTAAATACAAGAGGCACAATGCCGACTTAAGTACAAGAAGACTGACTCGTCTTACTGGCAATGTTTTGAACCATTCCTGCGACGCTAGTTACAGATTCCGATGCTTTACATCAGGTTTACTGTATCCCTTGGACCTTCCTATTGACGATGAAACACAGATATTGCATCGGAATTAAATACAAAAGGCACAATGCCGACTTAAGTACAAGAAGACTGACTCTTCTTACTAACGATGTTTTGAACCATTCCTGTGACACTAGTTAGAGCTTCCGATGCTTCACTTCAGGTTTACTGTATCCCTCTGACCTTCTTATTGACGATGAAACATAGTAATTGGGTCGGAAATAAATTGAAAAGGGCATAATGCCGACTAAGGTGCAAGAAGTCTGACTTTTCTTACTGTCTATGTTTTGAACCATTCCTGTGACACTAGTTATAGATTCCGATGCTTCACTTCAGGTTTACTGTATCCCTTGGACCTTATTATTGATGATGAAACACAGAAATTGCATCGGAATTAAATACAAAAGGCACAATGCCGACTTAACTACAAGAAGACTGACTCTTCTTACTGACTATGTTTTGAACCATTCCTGTGACACTAGTTATAGTTTGCGATGCCTCACTTCAGGTATACTGTATCCCTCTGACTTTCTTATTGACGATGAAACACAGAAATTGCATCGGAGTTAAATACAAAACGCACAATGCCGACTTAAGTACATGTAGACTAACTCTTCCTACTGTCTATGTTTAGAAACATTCCTGTGACACTAGTTATAGATTCCGATGCTTCATTTCAGGTTTTCTGTATCCCTTATACCTTCTTATTGACGATGAAACACAGAAATTGCATCGGAATTAAATACAAAAGGCACAATGCCGACTTAAGTACAAGTAGACTGACACTTCCTACTGTCTTTGTTTTGAACCATTCCTGTGACACTAGTTATTGATTCCGATGCTACACATAAGGTTTACTGTATCCCTCTGACCTTCTTATTGACGATGAAGCACAGAAATTGCATCGGAATTAAATACAAAAGGCACAATGCTGACTTAAGTACTAGAAGACTGACTCATCTTACTGACTGTTTTGAACCATTCCTGTGACACTAGTTATGGATTCCGATGCTTCACTTCATTTTTACTGTATCCCTTGGACCTTCTTATTGGCGATGAAACACATATATTGCATCGGAATTAAATACAAAAGGCACAATGCCGACTTAAGTACAAGAAGACTGACACTTCTTACGGACTATGTTTTGAACGATTCCTGTGACACTAGTTATAGATTCCGATGCTTCACTTCAGGTTTACTATATTCCTGTGACCTTATTATTGACGATGAAACACAGTAATTTCATCGGAATTAAATTGAAAAGGGCACAATGCCGACTTAGGTACAAGAAGACTGACTCTTCTTACTGTCTTTGTTTTGAACCATTCCTGTGACACTAGTTATAGATTCCGATGCTAAACTTCAGGTTTACTGTATCCCTTGGACCTTCTTATTGACGATGAAAAACAGATATTGCATCGGAATTAAATACAAAAGGCACAAAGCCGACTTCAGCACAAGAAGACTGACTCTTCTTACTGACTATGCTTTGAACCATTCCTGTGACACTAGTTAAAGATTCCGATACTTCACTTCAGGTTTACTGTATCCCTCTGACATACATATTGAAGATGAAACACAGATAGTGCATCGGAGTTAAATACATAAGGCACAATGCCGACTTCAGTACAAGAAGACTGACTCTTCTTACTGTCTATGTTTTGAACCATTCCTGTGACACTAGTTATAGATTCCGATGCTTCACTTCAGATTTACTGTATCCCTTGGACCTTCCTATTGACGATGAAAAACAGAAATTGCATCGGATTAAAAATCCAAAAGCCACAAAGCCGACATCAGCACAAGAAGACTGACTCTTCTTACTGAGTATGCTTTGAACCATTCCTGCGACACTAGTTAAAGATTCCGATGCTTCACTTCAGGTTTACTGTATCCCTCTGACCTTCTTATTGAAGATGAAACACAGATAGTGCATCGGCGTTAAATACAAAAGGCACGATGACGACTTACGTACAAGAAGACTGACTCTTCTTACTGTCTATGTTTTGAACCATTCCTGTGACACTAGTTTTGATTCCGATGCTTCACTTCAGATTTACTGTATCCCTTGGACCTTCCTATTGACGATGAAACACAGAAATTGCATCGGAATTAAATACAAAATGCACATTGCCGACATAAGTACAAGAAGACTGACTCTTCTTACTGACTGCTTTGAACCATTCCTGTGACACTAGTTATAGATTCCAATGCTTCACTTCAGGTTTACTGTATCCATCTGACCTTCTTATTGACGATGAATCACAGAAATTGCATCGGAATTAAATACAAAAGGCACAATGCCGACTTAAGTACAAGAAGACTGACTCTTCTTACTAACGATGTTTTGAACTATTCCTGTGACACTAGTTAGAGCTTCCGATGCTTCACTTCAGGTTTACTGTATCCCTCTGACCTTCTTATTGACGATGAAACACAGTAATTGCGTCGGAAATAAATTGAAAAGGGCATAATGCCGACTTAGGTACAAGAAGTCTGACTTTTCTTACTGTCTATGTTTTGAACCATTCCTGTGACACTAGTTATAGATTCCGATGCTTCACTTCAGGTTTACTGTATCCCTTGGACCTTCTTATTGATGATGAAACACAGAAATTGCATCGGAATTAAATACAAAAGGCACAATGCCGAAATAACTAAAAGAAGACTGACTCTTCTTACTGAATGTGTTTTGAACCATTCCTGTGACGCTAGTTATAGATTGCGATGCCACACTTCAGGTATACTGTATCCCTCTGACTTTCTTATTGACGATGAAACACAGAAATTGCATCAGAGTTAAATACAAAATGCACAATGCCGACTTAAGTACATGTAGACTAACTCTTCCTACGGTCTATGTTTTGAAACATTCCTGTGACACAAGTTATTGATTCCGATGCTTCATTTCAGGTTTACTGTATCCCTTGGTCCTTCTTATTTACGAAGAAACACAGAAATTGCATCGGAATTAAATACAAAAGGCACAACGCCGACTTAAGTACAAGAAGACTGACTCTTCTTACTGTCTATGTTTTGAACCATTCCTGTGACACTAGTTATAGATTCCGATGCTTCACTTCTGATTTACTGTATCCCTTGGACCTTCCTATTGACGATGAAAAACAGAAATTGCATCGGATTAAAAATCCAAAAGCCACAAAGCCGACATCAGCACAAGAAGACTGACTCTTCTTACTGAGTATGCTTTGAACCATTCCTGCGACACTAGTTAAAGATTCCGATGCTTCACTTCAGGTTTACTGTATCCCTTGGACCTTCTTATTGACGATGAAACACAGATATTGCATCGGAATTAAATACAAAAGCCACAGAGCCGACTTAAGCACAAGAATACTGACTCTTCTTACTGACTATGCTTTGAAATATTCCTGTGACACTAGTTAAAGATTCCGATGCTTCACTTCAGGTTTACTGTATCCCTCTGACCTTCTAATTGAAGATGATACACAGATAGTGCATCGGAGTTAAATACAAAAGGCACAATGCCGACTTAAATACAAGAAGACTGACTCTTCCTACTGTCTATGTTTTGAATCATTCCTGTGACACTAGTTTTAGATTTCGATCCTTCACTTCTGGATTACTGTATCACTCTGACCATCTTTTTGACGATGAAACACAGAAATTGGATCGGAATTAAATACAAAAGGCACAATGCCGACTTAAGTACAAGAAGACTTACCCTTCTTACTGTCTATGGTTTGAACCATTCCTGTGACACTAGTTATAGATTCCGATGCTTCACTTCAGGTTAACTGTATCCCTTGGACCTTCTTATTGACTATGAAACACAGAAATTGCATCGGAATTATATAGAAAAGGCACAATGCCGACTTAAGTACAAGAAGACTGACTCTTCTTACTGACAATGCTTTGAACCATTACTGCGACGCTAGTTACAGATTCCGATGCTTCACATCAGGTTTACTGTTTCCCTTGGACCTTCTTATTGACGATGAAACACAGAAATTGCATCGGAATTAAATACAAAAGGCACAATGCCGACTTAAGTACAAGAAGACTGACCTTTCTTACTGTCTATGCTTAGAACCATTCCTGTGACACTAGTTATAGTTTCCGATGCTTCACTTCAAGTTTGCTGTATCCCTTGGACCTTCTTATTGACGATGAAACACAGAAATTGTATCGGAATTAAATACAAAAGGCCCAATGCCGACTTATGTACAAGAAGACTGACACTTCCTACTGTCTATGTTTTAAACCATTCCTGTGACACTAGTTATTGATTCCGATGCTATACTTCAGGTTTACTGTATCCCTTGGACCCTCTTGTTGACGAAGAAACACAGATATTGCATCGGAATAAAATAGAAAACGCACAATGCCGACTTAAGTACAAGAAGACTGACACTTCTTACTGTCTATGTTTTGAACCATTCCTGTGACGGTCGTTACAGATTCCGATGCTTCACTTCAGGTTTATTGTATCCCACTGACCTTCTTATTGACGATGAAACACAGAAACTGCATAGGAATTAAATAGAAAAGGCACAATGCCGACTTAAGTACAAGAAAACTGACTCTTCCTACTGTCTATGTTTTGAACTATTCCTGTGAGACCAGTTATAGATTCCGATGCCTCACTTCAGGATTACTGTATCCATTGGACGTTCTTATTGACGATGAAACACTGAAATTGCATCGGAATTAAATAGAAAAGCCTCAATGCCGACTGAAGTACAAAAAGACAGACTCTTCTTACTGTCTATGTTTTGAAACATTCCTATGACGCTAGTTACAGATTCCGATGCTTCTCTTCAGGTTTACTGTTTCCCTTCGACCTTCTTCTTGACGAGAAACACAGATATTGCATCGGAATAAAATACAAAAGGCACAAAGCCGACGTAAGTACAAGAAGACTGAATCTTCTTACTGAGTATGTTTTAAACCATTCCTGTGACACTAGTTACAAATTCCGATGCTTCACTTCAGGTTTACGGTATCCCTCTGACCTTCTTATTGACGATGAAACACAGTAATAGCATCGGAATTTAATTGAAGCGGGCACAATGCCGACTTAAGTACAAGAAGACTGACTCTTCTTACTGTCTATAATTTGAACCATTCCTGTGAAACTAGTTATAGATTCCGATGCTTCACTTCAGGTTTACTGTATCCCTTGCACCTTCGTATTGACGATGCAACACAGAAATTGCATCGGAATTAAATACAAAAAGCACAATGCCGACTTAAGTACTAGAAGACTGACTCTTCTTAATGACTGTTTTGAACCATTCCTGTGACACTAGTTATTGATTCCGATGGTTCACCTCAGGTTTACTGTATCCCTCTGAACTTCTTATTGACGATGAAGCACAGAAATAGCATCGACATTAAATTCAAATGGCACAATGCCGACTTAAGTACAAGAAGACTGACTCTCCTCACTGTCTATGGTTTGAACCAATCCTGTGACACTAGATATAGATTCCGATGCTTCACTTCAGGTTTAATGCATCCCTTGGACCTTCTTGATGACGATGAAACACAGAAATTGCATCGGAATAAAATAGATAACGCACAATGCCGACGTAAGTACAAGAAGACTGACTCCTCTTACTGTCTATGTTTTGAACCATTTCTGTGACGGTCGTTACAGATTCCGATGCTTCACTTCAGGTTTATTGTATCCCTCTGACCTTCTTATTGACGATGAAACACAGAAATTGCATTGGAATTAAATAGGAAAGGCACAATGCCGACTTAAGTACAAGAAGACTGACTCTTCCTACTGTCTATGTTTTGAACCATTCCTGTGACACTAGTTATAGATTCCGATGCTTCACCTCAGGTTTACTGTATCCCTTGGACGTTCTTATTGACGATGAAACACTGAAATTGCATCGAAATTAAATAGAAAAAGCACAATGCCGACTTAAGTACAAGAAGACTGACTCTTCTTACTGACTATGATTTGAACCATTCCTGTGACACTAGTTATAGATTCCGATGCTTCACTTCAGGTTTACTGTATCCCTCTGACCTGTATATTGACGATGAAACACAGAAATTGCGTCGGAATTAAATAGAAAAGGCACAATGCCGACTTAAGTACAAGAAGACTGACTCTTCTTTCTGACTATGTTTTGAACCATTCCTGTGACACTAGTTAAAGATTCCGATGCTTCACTTCAGGTTTACTGTAACCCTCTGACCTTGTAATTGAAGATGAAACACAGGTAGTGCATCGGAGTTAAATACAAAAGGCACAATGCCGACTTAAGTACAAGAAGACTGACTCTTCCTACTGTCTATGTTTTGAACCATTCCTGTGGTACTAGTTATAGATTTCGATGCTTCACTTCTGGATTACTGTATCCCTCTGACCTTCTTTTTGACGATAAAACACAGAAATTGGATCGGAATTAAATACAAAAGGCACAATGCTGACTTAAGTACAAGAAGACAGACTGTTCTTACTATCTATGTTTGGAACCATTCCTGTGACACTAGTTATAGGTTTCGATGCTTCACTTCAGATTTACTGTATCCCTTGGACCTTCTTATTGACGATGAAACACAGAAATTGCATCGGAATTAAATAGAAAAGGCACAATGCCGACTTAAGTACAAGAAGACTGACTCTTCTTACTGACAATGCTTTGAACCATTCCTGCGACGCTAGTTACAGATTCCGATGCTTCACTTCAGACTTACTGTATCCCTTGGACCTTCTTATTGACGATGAAACACAGAAATTGCATCGGAATTAAATACAAAAGGCACAATGCCGACTTAAGTACAAGAAGACTGACTCTTCTTTCTGACTATGTTTTGAACCATTCCTGTGACACTAGTTATAGATTCCGATGTTTCACTTCATGTTTACTGTATCCCTCTGACCTTCTTATTGACGATGAAACACAGAAATTGCATCGGAAATAAATAGAAAAGCCTCAATGCCGATTTAAGTACAAGAAGACTGACTCTTCTTACTGTCTATGTTTTGAAACATTCCTGTGACGCTAGTTACAGATTCCGATGCTTCTCTTCAGGTTTACTGTTTCCCTTGGACCTTCTTCTTGACGATGAAACACAGAAATTGCATCGGAATTAAATACAAAAGGCACAATGCCGACTTAAGTACAAGAAGACTGCCCTTTCTTACTGTCTATGCTTAGAACCAATCCTGTGACACTAGTTATAGATTCCGATGCTTCACTTCAGGATTGCTGTTTCCTTGGACCTTGTTATTGACGATGAAACACAGAAATTGCATCGGAATTAAATACAAAAGGCACAATGCCGACTTATGTACAAGAAGACTGACACTTCCTACTGTCTATGTTTTGAACCATTCCTGTGACACTAGTTATTGATTCCGATGCTATACTTCAGGTTTACTGTATCCCTCTGACCTTCTTATTGACGATGAAACACAGAAGTTGCATCGGAATTAAATACAAAAGGCACAATGCCGACTTAAGTACAAGAAGACTGACTCTTCTTACTGTCTATTTTTTGAACCATTCCTGTGACGGTCGTTACAGATTCCGATGCTGCACTTCAGGTTTATTGTATCCCTCTGACCTTCTTATTGACCATGAAACGCAGAAATTGCATAGGAATTAAATAGAAAAGGCACAATGCCGACTTAAGTACAGGAAGACTGACTCTTCTTACTGACTATGATTTGATTCATTCCTGTGACACTAGTTATAGATTCCGATGCTTCACTTCAGGTTTACTGTATCCCTCTGACCCTCTTATTGACGATGAAACACAGTAATTGCGTCGGAATTAAATAGAAAAGGCACAATGCCGACTTAAGTACAAGAAGACTGACTATTCTTTCTGACTATGTTTTGAACCATTCCTGTGACACTAGTTATAGATTCCGATGCTTCACTTCAGGTTTACTGTATCCCTTGGACCTTCGTATTGACGATGAAACTAGAAATTGCATCGGAATTAAATAGAAAAGGCACAATGTCGACTTAAGTACAAGAAGACTGACTCTTCTTAAAGTCTATGTTTTGAACCATTCCTGTGACACTAGTTATAGATTCCGATGCTTCACTTCAGGTTTACGGTATCCCTCTGACCTTCTTATTGACGATGAAACACAGTAATAGCATCGGAATTTAATTGAAGAGGACACAATGCCGACTTAAGTACAAGAAGACTGACTCTTCTTAATGTCTATGTTTTGAACCATTCCTGTGACACTAGTTATAAATTCCGCTGCTTCACTTCAGGTTTACTGTATCCCTTGGACCATCTTATTGATGATGAAACACAGAAATTCCATCGGAATTAAATACAAAAGGCACAATGCCGACATAACTACAAGAAGACTGACTCTTCTTACTGACTATGTTTTGAACCATTCCTGTGACACTACTTATTGAATACGATGCCTCACTTCAGGTATACAGTATACTTCTGACTTTCTTATTGACGATGAAACACAGAAATTGCATCGGAGATAAAAACAAAATGCACATTGCCGACATAAGTACATGTAGACTAACTCTTCCTACTGCGTATGTTTTGAAACATTCCTGTGACACTAGTTATAGATTCTGATGCTTCATTTCAGGTTTACTGTATCCCTTGGACCTTCTTATTGACGAGGAAACACAGAAATTGCATCGGAATTAAATACAAAAGGCACAATGCCGACTTAAGTACAAGAAGACTGACCTTTCTTACTGTCTATGCTTAGAACCATTCCTGTGACACTAGTTATAGATACCGATGCTTAACTTCTGGATTGCTGTATCCCTTGGACCTTCTTATTGACGATGAAACACAGAAATTGCATCGGAATTAAATACAAAAGGCACAATGCAGACTTATGTACAAGAAGACTGACACTTCCTACTGTCTATGTTTTGAACCATTCCTGTGACACTAGTTATTGATTCCGATGCTATTCTTCAGGTTTACTGTATCCGTCTGACCTTCGTATTGACGATGAAACACAGGAATTGCATCGGAATTAAATACAAAAGGCACAATGCCGACTTAAGTACTAGAAGACTGACTCTTCTTACTGACTGTTTTGAACCATTCCTGTGACACTAGTTATAGATTCCGATGCTTCACTTCAGGTTTACTGTATCCCTCTGACCTTCTTATTGACAATGAAGCACAGAAATTGCATCGGAATTAAATTCAAATGGCACAATGCCGACTTAAGTACAAGAAGACTGACACTCCTCACTGTCTATGTTTTGAACCATTCCTGTGACACTACATATAGTTTCCGATGCTTCACTTCAGGTTTACTGCATCCCTTGGACCTTCTTGATGACGATGAAACACAGAAATTGCATCGGAATAAAATAGAAAACGCACAATGCCGACTTAAGTACAAGGAGACTGACTCCTCTTACTGTCTATGTTTTGAACCATTCCTGTGACGGTCGTTACAGATTCCGATGCTTCACTTCAGGTTTGTTGTATCCCTCTGACCTTCTTATTGACGATGAAACACAGAAATTGCATTGGAATTAATTAGAAAAGGCACAATGCCGACTTCAGTACAAGAAGACTGACTCTTCCTACTGTCTATGTTTTGTACCATTCCTGTGACACTAGTTATAGAATCCGATGCTTCACTTCAGGTTTATTCTATCCCTCTGACCTTCTTATTGACGATGAAACGCAGAAATTGCATTGGAATTAAATAGAAAAGGCACAATGCCGACTTAAGTACAAGAAGACTGACTCTTCCTACTGTCTATGTTTTGAACCATTCCTGTGACACCAGTTATAGATTTCGATGCTTCACTTCAGGTTTACTGTATCCCTTGGACGTTCTTATTGACGATGAAACACTGAAATTGCATCGGAATTAAATAGAAAAAGCACAATGCCGACTTAATTACAAGAAGACTGACTCTTCTTACTGACTATGATTTGAACCATTCCTGAGACACTAGTTATAGATTCCGATGCTTCACTTCAGGTTTATTGTATCACTCTGACCATCTTTTTGACGATGAAACACAGAAATTGGATCGGAATTAAATACAAAAGGCACAATGCCGACTTAAGTACAAGAAGACTGACTCTTCTTAATGTCTATGTTTTGAACCATTCCTGTGACACTAGTTATAGATTCCGATGCTTCACTTCAGGTTTACTGTATCCATCTGACCTTCTTATTGACGATGAAACACAGAAATTTCATCGGAATTAAATAGAAAAGGCACAGTGCCTACTTAAGTACAAGAAGACTTACCCTTCTTACTGTCTATGATTTGAACCATTCCTGTGACACTAGTTATAGATTCCGATGCTTCACTTCAGGTTAACTGTATCCCTTGGACCTTCTTATTGACTATGAAACACAGAAATTGCATCGGAATTATATAGAAAAGGCACAATGCCGACTTAAGTACAAGAAGACTGACTCTTCTTACTGACAATGCTTTGAACCATTACTGCGACGCTAGTTACAGATTCCGATGCTTCACATCAGGTTTACTGTATCCCTTGGACCTTCTTATTGACGATGAAACACAGATATTGCATCGGAATTAAATACAAATGGCACAATGCCGACTTAAGTACAAGAAGACTGACTCTTCTTACTAACGATAATTTGAACCATTCCTGTGACACTAGTAAGAGCTTCCGATGCTTCACTTCAGGTTTACTGTATCCCTCTGACCTTCTTATTAACGATGAAACACAGTAACTGTGTCGGAATTAAATTGAAAAGGGCTTAATGCCGACTTAAGTACAAGAAGTCTGACTCTTCTTACTGTCTATGCTTTGAACCATTCCTGTGACACTAGTTATAGATTCCGATGCTTCACTTCAGGTTTACTGTATCCCTTGGACCTTCTTATTGATGATGAAACACAGAAATAGCGTCGGAATTAAATATAAAAGGCACAAGGCCGACTTAACTACAAGTAGACTGACTCTTGTTACTGACTATGTTTTGAACCATTTCTGTAACACTAGTTATTGAATACGATGCCCCACTTCAGGTATTCTGTATACTTCTGACTTTCTTATTGACGATGAAACACAGAAATTGCATCGGAGTTAAAAACAAAATGCACAATGCCGACTTAAGTACATGTAGACTAACTCTTCCTACTGTCTATGTTTTGAAACATTCCTGTGACGCTAGTTATAGATTCCGATGCTTCATTTCAGGTTTACTGTATCCCTTGGACCTTCTTATTGACGATGAAACACAGAAATTGCATCGGAATTAAATACAAAAGGCACAATGCCGACTTAAGTACAAGAAGACTGACCTTTCTTACTGTCTATGCTTAGAACCATTCCTGTGACACTAGTTATAGATTCCGATGCTTCACTTCAGGTTTGCTGTATCCCTTGGACCTTCTTATTGACGATGAAACACAGAAATTGCATCGGAATTAAATACAAAAGGCACAATGCCGACTTAAGTACAAGAAGACTGACCTTTCTTACTGTCTATGCTTAGAACCATTCCTGTGACACTAGTTATTGATTCCGATGCTATACTTCAGGTTTACTGTATCCCTTGGACCCTCTTGTTGACGAAGAAACACAGATATTGCATCGGAATAAAATAGAAAACGCACAATGCCGACTTAAGTACAAGAAGACTGATACTTCTTACTGTCTATGTTTTGAACCATTCCTGTGACGGTCGTTACAGATTCCGATGTTTCACTTCAGGTTTATTGTATCCCTCTGACCTTCTTATTGACGATGAAACACAGAAACTGCATAGGAATTAAATAGAAAAGGCACAATGCCGACTTAAGTACAAGAAGACTGACTCTTCCTACTGTCTATGTTTTGAACCATTCCTGTGAGACCAGTTGTAGATTCCGATGCCTCACTTCAGATTTACTGTATCCATTGGACGTTCTTATTGACGATGAAACACTGAAATTGCATCGGAATTAAATAGAAAAGCCTCAATGCCGACTTAAGTACAAGAAGACTGACTCTTCTTACTTTTTTATGTTTTGAAACATTCCTGTGACGCTAGTTACAGATTCCGATGCTTCTCTTCAGGTTTACTGTTTCCCTTGGACCTTCTTCTTGACGAGAAACACAGATATTGCATCGGAATAAAATACAAAAGGCACAAAGCCGACGTAAGTACAAGAAGACTGAATCTTCTTACTGAGTATGTTTTAAACCATTCCTGTGACACTAGTTACAAATTCCGATGCTTCACTTCGGGTTGACGGTATCCCTCTGACCTTCTTATTGACGATGAAACACAGTAATAGCATCGGAATTTAATTGAAGAGGGCACAATGCCGACTTAAATACAAGAAGACTGACTCTTCTTACTGTCTATAATTTGAACCATTCCTGTGACACTAGTTATAGATTCCGATGCTTCACTTCAGGTTTACTGTATCCCTTGCACCTTCGTATTGACGATGCAACACAGAAATTGCATTGGAATTAAATACAAAAAGCACAATGCCGACTTAAGTACTAGAAGACTGACTCTTCTTACTGACTGTTTTGAACCGTTCCTGTGACACTAGTTATAGATTCCGATGCTTCACTTCAGGTTTACTGTATCCCTCTGACCTTCTTATTGACGATGAAACACAGAAATTGCATCGGAATTAAATTCAAATGGCACAATGACGACTTAAGTACAAGAAGACTGACTATCCTCACTGTCTATGTTTTGAACCATTCCTGTGACACTAGGTATAGAGTCCGATGCTTCACTTCAGGTTTACTGTATCCCTTGGACCTTCTTGTTGACGATGAAACACAGAAATTGCATCGGAATAAAATTGAAAACGCACAATGCCGACTTAAGTACAAGAAGACTGACTCTTCTTACTGTCTATGTTTTGAACCATTCCTGTGACGGTCGTTACAGATTCCGATGCTTCACTTCAGGTTTATTGTATCCCTCTGACCTTCTTATTGATGATGAAACAAGGAAATTGCATAGGAATTAAATAGAAAAGGCACAATGCCGACTTAAGTACAAGAAGACTGACTCTTCCTACTGTCTATGTTTTAAACCATTCCTGTGACACTAGTTATAGATTCTGATGCTTCACTTCAGGTTTACTGTATACCTTGGACGTTCTTATTGACGATGAAACACAGAAATTGCATCGGAATTAAATACAAAAGGCACAATGCCGACTGAAGTACATGTAGACTGACTCTTCCTACTGTCTATGTTTTGAAACATTCCTGTGACCCTAGTTATAGAATCCGATGCTTCATTTCAGGGTTACTGTATCCCTTGGACCTTCTTATTGACGATGAAACACATAAAGGGCATCGGAATTAAATAGAAAAGGCACAATGCCGACTTAAGTACAAGAAGACTGACTCTTCCTACTGTCTATGTTTTGAACCATTCCTGTGACACTAGTTATAGATTCCGATGCTTCACCTCAGGTTTACTGTATCCCTTGGACGTTCTTATTGACGATGAAACACTGAAATTGCATCGAAATTAAATAGAAAAAGCACAATGCCGACTTAAGTACAAGAAGACTGACTCTTCTTACTGACTATGATTTGAACCATTCCTGTGACACTAGTTATAGATTCCGATGCTTCACTTCAGGTTTACTGTATCCCTCTGACCTGCTTATTGACGATGAAACACAGAAAATGCGTCGGAATTAAATAGAAAAGCCACAATGCCGACTTAAGTACAAGAAGACTGACTCTTCTTTCTGACAATGTTTTGAACCATTCCAGTGACACTAGTTAAAGATTCTGATGCATCACTTCTTGATTACTGTATCCCTCTGACCTTCTTTTTGACGATAAAACACAGAAATTGGATCGGAATTAAATACAAAAGGCACAATGCTGACTTAAGTACAAGAAGACTGACTGTTCTTACTATCTATGTTTGGAACCATTCCTGTGCCACTAGTTATAGGTTTCGATGCTTCACTTCAGATTTACTGTATCCCTTGGACCTTCTTATTGACGATGAAACACAGAAATTGCATCGGAATTAAATAGAAAAGGCACAATGCCAACTTAAGTACAAGAAGACTGACTCTTCTAACTGACAATGCTTTGAACCATTCCTGCGACGCTAGTTACAGATTCCCATGCTTCACTTCAGACTTACTGTATCCCTTGGACCTTCTTATTGACGATGAAACACAGAAATTGCATCGGAATTAAATACAAAAGGCACAATGCCGACTTAAGTACAAGAAGACTGACTCTTCTTTCTGACTATGTTTTGAACCATTCCTGTGACACTAGTTATAGATTCCGATGCTTCACTTCAGGATTGCTGTTTCCCTTGGACCTGGTTATTGACGATGAAACACAGAAATTGCATCGGAATTAAATACAAAAGGCACAATGCCGACTTATGTACAAGAAGACTGACACTTCCTACTGTCTATGTTTTGAACCATTCCTGTGACACTAGTTATTGATTCCGATGCTATACTTCAGGTTTACTGTATCCCTCTGACCTTCTTATTGACGATGAAACACAGAAGTTGCATCGGAATTAAATACAAAAGGCACAATGCCGCCTTAAGTACTAGAAGACTGACTCTTCTTACTGACTGTTTTGAACCATTCCTGTGACACTAGTTATAGATTCCGATGCTTCACATCAGGTTTACTGTATCCCTCTGACCTTCTTATTGACGTGAAGCACAGAAATTGCATCGTAATTAAATTAAATTGGCACAATGCCGACTTAAGTACAAGAAGACTGACTCTCCTCACTGTCTATGTTTTCAACCATTCCTATGACACTAGATATGGATTCCGATGCTTCACTTCATGTTTACTGTATCCCTTGGACCCTCTTGTTGACGGAGAAACACAGAAATTGCATCGGAATAAAATAGAAAACGCACAATGCCGACTTAAGTACAAGAAGACTGACTCTTCTTACTGTCTATTTTTTGAACCATTCCTGTGACGGTCGTTACAGATTCCGATGCTTCACTTCAGGTTTATTGTATCCCTCTGACCTTCTTATTGACGATGAAACGCAGAAATTGCATAGGAATTAAATAGAAAAGGCACAATGCCGACTTAAGTACAAGAAGACTGACTCTTCTTACTGACTATGATTTGATTCATTCCTGTGACACTAGTTATAGATTCCGATGCTTCACTTCAGGTTTACTGTATCCCTCTGACCCTCTTATTGACGATGAAACACAGTAATTGCGTCGGAATTAAATAGAAAAGGCATAATGCCGACTTAAGTACAAGAAGACTGACTATTCTTTCTGACTATGTTTTGAACCATTCCTGTGACACTAGTTATAGATTCCGATGCTTCACTTCAGGTTTACTGTATCCCTTGGACCTTCGTATTGACGATGAAACTAGAAATTGCATCGGAATTAAATAGAAAAGGCACAATGTCGACTTAAGTACAAGAAGACTGACTCTTCTTAATGTCTATGTTTTGAACCATTCCTGTGACACTAGTTATAGATTCCGATGCTTCACTTCAGGTTTACGGTATCCCTCTGACCTTCTTATTGACGATGAAACACAGTAATAGCATCGGAATTTAATTGAAGAGAGCACAATGCCGACTTAAGTACAAGAAGACTGACTCTTCTTAATGTCTATGTTTTGAACCATTCCTGTGACACTAGTTATTGATTCCGATGCTATTCTTCAGGTTTACTGTATCCCTCTGACCATCGTATTGACGATGAAACACAGGAATTGCATCGGAATTAAATACAAAAGGCACAATGCCAACTTAAGTACTAGAAGACTGACTCTTCTTACTGACTGTTTTGAACCATTCCTGTGACACTAGTTATAGATTCCGATGCTTCACTTCAGGTTCACTGTATCCCTCTGACCTTCTTATTGACGATGAAACGCAGAAATTGCATAGGAAATAAATAGAAAAGGCACAATGCCGACTTAAGTCCAAGAAGACTGACTCTTCTTACTGTCTACGTTTTGAACCATTCCTGTGACGGTCGTTACAGATTCCGATGCTTCACTTCAGGTTTACTGTATCCCTTGGATCTTCGTATTGACGATGAAACTAGAAATTGCATCGGAATTAAATAGAAAAGGCACAATGTCGACTTAAGTACAAGAAGACTGACTCTTCTCAATGTCTATGTGTTGAACCATTCCTGTGACACCAGTTATAGATTCCGATGCTTCACCTCAGGTTTACTGTATCCCTTGGACCCTCTTGTTGACGAAGAAACACAGTAATTGCGTCGGAATTAAATAGAAAAGGCACAATGCCGATTTAAGTACAAGAAGACTGACTCTTCTTTCTGACTATGTTTTGAACCATTCCTGTGACACTAGTTATAGATTCCGATGCTTCACTTCAGGTTTACTGTATCCCTCTGACCTTCTTATTGATGATGAAACACAGAAATTGCATCTGAATTAAATAGAAAAGCCTCAATGCCGACTTAAGTACAAGAAGACTGACTCTTCTTACTGTCTATGCTTTGAAACATTCCTGTGACGCTAGTTACAGATTCCGATGCTACTCTTCAGGTTTACTGTTTCCCTTGGACCTTCTTCTTGACGAGAAACACAGATATAGCATCGGAAATTAATACAAAAGGCACAGAGCCGACGTAAGTACAAGAAGACTGACCCTTCTTACTGAGTATGTTTTAAACCATTCCTGTGACACTAGTTACAAACTCCGATGCTTCACTTCAGGTTTACGGTATCCCACTGACCTTCTTATTGACGATGAAACACAGTAATAGCATCGGAATTTAATTGAAGAGTTCACAATGCCTACTTAAGTACAAGAAGACTGACTATCCTCACTGTCTATGTTTTGAAAAATTACTGTGACACTAGATATAGATTCCGATGCTTCACTTCAGGTTTACTGTATCCCTTGGACCTTCTTGCTGACGATGAAACACTGAAATTCCATCGGAATAAAATAGAAAACGCACAATGCCGACTTAAGTACAAGAGGACTGACTCTTCTTACTGTCTATGTTTTGAACCATTCCTGTGACACTAGTTATAGATTCCGATGCTTCACTTCAGGTTTACTGTATACCTTGGACGTTCTTATTGACGATGAAACACAGAAATTGCATCGGAATTAAAAACAAAAGGCACAATGCCGACTGAAGTACATGTAGACTGACTCTTCCTACTGTCTATGTTTTGAAACATTCCTGTGACCTTAGTTACAGATTCCGATGCTTCATTTCAGGATTACTGTAAAACTTGGACCTTCTTATTGCCGATGAAACACATAAAGGGCATCGGAATTAAATAGAAAAAGCACAATGCCGACTTAAGTACAAGAAGACTGACCTTTCTTACCGTCTATGCTTAGAACCATTCCTGTGACACTAGTTATAGATTCCAATGCTTCACTTCAGGTTTGCTGTATCCCTTGGACCTTCTTATTGACGATGAAACACAGAAATTGCATCGGAATTAAATACAAAAGGCACAATGCCGACTTATGTACAAGAAGACTGACACTTCCTACTGTCTATGTTTTGAACCATTCCTGTGACACTAGTTATTGATTCCGATGCTACACTTCAGGTTTACTGTGTCCCACTGACCTTCTTATTGACGATGAAACACAGAAATTTCATCGGAATTAAATACAAAAGGCACAATGCCGACTTAAGTACTAGAAGACTGACTCATCTTACTGACTGTTTTGAACCATTCCTGTGACACTAGTTATAGATTCCGATGCTTCACTTCAGGTTTACTGTATCCCTCTGACCTTCTTATTGACAATGAAGCACAGAAATTGCATCGGAATTAAATTCAAATGGCACAATGCCGACTTAAGTACAAGAAGACTGACACTTCTCACTGTCTATGTTTTGAACCATTCCTGTGACACTAGATATAGTTTCCGATGCTTCACTTCAGGTTTACTGCATCCCTTGGACCTTCTTGATGACGATGAAACACAGAAATTGCATCGGAATAAAATAGAAAACGCACAATGCCGACTTAAGTACAAGGAGACTGACTCCTCTTACTGTCTATGTTTTGAACCATTCCTGTGACGGTCGTTACAGATTCCGATGCTTCACTTCAGGTTTATTGTATCCCTCTGACCTTCTTATTGACGATGAAACGCAGAAATTGCATTGGAATTAAATAGAAAAGGCACAATGCCGACTTAAGTACAAGAAGACTGACTCTTCCTACTGTCTATGATTTGAACCATTCCTGTGACACCAGTTATAGATTCCGATGCTTCACTTCATGTTTACTGTATCCCTTGGACGTTCTTATTGACGACGAAACACTGAAATTGCATCGGAATTAAATAGAAAAAGCAGAATGCCGACTTAATTACAGGAAGACTGACTCTTCTTACTGACTATGATTTGAACCATTCCTGTGACACTAGTTATAGATTCCGATGCTTCACTTCAGGTTTACTGTATCCCTCTGACCTTCTTATTGACGATGAAACACAGTAATTGCGTCGGAATTAAATAGAAAAGGCACAATGCCGATTTAAGTACAAGAAGACTGACTCTTCTTACTGTCTATGCTTTGAAACATTCCTGTGACGCTAGTTACAGATTCCGATGCTTCTCTTCAGGTTTACTGTTTCCCTTGGACCTTCTTCTTGACGAGAAACACAGATATAGCATCGGAAATTAATACAAAAGGCACAAAGCCGACGTAAGTACAAGAAGACTGACTCTTCTTACTGAGTATGTTTTAAACCATTCCTGTGACAATAGTTACAAATTCCGATGCTTCACTTCAGGTTTACGGTATCCCACTGACCTTCTTATTGACGATGAAACACAGTAATAGCATCGGAATTTAATTGAAGAGGGCACAATGCCGACTTAAGTACAAGAAGACTGACTATCCTCACTGTCTATGTTTTGAACCATTCCTGTGACACTAGATATAGATTCCGATGCTTTACTTCAGGTTTACTGTAACCCTTGGACCTTCTTGCTGACGATGAAACACTGAAATTCCATCGGAATAAAATAGAAAACGCACAATGCCGACTTAAGTACAAGAAGACTGACTCTTCTTACTGTCTATGTTTTGAACCATTCCTGTGACACTAGTTATAGATTCCGATGCTTCACTTCAGGTTTACTGTATACCTTGGACGTTCTTATTGACGATGAAACACAGAAATTGCATCGGAACTAAATACAAAAGGCACAATGCCGACTGAAGTACATGTAGACTGACTCTTCCTACTGTCTATGTTTTGAAACATTCCTGTGACCTTAGTTATAGATTCCGATGCTTCACTTCAGGGTTACTGTAAAACTTGGACCTTCTTATTGACGATGAGACACATAAAGGGCATCGGAATTAAATAGAAAAAGCACAATGCCGACTTAAGTACAAGAAGACTGACCTTTCTTACTGTCTATGCTTAGAACCATTCCTGTGACACTAGTAATAGATTCCAATGCTTCACTTCAGGTTTGCTGTATCCCTTGGACCTTCTTATTTTCGATGAAACACAGAAATTGCATCGGAATTAAATACAAAAGGCACAATGCCGACTTATGTACAAGAAGACTGACACTTCCTACTGTCTATGTTTTGAACCATTCCTGTGACACTAGTTATTGATTCCGATGCTACACTTCAGGTTTACTGTATCCCACTGACCTTCTTATTGACGATGAAACATAGAAATTGCATCGGAATTCAATACAAAAGGCACAATGCCGACTTAAGTACTAGAAGACTGACTCTTCTTACTGACTGTTTTGAACCATTCCTGTGACACTAGTTATAGATTCCGATGCTTCACTTCAGGTTTACTGTATCCCTCTGACCTTCTTATTGACAATGAAGCACAGAAATTGCATCGGAATTAAATTCAAATGGCACAATGCCGACATAAGTACAAGAAGACTGACACTCCTCACTGTCTATGTTTTGAACCATTCCTGTGACACTAGATATAGTTTCCGATGCTTCACTTCAGGTTTACTGCATCCCTTGGACCTTCTTGATGACGATGAAACACAGAAATTGCATCGGAATAAAATAGAAAACGCACAATGCCGACTTAAGTACAAGGAGACTGACTCCTCTTACTGTCTATGTTTTGAACCATTCCTGTGATGGTCGTTACAGATTCCGATGCTTCACTTCAGGTTTATTGTATCCCTCTGACCTTCTTATTGACGATGAAACACAGAAATTGCATTGGAATTAAATAGAAAAGGCACAATGCCTACTTAAGTACAAGAAGACTGACTCTTCCTACTGTCTATGTTTTGAACCATTCCTGTGACACTAGTTATAGATTCCGATGCTTCACTTCAGGTTTACTGTATCCCTTGGACGTTCTTATTGACGATGAAAACAGAAATTGCATCGGAATTAAATAGAAAAAGAACAATGCCGACTTAATTACAAGAAGACTGACTCTTCTTACTGACTATGATTTGAACCATTCCTGTGACACTAGTTATAGATTCCGATGCTTCACTTCAGGTTTACTGTATCCCTCTGACCTTCTTATTAACGATGAAACACAGTAATTGCGTCGGAATTAAATAGTAAAGGCACAATGCCGACTTAAGTACATGAAGACTGACTCTTCTTTCTGACTATGATTTGAACCATTCCTGTGACACTATTTATAGATTCCGATGCTTCACTTCAGGTTTACTGTATCCCTCTGACCTTCTTATTGATGATGAAACACAGAAATTGCATCGGAATTAAATAGAAAAGCCTCAATGCCGACTTAAGTACAAGAAGACTGACTCTTCTGACTGGCTATGCTTTGAAACATTCCTGTGACGCTAGTTACAGATTCCGATGCTTCTCTTCAGGTTTACTGTTTCCCTTGGACCTTCTTCTTGACGAGAAACACAGATATTGCATCGGAATTAAATACAAAAGGCACAAAGCCGACGTAAGTACAAGGAGACTGACTCTTCTTACTGAGTATGTTTTAAACCATTCCTGTGACACTAGTTACAAATTCCGATGCTTCACTTCAGGTTTACGGTATCCCACTGACCTTCTTATTGACGATGAAACACAGTAATAGCATCGGAATTTAATTGAATAGGGCACAATGCCGACTTAAGTACAAGAAGACTGACTATCCTCACTGTCTATGTTTTGAACCATTCCTGTAACACTAGATATAGATTCCGATGCTTCACTTCAGGTTTACTGTATCCCTTGGACCTTCTTGCTGACGATGAAACACTGAAATTGCATCGGAATAAAATAGAAAACGCACAATGCCGACTTAAGTACAGGAAGACTGACTCTTCTTACTGTCTATGTTTTGAACCATTCCTGTGACGGTCTTTACAGATTCCGATGCTTCACTTCAGGTTTATTGTATCCCTCTGACCTTCTTATTGACGATGAAACACAGAAATTGCATAGGAATTAAATAGAAGAGGCACAATGCCGACTTAAGTACAAGAAGACTGACTCTTCCTACTGTCTATGTTTTGAACCATTCCTGTGACACTAGTTATAGATTCCGATGCTTCACTTCAGGTTTACTGTCTACCTTGGACGTTCTTATTGCCGATGAAACACAGAAATTGCATCGGAATTAAATACAAAAGGCACAATGCCGACTGAAGTACATGTAGAGTGACTCTTCTACTGTCTATGTTTTGAAACATTCCTGTGACCTTAGTTATAGATTCCGATGCTTCATTTCAGGGTTACTGTAAAACTTGGACCTTCTTATTGACGATGAACCACATAAAGGGCATCGGAATTAAATAGAAAAGGCACAATGCCGACTTAAGTACAAGAAGACTGACCTCTCTCACTGTCTATGCTTAGAACCATTCCTGTGACACTAGTTATAGATTCCGATGCTTCACTTCAGGTTTACTGTATCCCTCTGACCTTCTTATTGACGATGAAGCACAGAAATTGCAACGGAATTAAATTCAAATGGCACAATGCCGACTTAAGTACAAGAAGACTGACTCTCCTCACTGTCTATGTTTTGAACCATTCCTGTGACACTAGATATAGATTCCGATGCTTCACTTCAGGTTTACTGCATCCCTTGGACCTGCTTGATGACGATGAAACACAGAAATTTCATCGGAATAAAATAGAAAACGCACAATGCCGACTTAAGTACAAGAAGACTGACTCCTCTTACTGTCTATGTTTTGAACCATTCCTGTGACGGTCGTTACAGATTACGATGCTTCACTTCAGGTTTATTGTATCCCTCTGACCTTCTTATTGACGATGAAACACAGAAATCGCATTGGAATTAAATAGAAAAGGCACAATGCCGACTTAAGTACAAGAAGACTAACTCTTCCTACTGTCTATGTTTTGAACCATTCCTGTGACACTAGTTAAAGATTCCGATGCTTCACTTCAGGTTTACGGTATCCCTCTGACCTACTAATTGAAGATGAAACACAGATAGTGCATCGGAGTTAAATACAAAAGGCACAATGCCAACTTAAGTACAAGAAGACTGACTTTTCCTACTGTCTATGTTTTGAACCATTCCTGTGACACTAGTTATAGATTTCGATGCTTCACTTCTGGATTACTGTATCCCTCTGACCTTCTTTTTGACGATGAAACACAGAAATTTGATCGGAATTAAATACAAAAGGCACAATGCCGAATTAAGTACAAGAAGACTGACTCTTCTTACAGTCTATGCTTTGAACCATTCCTGTGACACTAGTTATAGATTTCGATGCTTCACTTCAGATTTACTGTATCCCTTGGACCTTCTTATTGACGATGAAACACAGAAATTGCATCGGAATCAAATAGAAAAGGCACAATGCCGACTTAAGTACAAGAAGACT
The DNA here is from genome assembly GCF_021461395.2 of Schistocerca americana. NCBI lineage: Eukaryota > Metazoa > Arthropoda > Insecta > Orthoptera > Acrididae > Schistocerca > Schistocerca americana. The sequence goes on from NC_060125.1 coordinate 31,626,725, forward strand.
GACTCTTCTTACTGACAATGCTTTGAACCATTCCTGCGACGCTAGTTACAGATTCCGATGCTTCACATCAGGTTTACTGTATCCCTTGGACCTTGTTATTGACGATGAAACACAGATATTGCATCGGAATTAAATACAAAAGGCACAATGCCGCCTTAAGTACAAGAAGACTGACTCTTCTTACTAACGATAATTTGAACCATTCCTGTGACACTAGTTAGAGCTTGCGATGCTTCACTTCATGTTTACTGTATCGCTCTGACCTTCTTATTGACGATGAAACACAGTAATAGCGTCGGAAGTAAATTGAAAAGAGCATAATGCCGACTTAAGTACAAGAAGACTGACTCTTCATACTGACTTATTTGAACCATTCCTGTGACACTAGTTATAGATGCCGATGCTTCACTTCAGGTTTACTGTATCCCTCTGACCTTCTTATTGACGATGAAGCACAGAAATTGCATCGGAATTAAATTCAAATGGCACAATGCCGACTTAAGTACAAGAAGACTGACTCTCCACACTGTCTACGTTTTGAACCATTCCTGTGACACTAGATATAGATTCCGATGCTTCACTTCAGGTTTACTGCATCCCTTGGACCTTCTTGATGACGATGAAACACAGAAATTGCATCGGAATAAAATAGAAAACGCACAATGCCGACTTAAGTACAAGGAGACTGACTCCTCTTACTGTCTATGTTTTGAACCATTCCTGTGACTTTCGTTACAGATTCCGATGCTTCACTTCAGGTTTATTGTATCCCTCTAACCTTCTTATTGACGATGAAACACAGAAATTGCATTGGAATTAAATAGAAAAGGCACAATGCCGACTTAAGTACAAGAAGACTGATTCTTCCTACTGTCTATGTTTTGAACCATTCCTGTGACACTATTTACAGATTCCGATGCTTCACTTCAGGTTTACTGTATCCCTTGGACGTTCTTATTGACGATGAAACACTGAAATTGCATCGAAATTGAATAGAAAAAGCACAATGCCGACTTAAGTACAAGAAGACTGACTCTTCTTACTGACTATGATTTGAACCATTCCTGTGACACTAGTTATAGATTCCGATGCTTCACTTCAGGTTTCCTGTATCCCTCTGACCTTCTTATTGACGATGAAACACAGATATTGCGTCGGAATTAAATAGAAAAGGCACAATGCCGACTTAAGTACAAGAAGACTGACTCTTCTTTCTGACTATGTTTTGAATCATTCCTGTGACACTAGTTAAAGATTCCGATGCTTCACTTCAGGTTTACTGTATCCCTCTGACCTTCTAATTGAAGATGAAACACAGATAGTGCATCGAAGTTAAATACAAAAGGCACAATGCCAACTTAAGTACAAGAAGACTGACTCTTCCTACTGTCTATGTTTTGAACCATTCCTGTGACACTAGTTATAGATTTCGATGCTTCACTGCTGGATTACTGTACCCCTCTGACCTTCTTTTTGACGATTAAACACAGAAATTGGATCGGAATTAAATACAAAAGGCACAATGCCGAATTAAGTACGAGAAGACTGACTCTTCTTACTGTCTATGTTTTGGACCATTCCTGTGACACTAGTTATAGATTTCGATGCTTCACTTCAGATTTACTGTATCCCTTGGACCTTCTTATTGATGATGAAACACAGAAATTGCATCGGAATTAAATAGAAAGGGCACAATGCCGACTTAAGTACAAGAAGAGTGACTCTTCTTACTGACAATGCTTTGAACCATTCCTGCGACGCTAGTTACAGATTCCGATGCTTCACATCAGGTTTACTGTATCCCTTGGAACTTGTTATTGACGATGAAACACAGATATTGCATCGGAATTAAATACAAAAGGAACAATGCCGACTTAAGTACAAGAAGAGTGACTCTTCTTACTAACGATAATTTGAACCATTCCTGTGACATTTGTTAGAGCTTCCGATGCTTCACTTCAGGTTTACTGTATCGCTCTGACCTTCTTATTGACGATGAAACACAGTAATAGCGTCGGAATTAAATTGAAAAGAGCATAATGCCGACATAAGTACAAGAAGACTGACTCTTCTTACTGTCTATAATTTGAACCATTCCTGTGACACTAGTTATAGATTCCGATGCTTCACTTCAGGTTTACTGTATCCCTTGCACCTTCGTATTGACGATGCTAAACAGAAATTGCATCAGAATTAAATACAAAAATCACAATGCCGACTTAAGTACTAGAAGACTGACTCTTCTTACTGACTGTTTTGAACCATTCCTGTGACACTAGTTATAGATTCCGATGCTTCACTTCAGGTTTACTGTATCCCTCTGACATTCTTATTGACGATGAAGCACAGATATTGCATCGGGATTAAATTCAAATGGCACAATGCCGACTTAAGTACAAGAAGACTGACTATCCTCACTGTCTATGTTTTGAACCATTCCTGTGACACTAGATATGGATTCCGATGCTTCACTTCAGGTTTACTGTATCCCTTGGACCTTGTTGTTGACGATGAAACACAGAAATTGCATCGGAATAAAATAGAAAACGCACAATGGCGACTTAAGTACAAGAAGACTGACTCTTCTTACTGTCTATGTTTTGAACCATTCCTGTGACGGTCGTTACAGATTCCGATGCTTCACTTCAGGTTTATTGTATCCCTCTGACCTTCTTATTGACGATGAAACGCAGAAATTGCATAGGAATTAAATAGAAAAGGCACAATGCCGACTTATGTACAAGAAGACAGACACTTCCTACTGTCTATGTTTTGAACCATTCCTGTGACACTAGTTATTGATTCCGATGCTACACTTCAGGTTTACTGTATCCCACTGACCTTCTTATTGACGATGAAACACAGAAATTGCATCGGAATTAAATACAAAAGGCACAATGCCGACTTAAGTACAAGAAGACTGACTCTTCTTACTGACTGTTTTGAACCATTCCTGTGACACTAGTTATAGATTCCGATGCTTCACTTCAGGTTTACTGTATCCCTCTGACCTTTTTATTGACGATGAAGCACAGATATTGCATCGGAATTAAATTCAAATGGCACAATGCCGACTTAAGTACAAGAAGACTGACTCTCCACACTGTCTATGTTATGAACCATTCCTGTGACACTAGATATAGATTCCGATGCTTCACTTCAGGTTTATTGCATCCCTTGGACCTTCTTGATGACGATGAAACACAGAAATTGCATCGGAATAAAAAAGAAAACGCACAATGCCGACTTAAGTACAAGAAGACTGACTCCTCTTACTGTCTATGTTTTGAACCTTTCCTGTGACGGTCGTTACAGATTCCGATGCTTCACTTCAGGTTTATTGTATCCCTCTGACCTTCTTATTGACGATGAAACACAGAAATTGCATTGGAATTAAAAAGAAAAGGCACAATGCCGACTTAAGTACAAGAAGACTGACTCTTCCTACTGTCTATGTTTTGAACCATTCCTGTGACACTAGTTATAGATTCCGATGCTTCACTTCAGGTTTACTGTATCTCTTGGACGTTCTTATTGACGATGAAACACAGAAATTGCATCGAAATTAAATAGAAAAAGCACAATGCCGACTTAAGTACAAGAAGACTGACTCTTCTTACTGACTATGGTTTGAACCATTCCTGTGACACTAGTTATAGATTCCGATGCTTCACTTCAGGTTTACTGTATCCCTCTGACCTTCTAATTGAAGATGAAACACAGATAGTACATCGGAGATAAATACAAAAGGCACAATGCCGACTTAAGTACAAGAAGACTGACTCTTCTTACTGACAACGCTTTGAACCATTCCTGCGACGCTAGTTACAGATTCCGATGCTTCACATCAGGTTTACTGTATCGCTCTGACCTTCTTATTGACGATGAAACACAGTAATTGCGTCGGAATTAAATTGAAAAGAGCATAATGACTACTTAAGTACAAGAAGTCTGACTCTTCTTACTGTCTATGTTTTGAACCATTCCTGTGACACTAGTTATAGATTCCGATGCTTCACTTCAGGTTTACTGTATCCATTGGACCTTCTTATTGATGATGAAACACAGAAATTGCAAAGGAATTAAATACAAAAGGCACAATGCCGACTTAACTACAAGAAGACTGACTCTTCTTACTGACTATGTTTTGAACCATACCTGTGACACAATTTATTGAATACGATGCCTCACTTCAGGTAAACTGTATCCCTCTGACTTTCCCTTGACGATGAAACACAGAAATTGCATCGGAGTTAAAAACAAAATGCTCAATGCCGACTTAAGTACATGTAGATGAACTCTTCCTACTGTCTATGTTTTGAAACATTCCTGTGACACTAGTTAAAAGTTCCGATGCTTCACTTCCGGTTTACTGTATCCCTCTGACCTTCGAATTGAAGATGAAACACAGTTAGTGCACCGGAGTTAAATACAAAAGGCACAATGCCGACATAAGTACAAGAAGACTGACTCTTCTTACTGACAATGCTTTGAACCATTCCTGCGACGCTAGTTACAGATTCCGATGCTTCACTTAAGGTTTGCTGTATCCCTTGGACCTTCTTATTGACGATGAAAGACAGAAATTGGGTCGGAATTAAACAGAAACGGCACAATGCCGACTTAAGTACAAGAAGACTGACTCTTCTTTCTGACTACGTTTTGAACCATTCCTGTGACACTAGTTATAGATTCCGATGCTTCACTTCAGGTTTACTGTATCCCTCTGACCTTCTTATTGACGATGAAACACAGAAATTGCATCGGAATTAAATAGAAAAGACTCAATGCCGACTTAAGTACAAGAAGACTGACTCTTCTTACTGTCTATCTTTTGAAACATTCCTGTGACGCTAGTTACAGATTCCGATGCTTCTCTTCAGGTTTACTGTTTCCCTTGGACCTTCTTCTTGACGAGAAACACAGATATCGCATCGGAATTAAATACAAAAGGCACAAAGCCGACGTAAGTACAAGAAGGCTGACTCTTCTTACTGAGTATGTTTTAAACCATTCCTGTGTCACTAGTTACGAATTCCGATGCTTCACTTCAGGTTTACGGTATCCCTCTGACCTTCTTAATGACGATGAAACACAGTAATTGCATAGGAATAAAATAGAAAAGGCACAATGCCGACTTAAGTACAAGAAGACTGACTCTTCCTACTGTCTATGTTTTGAACCATTCCTGTGACACCAGTTATGGATTCCGATGCTTCACTTCAGGTTTACTGTATCCCTTGGACGTTCTTATTGACGATGAAACACTGAAATTGCATCGGAATTAAATAGAAAAAGCACAATGCCGACTTAAGTACAAGAAGACTGACTCTTCTTACTGACTGTGATTTGAACCATTCCTGTGACACTAGTTATAGATTCCGATGCTTCACTTCAGGTTTACTGTATCCCTCTGACCTTCTTATTGACGATGAAAGACAGAAATTGGGTCGGAATTAAATAGAAACGGCACAATGCCGACTTAAGTACAAGAAGACTGACTCATCTTTCTGACTATGTTTTGAACCATTCCTGTGACACTAGTTATAGATTCCGATGCTTCACTTCAGGTTTACTGTATCCTTCTGACCTTCTTATTGACGATGAAACACAGATATCGCATCGGAATTAAATACAAAAGGCACAAAGCCGACGTAAGTACAAGAAGACTGACTCTTCTTACTGAGTATGTTTTAAACCAGTCCTGTGACACTAGTTACAAATTCCGATGCTTCACTTCAGGTTTACGGTATCCCTCTGACCTTCTTATTGACGATGGAACACAGTAATAGCATCGGAATTTAATTGAAGAGGGAACAATGCCGACTTAAGTACAAGAAGACTGACTCTTCTTACTGTCTATGTTTTGAACCATTCCTGTGACACTAGTTATGGATTCCGATGCTTCACTTCAGGTTTACTGTATCCCTTGTACCTTCGTATTGACGATGCAACACAGAAATGGCATCGGAATTAAATACAAAAGGCACAATGCCGACACAAGTACTAGAAGACTGACTCTTCTTACTGACTGTTTTGAACCGTTCCTGTGACACTAGTTATAGACTCCGATGCTTCACTTCAGGTTTACTGTATCCCTCTTACCTTCTTATTGACGATGAAGCACAGAAATTGCATCGGAATTAAATTCAAATGGCACAATGCCGACTTAAGTACAAGAAGACTGACTATCCTCACTGTCTATGCTTCGAAGCATTCCTGTGACACTAGATATAGATTCCGATGGTTCACTTCAGGTTTACTGTTTCCCTTGGACCTTCTTGTTGACGATGAAACACAGAAATTGCATCGGAATAAAATAGAAAACGCACAATGAAAACTTAAGTACAAGAAGACTGACTCTACTTACTGTTATGTTTTGAACCATTCCTGTGAGGGTCGTTACAGATTCCGATGCTACACTTCAGGTTTATTGTATCCCTCTGACCTACTTATTGACGATGAAACACGGAAATTGCATAGGAATTAAATAGAAAAGGCACAATGCCGACTTAAGTACAAGAAAACTGACTCTTCCTACTGTCTATGTTTTGAACCATTCCTGTGACACTAGTTATAGATGCCGATGCTTCACTTCAGGTTTACTGTATCCCTTGGACGTTCTTATTGACGATGAAACACAGAAATTGCATCGGAATTAAATACAAAAGGCACAATGGCGACTGAAGCACATGTAGACTGACTCTTCCTACTGTCTATGATTTGAAACATTCCTGTGACCTCAGTTATAGATTCCGATGCTTCATTTCAGGGTTACTGTATCCCTTATAACTTCTTATTGACGATGAAACACATAAAGGGCATCGGAAGTAAATAGAAAAGGCACAATGCCGACTTAAGTACAAGACGACTGACCTTTCTTACTGTCTATGCTTAGAACCATTCCTGTGACACTAGTTATAGATTCCGATGCTTCACTTCAGGTTTGCTGTATCCCTTGGACCTTCTTATTGACGATGAAACACAGAAATTGCATTGGAATTAAATACAAAAGACACAATGCCGACTTATGTACAAGAAGACTGACACTTCCTACTTTCTATGTTTTGAACCATTCCTGTGACACTAGTTATTGATTCCGATGCTGCACTTCAGGTTTACTGTATCCCACTGACCTTCTTATTGACGATGAAACACAGAAATTGCATCGGAATTAAAATCAAAAGGCACAATGCCGACTTAAGTACTAGAAGACTGACTCTTCTTACTGACTGTTTCGAACCATTCCTGTGACACTAGTTATAGATTCCGATGCTTCACTTCAGGTTTACTGTATCCCTCTGACCTTCTTATTGACGATGAAGCACAGTAATTGCATCGGAATTAATTTCAAATGGCACAATGCCGACTTAAGTACAAGAAGACTGACTCTCCTCACTGTCAATGTTATGAACCATTCCTGTGACACTAGATATAGATTCCGATGCTTCACTTCAGGTTTACTGCATCCCTTGGACCTTCGTGATGACGATGAAACACAGAAATTGCATCGGAATAAAATAGAAAACGCACAATGCCGACTTAAGTACAAGAAGACTGACTCCTCTTACTGTCTATGTTTTGAACCATTCCTGTGACGGTCGTTACAGATTCCGATGCTTCACTTCAGGTTTATTGTATCCCTCTGACCTTCTTATTGACGATGAAACACAGAAATTGCATTGGAATTAAATAGAAAAGGCACAATGCCGACTTATGTACAAGAAGACTGACACTTCCTACTCTCTATGTTTTGAACCATTCCTGTGACACTAGTTATTGATTCCGATGCTACACTTCAGGTTTACTGTATCCCACTGACCTTCTTATTGACGATGAAACACAGAAATTGCATCGGAATTAAAATCAAAAGGCACAATGCCGACTTAAGTACTAGAAGACTGACTCTTCTTACTGACTGTTTTGAACCATTCCTGTGACACTAGTTATAGATTCCGACGCTTCACTTCAGGTTTACTGTATCCCTCTGACCTTGTTATTGACGATGAAGCACAGTAATTGCATCGGAATTAATTTCAAATCTCACAATGCCGACTTAAGTACAAGAAGACTGACTCGTCCTACTGTCTATGTTTTGAACCATTCCTGTGACACTAGTTATAGATTCCGATGCTTCACTTCAGGTTTACTGTATCCCTTGGACGTACTTATTGACGATGAAACACTGAAATTGCATCGAAATTAAATAGAAAAAGCACAATGCCGACTTAAGTACAAGAAGACTGACTCTTCTTACAGACTATAATTTGAACCATTCCTGTGTCACTAGTTATAGATTCCGATGCTTCACTTCAGGTTTACTGTATCCCTCTGACCTTCTTATTGACGATGAAACACAGAAATTGCGTCGGAATTAAATACAAGAGGCACAATGCCGACTTAAGTACAAGAAGACTGACTCTTATTTCTGACTATGATTTGAACCTTTCCTGTGACACGAGTTAAAATTTCCGATGCTTCACTTCAGGTTTACTGTATCCCTCTGACCTTCGAATTGAAGATGAAACACAGATAGTGCATCGGAGTTAAATACAAAAGGCACAATGCCGACTTAAGTACAAGAAGACTGACTCTTCCTACTGTCTATGTTTTGAACCATTCCTGTGACACTAGTTATAGATTTCGATGCTTCACTTCTGGATTACTGTATCCCTCTGACCTTCTCTTTGACGATGAAACTCAGAAATTGGATCGGAATTAAATACAAAAGGCACAATGCCGACTTAAGTACAAGAAGACTGACTCTTCTTACTGTCTATGTTTTGAACCATTCCTGTGACACTAGTTATAGAATTCGATGCTTCACGTCAGATTTACTGTATCCCTTGGACCTTCTTATTGACGATAAAACACAGAAATTGCATCGGAATTAAGTAGAAAAGGCACAATGCCGACTTAAGTACAAGAAGACTGACTCTTCTTACTGACAATGCTTTGAACCATTCCTGCGACGCTAGTTACAGATTCCGATGCTTCACCTCAGGTTTACTGTATCCCTTGGACCTCCTTATTGACGATGAAACACAGATATTGCATCGGAATTAAATACAAAAGGCACAATGCCGACTTAAGTACAAGGAGACTGACTCTTCTTACTAACGATAATTTGAACCATTCCTGTGACACTAGTTAGAGCTTCCGATGCTTCACTTCAGGTTTACTGTATCGCTCTGACCTTCTTATTGACGATGAAACACAGTAATTGCGTCGGAATTAAATTGAAATGAGCATAATGACGACTTAAGTGCAAGAAGTCTGACTCTTCTTACTGTCGATGTTTTGAACCATTCCTGTGGCACTAGTTATAGATTCCGATGCTTCACTTCAGGTTTACTGTATCCCTTGGACCTTCTTATTGATGATGAAACACAGAAATTGCATCGGAATTAAATACAAAAGGCACAATGCCGACTTAACTACAGGAAGACTGACTCTTCTTACTGACTATGTTTTGAACCATTCCTGTGACACTAGTTATTAAATACGATGCCTCACTTCAGGTATACTGTATCCCTCTGACATTCTTATTGACAATGAAACACAGACATTAAATCGGAGTTAAAACAAAATGCACAATGCCGACTTAATTACATGTAGTTTAACTCTTCCTACTGTCTATGTTTTGAAACATTCCTGTGACACTAGTTATAGATTCCGATGTTCATTTCAGGTTTACTGTATCCCTTGGACCTTCTTATTGACGATGAAACACAGAAATTGCATCGGAATTAAATACAAAAGGCACAATGCCGACTTAAGTACAAGAAGACTGACCTTTCTTACTGTCTATGTTTAGAACCATTCCTGTGACACTAGTTATAGATTCCGATGCTTCACTTCAGGTTTGCTGTATCCCTTGGACCTTCTTATTGACGATGAAACACAGAAATTGCATCGGAATTAAATACAAAAGGCACAATGCCGACTTATGTACAAGAAGACTGACATTTCCTACTGTCTGTGTTTTGAACCATTCCTGTGACACTAGTTATTGATTCCGATGCTATACTTCAGGTTTACTGTATCCCTCTGACCTTCTTGTTGACGATGAAACACAGAAATTGGATCGGAATTAAATACAAAAGGCACAATGCCGACTTAAGTACAAGAAGACTGACTCTTCTTACTGTCCATGTTTTGAACCATTCCTGTGACACTAGTTATAGATTTCGATGCTTAACTTCAGATTTACTGTATCCCTTGGACCTTCTTATTGACGATGAAACACAGAAATTGCATCTGAATTAAATACCAAAGTCACAATGCCGACTTATGTACAAGAAGACTGACACTTCCTACTTTCTATGTTTTGACCATTCCTGTGACACTAGTTATTGATTCCGATGCTACACTTCAGGTTTACTGTATCCCACTGACCTTCTTATTGACGATGAATCACAGAAATTGCATCGGAATTAAATACAAAAGACACAATGCCGACTTAGTTCTAGAAGACTGACTCTTCTTACTGACTGTTTTGAACCATTCCTGTGACACTAGTTATAGATTCCGATGCTTCACTTCAGGTTTACTGTATCCCTCTGACCTTCTTATTGACGATGAAGCACAGAAATTGCATTGGAATTAAATTCAAATGGCACAATGCCGACTTAAGTACAAGAAGACTGACTCTCCTCACTGTCTGTGTTATGAACCATTCCTGTGACACTAGATATAGATTCCGATGCTTCACTTCAGGTTTACTGTATCCCTTGGACCTTCTTGATGACGATGAAACACAGAAATTGCATCGGAATTAAATACAAAAGGCACAATGCCGACTTAAGTACAAGAAGACTGACTCCTCTTACTGTCTATGTTTTGAACCACCCTGTGACGGTCGTTACAGATTCCGATGCATCACTTCAAGTTTATTGTACCCCTCTGACCTTCTTATTGACGATGAAACACAGAAATTGCATTGGAATTAAATAGATAAGGCACAATGCTGACTTAAGTACAAAAAGACTGACTCTTCCTACTGTCTATGCTTTGAACCATTCCTGTGACACTAGTCATAGATTCCGATGCTTCACTTCAGGTTTACTGTATCCCTTGGACGTACTTATTGACGATGAATCACTGAAATTGCATCGAAAATAAATAGAAAAAGCACAATGCCGACTTAAGTACAAGAAGACTGACACTTCTTACTGACTATGATTTGAACCATTCCTGTGACACTAGTTATAGATTCCGATGCTTCACTTCAGGTTTACTGTATCCCTCTGACCTTCTTATTGACGATGAAAAACAGAAATTGCCTCGGAATTAAATACAAAAGGCACAATGCCGACTTAAGTACAAGAAGACTGACTCTTATTTCTGACTATTTTTTGAACCTTTCCTGTGACACTAGTTAAAAGTTCCGATGCTTCACTTCAGGTTTACTGTATCCCTCTGACCTTCGAATTGAAGATGAAACACAGAGAGTGCATTGGAGTTAAATACAAAAGGCACAATGCCGATTTGAGTACAAGAAGACTGACTCTTCCTACTGTCTATGTTTTGAACCATTCCTGTGACACTAGTTATAGATTTCGATGCTTCACTTCTGGATTACTGTATCCCTCTGACCTTCTTCTTGACGATCAAACACAGAAATTGGATCGGAATTAAATAAAAAAGGCACAATGCCGACATAAGTACAAGAAGACTGACTCTTCTTACTGTATATGTTTTGAACCATTCCTGTGACACAAGTTACAGATTTCGATGCTTCACTTCAGATTTACTGTATCCCTTGGACCTTCTTATTGACGATGAAACACAGAAATTGCATCGGAATTAAATAGAAAAGGCACAATGCCGACTTAAGTACAAGAAGACTGACTCTTCTTACTGACAATGCTTTGAACCATTCCTGCGACGCTAGTTAAAGATTCCGATGCTTCACATCAGGTTCACTGTATCCCTTGGACCTTCTTATTGACGATGAAACACAGATATTGCATCGGAATTAAATACAAAAGGCACAATGCCGACTTAAGTACAAGAAAAATGACTCTTCTTACTAACGATAATTTGAACCATTCCTGTGACACTAGTTAGATCTTCCGATGCTTCACTTCAGGTTAACTGTATCGCTCTGACCTTCTTATTGACGATGAAACACAGTAATTGCGTCGGAATTAAATTGAAAAGAGCATAATGACGACTTAAGTACAAGACGTCTGACTCTTCTTACTGTCTATGTTTTGAACCATTCCTGTGACGATGCTTCACTTCAGGTTTACTGTATCCCTTGGACCTTCTTATTGATGATGAAACACAGAAATTGCATCGGAATTAAATACAAAACTCACAATGCCGACTTAACTACAAGAAGACTGACTCTTCTTACTGACTATGTTTTGAACCATTCCTGTGACACTAGTTATTAAATACGATGCCTCACTTCAGGTAAACTGTATTCCTCTGACTTTCTTATTGACAATGAAACACAGAAATTGCATCGGAGTTAAAAACAAAATGCACAATGCCGACTTAAGTACATGTAGATTAACTCTTCCTACTGTCTATGTTTTGAAACATTCCTGTGACACTAGTTATAGATTCCGATGCTTCATTTCAGGTTTACTGTATCCCTTGTACCTTCTTATTGACGATGAAACACAGAAATTGCATCGGAATTAAATCCAAAAGGCACAATGCCAACTTAAGTACAAGAAGACTGACCTTTCTTACTGTCTATGTTTAGAACCATTCCTGTGACACTAGTTACAGATTCCGATGCTTCACTTCAGGTTTGCTGTATCCCTTGGACCTTCTTATTGACGATGAAACACAGAAATTGCATCGGAATTAAATACAAAAGGCACAATGACGACTTATGTACAAGAAGACTGACATTTCCTACTGTCTGTGTTTTGAACCATTCCTGTGACACTAGTTATTGATTCCGATGCTATACTTCAGGTTTACTGTATCACTCTGACCTTCTTGTTGACGATGAAACACAGAAATTGGATCGGAATTAAATACAAAAGGCACAATGCCGACTTAAGTACAAGAAGACTGACTCTTCTTACAGACTATAATTTGAACCATTCCTGTGTCACTAGTTATAGATTCCGATGCTTCACTTCAGGTTTACTGTATCCCTCTGACCTTCTTATTGACGATGAAACACAGAAATTGCGTCGGAATTAAATACAAGAGGCACAATGCCGACTTAAGTACAAGAAGACTGACTCTTATTTCTGACTATGATTTGAACCTTTCCTGTGACACTAGTTAAAATTTCCGATGCTTCACTTCAGGTTTACTGTATCCCTCTGACCTTCGAATTGAAGATGAAACACAGATAGTGCATCGGAGTTAAATACAAAAGGCACAATGCCGACTTAAGTACAAGAAGACTGACTCTTCCTACTGTCTATGTTTTGAACCATGCCTGTGACACTAGTTATAGATTTCGATGCTTCACTTCTGGATTACTGTATCCCTCTGACCTTCTCTTTGACGATGAAACACAGAAATTGGATCGGAATTAAATACAAAAGGCACAATGCCGACTTAAGTACAAGGAGACTGACTCTTCTTACTAACGATAATTTGAACCATTCCTGTGACACTAGTTAGAGCTTCCGATGCTTCACTTCAGGTTTACTGTATCGCTCTGACCTTCTTATTGACGATGAAACACAGTAATTGCGTCGGAATTAAATTGAAAAGAGCATAATGACGACTTAAGTGCAAGAAGTCTGACTCTTCTTACTGTCGATGTTTTGAACCATTCCTGTGGCACTAGTTATAGATTCCGATGCTTCACTTCAGGTTTACTGTATCCCTTGGACCTTCTTATTGATGATGAAACACAGAAATTGCATCGGAATTAAATACAAAAGGCACAATGCCGACTTAACTACAGGAAGACTGACTCTTCTTACTGACTATGCTTTGAACCATTCCTGTGACACTAGTTATTGAATACGATGCCTCACTTCAGGTATACTGTATCCCTCTGACATTCTTATTGACAATGAAACACAGAAATTAAATCGGAGTTAAAACAAAATGCACAATGCCGACTTAATTACATGTAGTTTAACTCTTCCTACTGTCTATGTTTTGAAACATTCCTGTGACACTAGTTATAGATTCCGATGTTCATTTCAGGTTTACTGTATCCCTTGGACCTTCTTATTGACGATGAAACACAGAAATTGCATCGGAATTAAATACAAAAGGCACAATGCCGACTTAAGTACAAGAAGACTGACCTTTCTTACTGTCTATGTTTAGAACCATTCCTGTGACACTAGTTATAGATTCCGATGCTTCACTTCAGGTTTGCTGTATCCCTTGGACCTTCTTATTGACGATGAAACACAGAAATTGCATCGGAATTAGATACAAAAGGCACAATGCCGACTTATGTACAAGAAGACTGACATTTCCTACTGTCTGTGTTTTGAACCATTCCTGTGACACTAGTTATTGATTCCGATGCTATACTTCAGGTTTACTGTATCCCTCTGACCTTCTTGTTGACGATGAAACACAGAAATTGGATCGGAATTAAATACAAAAGGCACAATGCCGACTTAAGTACAAGAAGACTGACTCTTCTTACTGTCTATGTTTTGAACCATTCCTGTGACACTAGTTATAGATTTCGATGCTTAACTTCAGATTTACTGTATCCCTTGGACCTTCTTATTGACGATGAAACACAGAAATTGCATCGGAATTAAATAGAAAAGGCACAATGCCGACTTAAGTACAAGAAGACTGACTCTTCTTACTGACTATGATTTGAACCATTCCTGTGACACTAGTTATAGATTCCGATGCTTCACTTCAGGTTTACTGTATCCCTCTGACCTTCTTATTGACGATGAAAAACAGAAATTGCCTCGGAATTAAATACAAAAGGCACAATGCCGACTTAAGTACAAGAAGACTGACTCTTATTTCTGACTATTTTTTGAACCTTTCCTGTGACACTAGTTAAAAGTTCCGATGCTTCACTTCAGGTTTACTGTATCCCTCTGACCTTCGAATTGAAGATGAAACACAGAGAGTGCATTGGAGTTAAATACAAAAGGCACAATGCCGACTTAAGTACATGTAGATTAACCCTTCCTACTGTCTATGTTTTGAAACATTCCTGTGACACTAGTTATAGATTCCGATGCTTCATTTCAGGTTTACTGTATCCCTTGTACCTTCTTATTGACGATGAAACACAGAAATTGCATCGGAATTAAATCCAAAAGGCACAAAGCCAACTTAAGTACAAGAAGACTGACCTTTCTTACTGTCTATGTTTAGAACCATTCCTGTGACACTAGTTACAGATTCCGATGCTTCACTTCAGGTTTGCTGTATCCCTTGGACCTTCTTATTGACGATGAAACACAGAAATTGCATCGGAATTAAATACAAAAGGCACAATGACGACTTATGTACAAGAAGACTGACATTTCCTACTGTCTATGTTTTGAACCATTCCTGTGACACTAGTTATTGATTCCGATGCTATACTTCAGGTTTACTGTATCACTCTGACCTTCTTGTTGACGATGAAACACAGAAATTGGATCGGAATTAAATACAAAAGGCACAATGCCGACTTAAGTACAAGAAGACTGACTCTTCTTACTGTCTATATTTTGAACCATTCCTGTGACACTAGTTATAGATTTCGATGCTTCACTTCAGATTTACTGTATCCCTTGGACCTTCTTATTGACGATGAAACACAGTAATTGCATCGGAATTAAATAGAAAAGGCACAATGCCGACTTAGGTACAAGAAGACTGACCTTTCTTACTGTCTATGCTTAGAACCATTCCTGTGACACTGGTTATAGATTCCTATGCTTCACTTCAGGATTGCTGTATCCCTTGGACCTTCTTATTGACGATGAAACACAGAAATTGCATCGGAATTAAATACAAAAGGCACAATGCCGACTTATGTACAAGAAGACTGACACTTCCTACTGTCTATGTTTTGAACCATTCCTGTGACACTAGTTATTGATTCCGATGCTATACTTCAGGTTTACTGTATCCCACTGACCCTCTTATTGACGATGAAACACAGAAATTGCATCGGAATTAAATACAAAAGGCACAATGCCGACTTAAGTACTAGAAGACTGACACTTCTTACTGACTGTTTTGAACAATACCTATGACACTACTTATAGATTCCGATTATTCACTTCAGGTTTACTGTATCCCTCTGACCTTCTTATTGACGTGAAGCACAGAAATTGCATCGGAATTAAATTCAAATGGCACAATGCCGACTTAAGTACAAGAAGACTGACCCTCCTCACTGTCTATGTTTCGAACCATTCCTATGACACTAGATATAGATTCCGATGCTTCACTTCAGGTTTACTGTATCCCTTGGACCCTGTCGTTGACGAAGAAACACAGAAATTGCATCGGAATAAAATAGAAAACGCACAATGCCGACTTAAGTACAAGAAGACTGACACTTCTTACTGTCTACGTTTTGAACCATTCCTGTGACGGTCGTTACAGATTCCGATGCTTCACTTCAGGTTTGTTGTATCCCTCTGACCTTCTTATTGACGATGAAACACAGAAATTGCATAGGAATCAAATAGAAAAGGCACAATGCCGACTTAAGTACAAGAAACAGACTCTTCCTACTGTCTATGTTTTGAACCATTCCTGTGACACCAGTTATGGATTCCGATGCTTCACTTCAGGTTTACTGTATCCCTTGAACGTTCTTATTGACGATGAAACACTGAAATTGCATCGGAATTAAATAGAAAAAGCACAATGCCGACTTAAGCACAAGAAGACTGACTCTTCTTACTGACTATGATTTGAACCATTCCTGTGACACTAGTTATAGATTCCGATGCTTCACTTCAGGTTTACTGTATTACTCTGACCTTCTTATTGACGATGAAACACAGAAATAGCGTCGGAATTAAATAGAAACGGCACATTGCCGACTTAAGTACAAGAAGACTGACTCTTCTTTCTGACTATGTTTTGAACCAATCCTGAGACACTAGTTATAGATTCCGATGCTTCACTTCAGGTTTACTGTATCCCTCTGACCTTCTTATTGACGATGAAACACAGAAATTGCATCGGAATTAAATAGAAAAGCCTCAATGCCGACTTAAGTACAAGAAGACTGACTCTTCTTACTGTCTATGTTTTGAAACATTCCTGTGACGCTAGTTACAGATTCCGATGCTTCTCTTCAGGTTTACTGTTTCCCTTGGACCTTCTTCTTGACGAGAAACACAGATATCGCATCGGAATTAAATACAAAAGGCACAAAGCCGACGTAAGTACAAGAAGACTGACTCTTCATACTGAGTATGATTTAAACCATTCCTGTGACACTAGTTACAAATTCCGATGCTTCACTTCAGGTTTACGGTATCCCTCTGACCTTCTTATTGACGATGAAACACAGAAATAGCATCGGAATTTAATTGAAGAGGGAACAATGCCGACTTAAGTACAAGAAGACTGACTCTTCTTACTGTCTATGTTTTGAACCATTCCTGTGACACTAGTTATAGATTCCGATTCTTCACTTCAGGTTTACTGTATCCCTTGCACTTTCGTATTGACGATGCAACACAGAAATGGCATCGGAATTAAATACAAAAGGCACAATGCCGACTTAAGTACTACAAGACTGACTCTTCTTACTGACTGTTTTGAACCGTTCCTGTGACACTAGTTATAGATTCCGATGCTTCACTTCAGGTTTACTGTATCCCTCTGACCTTCTTATTGACGATGTAGCACAGAAATTGCATCGGAATTAAATTCAAATGGCACAATGCCGACATAAGTACAAGAAGACTGACTATCCTCACTGTCTATGTTTTGAAGCATTCCTGTGACACTAGATATAGATTCCGAATCTTCACTTCAGGTTTACTGTATCCCTTGGACCTTCTTGTTGACGATGAAACACAGAAATTGCATCGGAATAAAATAGAAAACGCACAATGCCAACTTAAGTACAAGAAGACTGACTCTTCTTACTGTCTATGTTTTGAACCATTCCTGTGAGGGTCGTTACAGATTCCGATGCTTCACTTCAGGTTTATTGTATCCCTCTGACCTACTTATTGACGATGAAACACAGATATTGCATAGGAATTAAATAGAAAAGGCACAATGCCGACTTAAGTACAAGAAGACTGACTCTTCCTACTGTCTATGTTTTGAACCATTCCTGTGACACTAGTTATAGATTCCGATGCTTCACTTCAGGTTTACTGTATCCCTTGGACGTTCTTATTGACAATGAAAAACAGAAATTGCATCGGAATTAAATACAAAAGGCACAATGCTGACTGAAGTACATGTAGACTGACTCTTCCTACTGTCTATGCTTTTGAAACATTCCTGTGACCTTAGTTATAGATTCCGATGCTTCATTTCAGGTTTACTGTATCCCTTGGACTTTCTTATTGACGATGAAACACATAAGGGGCATCGGAATTAAATAGAAAAGGCACAATGCCGACATACGTACAAGAAGACTGACCTTTCTTACTGTCTATGCTTAGAACCATTCCTGTGACACTAGTTATAGTTTCCGATGCTTCACTTCAGGTTTGCTGTATCCCTTGGACTTTCTTATTGACGATGAAACACAGAAATTGCATCGGAATTAAATACAAAAGGCACAATACCGACTTATGTACAAGAAGACTGACACTTCCAACTGTCTATGTTTTGAACCATTCCTGTGACACTAGTTATTGATTCCGACGCCACACTTCAGGTTTACTGTATCCCACTGACCTTCTTATTGACGATGAAACACAGAAATTGCATCGGAATTAAATACAAAAGGCACAATGCCGACTTAAGTACTAGAAGACTGACTCTTCTTACTGACTGTTTTGAACCATTCCTGTGACACTAGTTATAGATTCCGATGCTTCACTTCAGGTTTACTGTATCCCTCAGACCTTCTTATTGTCGATGAAGCACAGAAATTGCATCGGAATTAAATTCATAAGGCACAATGCCGACTTAAGTACAAGAAGACTGACTCTCCTCACTGTCTATGTTTTGAACCATTCCTGTGACACTAGATATAGATTCCGATGTTTCACTTCAGGTTTACTGCATCCCTTGGACCTTCTTGATGACGATGAAACACAGAAATTGCATCGGAATAAAATAGAAAATGCACAATGCCGACTCAAGTACAAGAAGACTGACTCCTCTTACTGTCTATGTTTTGAACCATTCCTGTGACGGTCGTTTCAGATTCCGATGCTTCACTTCAGGTTTATTGTATTCCTTTGACCTTCTTAGTGACGATGAAACACAGAAATTGCATTGGAATTAAATAGAAAAGGCACAATGCTTACTTAAGTACAAGAAGACTGACTCTTCCTACTGTCTATGTTTTGAACCATTCCTGTGACACTAGTTATAGATTCCGATGCTTCACTTCAGGTTTACTGTATCCCTTGTACGTTCTGATGGACGATGAAACACTGAAATTGCATCGAAATTACATAGAAAAAGCACAATGCCGACTTAAGTACAAGAAGACTGACTCTTCTTACTGACTATGATTTGAACCATTCCTGTGACACTAGTTAAAGGTTCCGTTGCTTCACTTCAGGTTTACTGTATCCCTCTGACCTTCTAATTGAAGATGAAACACAGATAGTGCATCGGAGTTAAATACAAAAGGCACAATGCCGACTTAAGTACAAGAAGACTGACTCTTCCTACTGTCTATGTTTTGAACCATTCCTGTGACACTAGTTATAGATTTCGATGCTTCACTTCTGGATTACTGTATCCCTCTGACCTTCTTTTTGACGATGAAACACAGAAATTGCATAGGAATTAAATAGAAAAGGCACAATGCCGACTTAAGTACAAGAAGACTGACTCTTCCTACTGTCTATGTTTTGAACCATTCCTGTGACAAAAGTTATGGATTCCGATGCTTCACTTCAGGTTAGCTGTATCCCTTGGACGTTCTTATTGACGCTGAAACACTGGAACTGCATCGGAATTAAATAGAAAAAGCACAATGCCGACTTAAGTACAAGAAGACTGACTCTTCCTACTGTCTATGTTTTGAACCATTCCTGTGACACCAGTTATGGATTCCGATGCTTCACTTCAGGTTTAGTGTATCCCTTGGAACTTCTTATTGACGATGAAACACAGATATTCCATCGGAATTAAATTGAAAAGAGCATTATGACGACCTCAGTACAAGAAGTCTGACTCTTCTTACTGTCTATGTTTTGAACCATTCCTGTGACACTAGTTACAGATTCCGATGCTTCACTTCAGGTTTGCTGTATCCCTTGGACCTTCTTATTGACGATGAAATACAGAAATTGAATCGAAATTAAATACAAAAGGCACAATGCCGACTTAAGTACAAGAAAACTGACACTTCTTACTGTCTATGTTTTGAACCATTCCTGTGACGGTCGTTACAGATTCCGATGCTTCACTTCAGGTTTATTGTATCCCTCTGACCTTCGTATTGACGATGAAACACAGAAATTGCATAGGAATTAAATAGAAAAGGCACAATGCCGACTTAAGTACAAGAAGACTGACTCTTCCTACTGTCTATGTTTTGAACCATTCCTGTGACACCAGTTATGGATTCCGATGCTTCACTTCAGGTTAGCTGTATCCCTTGGACGTTCTTATTGACGCTGAAACACTGGAACTGCATCGGAATTAAATAGAAAAAGCACAATGCCGACTTAAGTACAAGAAGACTGACTCTTCCTACTGTCTATGTTTTGAACCATTCCTGTGACACCAGTTATGGATTCCGATGCTTCACTTCAGGTTTACTGTATCCCTTGGACGTTCTTATTGACGCTGAAACACTGAAATTGCATCGGAATTAAATAGAAAAAGCACAATGCCGACTTAAGTACAAGATGACTGACTCTTCTTACTGACTATGTTTTGAACCATTCCTGTGACACTAGTTATTGAATACGATGCCTCGCTTCAGGTATACTGTATCCCTCTGACATTCTTATTGACGATGAAACACAGAAATTGCATCGGAGTTAAAAACAAAATGCACAATGCCGACTTATGTACATGTAGATTAACTCTTCCTACTGTCTATGTTTTGAAACATTCCTGTGACACTAGTTATAGATTCCGATGCTTCATTTCAGGTTTACTGTATCCCTAGGACCTTCTTATTGACGATGAAACACAGAAATTGCATCGGAATTAAATACAAAAACCACAATGCCGACTTAAGTACAAGAAGACTGACCTTTCTTACTGTCTATGCTTAGAACCATTCGTGTGACACTAGTTATAGATTACGATGCTTCACTTCAGGTTTGCTGTATCCCTTGGACCTTCTTTTTGACGATGAAACACAGAAATTGCATCGGAATTAAATACAAAAGGCACAATGCCGACTTATGTACAAGAAGACTGACACTTCCTACTGTCTATGTTTTGAAACATTCCTGTGACACTAGTTATTGATACCGATGCTATACTTCAGGTTTACTGTATCCCTCTGACCTTCTTGTTGACGATGAAACACAGAAATTGCTTCGGAATTAAATAGAAAAAGCCAATGCCGACTTAAGTACAAGAAGACTGACTCTTCTTACTGACTATGATTTGAACCTTTCCTGTGACACTAGTTATAGATTCCGATGCTTCACTTCAGGTTTACTGTATCCCTCTGACCTTCTTATTGACGATGAAACACAGAAATTGCATAGGAATTAAATAGAAAAAGCACAATGCCGACTTAAGTACAAGAAGACTGACTCTTCCTACTGTCTATGTTTTGAACCATTCCTGTGACACCAGTTATGGATTCTGATGCTTCACTTCAGGTTTACTGTATCCCTTGGACTTTCTTATTGACGCTGAAACACTGAAATTGCATCGGAATTAAATAGAAAAAGCCAATGCCGACTTAAGTACAAGAAGACTGACTCTTCTTACTGACTATGATTTGAACCATTCCTGTGACACTAGTTATAGATTCCGATGCTTCACTTCAGGTTTACTGTATCCCTCTGACCTTCTTATTGACGATGAAACACAGAAATTGCGTCGGAAATAAATTGAAACGGCACAATGCCGACTTAAGTACAAGAAGACTGACTCTTCTTTCTGACTATGTTTTGAACCATTCCTGTGACACTAGTTATAGATTCCGATGCTTCACTTCAGGTTTACTGTATTCCTCTGACCTTCTTATTGACGATGAAACACAGAAATTGCATCAGAATTAAATAGAAAAGCCCCAAGGCCGACTTAAGTACAAGAAGACTGACTCTTCTTACTGTCTATGTTTTGAAACATTCCTGTGACGCTAGTTACAGATTCCGATGCTTCACATCAGGTTTACTGTATCCCTTGGACCTTGTTATTGACGATGAAACACAGATATTGCATCGGAATTAAATACAAAAGGAACAATGCCGACTTAAGTACAAGAAGAGTGACTCTTCTTACTAACGATAATTTGAACCATTCCTGTGACATTTGTTAGAGCTTCCGATGCTTCACTTCAGGTTAACTGTATCGCTCTGACCTTCTTATTGACGATGAAACACAGTAATAGCGTCGGAATTAAATTGAAAAGAGCATAATGCCGACATAAGTACAAGAAGACTGACTCTTCTTACTGTCTATAATTTGAACCATTCCTGTGACACTAGTTATAGATTCCGATGCTTCACTTCAGGTTTACTGTATCCCTTGCACCTTCGTATTGACGATGCAAAACAGAAATTGCATCAGAATGAAATACAAAAATCACAATGCCGACTTAAGTACTAGAAGACTGACTCTTCTTACTGACTGTTTTGAACCATTCCTGTGACACTAGTTATAGATTCCGATGCTTCACTTCAGGTTTACTGTATCCCTCTGACCTTCTTATTGACGATGAAGCACAGATATTGCATCGGGATTAAATTCAAATGGCACAATGCCGACTTAAGTACAAGAAGACTGACTATCCTCACTGTCTATGTTTTGAACCATTCCTGTGACACTAGATATGGATTCCGATGCTTCACTTCAGGTTTACTGTATCCCTTGGACCTTGTTGTTGACGATGAAACACAGAAATTGCATCGGAATAAAATAGAAAACGCACAATGGCGACCTAAGTACAAGAAGACTGACTCTTCTTACTGTCTATGTTTTGAACCATTCCTGTGACACTAGTTATAGATTCCGATGCTTCACTTCAGGTTTACTGTATCCCTCTGACCTTCTTATTGACGATGAAACACAGAAATTGCGTCGGAATTAAAAAGAAAAGGCACAATGCCGACTTAAGTACAAGAAGACTGACTCTTCTTTCTGACTATGTTTTGAGCCATTCCTGTGACACTAGTTAAAAGTTCCGATGCTTCACTTCAGGTTTACTGTATACCTCTGACCTTCTAATTGAAGATGAAACACAGATAGTGCATCGGAGATAAATACAAAAGGCACAATGCCGACTTAAGTACAAGAAGACTGACTCTTCTTACTGACAATGCTTTGAACCATTCCTGCGACGCTAGTTACAGATTCCGATGCTTCACATCAGGTTTACTGTATCCCTTGGACCTTCTTATTGACGATGAAACTCAGATATTGCATCGGAATTAAAAACAAATATCACAATGCCGACTTAAGTACAAGAAGACTGACTCTTCTTACTAACGATAATTTGAACCATTCCTGTGACACTAGTTAGAGCTTCCGATGCTTCACTTCAGGTTTACTGTATCCCTCTGACCTTCTAACTGAAGATGAAACACAGATAGTGCATCGGAGATAAATACAAAAGGCACAATGCCGACTTAAGTACAAGAAGACTGACTCTTCTTACTGACTATGTTTTGAACCATACCTGTGACACAATTTATTGAATACGATGCCTCACTTCAGGTAAACTGTATCCCTCTGACTTTCCCTTGACGATGAAACACAGAAATTGCATCGGAGTTAAAAACAAAATGCACAATGCCGACTTAAGTACATGTAGATGAACTCTTCCTACTGTCTATGTTTTGAAACATTCCTGTGACACTAGTTAAAAGTTCCGATGCTTCACTTCAGGTTTACTGTATCCCTCTGACCTTCGAATTGAAGATGAAACACAGATAGTGCATCGGAATTAAATAGAAACGGCACAATGCCGACTTAAGTACAAGAAGACTGACTCTTCTTTCTGACTATGCTTTGAACCATTCCTGTGACACTAGTTATAGATTCCGATGCTTCACTTCAGGTTTACTGTATCCCTCTGACCTTCTTATTGACGATGAAACACAGAAATTGCATCGGAATTAAATAGAAAAGACTCAATGCCGACTTAAGTACAAGAAGACTGACTCTTCTTACTGTCTATGTTTTGAAACATTCCTGTGACGATAGTTACAGATTCCGATGCTTCTCTTCAGGTATACTGTTTCCCTTGGACCTTCTTCTTGACGAGAAACACAGATATCGCATCGGAATTAAATACAAAAGGCACAAAGCCGACGTAAGTACAAGAAGACTGACTCTTCTTACTGAGTATGTTTTAAACCATTCCTGTGTCACTAGTTACAAATTCCGATGCTTCACTTCAGGTTTACGGTATCCCTCTGACCTTCTTATTGACGATGAAACACAGTAATTGCATAGGAATTAAATAGAAAAGGCACAATGCCGACTTAAGTACAAGAAGACTGACTCTTCCTACTGTCTATGTTTTGAACCATTCCTGTGACATTAGTTATGGATTCCGATGCTTCACTTCAGGTTTACTGTATCCCTTGGACGTTCTTATTGACGATGAAACACTGAAATTGCATCGGATTTAAATAGAAAAAGAACAATGCCGACTTAAGTACAAGAAGACTGACTCTTCTTACTGACTGTGATTTGAACCATTCCTGTGACACTAGTTATAGATTCCGATGCTTCACTTAAGGTTTACTGTATCCCTCTGACCTTCTTATTGACGATGAAAGACAGAAATTGGGTCGGAATTAAATAGAAACGGCACAATGCCGACTTAAGTACAAGAAGACTGACTCATCTTTCTGACTATGTTTTGAACCATTCCTGTGACACTAATTATAGATTCCGATGCTTCACTTCAGGTTTACTGTATCCCTCTGACCTTCTTATTGACGATGAAACACAGAAATTGCATCGGAATTAAATAGAAAAGCCTCAATGCCGACTTAAGTACAAGAAGACTGACTCTTCTTACTGTCTATGTTTTGAAACATTCCTGTGACGCTAGTTACAGATTCCGATGCTTCTATTCAGGTTTACTGTTTCCCTTGGACCTTCTTCTTGACGAGAAACACAGATATCGCATCGGAATTAAATACAAAAGGCACAAAGCCGACGTAAGTACAAGAAGACTGACTCTTCTTACTGAGTATGTTTTAAACCATTCCTGTGACACTAGTTACAAATTCCGATGCTTCACTTCAGGTTTACGGTATCCCTCTGACCTTCTTATTGACGATGAAACACAGTAATAGCAACGGAATTTAATTGAAGAGGGAACAATGCCGACTTAAGTACAAGAAGACTGACTCTTCTTACTGTCTATGTTTTGAACCATTCCTGTGACACTAGTTATGGATTCCGATGCTTCACTTCAGGTTTACTGTATCCCTTGCACCTTCGTATTGACGATGCAACACAGAAATGGCATCGGAATTAAATACAAAAGGCACAATGCCGACTTAAGTACTAGAAGACTGACTCTTCTTACTGACTGTTTTGAACCGTTCCTGTGACACTAGTTATAGACTCCGATGCTTCACTTCAGGTTTACTGTATCCCTCTGACCTTCTTATTGACGATGAAGCACAGAAATTGCATCGGAATTAAATTCAAATGGCACAATGCCGACTTAAGTACAAGAAGACTGACTATCCTCACTGTCTATGCTTTGAAGCATTCCTGTGACACTAGATATAGATTCCGATGGTTCACTTCAGGTTTACTGTTTCCCTTGGACCTTCTTGTTGACGATGAAACACAGAAATTGCATCGGAATAAAATAGAAAACGCACATTGCCGACTTAAGTACAAGAAGACTGACTCTACTTACTGTCTATGTTTTGAACCATTCCTGTGAGGGTCGTTACAGATTCCGATGCTACACTTCAGGTTTATTGTATCCCTCTGACCTACTTATTGACGATGAAACACGGAAATTGCATAGGAATTAAATAGAAAAGGCACAATGCCGACTTAAGTACAAGAAAACTGACTCTTCCTACTGTCTATGTTTTGAACCATTCCTGTGACACTAGTTATAGATTCCGATGCTTCACTTCAGGTTTACTGTATCCCTTGGACGTTCTTATTGACGATGAAACACAGAAATTGCATCGGAATTAAATACAAAAGGCACAATGCCGACTGAAGCACATGTAGACTGACTCTTCCTACTGTCTATGATTTGAAACATTCCTGTGACCTCAGTTATAGATTCCGATGCTTCATTTCAGGGTTACTGTATCCCTTGGAACTTCTTATTGACGATGAAACACATAAAGGGCATCGGAAGTAAATGGAAAAGGCACAATGCCGACTTACATACAAGACGACTGACCTTTCTTACTGTCTATGCTTAGAACCATTCCTGTGACACTAGTTATAGATTCCGATGCTTCACTTCAGGTTTGCTGTATCCCTTGGACCTTCTTATTGACGATGAAACACAGAAATTGCATTGGAATTAAATACAAAAGACACAATGCCGACTTATGTACAAGAAGACTGACACTTCCTACTTTCTATGTTTTGAACCATTCCTGTGACACTAGTTATTGATTCCGATGCTACACTTCAGGTTTACTGTATCCCACTGACCTTCTTATTGACGATGAAACACAGAAATTGCATCGGAATTAAAATCAAAAGGCACAATGCCGACTTAAGTACTAGAAGACTGACTCTTCTTACTGACTGTTTCGAACCATTCCTGTGACACTAGTTATAGATTCCGATGCTTCACTTCAGGTTTACTGTATCCCTCTGACCTTCTTATTGACGATGAAGCACAGTAATTGCATCGGAATTAATTTCAAATGGCGCAATGCCGACTTAAGTACAAGAAGACTGACTCTCCTCACTGTCAATGTTATGAACCATTCCTGTGACACTAGATATAGATTCCGATGCTTCACTTCAGGTTTACTGCATCCCTTGGACCTTCTTGATGACGATGAAACACAGAAATTGCATCGGAATAAAATAGAAAACGCACAATGCCGACTTAAGTACAAGAAGACTGACTCCTCTTACTGTCTATGTTTTGAACCATTCCTGTGACACTAATTATAGATTCCGATGCTTCACTTCAGGTTTACTGTATCCCTCTGACCTTCTCTTTGACGATGAAACACAGAAATTGAATCGGAATTAAATACAAAAGGCACAATGCCGACTTAAGTACAAGAAGACTGACTCTTCTTACTGACAATGCTTTGAACCATTCCTGCGACGCTAGTTACAGATTCCGATGCTTCACCTCAGGTTTACTGTATCCCTTGGACCTCCTTATTGACGATGAAACACAGATATTGCATCGGAATTAAATACAAAAGGCACAATGCCGACTTAAGTACAAGGAGACTGACTCTTCTTACTAACGATAATTTGAACCATTCCTGTGACACTAGTTAGAGCTTCCGATGCTTCACTTCAGGTTTACTGTATCGCTCTGACCTTCTTATTGACGATGAAACACAGTAATTGCGTCGG
Source organism: Schistocerca americana (assembly GCF_021461395.2). Taxonomy (NCBI): domain Eukaryota; kingdom Metazoa; phylum Arthropoda; class Insecta; order Orthoptera; family Acrididae; genus Schistocerca; species Schistocerca americana. The sequence goes on from NC_060125.1 coordinate 31,654,496, forward strand.
AATTAAATTGAAAAGAGCATAATGACGACTTAAGTGCAAGAAGTCTGACTCTTCTTACTGTCGATGTTTTGAAGCATTCCTGTGGCACTAGTTATAGATTCCGATGCTTCACGTCAGGTTTACTGTATCCCTTGGACCTTCTTATTGATGATGAAACACAGAAATTGCGTCGGAATTAAATACAAAAGGCACAATGCCGACTTAACTACAGGAAGACTGACTCTTCTTACTGACTATGTTTTGAACCATTCCTGTGACACTAGTTACAGATTCCGATGCTTCACTTCAGGTTTGCTGTATCCCTTGGATCTTCTTATTGACGATGAAGCACAGAAATTGCATCGGAATTAAATAGATAAGGCACAATGCTGACTTAAGTACAAAAAGACTGACTCTTCCTACTGTCTATGTTTTGAACCATCCCTGTGACACTAGTTATAGATTCCGATGCTTCACTTCAGGTTTACTGTATCCCTTGGACGTACTTATTGACGATGAATCACTGAAATTGCATCGAAAATAAATAGAAAAAGCACAATGCCGACTTAAGTACAAGAAGACTGACTCTTCTTAATGACTATGATTTGAACCATATCTGTGACACTAGTTATAGATTCCGATGCTTCACTTCAGGTTTACTGTATCCCTCTGACCTTCTTATTGACGATGAAAAACAGAAATTGCCTCGGAATTAAATACAAAAGGCACAATGCCGACTTAAGTACAAGAAGACTGACTCTTATTTCTGACTATTTTTTGAACCTTTCCTGTGACACTAGTTAAAAGTTCCGATGCTTCACTTCAGGTTTACTGTATCCCTCTGACCTTCGAATTGAAGATGAAACACAGATAGTGCATTGGAGTTAAATACAAAAGGCACAATGCCGACTTAAGTACAAGAAGACTGACTCTTCCTACTGTCTATGTTTTGAACCATTCCTGTGACACTAGTTATAGATTTCGATGCTTCACTTCTGGATTACTGTACCCCTCTGACCTTCTTCTTGACGATCAAACACAGAAATTGGATCGGAATTAAATAAAAAAGGCACAATGCCGACATAAGTACAAGAAGACTGACTCTTCTTACTGTATATGTTTTGAACCATTCCTGTGACACAAGTTACAGATTTCGATGCTTCACTTCAGATTTACTGTATCCCTTGGACCTTCTTATTGACGATGAAACACAGAAATTGCATCGGAATTAAATAGAAAAGGCACAATGCCGACTTAAGTACAAGAAGACTGACTCTTCTTACTGACAATGCTTTGAACCATTCCTCCGACGCTAGTTAAAGATTCCGATGCTTCACATCAGGTTCACTGTATCCCTTGGACCTTCTTATTGACGATGAAACACAGATATTGCATCGGAATTAAATACAAAAGGCACAATGCCGACTTAAGTACAAGAAGAATGACTCTTCTTACTAACGATAATTTGAACCATTCCTGTGACACTAGTTAGATCTTCCGATGCTTCACTTCAGGTTAACTGTATCGCTCTGACCTTCTTATTGACGATGAAACACAGTAATTGCGTCGGAATTAAATTGAAAAGAGCATAATGACGACTTAAGTACAAGACGTCTGACTCTTCTTACTGTCTATGTTTTGAACCATTCCTGTGACGATGCTTCACTTCAGGTTTACTGTATCCCTTGGACCTTCTTATTGATGATGAAACACAGAAATTGCATCGGAATTAAATACAAAAGGCACAATGCCGACTTAACTACAAGAAGACTGACTCTTCTTACTGACTATGTTTTGAACCATTCCTGTGACACTAGTTATTAAATACGATGCCTCACTTCAGGTAAACTGTATTCCTCTGACTTTCTTATTGACAATGAAACACAGAAATTGCATCGGAGTTAAAAACAAAATGCACAATGCCGACTTAAGTACATGTAGATTAACTCTTCCTACTGTCTATGTTTTGAAACATTCCTGTGACACTAGTCATAGATTCCGATGCTTCATTTCAGGTTTACTGTATCCCTTGGACCTTCTTATTGACGATGAAACACAGAAATTGCATCGGAATTAAATACAAAAGGCACAATGCCGACTTAAGTACAAGAAGACTGACCTTTCTTACTGTCTATGTTTAGAACCATTCCTGTGACACTAGTTACAGATTCCGATGCTTCACTTCAGGTTTGCTGTATCCCTTGGACCTTCTTATTGACGATGAAACACAGAAATTGCATCGGAATTAAATACAAAAGGCACAATGCCGACTTATGTACAAGAAGACTGACATTTCCTACTGTCTATGCTTTGAACCATTCCTGTGACACTAGTTATTGATTCCGATGCTATACTTCAGGTTTACTGTATCCCTCTGACCTTCTTGTTGACGATGAAACACAGAAATTGAATCGGAATTAAATACAAAAGGCACAATGCCGACTTAAGTACAAGAAGACTGACTCTTCTTACTGTCTATATTTTGAACCATTCCTGTGACACTAGTTATAGATTTCGATGCTTCACTTCAGATTTACTGTATCCCTTGGACCTTCTTATTGACGATGAAACACAGTAATTGCATCGGAATTAAATAGAAAAGGCACAATGCCGACTTACGTACAAGAAGACTGACTCTTCTTACTGACAATGCTTTGAACCATTCCTGCGACGCTAGTTACAGATTCCGATGCTTCACATCAGGTTTACTGTATCCCTTGGACCTTCGTATTGACGATGAAACACAGATATTGCATCGGAATTAAATACAAAAGGCACAATGCCGACTTAAGTACAAGAAGACTGACTCTTCTTACTAACGATAATTTGAACCATTCCTGTGACACTAGTTAGAGCTTCCGATGCTTCACTTCAGTTTTACTGTATCGCTCTGACTTTCTTATTGACGATGAAACACGGAAATTGCATCGGAATTAAATATGAAAGGCACAATGCCGACTTAGGTACAAGAAGACTGACCTTTCTTACTGTCTATGCTTAGAACCATTCCTGTGACACTGGTTATAGATTCCGATGCTTCACTTCAGGATTGCTGTATCCCTTGGACGTTCTTATTGACGATGAAACACAGAAATTGCATCGGAATTAAATACAAAAGGCACAATGCCGACTGAAGCACATGTAGACTGACTCTTCCTACTGTCTATGATTTGAAACATTCCTGTGACCTCAGTTATAGATTCCGATGCTTCATTTCAGGGTTACTGTATCCCTTGGAACTTCTTATTGACGATGAAACACATAAAGGGCATCGGAAGTAAATGGAAAAGGCACAATGCCGACTTACATACAAGACGACTGACCTTTCTTACTGTCTATGCTTAGAACCATTCCTGTGACACTAGTTATAGATTCCGATGCTTCACTTCAGGTTTGCTGTATCCCTTGGACCTTCTTATTGACGATGAAACACAGAAATTGCATTGGAATTAAATACAAAAGACACAATGCCGACTTATGTACAAGAAGACTGACACTTCCTACTTTCTATGTTTTGAACCATTCCTGTGACACTAGTTATTGATTCCGATGCTACACTTCAGGTTTACTGTATCCCACTGACCTTCTTATTGACGATGAAACACAGAAATTGCATCGGAATTAAAATCAAAAATCACAATGCCGACTTAAGTACTAGAAGACTGACTCTTCTTACTGACTGTTTCGAACCATTCCTGTGACACTAGTTATAGATTCCGATGCTTCACTTCAGGTTTACTGTATCCCTCTGACCTTCTTATTGACGATGAAGCACAGTAATTGCATCGGAATTAATTTCAAATGGCGCAATGCCGACTTAAGTACAAGAAGACTGACTCTCCTCACTGTCAATGTTATGAACCATTCCTGTGACACTAGATATAGATTCCGATGCTTCACTTCAGGTTTACTGCATCCCTTGGACCTTCTTGATGACGATGAAACACAGAAATTGCATCGGAATAAAATAGAAAACGCACAATGCCGACTTAAGTACAAGAAGACTGACTCCTCTTACTGTCTATGTTTTGAACCATTCCTGTGACACTAATTATAGATTCCGATGCTTCACTTCAGGTTTACTGTATCCCTCTGACCTTCTCTTTGACGATGAAACACAGAAATTGAATCGGAATTAAATACAAAAGGCACAATGCCGACTTAAGTACAAGAAGACTGACTCTTCTTACTGACAATGCTTTGAACCATTCCTGCGACGCTAGTTACAGATTCCGATGCTTCACCTCAGGTTTACTGTATCCCTTGGACCTCCTTATTGACGATGAAACACAGATATTGCATCGGAATTAAATACAAAAGGCACAATGCCGACTTAAGTACAAGGAGACTGACTCTTCTTACTAACGATAATTTGAACCATTCCTGTGACACTAGTTAGAGCTTCCGATGCTTCACTTCAGGTTTACTGTATCGCTCTGACCTTCTTATTGACGATGAAACACAGTAATTGCGTCGGAATTAAATTGAAAAGAGCATAATGACGACTTAAGTGCAAGAAGTCTGACTCTTCTTACTGTCGATGTTTTGAAGCATTCCTGTGGCACTAGTTATAGATTCCGATGCTTCACGTCAGGTTTACTGTATCCCTTGGACCTTCTTATTGATGATGAAACACAGAAATTGCGTCGGAATTAAATACAAAAGGCACAATGCCGACTTAACTACAGGAAGACTGACTCTTCTTACTGACTATGTTTTGAACCATTCCTGTGACACTAGTTACAGATTCCGATGCTTCACTTCAGGTTTGCTGTATCCCTTGGATCTTCTTATTGACGATGAAGCACAGAAATTGCATCGGAATTAAATAGATAAGGCACAATGCTGACTTAAGTACAAAAAGACTGACTCTTCCTACTGTCTATGTTTTGAACCATCCCTGTGACACTAGTTATAGATTCCGATGCTTCACTTCAGGTTTACTGTATCCCTTGGACGTACTTATTGACGATGAATCACTGAAATTGCATCGAAAATAAATAGAAAAAGCACAATGCCGACTTAAGTACAAGAAGACTGACTCTTCTTAATGACTATGATTTGAACCATATCTGTGACACTAGTTATAGATTCCGATGCTTCACTTCAGGTTTACTGTATCCCTCTGACCTTCTTATTGACGATGAAAAACAGAAATTGCCTCGGAATTAAATACAAAAGGCACAATGCCGACTTAAGTACAAGAAGACTGACTCTTATTTCTGACTATTTTTTGAACCTTTCCTGTGACACTAGTTAAAAGTTCCGATGCTTCACTTCAGGTTTACTGTATCCCTCTGACCTTCGAATTGAAGATGAAACACAGATAGTGCATTGGAGTTAAATACAAAAGGCACAATGCCGACTTAAGTACAAGAAGACTGACTCTTCCTACTGTCTATGTTTTGAACCATTCCTGTGACACTAGTTATAGATTTCGATGCTTCACTTCTGGATTACTGTACCCCTCTGACCTTCTTCTTGACGATCAAACACAGAAATTGGATCGGAATTAAATAAAAAAGGCACAATGCCGACATAAGTACAAGAAGACTGACTCTTCTTACTGTATATGTTTTGAACCATTCCTGTGACACAAGTTACAGATTTCGATGCTTCACTTCAGATTTACTGTATCCCTTGGACCTTCTTATTGACGATGAAACACAGAAATTGCATCGGAATTAAATAGAAAAGGCACAATGCCGACTTAAGTACAAGAAGACTGACTCTTCTTACTGACAATGCTTTGAACCATTCCTCCGACGCTAGTTAAAGATTCCGATGCTTCACATCAGGTTCACTGTATCCCTTGGACCTTCTTATTGACGATGAAACACAGATATTGCATCGGAAATAAATACAAAAGGCACAATGCCGACTTAAGTACAAGAAGAATGACTCTTCTTACTAACGATAATTTGAACCATTCCTGTGACACTAGTTAGATCTTCCGATGCTTCACTTCAGGTTAACTGTATCGCTCTGACCTTCTTATTGACGATGAAACACAGTAATTGCGTCGGAATTAAATTGAAAAGAGCATAATGACGACTTAAGTACAAGACGTCTGACTCTTCTTACTGTCTATGTTTTGAACCATTCCTGTGACGATGCTTCACTTCAGGTTTACTGTATCCCTTGGACCTTCTTATTGATGATGAAACACAGAAATTGCATCGGAGTTAAAAACAAAATGCACAATGCCGACTTAAGTACATGTAGATTAACTCTTCCTACTGTCTATGTTTTGAAACATTCCTGTGACACTAGTCATAGATTCCGATGCTTCATTTCAGGTTTACTGTATCCCTTGGACCTTCTTATTGACGATGAAACACAGAAATTGCATCGGAATTAAATACAAAAGGCACAATGCCGACTTAAGTACAAGAAGACTGACCTTTCTTACTGTCTATGTTTAGAACCATTCCTGTGACACTAGTTACAGATTCCGATGCTTCACTTCAGGTTTGCTGTATCCCTTGGACCTTCTTATTGACGATGAAACACAGAAATTGCATCGGAATTAAATACAAAAGGCACAATGCCGACTTATGTACAAGAAGACTGACATTTCCTACTGTCTATGCTTTGAACCATTCCTGTGACACTAGTTATTGATTCCGATGCTATACTTCAGGTTTACTGTATCCCTCTGACCTTCTTGTTGACGATGAAACACAGAAATTGAATCGGAATTAAATACAAAAGGCACAATGCCGACTTAAGTACAAGAAGACTGACTCTTCTTACTGTCTATATTTTGAACCATTCCTGTGACACTAGTTATAGATTTCGATGCTTCACTTCAGATTTACTGTATCCCTTGGACCTTCTTATTGACGATGAAACACAGTAATTGCATCGGAATTAAATAGAAAAGGCACAATGCCGACTTACGTACAAGAAGACTGACTCTTCTTACTGACAATGCTTTGAACCATTCCTGCGACGCTAGTTACAGATTCCGATGCTTCACATCAGGTTTACTGTATCCCTTGGACCTTCGTATTGACGATGAAACACAGATATTGCATCGGAATTAAATACAAAAGGCACAATGCCGACTTAAGTACAAGAAGACTGACTCTTCTTACTAACGATAATTTGAACCATTCCTGTGACACTAGTTAGAGCTTCCGATGCTTCACTTCAGTTTTACTGTATCGCTCTGACTTTCTTATTGACGATGAAACACGGAAATTGCATCGGAATTAAATATGAAAGGCACAATGCCGACTTAGGTACAAGAAGACTGACCTTTCTTACTGTCTATGCTTAGAACCATTCCTGTGACACTGGTTATAGATTCCGATGCTTCACTTCAGGATTGCTGTATCCCTTGGACCTTCTTATTGACGATGAAACACAGAAATTGCATCGGAATTAAATACAAAAGGCACAATGCCAACTTATGTACAAGAAGACTGACACTTCCTACTGTCTATGTTTTGAACCATTCCTGTGACACTAGTTATTGATTCCGATGCTATACTTCAGGTTTACTGTATCCCACTGACCTCCTTATTGACGATGAAACACAGAAATTGCATCGGAATTAAATACAAAAGGCACAATGCCGACTTAAGTACTAGAAGACTGACTCTTCTTACTGACTGTTTTGAACCATACCTATGACACTACTTATAGATTCCGATTATTCACTTCAGGTTTACTGTATCCCTCTGACCTTCTTATTGACGTGAAGCACAGAAATTGCATTGGAATTAAATTCAAATGCCACAATGCCGACTTAAGTACAAGAAGACTGACTCTCCTCACTGTCTGTGTTATGAACCATTCCTGTGACACTAGATATAGATTCCGATGCTTCACTTCAGGTTTACTGTATCCCTTGGACCTTCTTGATGACGATGAAACACAGAAATTGCATCGGAATTAAATACAAAAAGCACAATGCCGACTTAAGTACAAGAAGACTGAATCCTCTTACTGTCTATGTTTTGAACCACCCTGTGACGGTCGTTACAGATTCCGATGCATCACTTCAAGTTTATTGTACCCCTCTGACCTTCTTATTGACGATGAAACACAGAAATTGCATTGGAATTAAATAGATAAGGCACAATGCTGACTTAAGTACAAAAAGACTGACTCTTCCTACTGTCTATGTTTTGAACCATTCCTGTGACACTAGTTATAGATTCCGATGCTTCACTTCGGTTTACTGTATCCCTTTTACGTACTTATTGACGATGAATCACTGAAATTGCATCGAAAATAAATAGAAAAAGCACAATGCCGACTTATGTACAAGAAGACTGACTCTTCTTACTGACTATGATTTGAACCATATCTGTGACACTAGTTATAGATTCCGATGCTTCACTTCAGGTTTACTGTATCCCTCTGACCTTCTTATTGACGATGAAAAACAGAAATTGCCTCGGAATTAAATACAAAAGGCACAATGCCGACTTAAGTACAAGAAGACTGACTCTTATTTCTGACTATTTTTTGAACCTTTCCTGTGACACTAGTTAAAAGTTCCGATGCTTCACTTCAGGTTTACTGTATCCCTCTGACCTTCGAATTGAAGATGAAACACAGATAGTGCATTGGAGTTAAATACAAAAGGCACAATGCCGACTTAAGTACAAGAAGACTGACTCTTCCTACTGTCTATGTTTTGAACCATTCCTGTGACACTAGTTATAGATTTCGATGCTTCACTTCTGGATTACTGTACCCCTCTGACCTTCTTCTTGACGATCAAACACAGAAATTGGATCGGAATTAAATAAAGAAGGCACAATGCCGACATAAGTACAAGAAGACTGACTCTTCTTACTGTATATGTTTTGAACCATTCCTGTGACACAAGTTACAGATTTCGATGCTTCACTTCAGATTTACTGTATCCCTTGGACCTTCTTATTGACGATGAAACACAGAAATTGCATCGGAATTAAATAGAAAATGCACAATGCCGACTTAAGTACAAGAAGACTGACTCTTCTTACTGACAATGCTTTGAACCATTCCTCCGACGCTAGTTAAAGATTCCGATGCTTCACATCAGGTTCACTGTATCCCTTGGACCTTCTTATTGACGATAAAAAACAGATATTGCATCGGAATTAAATACAAAAGGCACAATGCCGACTTAAGTACAAGAAGAATGACTCTTCTTACTAACGATAATTTGAACCATTCCTGTGACACTAGTTAGATCTTCCGATGCTTCACTTCAGGTTAACTGTATCGCTCTGACCTTCTTATTGACGATGAAACACAGTAATTGCGTCGGAATTAAATTGAAAAGAGCATAATGACGACTTAAGTACAAGACGTCTGACTCTTCTTACTGTCTATGTTTTGAACCATTCCTGTGACGATGCTTCACTTCAGGTTTACTGTATCCCTTGGACCTTCTTGTTGATGATGAAACACAGAAATTGCATCGGAATTAAATACAAAAGGCACAATGCCGACTTAACTACAAGAAGACTGACTCTTCTTACTGACTATGTTTTGAACCATTCCTGTGACACTAGTTATTAAATACGATGCCTCACTTCAGGTAAACTGTATTCCTCTGACTTTCTTATTGACAATGAAACACAGAAATTGCATCGGAGTTAAAAACAAAATGCACAATGCCGACTTAAGTACATGTAGATTAACTCTTCCTACTGTCTATGTTTTGAAACATTCCTGTGACACTAGTTATAGATTCCGATGCTTCATTTCAGGTTTACTGTATCCCTTGGACCTTCTTATTGACGATGAAACACAGAAATTGCATCGGAATTAAATACAAAAGGCACAATGCCGACTTAAGTACAAGAAGACTGACCTTTCTTACTGTCTATGTTTAGAACCATTCCTGTGACACTAGTTACAGATTCCGATGCTTCACTTCAGGTTTGCTGTACCCCTTGGACCTTCTTATTGACGATGAAACACAGAAATTGCATCGGAATTCAATACAAAAGGCACAATGCCGACTTATGTACAAGAAGACTGACATTTCCTACTGTCTATGCTTTGAACCATTCCTGTGACACTAGTTATTGATTCCGATGCTATACTTCAGGTTTACTGTATCCCTCTGACCTTCTTGTTGACGATGAAGCACAGAAATTGAATCGGAATTAAATACAAAAGGCACAATGCCGGCTTAAGTACAAGAAGACTGACTCTTCTTACTGTCTATATTTTGAACCATTCCTGTGACACTAGTTATAGATTTCGATGCTTCACTTCAGATTTACTGTATCCCTTGGACCTTCTTATTGACGATGAAACACAGTAATTGCATCGGAATTAAATAGAAAAGGCACAATGCCGACTTAAGTACAAGAAGACTGACTCTTCTTACTGACAATGCTTTGAACCATTCCTGCGACGCTAGTTACAGATTCCGATGCTTCACATCAGGTTTACTGTATCCCTTGGACCTTCGTATTGACGATGAAACACAGATATTGCATCGGAATTAAATACAAAAGGCACAATGCCGACTTAAGTACAAGAAGACTGACTCTTCTTACTAACGATAATTTGAACCATTCCTGTGACACTAGTTAGAGCTTCCGATGCTTCACTTCAGTTTTACTGTATCGCTCTGACTTTCTTATTGACGATGAAACACGGAAATTGCATCGGAATTAAATATGAAAGGCACAATGCCGACTTAGGTACAAGAAGACTGACCTTTCTTACTGTCTATGCTTAGAACCATTCCTGTGACACTGGTTATAGATTCCGATGCCTCACTTCAGGATTGCTGTATCCCTTGGACCTTCTTATTGACGATGAAACACAGAAATTGCATCGGAATTAAATACAAAAGGCACAATGCCAACTTATGTACAAGAAGACTGACACTTCCTACTGTCTATGTTTTGAACCATTCCTGTGACACTAGTTATTGATTCCGATGCTATACTTCAGGTTTACTGTATCCCACTGACCTTCTTATTGACGATGAAACACAGAAATTGCATCGGAATTAAATACAAAAGGCACAATGCCGACTTAAGTACTAGAAGACTGACTCTTCTTACTGACTGTTTTGAACCATACCTATGACACTACTTATAGATTCCGATTATTCACTTCAGGTTTACTGTATCCCTCTGACCTTCTTATTGACGTGAAGCACAGAAATTGCATCGGAATTAAATTCAAATGGCACAATGCCGACTTAAGTACAAGAAGACTGACCCTCCTCACTGTCTATGTTTCGAACCATTCCTATGACACTAGATATAGATTCCGATGCTTCACTTCAGGTTTACTGTATCCCTCTGACCTTCTTATTGACGATGAAACACAGAAATTGCATCGGAATTAAATAGAAAAGCCTCAATGCCGACTTAAGTACAAGAAGACTGACTCTTCTTACTGTCTATGTTTTGAAACATTCCTGTGACGCTAGTTACAGATTCCGATGCTTCTCTTCAGGTTTACTGTTTCCCTTGGACCTTCTTCTTGACGAGAAACACAGATATCGCATCGGAATTAAATACAAAAGGCACAAAGCCGACGTAAGTACAAGAAGATTGACTCTTCATACTGAGTATGATTTAAACCATTCCTGTGACACTAGTTACAAATTCCGATGCTTCACTTCAGGTTTACGGTATCCCTCTGACCTTCTTATTGACGATGAAACACAGAAATAGCATCGGAATTTAATTGAAGAGGGAACAATGCCGACTTAAGTACAAGAAGACTGACTCTTCTTACTGTCTATGTTTTGAACCATTCCTGTGACACTAGTTATAGATTCCGATTCTTCACTTCAGGTTTACTGTATCCCTTGCACTTTCGTATTGACGATGCAACACAGAAATGGCATCGGAATTAAATACAAAAGGCACAATGCCGACTTAAGTACTACAAGACTGACTCTTCTTACTGACTGTTTTGAACCGTTCCTGTGACACTAGTTATAGATTCCGATGCTTCACTTCAGGTTTACTGTATCCCTCTGACCTTCTTATTGACGATGTAGCACAGAAATTGCATCGGAATTGAATTCAAATGGCACAATGCCGACTTAAGTACAAGAAGACTGACTATCCTCACTGTCTATGCTTTGAAGCATTCCTGTGACACTAGATATAGATTCCGAATCTTCACTTCAGGTTTACTGTATCCCTTGGACCTTCTTGTTGACGATGAAACACAGAAATTGCATCGGAATAAAATAGAAAACGCACAATGCCGACTTAAGTACAAGAAGACTGACTCTTCTTACTGTCTATGTTTTGAACCATTCCTGTGAGGGTCGTTACAGATTCCGATGCTTCACTTCAGGTTTATTGTATCCCTCTGACCTACTTATTGACGATGAAACACAGAAATTGCATAGGAATTAAATAGAAAAGGCACAATCCCGACTTAAGTACAAGAAGACTGACTCTTCCTACTGTCTATGGTTTGAACCATTCCTGTGACACTAGTTATAGATTCCGATGCTTCACTTCAGGTTTACTGTATCCCTTGGACGTTCTTATTGACAATGAAAAACAGAAATTGCATCGGAATTAAATTAAAAACGCACAATGCCGACTGAAGTACATGTAGACTGACTCTTCCTACTGTCTATGCTTTTGAAACATTCCTGTGACCTTAGTTATAGATTCCGATGCTTCATTTCAGGTTTACTGTATCCCTTGGACCTTCTTATTGACGATGAAAGACATAAGGGGCATCGGAATTAAATAGAAAAGGCACAATGCCGACATAAGTACAAGAAGACTGACCTTTCTTACTGTCTATGCTTAGAACCATTCCTGTGACACTAGTTATAGTTTCCGATGCTTCACTTCAGATTTGCTGTATCCCTTGGACTTTCTTATTGACGATGAAACACAGAAATTGCATCGGAATTAAATACAAAAGGCACAATACCGACTTATGTACAAGAAGACTGACACTTCCAACTGTCTATGTTTTGAACCATTCCTGTGACACTAGTTATTGATTCCGACGCCACACTTCAGGTTTACTGTATCCCACTGACCTTCTTATTGACGATGAAACACAGAAATTGCATCGGAATTAAATACAAAAGGCACAATGCCGACTTAAGTACTAGAAGACTGACTCTTCTTACTGACTGTTTTGAACCATTCCTGTGACACTAGTTATAGATTCCGATGCTTCACTTCAGGTTTACTGTATCCCTCTGACCTTCTTATTGTCGATGAAGCACAGAAATTGCATCGGAATTAAATTCATAAGGCACAATGCCGACTTAAGTACAAGAAGACTGACTCTCGTCACTGTCTATGTTTTGAACCATTCCTGTGACACTAGATATAGATTCCGATGTTTCACTTCAGGTTTACTGCATCCCTTGGACCTTCTTGATGACGATGAAACACAGAAATTGCATCGGAATAAAATAGAAAATGCACAATGCCGACTCAAGTACAAGAAGACTGACTCCTCTTATTGTCTATGTTTTTGAACCATTCCTGTGACGGTCGTTACAGATTCCGATGCTTCACTTCAGGTTTATTGTATTCCTTTGACCTTCTTAGTGACGATGAAACACAGAAATTGCATTGGAATTAAATAGAAAAGGCACAATGCTGACTTAAGTACAAGAAGACTGACTCTTCCTACTGACTATGATTTGAACCATTCCTGTGACACTAGTTATAGATTCCGATGCTTCACTTCAGGTTTACTGTATCCCTTGTACGTTCTGATCGACGATGAAACACCGAAATTGCATCGAAATTACATAGAAAAAGCACAATGCTGACTTAAGTACAAGAAGACTGACTCTTCTTACTGACTATGATTTGAACCATTCCTGTGACACTAGTTAAAGGTTCCGTTGCTTCACTTCAGGTTTACTGTATCCCTCTGACCTTCTAATTGAAGATGAAACACAGATAGTGCATCGGAGTTAAATACAAAAGGCACAATGCCGACTTAAGTACAAGAAGACTGACTCTTCCTACTGTCTATGTTTTGAACCATTCCTGTGACACTAGTTACAGATTTCGATGCTTCACTTCTGGATTACTGTATCCCTCTGACCTTCTTTTTGACGATGAAACACATAAATTGGATCGGAATTAAATACAAAGGGCACAATGCCGACTTAAGTACAAGAAGACTGATTCTTCTTACTGTCTATGCTTTGAACCATTCCTGTGACACTAGTTATAGATTTCGATGCTTTACTTCAGATTTACTGTATCCCTTGGACCTTCTTATTGACGATGAAACACAGAAATTGCATCGGTAATAAATAGAAATGGCACAATGCCGACTTAAGTACAAGAAGACTGACTCTTCTTACTGACAATGCTTTGAAAAATTCCTGCGACGCTAGTTACAGATTCCGATGCTTCACATCAGGTTTAGTGTATCCCTTGGAACTTCTTATTGACGATGAAACACAGATATTGCATCGGAATTAAATACAAAAGGCACAATGCCGACTTAAGTACAAGAAGACTGACTCTTCTTACTAACGATAATTTGAACCATTCCTGTGACACTAGTTAGAGCTTCCGATGCTTCACTTCAGGTTTACTGTATCGCTCTGACCTTCTTATTGACGATGAAACACAGTAATTGCGTCGGAATTAAATTGTAAAAGAGCATTATGACGACATCAGTACAAGAAGTCTGACTCTTCTTACTGTCTATGTTTTGAACCATTCCTGTGACACTAGTTACAGATTCCGATGCTTCACTTCAGGTTTGCTGTATCCCTTGGACCTTCTTATTGACGATGAAATACAGAAATTGAATCGGAATTAAATACAAAAGGCACAATGCCGACTTAAGTACAAGAAGACTGACACTTCTTACTGTCTATGTTTTGAACCATTCCTGTGACGGTCGTTACAGATTCCGATGCCTCACTTCAGGTTTATTGTATCCCTCTGACCTTCGTATTGACGATGAAACACAAAAATTGCATAGGAATTAAATAGAAAAGGCACAATGCCGACTTAAGTACAAGAAGACTGACTCTTCCTACTGTCTATGTTTTGAACCATTCCTGTGACACCAGTTATGGATTCCGATGCTTCACTTCAGGTTAGCTGTATCCCTTGGACGTTCTTATTGACGCTGAAACACTGAAACTGCATCGGAATTAAATAGAAAAAGCACAATGCCGACTTAAGTACAAGAAGACTGACTCTTCCTACTGTCTATGTTTTGAACCATTCCTGTGACACCAGTTATGGATTCCGAATCTTCACTTCAGGTTTACTGTATCCCTTGGACGTTCTTATTGACGCTGAAACACTGAAATTGCATCGGAATTAAATAGAAAAAGCACAATGCCGACTTAAGTACAAGATGACTGACTCTTCTTACTGACTATGTTTTTAACCATTCCTTTGACACCAGTTATTGAATACGATGCCTCGCTTCAGGTATACTGTATCCCTCTGACTTTCTTATTGACGATGAAACACAGAAATTGCATCGGAGTTAAAAACAAAATGCACAATGCCGACTTATGTACATGTAGATTAACTCTTCCTACTGTCTATGTTTTGAAACATTCCTGTGACACTAGTTATAGATTCCGATGCTTCATTTCAGGTTTACTGTATCCCTTTGACCTACTTATTGACGATGAAACACAGAAATTGCATCCGAATTAAATACAAAAACCACAATGCCGAATTAAGTACAAGAAGACTGACCTTTCTTACTGTCTATGCTTAGAACCATTCCTGTGACACTAGTTATAGATTACGATGCTTCACTTCAGGTTTGCTGTATCCCCTGGACCTTCTTTTTGACGATGAAACACAGAAATTGCATCGGAATTAAATACAAAAGGCACAATGCCGACTTATGTACAAGAAGACTGACACTTCCTACTGTCTATGTTTTGAACCATTCCTGTGACACTAGTTATTGATACCGATGCTATACTTCAGGTTTACTGTATCCCTCTGACCTTCTTGTTGACGATGAAACACAGAAATTGCATCGGAATTAAATAGAAAAAGCCAATGCCGACTTAAGTACAAGAAGACTGACTCTTCTTTCTGACTATGTTTTGAACCATTCCTGTGACACTAGTTATAGATTCCGATGCTTCACTTCAGGTTTACTGTATTCCTCTGACCTTCTTATTGACGATGAAACACAGAAATTGCATCAGAATTAAATAGAAAAGCCTCAATGCCGACTTAAGTACAAGAAGACTGACTCTTCTTACTGTCTATGTTTTGAAACATTCCTGTGACGCTAGTTACAGATTCCGATGCTTCTCTTCAGGTTTACTGTTTCCCTTGGACCTTCTTCTTGACGAGAAACACAGATATCGCATCGGAATTAAATACAAAAGGCACAAAGCCGACGTAAGTACAAGAAGACTGACTCTTCTTACTGAGTATGTTTTAAACCATCCCTGTGACACTAGTTACAAATTCCGATGCTTCACTTCAGGTTTACGGTATCCCTCTGACCTTATTGACGATGAAACACAGTAATAGCATCGGAATTTAATTGAAGAGGGAACAATGCCGACTTAAGACAAGAAGACTGACTCTTCTTACCGTCTATGTTTTGAACCATTCCTGTGACACTAGGTGTAGATTCCGATGCTTCACTTCAGGTTTACTGTATCCCTTGCACCTTCTTGTTGACGATGAAACACAGAAATTGCATTGGAATAATATAGAAAACGCACAATGCCGACTTAAATACAAGAAGACTGACTCTTCTTACTGTCTATGCTTTGAACCATTCCTGTGAGGGTCGTTACAGATTCCGATGCTTCACTTCAGGTTTATTGAATCCCTCTGACCAACTTATTGACGATGAAACACGGAAATTGCATAGGAATTAAATACAAAAGGCACAATGCCGACTTAACTACATGTAGACTGACTTTTCCTACTGCCTATGTTTTGAACCATTCCTGTGACACTAGTTATAGATTCCGATGCTTCACTTCAGGTTTACTGTATCCCTTGGACGTTCTTATTGACGATGAAACACAGAAATTGCATCGGAATTAAATACAAAAGGCCCAATGCCGACTTAAGTACAAGAAGACTGACCTTTCTTACTGTCTATGCTTAGAACCATTCCTGTGACACTAGTTATAGATTCCGATGCTTCACTTCAGGTTTGCTGTATCCCACGGACCTTCTTATAGACGATGAAACACTGAAATTGCATCGAAATTAAATAGAAAAAGCACAATGCCGACTTAAGTACAAGAAGACTGACTCTTCTTACTGACTATGATTTGAACCATTCCTGTGACACTAGTTATAGATTCCGATGCTTCACTTCAGGTTTACTGTATCCCTCTGACCTTCTTATTGACGATGAAACACAGAAATTGCGTCGGAATTAAATAGAAGAGGCACAATGCCGACTTAAGTACAAGAAGACTGACTCTTCTTTCTGACTATGTTTTGAACCATTCCTGTGACACTAGTTATAGATTCCGATGCTTCACTTCAGGTTTACTGTATCCCTCTGACCTTCTTATTGACGATGAAACACAGAAATGGCATCGGAATTAAATAGAAAAGCCTCAATGGCGACTTAAGTACAAGAAGACTGACTCTACTTACTGTCTATGTTTTGAAACATTCCTGCGACGTTAGTTACAGATTCCGATGCTTCTCTTCAGGTTTACTGTTTCCCTTGGACCTTCTTCTAATGATAAAACACAGATATTGCATCGGAATTAAATACAAAAGGGACAAAGCCGACGTAAGTACAAGAAGACTGACTCTTCTTACTGACTATGTTTTAAACCATTCCTGTGACACTAGTTAGAAATTCCGATGCTTCACTTCTGGTTTACGGTATCCCTCTGACCTTCTTATTGACGATGAAACACAGAAATTGCATCGGAATTATATACAAATGGCACAGTGCCACTTAAGTACAAGAAGACTGACTCTCCTTACTGTCTATGTTTGAATCATTCCTGTGACACTAGTTATAGATTCCGATGCATCACTTCAGGTTTACTGTATCCCTTGGTCCTTGTTATTGACGATGAAACATAGAAATTGCATCGGTATTAAATACAAAAGGCACAGTGCCGACTTAAGTACAAGACGACTGACCCATCTTACTGTCTATGTTTTGAACCATTCTTGTGACACTAGTTATAGATTCCGATGCTTCACTTCAGGTTTACTGTATCCCTCTGACCTTCTTATTGACGATGAAACACAGATATTGCATCGGAAATAAATACAAAAATCAAAATGCCGATTTAAGTACAAGAAGACTGACTCAACTTACGGTCTATGATTTGCACCATTCCTGTGACGTTAGTTACAGATTCCGATGCTTCACTTCAGGTTTACTGTATCCCTCTGACCATCTTATTGACGATGAAACACAGAAATTGCATCGGAATTAAATAGAAAAGGCACAATGCCGACTTAAGCACAAGTGGACTGATTCTTCTTACTGAATTTGTTTTGAACCATTCCTGTGACACTAGTTATAGATTCCGATGCTTCAGTTCAGGTTTACTGTATCCCTCTGAACGTCTTACTGACGACGAAACACAGAAATTGCATCGGAATTAAATAGAAAAGGCACAATGCCAACTTAAGTACAAGAAGACTGACTCTTCTTACATTCTATGGCTTGAACCACTCCTGTGACACTAGTTATAGATTCCGATGCTTCACTTCTGGTTTACTGTATCCCTCTGACCATCTTATTGACGATGAAACACAGAAATTGCATCGGAATTAAATTGAAAAGGCACAATGCCGACTTAAGTACAAGAAGACTGATTCTTCTTACTGAATATGTTTTGAACCATTACTGTGACACTAGTTATAGATTCCGATGCTTCACTTCAAGTTTACTGTATCCCTCTGAACTTCTTACTGACGATGAAACGCAGAAATTGCATCGGAATTAAATAGAAAAGGCACAATGCCGAATTAAGTACAAGAAGACGGACTCTTCTTACTGTCTATGGTTTGAAGCATTCCTGTGACACTAGTTATAGATTCCGATGCTTCACTTCAGGTTTACTCTATCCCTTGGACCTTCTTATTGACGATGAAACACAGAAATTGCATCGGAATTAAATAGAAAAAGCACAATGCCGACTTAAGTACAAGAAGACTGACTCAACTTACGGTCTATGGTTTGAACAATTCCTGTGACACTAGTTATAGATTCCGATGATTCACTTCATGTTTACTGTATTCCTTGGACATCCGTATTGACGATGAAACACAGAAATTGCATCGGAATTAAATAGAAAAGGCACAATGCCGACATAAGTACAAGAAGAATGACTTTTCTCTCTGACTATGTTTGGAAGCATTCCTGTGGCACTAGTTATAGATTCCGATGCTTCACTTCAGATTTATTGTATCCCTCTGACCTTCTTATTGACGATGAAACACAGATGTTGCATCGGAATTAAATAGAAAAGGCCCAATGCCGACTTAAGTACAAGTGGACTGATTCTTCTTACTGAATTTGTTTTGAACCATTCCTGGACACTAGTTATAGATTCCGATGCTTCACTTCAGGTTTACTGTATCCCTCTGAAAGTCTTACTGACGATGAAACACAGAAATTGCATCGGAATTAAATAGAAAAGGCACAATGCCAACTTAAGTCCAAGAAGACTAACTCTTCTTACATTCTATGGCTTGAACCACTCCTGTGACACTAGTTATAGATTCCGATGCTTCACTTCTGGTTTACTGTATCCCTCTGACCATCTTATTGACGATGAAACACAGAAATTTCATCGGAATTAAATAAAAAAGGCACAATGCCGACTTAAGTACAAGAAGACTGACTCTTCTTACTGTCTATGATTTGCACCATTCCTGTGACGCTAGTTACAGATTCCGATGCTTCACTTCAGGTTTACTGTATCCCTCTGACCATCTTATTGATGATGAAACACAGAAATTGCATCGGAATTAAATAGAAAAGGCACAATGCCGACTTATGTACAAGAAGACTGACTCTTCCTACTGTCTATGCTTTGAACCATTCCTGTGACACTAGTTATAGATTCCGATGCTTCACTTCAGGTTTACTGTATCCCTCTGACCTTCCTATTGACGATGAAACACAGAAATTGCATCGGAATTAAATACAAAATGCAAAATGCCGACTTAAGTGCAAGAAGACTGATTCTTCTTACTGTCTATGCTTTGAACCATTCCTGTCACGCTTGTTACAGATTCCGATGCTTCACTTCAGGTTTACTGCATCCCTCTGACCTTCTTATTGACGATGGAACACAGAAATTGCATCGGAATTAAATACAAAAGGCACAATGCCGACTTAAGTACAAGAAGACTGACATTTCTTACTGTCTATGTTTTGAACCATTCCTGTGACACTAGTTACAGATTCCGATGCTTCACTTCAGGTTTACTGTATCCCTCTGCACTTGTTATTGACGATGAAACACAGAAATTGCATCGGAATAAAATACCAAAATCAAAATGCCGACTTAAGTACAAGAACGCCGACTCAACTTACTGTCTATGATTTGTACCATTCCTGTGACACTAGTTATAGATTCCGATGATTCACTTCAGGTTTACTGTATTCCTTGGACCTCCATATTGACGATGAAACACAGAAATTGCATCGGAATTAAATAGAAAATTCACAATGTAGACTTAAGTACAAGAACACTGACTCTTCTTTCTGACTATGTTTGGAAGCATTACTGTGACACTAGTTAGAGTTTCCGATGTTCACTTCAGTTTTATAGTATCCCTCTGACCTTCGTATTGACGATGAAACACAGATATTGCGTCGGAAATTAAATTGAAAAGGCACAATGCCGACTTAAGTACAAGAAGACTGATTCCTCTTACTGAATATGTTTTGAGCCATTCCTGTGACACTAGTTATAGATTCCGATGCTTCACTTCAGGTTTACTGTATCCCTTTGAACTTCTTACTGACGATGAAACGCAGAAATTGCATCGGAATTAAATAGAAATGGCACAATGCCGACTTAAGTACAAGAAGACTGACTCTTCTTACTGTCTATGGTTTGAATCATTCCTGTGACACTAGTTATAGATTCCGATGCTTCACCTCGGGTTTACTGTATCCCTTGGACCTTCTTATTTACGATGAAACACAGAAATTGCAACGGAATTAAATAGAAAAGGCACAATGCCGACTTAAGTACAAGAAGACTGACTCCTCTTACTGTCTATGATTTGAACGGTTCCTGTGACGCTAGTTACAGATTCCGATGCTTCACTTCAGGTTTACTGTATCCCTCTGACCATCTTATTGACGATGAAACACAGAAATTGCATCGGAATTAAATAGAAAAGGCACAATGCCGACTTAAGTACAAGAAGACTAACCATTCTTACTATCTATGCTTTGAACCATTCCTGTGACACTAGTTATAGATTCTGATGCTTCACTTCAGGTTTGCTGTATCCCTTGGACCTTCTTTTTGACGATGAAACACAGAAATTGCATCGGAATTAAATTCAAAAGGCACAATGCCGACTTATGTACAAGAAGACTGACACTTAGTACTGTCTATGTTTTGAACCATTCCTGTGACACTAGTTATTGATACCGATGCTATACTTCAGGTTTACTGTATCCCTCTGACCTTCTTGTTGACGATGAAACACAGAAATTGCATCGGAATTAAATAGAAAAAGCCAATGCCGACTTAAGTACAAGAAGACTGACTCTTCTTACTGACTATGAATTGAACCTTTCCTGTGACACTAGTTATAGATTCCGATGCTTCACTTCAGGTTTACTGTATCCCTCTGACCTTCTTATTGACGATGAAACACAGAAATTGCATAGGAATTAAATAGAAAGGGCACAATGCCGACTTAAGTACAAGAAGACTGACTCTTCCTACTGTCTATGTTTTGAACCATTCCTGTGACACCAGTTATGGATTCCGATGCTTCACTTCAGGTTTACTGTATCCCTCTGACCTTCTTATTGACGATGAAACACAGAAATTGCATAGGAATTAAATAGAAAAGGCACAATGCCGACTTAAGTACAAGAAGACTGACTCTTCCTACTGTCTATGTTTTGAACCATTCCTGTGACACCAGTTATGGATTCCGATGCTTCACTTCAGGTTTACTGTATCCCTTGGACGTTCTTATTGACGCTGAAACACTGAAATTGCATCGGAATTAAATAGAAAAAGCCAATGCCGACTTAAGTACAAGAAGACTGACTCTTCTTACTGACTATGATTTGAACCATTCCTGTGACACTAGTTATAGATTCCGATGCTTCACTTCAGGTTTACTGTATCGCTCTGACCTTCTTATTGACGATGAAACACAGAAATTGCGTCGGAAATAAATAGAAACGGCACAATGCCGACTTAAGTACAAGAAGACTGACTCTTCTTTCTGACTATGTTTTGAACCATTCCTGTGACACTAGTTATAGATTCCGATGCTTCACTTCAGGTTTACTGTTTCCCTTGGACCTTCTTCTTGACGAGAAACACAGATATCGCATCGGAACTAAATACAAAAGGCACAAAGCCGACGTAAGTACAAGAAGACTGACTCTTCTTACTGAGTATGCTTTAAACCATACCTGTGACACTAGTTACAAATTCCGATGCTTTACTTCAGGTTTACGGTATCCCTCTGACCTTATTGACGATGAAACACAGTAATAGCATCGGAATTTAATTGAAGAGGGAACAATGCCGACTTAAGAACAAGAAGACTGACTCTTCTTACTGTCTATGTTTTGAACCATTCCTGTGACACTAGTTATAGATTCCGATGCTTCACTTCAGGTTTACTGTATCCCTTGGACGTTCTTATTGACGATGAAACACAGAAATTGCATTGGAATAAAATAGAAAACGCACAATGCCGACTTAAATACTAGAAGACTGACTCTTCTTACTGTCTATGCTTTGAACCATTCCTGTGAGGGTAGTTACAGATTCCGATGCTTCACTTCAGGTTTATTGTATCCCTCTGACCAACTTATTGACGATGAAACACGGAAATTGCATAGGAATTAAATACAAAAGGCACAATGCCGACTTAACTACATGTAGACTGACTTTTCCTACTGCCTATGTTTTGAACCATTCCTGTGACACTAGTTATAGATTCCGATGCTTCACTTCAGGTTTACTGTATCCCTTGGACGTTCTTATTGACGATGAAACACAGAAATTGCATCGGAATTAAATACAAAAGGCACAATGCCGACTGAAGTACATGTAGACTGACTCTTCCTACTGTCTATGTCTTGAAACATTCCTTTGACCTAGTTATAGATTCCGATGCTTCATTTCAGGTTTACTGTATCCCTTGGATCTTCTTATTGACGATGAAACACATAAAGGGCATCGGAATTAAATAGAAAAGGCACAATGCCGACATAAGTACAAGAAGACTGACCTTTCTTACTGTCTATGCTTAGAACCATTCCTGTGACACTAGTTATAGATTCCGATGCTTCACTTCAGGTTTACTGTATCCCTCTGACCTTCTTATTGACGATGAAACACAGAAATTGCGTCGGAATTAAATAGAAGAGGCACAATGCCGACTTAAGTACAAGAAGACTGACTCTTCTTTCCGACTATGTTTTGAACCATTCCTGTGACACTAGTTATAGATTCCGATGCTTCACTTCAGGTTTACTGTATCCCTCTGACCTTCTTATTGACGATGAAACACAGAAATTGCATCGGAATTAAATAGAAAAGCCTCAATGCCGACTTAAGTACAAGAAGACTGACTCTACTTACTGTCTATGTTTTGAAACATTCCTGTGACGCTAGTTACAGTATCCGATGCTTCTCTTCAGGTTTACTGTTTCCCTTGGACCTTCTTCTAATGATAAAACACAGATATTGCATCGGAATTAAATACAAAAGGGACAAAGCCGACGTAAGTACAAGAAGACTGACTCTTCTTACTGACTATGTTTTAAACCATTCCTGTGACACTAGTTAGAAATTCCGATGCTTCACTTCTGGTTTACGGTATCCCTCTGACCTTCTTATTGACGATGAAACACAGAAATTGCATCGGAATTATATACAAATGGCACAGTGCCACTTAAGTACAAGAAGACTGACTCTCCTTACTGTCTATGTTTGAACCATTCCTGTGACACTAGTTATAGATTCCGATGCATCACTTCAGGTTTACTGTATCACTTGGTCCTTGTTATTGACGATGAAACATAGAAATTGCATCGGTATTAAATAGAAAAATCACAATGCCGACTTAAGTACAAGAAGACTGACTCTTCTTTCTGACTATGTTTGAAAGCATTCCTGTGACACTAGTTATAGATTCCGATGCTTCACTTCAGGTTTATAGTATCCCTCTGACCTTCGTATTGACGATGAAACACAGATATTGCGTCGGAAATTAAATTGAAAAGGCACAATGCCAACTTAAGTACAAGAAAACTGATTCCTCTTACTGAATATGTTTTGAACCATTCCTGTGACACTAGTTATAGATTCCGATGCTTCACTTCAGGTTTACTGTATCCCTCTGTACTTCTTACTGACGATGAAACGCAGAAATTGCATCGGAATTAAATAGAAATGGCCCAATGCAGACTTAAGTACACGAAGAATGACTCTTCTTACTGTCTATGGTTTGAATCATTCCTGTGTCACTAGGTATAGATTCCGATGCTTCACCTCGGGTTTACTGTATCCCTTGGACCTTCTTATTTACGATGAAACACAGAAATTGCATCGGAATTAAATAGAAAAGGCACAATGCCGACTTAAGTACAAGAAGACTGACTCCTCTTACTGTCTATGATTTGAACGGTTCCTGTGACGCTAGTTACAGATTCCTATGCTTCACTTCAGGTTTACTGTATCCCTCTGACCATCTTATTGACGATGAAACACAGAAATTGCATCGGAATTAAATAGAAAAGGCACAATGCCGACTTAAGTACAAGAAGACTAACCATTCTTACTGTCTATGCTTTGAACCATTCATGTGACACTAGTTATAGATTCCGATGCTTCACTTCAGGTTTATTGTATCCCTCTGACCCTCTTATTGACGATAAAACACAGCTATTGCATCGGATTTAAATAGAAAAGGCACAATGCCGACTTAAGTACAAGAAGACTGATTCTTCTTACTGAATATGTTTTGAACCATTACTGTGACACTAGTTATAGATTCCGATGCTTCACTTCAAGTTTACTGTATCCATCTGAACTTCTTACTGACGATGAAACGCAGAAATTGCATCGGAATTAAATAGAAAAGGCACAATGCCGAATTAAGTACAAGAAGAGGGACTCTTCTTACTGTCTATGGTTTGAAGCATTCCTGTGACACTAGTTATAGATTCCGATGCTTCACTTCAGGTTTACTCTATCCCTTGGACCTTCTTATTGACGATGAAACACAGAAATTGCATCGGAATTAAATAGAAAAAGCACAATGCCGACTTAAGTACAAGAAGACTGACTCTTCTTACTGTCTATGATTTGAACCATTTTTGTGACGCTAGTTACAGATTCCGATGCTTCACTTCACGTTTACTGTATCCCTCTGACCATCTTATTGACGATGAAACACAGAAATCGCAACGGAATTAAATAGAAAAGGCACAAAGCCGACTTAGGTACAAGAAGACTGTCTCTACTTACTGTCTATGTTTTGAAACATTCCTGTGACGCTAGTTACAGATTCCGATGCTTCTCTTTAGGTTTACTGTTTCCCTTGGACTTTCTTCTAATGATAAAACACAGATATTGCATCGGAATTAAATACAAAAGGGACAAAGCCGACGTAAGTACAAGAAGACTGACTCTTCTTACTGACTATGTTTAAACCATTCCTGTGACACTAGTTAGAAATTCCGATCCTTCACTTCTGGTTTAAGGTATCGCTCTGACCTTCTTATTGACGATGAAACACAGTTATTGCATCGGAATTAAAATGAGAAGGGCACAATGCCGACTTAAGTACAAGAAGACTGACTCTTCTTACTGACTATGTTTTGAACCATTTCTGTGACACTAGTTATAGATTCCGATGCTTCACTTCAGGTTTACTGTATCTCTTGGACCTTCTTATTGACGATGAAACACAGAAATTGCATCGGAATTAAATACAAAATGCACAATGCTGCCTTAAGTACAAGAAGACTGACTCTTCTTACTAACTATGTTTTGAACCATTCCTGTGACACTAGTTATAGATTCCGTTGCTTCACTTCAGGTTTACTGTATCCCTCTGACCTTCTTTATGAGGATGAAACATAGAAATTGCATCGGAATTAAATAGAAAAGGCACAATTCCGACTCAAGTACAAGAAGACTGGCCCTTCTAACTGTCTATGTTTTGAACCATTCCTGTGACACTAGTTATAGATTCCGATGCTTCACTTCAGATTTACAGTATCCCTCTGACCTTCTTATTGACGATGAAACATAGATATTGCATCGGAATTAAACAGAAAAGGCACAATGCCGACTTAAGTACAAGAAGACCGACTCTTCCTACTTTCTATGTTGTGAACCATTCCTGTGACACTACTTATAGATTCCGATTCTTCACTTCAGGTTTACTGTATCCCTCTGACCTTCTTATTGACGATGAAACACAGATATTGCATCGGAATTAAATACAAAAGGCACAAAGCCGACGTAAGTACAAGAAGACTGACTCTTCTTACTGACTACGTTTTAAACCATTCCTGTGACACTAGTCAGAAATTCCGATGCTTCACTTCAGGTTTACGGTATCCCTCTAACCTTCTTATTGACGATGAAACGCAGTAATAGCATCGGAATGAAATTGAAAAGGGCACAATGCCGACTTAAGTACAAGAAGACTGACTCTTCTTACTGTCTATGTTTTGAACCATTCCTGTGACCCTAGTTGGAGATTCCGATGCTTCACTTCAGGTTTACTGTATCCCTTGGACCTTCTTATTGACGATGAAACACAGAAATTGCATCGGAATTAAATACAAAAGGCACAATGCCGACTTAAGTACAAGAAGACTGACTCTTCTTACTGACTATGTTTCGAACCATTCCTGTGACACTAGTTACAGATTCAGATGCTTAACTTCAGGTTTACGGTATCCCTCTGACCTTCTTATTGACGATGAAACACAGAAATTGCATCGGAATTAAATACAAAAGGCACAATGCCGACTTAACTACATGTAGACTGACTTTTCCTACTGCCTATGTTTTGAAACATTCCTGTGACCTTTGTTATAGATTCCGATGCTTCATTTCAGGTTTACTGAATCCCTTGTACCTTCTTATTGACGATGAAACACAGAAAGGGCATCGGAATTAAATAGAAGAGGCACAGTGCCGACTTAAGTACAAAAAGACCTACTCTTCCTACTGTCTATTTTTTGAACCATTCCTGTGACACTAGTTATAGATGACGATGCTTCACTTCTGGTTTACTGTATCCCTCTGACCTTCTTATTGACGATGAAACACAGAAATTGCATCGCAATAAAATACAAAAGGCACAATGCCGACTTAAGTACAAGAAGACTGACTCAACTTACTGTCTATGATTTTAACCATTCCTATGACACTAGTTATAGATTCCGATGATTCACTTCAGGTTTACTGTATTTCTTGGACCTCCATATTGACGATGAAACACAGAAATTGCATCGGAATTAAATAGAAAAGGCACAATGCCGACTTAAGTACAAGAAGATAGACTCTTCTTTCTGACTATGTTTGGAAGCATTCCTGTGACACTAGTTATAGATTCCGATGCTTCACTTCAGGTTTATAGTATCCCTCTGACCCTGTTATTGACGATGAAACACAGATGTTGCGTCGGAATTAAATAGAAAGAGCACAATGCCGGCTTAGGTACAATAAGACTGATTCTTCTTACTGAATATGTTTTGAACCATTCCTGTGACACTAGTTATAGATTCCGATGCTTCACTTCAGGTTTACTGTATCCCTCTGAACTTCTTACTGACGATGAAACGAAGAAATTGCATCGGAATTAAATAGAAATGGTACAATGCCGACTTAAGTACAAGAAGATTGACTCTTCTTACTGTCTATGGTTTGAACCATTCCTGTGACACTAGTTATAGATTCCGATGCTTCACTTCGGGTTTACTGTATCCCTTGGACCTTCTTATTGACGATGAAACACAGAAATTGCATCGGAATTAAATAGAAAAGGCACAATGCCGACTTAAGTACAAGAAGACTGACTCCTCTTACTGTCTATGCTTTGAACCATTCCTGTGACACTAGTTATAGATTCCGATGCTTCACTTCAATTGTATTGTGTCCCTCTGACCTTCTTATTGACGATGAAAGACAGCTATTGCATCGGAATTAAATAGAAAAGCCACAATGCTGACTTAAGTACAAGAAGACAGATTCTTCTTACTGAATATGTTTTGAACCATTCCTGTGACTCTAGTTATAGATTCCGATGCATCACTTCAGGTTTACTGTATCACTTGGTCCTTGTTATTGACGATGAAACATAGAAATTGCATCGGTATTAAATACAAAAGGCACAGTGCCGACTTAAGTACAAGACGACTGACCCATCTTACTGTCTATGTTTTGAACCATTCCTGTGACACTAGTTATAGATTCCGATGCTTCACTTCAGGTTTACTGTATCCCTCTGACCTTCTTATTGACGATGAAACACAGATATTGCATCGGAAATAAATACAAAAATCAAAATGCCGACTTAAGTACAAGAAGACTGACTCAACTTACGGTCTATGATTTGAACAATTACTGTGCCACTAGTTATAGATTCCGATGATTCACTTCATGTTTACTGTATTCCTTGGACATCCGTATTGACGATGAAACACAGAAATTGCATCGGAATTAAATAGAAAAGGCACATTGCCGACATAAGTACAAGAAGAATGACTCTTCTCTCTGACTATATTTGGAAGCATTCCTGTGGCACTAGTTATAGATTCCGATGCTTCACTTCAGGTTTATTGTATCCCTCTGACCTTCTTATTGACGATGAAACACAGATATTGCATCGGAATTAAATAGAAAAGGCACAATGAAGACTTAAGTACAAGTGGACGGATTCTTCTTACTGAATATGTTTTGAACCATTCCTGTGACACTAGTTATAGATTCCGATGCTTCACTTCAGGTTTACTGTATCCCTCTGAGCGTCTTACTGACGATGAAACACAGAAATTGCATGGGAATTAAATAGAAAAGGCACAATGCCGACTTAAGTACAAGATGACTGACTCTTCTTACTGTCTATGGCTTGAACCACTCCTGTGACACTAGTTATAGATTCCGATGATTCACTTCAGGTTTACTGTATACCTCTGACCATCTTATTGACGATGAAACACAGAAATTGCTTCGGAAGTAAACAAAAAAGGCACAATGCCGACTTAAGTTCAAGAAGACAGTCTCTTCTTACTGTCTATGATTTGCACCATTCCTGTGACGCTAGTTACAGATTCCGATGCTTCACTTCAGGTTTACTGTATCCCTCTGACCATCTTATTGACGATGGAACAAAAAAATTGCATCGGAATTAAATAAAAAAGGCACAATGCCGACTTAAATACAAGAAGACTGACACTTCTTACTGTCTATGTTTTGAACCATTCCTGTGACACTAGTTACAGATTCCGATGCTTCACTTCAGGTTCACTGTATTCTTATTGTCGATGAAACTCAGAAATAGCATCGGAATAAAATACAAAAATCAAAATGCCGACTTAAGTACAAGAACACTGACTCAACTTACTGTCTATGATTTGTACCATTCCTGTGACACTAGTTATAGATTCCGATGATTCACTTCAGGTTTACTGTATTCCTTGGACCTCCGTATTGACGATGAAACACAGAAATTGCATCGGAATTAAATAGAAAATTCACAATGCCGACTTAAGTACAAGAAGACTGACTCTTCATTCTGACTATGTTTGGAAGCATTCCTGTGACACTAGTTATAGATTCCGATGCTTCACTTCAGGTTTATAGTATCCCTCTTACCTTCTTATTGACGATGAAACACAGATATTGCGTCGGAAATTAAATAGAAAAGGCACATTGCCGACTTAAGTACAAGAAGACTGATTCCTCTTATTGAATATGTTTTGAACCATTCCTGTGACACTAGTTATAGATTCCGATGCGTCACTTCAGGTTTACTGTATCCGTCTGAACTTGTTACTGACGATGAAACGCAGAAATTGCATCGGAATTAAATAGAAATGGCACAATGCCAATTTAAGTACAAGAAGACTGACTCTTCTTACTGTCTATGGTTTGAATCATTCCTGTGACACTAGTTATAGATTCCGATGCTTCACCTCGGGTTTACTGTATCCCTTGAACCTTCTTATTTACGATGAAACACAGAAATTGCATCGGAATTAAATAGAAAAGGCACAATGCCGACTTAAGTACAAGAAGACTGACTCCTCTTACTGTCTATGATTTGAACGGTTCCTGTGACGCTAGTTACAGATTCCGATGCTTCACTTCAGGTTTACTGTATCCCTCTGACCAACTTTTGACTATGAAACACAGAAATTGCATCGGAATTAAATAGAAAAGGCACAATGCCGACTTAAGTACAAGAAGACTAACCATTCTTACTGTCTATGCTTTGAACCATTCCTGTGACACTAGTTATGGATTCCGATGCTTCACTTCAAATTTATTGTATCCCTCTGACCTTCTTATTGACGATGAAACACAGCTATTGCATCGGAATTAAATAGGAAAGGCACAATGCCGAACTAAGTACAAGAAGACGGACTCTTCTTACTGTCTATGGTTTGAAGCATTCCTGTGACACTAGTTATAGATTCCGATGCTTCACTCCAGGTTTACTCTATCCCTTGGACCTTCTTATTGACGATGAAACACAGAAATTGCATCGGAATTAAATAGAAAAAGCACAATGCCGACTTAAGTACAAGAAGACTGACTCTTTTTACTGTCTATGATTTGAACCATTCCTGTGACGCTAGTTACAGATTCCGATGCTTCACTTCACGTTTACTGTATCCCTCTGACCATCTTATTGTCGATGAAACACAGAAATCGCAACGGAATTAAATAGAAAAGGCACAATGCCGACTTAAGTACAAGAAAACTGACTCTTCCTACTGTCTATGTTTTGAACCATTCCTGTGACACTAGTTATGGATTCCGATGCTTCACTTCAGGTTTAATGTATTCCTCTGACCTTCTTATTGACGATGAAACACAGAAATTGCATCGGAATTAAATACAAAAGGCACAATGCCGACTTAAGAACAAGAAGACTGACTCTACTTACTGACTATGTTTGGATCCATTGCTGTGACACTAGTTATAGATTCCGATGCTTCAGTTCAGGTTTACTGTATCCCTCTGACCTTCTTATTGACGATGAAACACAGAAATTGCATCAGAATTAAATAGAAAAGGCACAATGCTGACTTAAGTACAAGCAGACTGACTCTTCTTTCTGACTATGTTTTGAACCATTCCTGTGACACTAGTTATAGATTCCGATGCTTCACTTCAGGTTTACTGCATCCCTCTGACCTTCTTATTGACGATGAAACACAGAAATTGCATCGGAATTAAATAGAAAAGGCACAATGCCGACCTAAGTACAAGAAGACTGAGTCTTCCTACTGTCTATGCTTTAAACCATTCCTATGACACTAATTAGAGATTCCGTTGCTTCACTTCAGATTTCCTGTATCCCACTGACCTTCTAATTGACGATTAAACACAGTTATTGCATCGGAATTAAAATGAAAAGGGCACAATGCCGACTTAAGTACAAGAAGACTGACTCTTCTTACTGACTATGTTTTGAACCATTTCTGTGACACTAGTTATAGATTGCGATGCTTCACTTCAGGTTTACTGTATCTCTTGGACCTTCTTATTGACGATGAAACACAGAAATTGCATCGGAATTAAATACAAAATGCACAATGCCGCCTTAAGTACAAGAAGACTGACTCTTCTTACTACCTATGTTTTGAGCCATTCCTGTGACACTAGTTATAGATTCAGATGCTTCACTTCAGGTTTACAGTATCCCTCTGACCTTCTTATTGACGATGAAACATAGATATTGCATCGGAATTAAACAGAAAAGGCACAATGCCGACTTAAGTACAAGAAGACCGACTCTTCCTACTTTCTATGTTGTGAACCATTCCTGTGACACTAGTTATAGATTCCGATTCTTCACTTCAGGTTTACTGTATCCCTCTGACCTTCTTATTGACGATGAAACAAAGATATTGCATCGGAATTAAATACAAAAGGCACAAAGCCGACGTAAGTACAAGAAGACTGACTCTTCTTACTGACTATGTTTTAAACCATTCCTGTGACACTAGTCAGAAATTCTGATGCTTCACTTCAGGTTTACGGTATCCCTCTGACCTTCTTATTGACGATGAAACGCAGTAATAGCATCGGAATAAAATTGAAAAGGGCACAATGCCGACTTAAGTACAAGAAGACTGACTCTTCTTACTGTCTATGTTTTGAACCATTCCTGTGACACTAGGTATAGATTCCGATGCTTCACTTCAGGTTTACTGTAACCCTTGGACCTTCTTATTGACGATGAAACACAGAAATTGCATCGGAATTAAATACAAAAGGCACAATGCCGACTTAAGTACAAGAAGACTGACTCTTCTTACTGACTATGTTTTGAACCATTCCTGTGACACTAGTTATAGATTCAGATGCTTCACTTCAGGTTTACGGTATACCTCTGACCTTCTTATTGACGATGAAACACAGAAATTGCATCGGAATTAAATACAAAAGGCACAATGCCGACTTAACTACATTTAGACTGACTTTTCCTACTGCCTATGTTTTGAAACATTCCTGTGACCTTAGTTATAGATTCCGATGCTTCATTTCAGGTTTACTGTATACCTTGGACCATCGTATTGACGATGAAACACAGAAAGGGCATCGGAATTAAATAGAAGAGGCACAGTGCCGACTTAAGTACAAAAAGACCTACTCTTCCTACTGTCTATGTTTTGAACCATTCCTGTGACACTAGTTATAGATTACGATGCTTCACTTCTGGTTTACTGTATCCCTCTGACCTTCTTATTGACGATGAAACACAGAAATTGCATCCCAATAAAATACAAAAGGCACAATGCCGACTTAAGTACAAGAAGACTGACTCAACTTACTGTCTATGATTTTAAGCATTCCTATGACACTAGTTATAGATTCCGATGATTCACTTCAGGTTTACTGTATTCCTTGGACCTCCGTATTGACGATGAAACGCAGAAATTGCATCGGAATTAAATAGAAAAGGTACAATGCCGACTTAAGTACAAGAAGACTGACTCTTCTTTCTGACTATGTTTGGAAGCATTCCTGTGACACTAGTTATAGATTCTGATGCTTCACTTCAGGTTTATAGTATCCCTCTGACCTTCTTATTGACGATGAAACACAGATGTTGCGTCGGAATTAAATAGAAAAAGCACAATGCCGGCTTTAGTACAAGAAGACTGATTCTTCTTACTGAATATGTTTTAACCATTCCTGTGACACTAGTTATAGATTCCGATGCTTCACTTCAGGTTTACTGTATCCCTCTGAACTTCTTACTGACGATGAAACGCAGAAATTGCATTGGAATTAAATAGAAATGGCACAATGCCGACTGAAGTACAAGAAGACTGACTCTTCTTACTGTCTATGGTTTGAACCATTCCTGTGACACTAGTTATAGATTCCGATGCTTCACTTCGGGTTTACGGTATCCCTTGGACCTTCTTATTGACGATGAAAGACAGAAATCGCATCGGAATTAAATAGAAAAGGCACAATGCCGACTTAAGTACAAGAAGACTGACTCCTCTTACTGTCTATGCTTTGAACCATTCCTGTGACACTAGTTATAGATTCCGATGCTTCACTTCAGGTTTATTGTGTCCCTCTGACCTTCTTATTGACGATGAAAGACAGCTATTGCATCGGAATTAAATAGAAATGGCACAATGCCGACTTAAGTACAAGAAGACAGATTCTTCTTACTGAATATGTTTTGAACCATTCCTGTGACACTAGTTATAGATTCCAATGCTTCACTTCAGGTTTACTGTATTACTCTAAACTTCTTACTGACGATGAAACGCAGAAATTGCATCGGAATTAAATAGAAAAGGCACAATGCCGACTTATGTACAAGAAGACTGACTCTTCTTACTGTCTAGGGTTTGAAGCATT
Source organism: Schistocerca americana (assembly GCF_021461395.2). NCBI lineage: Eukaryota > Metazoa > Arthropoda > Insecta > Orthoptera > Acrididae > Schistocerca > Schistocerca americana. The sequence goes on from NC_060125.1 coordinate 31,688,721, forward strand.
CCTGTGACACTAGTTATAGATTCCGATGATTCACTTCAGGTTTACTGTATTCCTTGGACCTCCGTATTGACGATGAAACACAGAAATTGCATCGGAATGAAATAGAAATGGCACAATGCCGACTTAAGTACAAGAAGACTGACTCTTCTTTCTGACTATGTTTGGAAGCATTCCTGTGACACTAGTTACAGATTCCGATGCTTCACTTCAGGTTTATAGTATCCCTCTGACCTTCTTATTGACGATGAAACACAGATAATGCGTCGTAATTAAATAGAAAAGGCACAATGCGCGGCTTAAGTACAAGAAGACTGATTCTTCTTACTGAATATGTTTTGAACCATTCCTGTGACACTAGTTATAGATTCCGATGCTTCACTTCAGGTTTACTGTATCCCTCTGAACTTCTTACTGACGATGAAACGCAGAAATTGCATCGGAATTAAATAGAAATGGCACAATGCCGACTTAAGTAAAAGAAGACTGACTCTTCTTACTGTCTATGGTTTCAACCATTCCTGTGACACTAGTTATAGATTCCGATGCTTCACTTCGGGTTTACTGTATCCCTTGGACCTTCTTATTGACGATGAAACACAGAAATTGCATCGGAATTAAATAGAAAAGGCACAATGCCGACTTAAGTACATGAAGACTGACTCCTCTTACTGTCTATGCTTTGAACCATTCCTGTGACACTAGTTATAGATTCCGATGCTTCGCTTCAGGTTTATTGTGTCTCTCTGACCTTCTTGTTGACGATGAAAGACAGCTATTGCATCGGAATGAAATAGAAAAGGCACAATGCCGACTTAAGTACAAGAAGACAGATTCTTCTTACTGAATATGTTTTGAACCATTCCTGTGACACGAGTTATAGATTCCAATGCTTCACTTCAGGTTTACTGTATCCCTCTGAACTTCTTACTGACGATTAAACGCAGAAATTGCATCGGAATTAAATAGAAAAGGCACAATGCCGACTTAAGTACAAGAAGACTGACTCTTCTTACTGTCTATGGTTTGAAGCATTCCTGTGACACTAGTTATAGATTCCGATGCTTCACTTCATTTTTACTGTATCCCTTGGACCTTCTTATTGACGATGAAACACAGAAATTGCATCGGAATTAAATAGAAATGGGACAATGCCGACTTAAGTACAAGAAGACTGACTCTTCTTACTGTCTATGATTTGAACCATTCCTGTGACGCTAGTTACAGATTCCGATGCTTCACTTCACGTTTACTGTATCCCTCTGACCATCTTATTGACGATGAAACACATAAATTGCATCGGAATGAAATAGAAAAGGCACAATGCCGACTTAAGTACAAGAAGACTGACTCTTCCTACTGTCTATGTTTGAACCAGTCCTGTGACACTAGTTATATATTCCGATGCATCACTTCAGGTTTTTCCGCATCCCTCTGACCTTCTTATTGACGATGAAACAAAGAAATTGCATCGGAATTAAATACAAAAGGCACAGTGCTGACTTAAGTACAAGAAGACTGACTCTTCTTTCTGACTATGTTTGGAAGCATTCCTGTGACACTAGTTATAGATTCCGATGCTTCACTTCAGGTTTACTGTATCCCTCTGACCTTCTTATTGACAAGGAAACACAGAAAGTGCATCAGAATTAAATAGAAAAGGCACAATGCCCACTTAAGTACAAGCAGACTGACTCTTCTTTCTGACTATGTTTTGAACAATTCCTGTGACACTAGTTATAGATTCCGATGCTTTACTTCAGGTTTACTGTATCCCTCTGACCTACTTATTGACAATAAAACACAGAAATTGCATCGGAATTAAATAGAAAAGGCACAATGCCGACCTAAGTACAAGAAGACTGAGTCTTCCTACTGTCTATGATTTAAACCATTCCTGTGACACTAGTTAGAGATTCCGATGCTTCACTTCAGATTTCCTGTATCCCACTGACCTTCTAATTGACGATGAAACACAGTTATTGCATCGGAATTAAATTGAAAAGGGCACAATGCCGACTTAAGTACAAGAAGACTGACTCTTGTTACTGACTATGTTTTGAACCATTCCTGTGACACTAGTTATAGATTCCGATGCTTCACTTCAGGTTTACTGTATCCCTCTGACCTTCTTTTTGACGATGTAACATAGAACTTGCATCGGAAATAAATAGAAAAGGCACAATTCCGACTCAAGTACAAGAAGACTGGCCCTTCTAACTGTCTATGATTTGAACCATTCTTGTGACACTAGTTATAGATTCCGATGCTTCACTTCAGGTTTACAATATCCCTCTGACCTTCTTATTGACGATGAAACATAGATATTGCATCGGAAATAAATAGAAAAAGCACAATGCCGACTTAAGTACAAGAAGACCGACTCTTCCTACTTTCTATGTTTTGAACCATTGCTGTGACACTAGTTATAGATTCCGATGCTTCACTTCAGGTTTATTGTGTCCCTCTGACCTTCTTATTGACGATGAAAGACAGCTATTGCATCGGAATTAAATAGAAATGGCACAATGCCGACTTAAGTACAAGAAGACAGATTCTTCTTACTGAATATGTTTTGAACCATTCCTGTGACACTAGTTATAGATTCCAATGCTTCACTTCAGGTTTACTGTATTACTCTAAACTTCTTACTGACGATGAAACGCAGAAATTGCATCGGAATTAAATAGAAAAGGCACAATGCCGACTTATGTACAAGAAGACTGACTCTTCTTACTGTCTAGGGTTTGAAGCATTCCTGTACACTAGTTATAGATTCCGATGATTCACTTCAGGTTTACTGTATTCCTTGGACCTCCGTATTGACGATGAAACACAGAAAATGCATCGGAATGAAATAGAAATGGCACAATGCCGACTTAAGTACAAGAAGACTGACTCTTCTTTCTGACTATGTTTGGAAGCATTCCTGTGACACTAGTTATAGATTCCGATGCTTCACTTCAGGTTTATAGTATCCCTCTGACCTTCTTATTGACGATGAAACACAGATGTTGCGTCGAAATTAAATAGAAAAGGCACAATGCGCGGCTTAAGTACAAGAAGACTGATTCTTCTTACTGAATATGTTTTGAACCATTCCTGTGACACTAGTTATAGATTCCGATGCTTCACTTCAGGTTTACTGTATCCCTCTGAACTTCTTACTGACGATGAAACGCAGAAATTGCATCGGAATTAAATAGAAATGGCACAATGCCGACTTAAGTAAAAGAAGACTGACTCTTCTTACTGTCTATGGTTTGAACCATTCCTGTGACACTAGTTATAGATTCCGATGCTTCACTTCGGGTTTACTGTATCCCTTGGACCTTCTTATTGACGATGAAACACAGAAATTGCATCGGAATTAAATAGAAAAGGCACAATGCCGACTTAAGTACATGAAGACTGACTCCTCTTACTGTATATGCTTTGAACCATTCCTGTGACACTAGTTATAGATTCCGATGCTTCACTTCAGGTTTATTGTGTCTCTCTGACCTTCTTGTTGACGATGAAAGACAGCTATTGCATCGGAATGAAATAGAAAAGGCACAATGCCGACTTAAGTACAAGAAGACAGATTCTTCTTACTGAATATGTTTTGAACCATTCCTGTGACACGAGTTATAGATTCCAATGCTTCACTTCAGGTTTACTGTATCCCTCTGAACTTCTTACTGACGATTAAACGCAGAAATTGCATCGGAATTAAATAGAAAAGGGACAATGCCGACTTAAGTACAAGAAGACTGACTCTTCTTACTGTCTATGGTTTGAAGCATTCCTGTGACACTAGTTATAGATTCCGATGCTTCACTTCAGGTTTACTGTATCCCTTGGACCTTCTTATTGACGATGAAACACAGAACTTGCATCGGAATTAAATAGAAATGGGACAATGCCGTCCTAAGTACAAGAAGACTGACTCTTCTTACTGTCTATGATTTGAACCATTCCTGTGACGCTAGTTACAGATTCCGATGCTTCACTTCACGTTTACTGTATCCCTCTGACCATCTTATTGACGATGAAACACAGAAATTGCATCGGAATGAAATAGAAAAGGCACAATGCCGACTTAAGTACAAGAAGACTGACTCTTCCTACTGTCTATGTTTGAACCAGTCCTGTGACACTAGTTATATATTCCGATGCATCACTTCAGGTTTTACCGCATCCCTCTGACCTTCTTATTGACGATGATACAAAGAAATTGCATCGGAATTAAATACAAAAGGCACAGTGCTGACTTAAGTACAAGAAGACTGACTCTTCTTTCTGACTATGTTTGGAAGCATTCCTGTGACACTAGTTATAGATTCCGATGCTTCACTTCAGGTTTACTGTATCCCTCTGACCTTCTTATTGACAAGGAAACACAGAAAGTGCATCAGAATTAAATAGAAAAGGCACAATGCCGACTTAAGTACAAGCAGACTGACTCTTCTTTCTGACTATGTTTTGAACAATTCCTGTGACACTAGTTATAGATTCCGATGCTTTACTTCAGGTTTACTGTATCCCTCTGACCTACTTATTGACAATAAAACACAGAAATTGCATCGGAATTAAATAGAAAAGGCACAATGCCGACCTAAGTACAAGAAGACTGAGTCTTCCTACTGTCTATGATTTAAACCATTCCTGTGACACTAGTTAGAGATTCCGATGCTTCACTTCAGATTTCCTGTATCCCACTGACCTTCTAATTGACGATGAAACACAGTTATTGCATCGGAATTAAATTGAAAAGGGCACAATGCCGACTTAAGTACAAGAAGACTGACTCTTGTTACTGACTATGTTTTGAACCATTCCTGTGACACTAGTTATAGATTCCGATGCTTCACTTCAGGTTCACTGTATCCCTCTGACCTTCTTTTTGACGATGTAACATAGAACTTGCATCGGAAATAAATAGAAAAGGCACAATTCCGACTCAAGTACAAGAAGACTGGCCCTTCTAACTGTCTATGATTTGAACCATTCCTGTGACACTAGTTATAGATTCCGATGCTTCACTTCAGGTTTACAATATCCCTCTGACCTTCTTATTGACGATGAAACATAGATATTGCATCGGAATTAAATAGAAAAAGCACAATGCCGACTTAAGTACAAGAAGACCGACTCTTCCTACTTTCTATGTTTTGAACCATTGCTGTGACACTAGTCATAGATTCCGATTCTTCACTTCAGGTTTACTGTATCCCTCTGACCTTCTTATTGACGATGAAACACAGATATTACATCGGAATGAAATACAAAAGGCACAAAGCCTACGTAAGTACAAGAGGACTGACTCTTCTTACTGACTATGTTTTAAACCATTTCTGTGACACTAGTTAGAAATTCCGATGCTTCACTTCAGGATTTCGGTATCCCTCTGACCTTCTTATTGACGATGAAACTCAGTAATCGCATCGGAATTAAATTGAAAAGGGCACAATGCTGACTTAAGTACAAGAAGACTGACTCTTCTTACTGACTATGTTTTGAACCATTCCTGTGACACTAGTTATAGATTCCGATGCTTCACTTCAGGTTTACGGTATCCCTCTGACCTTCTTATTGACGATGAAACATAGATATTGCATCGGAATTAAATACAAAAGACACAATGCCGACTTAACTACATGTAGACTGACTCTTCCTACTGTCTATGTTTTGAAACATGCCTGTGACCTTAGTAATAGATTCCGATGCTTCATTTCAGGTATACTGTATCCCTTGGACCTTCTTATTGACGATGATACACAGAAAGGGCATCGGAATTAAATAGAAGAGGCACAGTGCCGACTTAAGTACAAGAGGGCCTACTCTTCCTACTGTCTATGTTTTGAACCATTCCTGTGACACTAGTTATAGATTACGATGCTTCACTTCTGGTTTCCTGTATCCCTCTGACCTTCTTATTGACGATGAAACACAGAAATTGCATCACAATAAAATACAAAAGGCACAATGCCGACTTAAGTACAAGAAGACTAACCTTTCTTACTGTCTTTGTTTTCAACCATTCCTGTGACACTAGTTATAAATTCCGATGCTTCACTTCAGGTTTAATGTATCCCTCTGAGCTTCTTATTGACGATGAAACACAGAAATTGCATCGGAATTAAATACAAAAGGCACAATGCCGATTTAAGTGCAAGAAGACTGACTCTTCTTACTGTCTATGTTTTTAACTATTCCTGTGACGCTAGTTACAGATTCCGATGCATCACTTCAGGTTTTACCGCATCCCTCTGACCTTCTTATTAACGATGAAACAAAGAAATTGCATCGGAATTAAATACAAAAGGCACAATGCTGACTTGAATACAAGAAGACTGACTCTTCTTTCTGACTATGTTTGGAAGCATTCCTGTGACACTAGTTATAGATTCCGATGCTTCACTTCAGGTTTATTGTATCCCTCTGACCTTCTTATTGACGATGAAACACAGATATTGCGTCGGAATTAAATGGAAAGGGCACAATGCCGACTTCAGTACAAGAAGACTGATTCTTCTTACTGAATATGTTTTGAACCATTCCTGTGACACTAGTTATAGATTCCGATGCTTCACTTCAGGTTTACTGTATCCCTCTGAACTTCTTACTGACGATGAAACGCAGAAATTGCATCGGAATTAAATAGAAAAGGCACAATGCCGACTTAAGTGCAAGAAGATTGACTCTTCTTACTGTCTATGGTTTGAAGCATTCCTGTGACTCTAGTTATAGATTCCGATGCTTCACTTCAGGTTTACTGTATCCCTTGGACATTCTTATTGACGATGAAACACAGAAATTGCATCGGAACTAAATAGAAAAGGCACAATGCCGACTTAAGTACAAGAAGACTGACTCTTCTTACTGCCTATGATTTGAACCATATCTGTAACGCTAGTTACAGATTGCGATGCTTCACTTCACGTTTACTGTATCCCTCTGACCATCTTATTGACGATGAAACACAGTAGTTGCATCGGTATTAAATAGAAAAGGCACAATGCCGACTTAAGTACAAGAAGACTGAGTCTTCCTGCTGTCTATGTTTTAAACCATTCCTGTGACACTAGTTAGAGATTCCGATGCTTCACTTCAGATTTACTGTATCCCACTGACCTTCTAATTGACGATGAAACACAGTTATTGCATCGGAATTAAATTGAAAAACGCACAATGCCGACTTAAGTACAAGAAGACTGTCTCTTCTTACTAACTATGTTTTGAACCATTCCTGTGACACTAGTTATAGATTCCGATTCTTCACTTCATGTTTACTGCATCCCTCTGACCTTCTTGTTGACGATGAAACACAGATATTGCATCGGAATTAAATACAAAAGGCACAAAGCCGACGTAAGTACAAGAAGACTGACTCTTCTTACTGACTATGTTTTAAACCATTCCTGTGACACTAGTTAGAAATTCCGATGCTTCACTTCAGGTTTACGGTATCCCTCTGACCTTCTTATTGACGATGAAACACAGTAATTGCATCGGAATTAAATTGAAAAGGGCACAATGTCGACTTAAGTACGAGAAGACTGACTCTTCTTACTGTCTATGTTTTGAACCATTCCTGTGACACTAGTTATAGATTCCGATGCTTCACTTCAGGTTTACTGTATCCCTTGGACCTTCTTATTGACGATGAAACACAGAAATTGCATCGGAATTAAATACAAACGGCACAATGCCGACTTAAGTACAAGAAGACTGACTCTTCTTACTGATTATGTTTTGAACCATTCCTGTGACACTAGTTATAGATTCCGATGCTTCACTTCAGGTTTACGGTATCCCTCTGACTTTCTTATTGACGATGAAACACAGAAATTGCATCGGAATTAAATACAAAAGGCACAATGCCGACTTAACTACATGTAGACTGACTCTTCCTACTGTCTATGTTTTGAAACACTAGTGTGACCTTAGTTATAGGTTCCGATGCTTCATTTCAGGTTTACTGTATCCCTTGGGCCTTCTTATTGACGATGAAACACAGAAAGGGCATCGGAATTAAATAGAAGAGGCACAGTGCCGACTTAAGTACAAGAAGACCTACTCTTCCCACTGTCTATGTTTTGAACCATTCCTGTGACACTAGTTATAGATTACGATGATTCACTTCTGGTTTACTGTATCCCTCTGTCCTTCTTATTGACGATGAAACACAGAAATTGCATCGCAGTAAAATACAAAAGGCACAATGCCGACTTAAGTACAAGAAGACTAACCTTTCTTACTGTCTATGTTTTGAACCATTCCTGTGACACTAGTTATAGAATCCGATGCTTCACTTCAGGGTTACTGTAAACTTTGGATCATCTTATTGACGATGAAACACTGATATTGCATCGGAATTAAATAGAAAAGGCACAATGCCGACTTAAGTACATGTGGACTGATTCTTCTTACTGTCTATGATTTGCATTATTCCTGTGACGCTAGTTACAGATTCCGATGCTTCACTTCAGGCTTACTGTATCCCTCTGACCATCTTATTGACGATGAAACACAGAAATTGCATCGGAATTAAATAGAAATGGCACAATGCCGACTTAAGTTCAAGAAGACTACCCATTCTTACTGTCTATGCTTTGAACTATTCCTGTGACACTAGTTATAGATTCCGATGCTTCACTTCAGGTTTATTGTATCCCTCTGACCTTCTTATTGACGATGAAACACAGATATTGCATCAGAATTAAATAGAAAAGGCACGATGCCGACCTAAGTACAAGAATACTGATTCTTCTTACTGAATATGTTTTGAACCATTCCTGTGACACTAGTTATAGACTCTGATGTTTCACTTCAGGTTTATTGTATCCCTCTGACCTTCTTATTGACGATGAAACACAGATATTGCATCGGAATTAAATAGAAAAGGCACAATGCCGACTTAAGTACAGGAAGACTGATTCTTCTTATTGAATATGTTTGAACCATTTTTGTGACGCTAGTTATAGATTCCGATGCTTCACTTCATATTTACTGTATCCCTCTGATCATCTTATTGACGATGAAACACAGAAATTGCATCGGAATCAAATAGAAAGTGCACAATGCCGACTTAAGTACAAGAAGACTGACTCTTCCTACTGTCTATGTTTTGAACCAGTCCTGTGACACTAGTTATAGATTCCGATGCTTCACTTCAGGTTTAATGTATCCTTCTGACCTTCTTATTGACGATGAAACACAGAAATTGCATCGGACTTAAATACAAAAGGCACAATGCCGACTCAAGTGCAAGAAGACTGACTCTTCTTACTGTCTATGCTTTGAACCATTCCTGTGACGCTAGTTACAGATTCCGATCCATCACTTCAGGTTTACTGCATCCCTCTGACCTTCTTATTGACGACGAAACACAGAAATTGCATCGGAATTAAATACAAAAGGAACAATGCCGACTTAAGTACAAGAAGACTGACTCTTCTTACTGACTATGTTTTGAACCATTCCTGTGACACTAGTTATAGATTCCGATGATTCACTTCAGGATTACTGTATCCCTTGGAACTTCTTATTGACGATGAAACACAGAAATTGCATCGGAATTAAATAGAAAACGCACAATGCCGACCTAAGTACAAGAAGACTGAGTCTTCCTACTGTCTATGTTTTAAACCATTCCTGTGACACTAGTTAGAGATTCCGATGATTCACTTCAGATTTACTGTATCCCTCTGACCTTCTAATTGACGATGAAACACAGTAATTGCATCGGAATTAAATTGAAAAGGGCACAATGCCGACTTAAGTACAAGAAGACTGACTATTCTTACTAACTATGTTTTAAAGCATTCCTGTGACACTAGTTATAGATTCCGATGCTTCACTTCAGGTTTACTGTAACCCTCTGACCTTCATATTGGCGATGAAACAAGGAAATTCCATCGGAATTAAATACAAAATGCACAATGCCGCCTTAAGTACAAGAAGACTGACTCTTCTTACTGACTGTTTTGAACCACTCCTGTGGCACTAGTTATAGATTCCGATGTTTCACTTCAGGTTTGCTGTATCCCTCTGACCTTCTTATTGACGATGAAACACAGAAATTGCATTGGAATTATATACAAATGGCACAATGCCACTTAAGTACAAGAAGACTAACTCTCCTTACTGTCAATGTTTTGAACCATTCCTGTGACACTAGTTATAGATTCCGATGCATCACTTTAGGTTTACTGTATCCCTAGGACCTTCCTATTGACGATGAAACACAGAAATTGCATCGGTATTAAAAACAAAAGGCACAATGCCGACTTAAGTACAAGAAGACTGACCCTTCTAACTGTCTATGTTTTGAACCATTCCTGTGACACTAGTTATAGATTCCGATGCTTCACTTCAGGTTTACTGTAACTCTTGGACCTTCTTATTGACGATGAAACACAGAAATTGCATCGCAATTAAATACAAAATGCACAATGCCGCCTTAAGTACAAGAAGACTGACTCTTCTTACTGACTGTTTTGAATTATTCCTGTGGCACTACTTATAGATTCCGATGTTCCACTTCAGGTTTACTGTATCCCTCTAACCTTCTTATTGACGATGAAACACAGATATTGCCTTGGAATTATATACAAATGGCACAATGCCACTTAAGTACAAGAAGACTAACTCTCCTTACTGTCAATGTTTTGAACCATTCCTGTGACACTAGTTATAGATTCCGAAGCTTCACTTCAGGTTTACTGTATCCCTCTGCACTTCTTATTGACGATGAAACACAGAAATTGCATCGGAATTAAATACAAAAATCAAAATGCCGACTTAAGCACAAGAAGATTGATTCAACTTACTGTCTATGATTTGAACCAGTCCTGTGACACTAGTTATAGATTACGATGATTCACGTCTGGTTTACTGTATTCCTTGGACCTCCGTATTGACGATGAAACACAGAAATTGCATCGGAATTAAATAGAAAAGCACAATGCCGACTTAAGTACAAGAAGATTGACTCTTCTTTCTGACTATGTTTGGAAGCATTCCTGTGACACTAGTTATAGATTCCGATGCTTCACTTCGGGTTTATTGTATCCCTCTGACCTTCTTATTGACGATGAACACAGATAATGCGTCGGAATTAAATAGAAAAGGCACAATGCCGACTTAAGTACAAAAAGTCTGATTCTTCTTACTGAATATGTTTTGAACCATTCCTGTGACACTAGTTACAGATTCCGATGCTTCACTTCAGGTTTACTGTATCCCTCTGACCATCTTATTGACGATGAAACGCAGAAATTGCATCGGAATTAAATAGAAATGGCACAATGCCGACTCAAGTACAAGAAGACTAACCATTCTTACTGTCTATGCTTTGAACTATTCCTGTGACACTAGTTATAGATTCCGATGCTTCACTTCAGGTTTATTGTATCCCTCTGACCTTCTTATTGACGATGAAACACAGAAATTGCATCGCAATTAAATAGAAACGGCACAATGCCGACTTAAGTACAAGTAGACTGACTCTTCCTACTGTCTATGTTTTAAACCAGTCCTGTGACACTAGTTATAGATTCCGATGCTTCACTTCAGGTTTAATGTATCCCTCTGACCTTCTTATTGACGATGAAACACAGAAATTGCATCGGAATTAAATACAAAAGGCACAATGCCGACTCAAGTGCAAGAAGACTGACTCTTCTTACTGTCTATGCTTTGAACCATTCCTGTGACGCTAGTTACAGATTTCGATCCATCACTTCAGGTTTACTGCATCCCTCTGACCTTCTTATTGACGATGAAACACAGAAATTGCATCGGAATTAAATACAAAAGGAACAATGCCGACTTAAGTACAAGAAGACTGACTCTTCTTACTGACTATGTTTTGAACCATTCCTGTGACACTAGTTATAGATTCCGATGATTCACTTCAGGATTACTGTATCCCTTGGACCTTCGTATTGACGATGAAACACAGAAATTGCATCGGAATTAAATAGAAAACGCACAATGCCGACCGAAGTACAAGTAGACTGAGTCTTCCTACTGTCTATGTTTTAAAACATTCCTGTGACACTAGTTAGAGATTCCGATGATTCACTTCAAGTTTACTGTATCCCTTGAACCTTCCTATTGACGATGAAACACAGAAATTGCATCGGAATTAAATACAAAAGGCACAATGCCGACTTAAGTACAAGAAGACTCACTATTCTTACTGTCTATGTTTTGAACCATTCCTGTGACACTAGTTATAGATTCCGATGCATCACTTCAGGATTACGGTATCCCTCTGATCTTCTTATTGACGATGAAACACAGATATTTCATCGGAATTAAATACAAAAGGCACAATGCCGACTTAAGTACATGTAGACTGACTCTTCCTACTGTCTATGCTTTGAAACATTCCTGTGACCATGGTTATAGATTCCGATGCTTCATTTCAGGTTTACTGTGCTCCTTGGACCTCCGTATTGACGATGAAACACAGAAATTGCATCGGAAATTAATAGAAAAGGCACAATGCCGACTTAAGTACAAGAAGACTGACTATTCTTTCTAACCATGTTTGGAAGCATTCCTGTGACACTTGTTACAGATTCCGATGCTTCCCTTCAGGTTTATTGTATCCCTCTGACCTTCTTATTGACGATGAAACACAGATATTGCATCGGAATTAAATAGAAAAGGCACAATGCCGACTTAAGTACAGGAAGACTGATTCTTCTTATTGAATATGTTTGAACCATTTCTGTGACGCTAGTTATAGATTCCGATGCTTCACTTCAGGTTTACTGTATGCCTCTGACCTTTTTATTGACGGTGAAAGACAGAAATTGCATCGGAATTAAATAGAAAACGCACAATGCCGACCTAAGTACAAGAAGACTGAGTCTTCCTACTGTCTATGTTTTAAACCATTCCTGTGACACTAGTTAGAGATTCCGATGATTCACTTCAGATTTACTGTATCCCTCTGACCTTCTAATTGACGATGAAACACAGAAATTGCATCGGAATTAAATACAAAAGGCACAATGCCGACTTAAGTAAAAGAAGACTGACACTTCTTACTGACTACGTTTGGAACCATTGCTGTGACACTAGTTATAGATTCCGATGCTTCACTTCAGGCTTACTGTATCCCTCTGACCTTCTAATTGACGATGAAACACAGAAATTACATCGGAACTAAATAGAAAAGGCGCAATGCCGACTTAAATACAAGCAGACTGACTCTTCTTTCTGACTATGTTTTGAACCATTCCTGTGACACTAGTTATAGATTCCGATGCTACACTTCAGGTTTACTGTATGCCTCTGACCTTTTTATTGACGGTGAAAGACAGAAATTGCATCGGAATTAAATAGAAAACGCACAATGCCGACCTAAGTACAAGAAGACTGAGTCTTCCTACTGTCTATGTTTTAAACCATTCCTGTGACACTAGTTAGAGATTCCGATGATTCACTTCAGATTTACTGTATCCCTCTGACCTTCTAATTGACGATGAAACACAGTAATTGCATCGGAACTAAATTGAAAAGGGTACAATGCCGACTTAAGTACAAGAAGACTGACTCTTCTTACTGACTATGTTTTGAACCATTCCTATGACACTAGTTATAGATTCCGATGCTTCACTTCAGGTTTACTGTAACTCTTGGACCTTCTTATTGACGTTGAAACACAGAAATTGCATCGCAATTAAATACAAAATGCACAATGCCGCCTTAAGTACAAGAAGACTGACTCTTCTTACTGACTGTTTTGAACCATTCCTGTGGCACTAGTTATAGATTCCGATGTTCCACTTCAGGTTTACTGTATCCCTCTGACCTTCTTATTGACGATGAAACACAGAAATTGCATTGGAATTATATACAAATGGCACAATGCCACTTAAGTACAAGAAGACTAACTCTCCTTACTGTCAATGTTTTGAACCATTCCTATGACACTAGTTATAGATTCCGATGCTTCACTTCAGGTTTACTGTAACTCTTGGACCTTCTTATTGACGATGAAACACAGAAATTGCATCGCAATTAAATACAAAATGCACAATGCCGCCTTAAGTACAAGAAGACTGACTCTTCTTACTGACTGTTTTAAACCATTCCTGTGACACTAGTAAGAGATTCCGATGATTCACTTCAGATTTACTGTATCCCTCTGACCTCCGTATTGACGATGAAACACAGAAATTGCATCGGAATTAAATAGAAAAGCACAATGCCGAATTAAGTACAAGAAGATTGACTCTTCTTTCTGACTATGTTTGGAAGCATTCCTGTGACACTAGTTATAGATTCCGATGCTTCACTTCTGGATTACTGTATCCCTCTGACCTTCTCTTTGACGATGAAACTCAGAAATTGGATCGGAATTAAATACAAATGGCACAATGCCACTTAAGTACAAGAAGACTAACTCTCCTTACTGTCAATGTTTTGAACCATTCCTGTGACACTAGTTATAGATTCCGATGCATCACTTTAGGTTTACTGTATCCCTAGGACCTTCCTATTGACGATGAAACACAGAAATTGCATCGGTATTAAAAACAAAAGGCACAATGCCGACTTAAGTACAAGAAGACTGACCCTTCTAACTGTCTATGTTTTGAACCATTCCTGTGACACTAGTTATAGATTCCGATGCTTCACTTCAGGTTTACTGTAACTCTTGGACCTTCTTATTGACGATGAAACACAGAAATTGCATCGCAATTAAATACAAAATGCACAATGCCGCCTTAAGTACAAGAAGACTGACTCTTCTTACTGACTGTTTTGAATTATTCCTGTGGCACTACTTATAGATTCCGATGTTCCACTTCAGGTTTACTGTATCCCTCTAACCTTCTTATTGACGATGAAACACAGATATTGCCTTGGAATTATATACAAATGGCACAATGCCACTTAAGTACAAGAAGACTAACTCTCCTTACTGTCAATGTTTTGAACCATTCCTGTGACACTAGTTATAGATTCCGAAGCTTCACTTCAGGTTTACTGTATCCCTCTGCACTTCTTATTGACGATGAAACACAGAAATTGCATCGGAATTAAATACAAAAATCAAAATGCCGACTTAAGCACAAGAAGATTGATTCAACTTACTGTCTATGATTTGAACCAGTCCTGTGACACTAGTTATAGATTACGATGATTCACGTCTGGTTTACTGTATTCCTTGGACCTCCGTATTGACGATGAAACACAGAAATTGCATCGGAATTAAATAGAAAAGCACAATGCCGACTTAAGTACAAGAAGATTGACTCTTCTTTCTGACTATGTTTGGAAGCATTCCTGTGACACTAGTTATAGATTCCGATGCTTCACTTCGGGTTTATTGTATCCCTCTGACCTTCTTATTGACGATGAACACAGATAATGCGTCGGAATTAAATAGAAAAGGCACAATGCCGACTTAAGTACAAAAAGTCTGATTCTTCTTACTGAATATGTTTTGAACCATTCCTGTGACACTAGTTACAGATTCCGATGCTTCACTTCAGGTTTACTGTATCCCTCTGACCATCTTATTGACGATGAAACGCAGAAATTGCATCGGAATTAAATAGAAATGGCACAATGCCGACTCAAGTACAAGAAGACTAACCATTCTTACTGTCTATGCTTTGAACTATTCCTGTGACACTAGTTATAGATTCCGATGCTTCACTTCAGGTTTATTGTATCCCTCTGACCTTCTTATTGACGATGAAACACAGAAATTGCATCGCAATTAAATAGAAACGGCACAATGCCGACTTAAGTACAAGTAGACTGACTCTTCCTACTGTCTATGTTTTAAACCAGTCCTGTGACACTAGTTATAGATTCCGATGCTTCACTTCAGGTTTAATGTATCCCTCTGACCTTCTTATTGACGATGAAACACAGAAATTGCATCGGAATTAAATACAAAAGGCACAATGCCGACTCAAGTGCAAGAAGACTGACTCTTCTTACTGTCTATGCTTTGAACCATTCCTGTGACGCTAGTTACAGATTTCGATCCATCACTTCAGGTTTACTGCATCCCTCTGACCTTCTTATTGACGATGAAACACAGAAATTGCATCGGAATTAAATACAAAAGGAACAATGCCGACTTAAGTACAAGAAGACTGACTCTTCTTACTGACTATGTTTTGAACCATTCCTGTGACACTAGTTATAGATTCCGATGATTCACTTCAGGATTACTGTATCCCTTGGACCTTCGTATTGACGATGAAACACAGAAATTGCATCGGAATTAAATAGAAAACGCACAATGCCGACCGAAGTACAAGTAGACTGAGTCTTCCTACTGTCTATGTTTTAAACCATTCCTGTGACACTAGTTAGAGATTCCGATGATTCACTTCAAGTTTACTGTATCCCTTGAACCTTCCTATTGACGATGAAACACAGAAATTGCATCGGAATTAAATACAAAAGGCACAATGCCGACTTAAGTACAAGAAGACTCACTATTCTTACTGTCTATGTTTTGAACCATTCCTGTGACACTAGTTATAGATTCCGATGCATCACTTCAGGATTACGGTATCCCTCTGATCTTCTTATTGACGATGAAACACAGATATTTCATCGGAATTAAATACAAAAGGCACAATGCCGACTTAAGTACATGTAGACTGACTCTTCCTACTGTCTATGCTTTGAAACATTCCTGTGACCATGGTTATAGATTCCGATGCTTCATTTCAGGTTTACTGTGCTCCTTGGACCTCCGTATTGACGATGAAACACAGAAATTGCATCGGAAATTAATAGAAAAGGCACAATGCCGACTTAAGTACAAGAAGACTGACTATTCTTTCTAACCATGTTTGGAAGCATTCCTGTGACACTTGTTACAGATTCCGATGCTTCCCTTCAGGTTTATTGTATCCCTCTGACCTTCTTATTGACGATGAAACACAGATATTGCATCGGAATTAAATAGAAAAGGCACAATGCCGACTTAAGTACAGGAAGACTGATTCTTCTTATTGAATATGTTTGAACCATTTCTGTGACGCTAGTTATAGATTCCGATGCTTCACTTCAGGTTTACTGTATGCCTCTGACCTTTTTATTGACGGTGAAAGACAGAAATTGCATCGGAATTAAATAGAAAACGCACAATGCCGACCTAAGTACAAGAAGACTGAGTCTTCCTACTGTCTATGTTTTAAACCATTCCTGTGACACTAGTTAGAGATTCCGATGATTCACTTCAGATTTACTGTATCCCTCTGACCTTCTAATTGACGATGAAACACAGAAATTGCATCGGAATTAAATACAAAAGGCACAATGCCGACTTAAGTAAAAGAAGACTGACACTTCTTACTGACTACGTTTGGAACCATTGCTGTGACACTAGTTATAGATTCCGATGCTTCACTTCAGGCTTACTGTATCCCTCTGACCTTCTAATTGACGATGAAACACAGAAATTACATCGGAACTAAATAGAAAAGGCGCAATGCCGACTTAAATACAAGCAGACTGACTCTTCTTTCTGACTATGTTTTGAACCATTCCTGTGACACTAGTTATAGATTCCGATGCTACACTTCAGGTTTACTGTATGCCTCTGACCTTTTTATTGACGGTGAAAGACAGAAATTGCATCGGAATTAAATAGAAAACGCACAATGCCGACCTAAGTACAAGAAGACTGAGTCTTCCTACTGTCTATGTTTTAAACCATTCCTGTGACACTAGTTAGAGATTCCGATGATTCACTTCAGATTTACTGTATCCCTCTGACCTTCTAATTGACGATGAAACACAGTAATTGCATCGGAACTAAATTGAAAAGGGTACAATGCCGACTTAAGTACAAGAAGACTGACTCTTCTTACTGACTATGTTTTGAACCATTCCTATGACACTAGTTATAGATTCCGATGCTTCACTTCAGGTTTACTGTAACTCTTGGACCTTCTTATTGACGTTGAAACACAGAAATTGCATCGCAATTAAATACAAAATGCACAATGCCGCCTTAAGTACAAGAAGACTGACTCTTCTTACTGACTGTTTTGAACCATTCCTGTGGCACTAGTTATAGATTCCGATGTTCCACTTCAGGTTTACTGTATCCCTCTGACCTTCTTATTGACGATGAAACACAGAAATTGCATTGGAATTATATACAAATGGCACAATGCCACTTAAGTACAAGAAGACTAACTCTCCTTACTGTCAATGTTTTGAACCATTCCTATGACACTAGTTATAGATTCCGATGCTTCACTTCAGGTTTACTGTAACTCTTGGACCTTCTTATTGACGATGAAACACAGAAATTGCATCGCAATTAAATACAAAATGCACAATGCCGCCTTAAGTACAAGAAGACTGACTCTTCTTACTGACTGTTTTAAACCATTCCTGTGACACTAGTAAGAGATTCCGATGATTCACTTCAGATTTACTGTATCCCTCTGACCTCCGTATTGACGATGAAACACAGAAATTGCATCGGAATTAAATAGAAAAGCACAATGCCGAATTAAGTACAAGAAGATTGACTCTTCTTTCTGACTATGTTTGGAAGCATTCCTGTGACACTAGTTATAGATTCCGATGCTTCACTTCAGGTTTATTGTATCCCTCTGACCTTCTTATTGACGATGAAACACAGATAATGCGTCGGAATTAAATAGAAAAGGCACAATGCCGACTTAAGTACTAGAAGACTGATTCTTCTTACTGAATAAGTTTTGAACCATTCCTGTGACACTAGTTACAAATTCTGATGCTTCACTTCAGGTTTACTGTATCCCTCTGACAATCTTATTGACGATGAAACGCAGAAATTGCATCGGAATTAAATAGAAATGGCATAATGCCGACTTAAGTACAAGGAGACTAACCATTCTTACTGTCTATGCTTTGAACTATTCCTGTGACACTAGTTATAGATTACGATGCTTCACTTCAGGTTTATTGTATCCCTCTGACCTTCTTATTGACGATGAAACACAGATATTGCATCGGAATTAAATAGAAAAGGCACAATGCCGACCTAAGTACAAGAAGACTGATTCTTCTTACTGAATATGTTTTGATCCATTCCTGTGACACTAGTTATAGACTCTGATGTTTCACTTCAGGTTTATTGTATCCCTCTGACCTTCTTATTGACGATGAAACACAGATATTGCATCGGAATTAAATAGAAAAGGCACAATGCCGACTTAAGTACAGGAAGACTGATTCTTCTTATTGAATATGTTTGAACCATTTTTGTGACGCTAGTTATAGATTCCGATGCTTCACTTCATATTTACTGTAACCCTCTGACCATCTTATTGACGATGAAACACAGAAATTGCATCGGAATTAAATAGAAAGGGCATAATGCCGACTTAAGTACAAGAAGACTGACTCTTCTTACTGACTATGTTTTGAACCATTCCTGTGACACTAGTTATAGATTCCGATGATTCACTTCAGGATTACTGTATCCCTTGGAACTTCTTATTGACGATGAAACACAGAAATTGCATCGGAATTAAATAGAAAACGCACTATGCCGACCTAAGTACAAGAAGACTGAGTCTTCCTACTGTCTATGTTTTAAACCATTCCTGTGACACTAGTTAGAGATTCCGATGATTCACTTCAGATTTACTGTATCCCTCTGACCTTCTAATTGACGATGAAACACAGTAATTGCATCGGAATTAAATTGAAAAGGGCACAATGCCGACTTAAGTACAAGAAGACTGACTATTCTTACTAACTATGTTTTGAAGCATTCCTGTGACACTAGTTATAGATTCCGATGCTTCACTTCAGGTTTACTGTAACCCTCTGACCTTCTTATTGGCGATGAAACAAGGAAATTCCATCGGAATTAAATACAAAATGCACAATGCCGCCTTAAGTACAAGAAGACTGACTCTTCTTACTGACTATGTTTTGAACCATTCCTGTGACACTAGTTATAGATTCCGATGTTTCACTTCAGGTTTACTGTATCCCTCTGACCTTCTTATTGACGATGAAACACAGAAATTGCATTGGAATTATATACAAATGGCACAATGCCACTTAAGTACAAGAAGACTAACTCTCCTTACTGTCAATGCTTTGAACTATTCCTGTGACACTAGTTATAGATTCCGATGCATCACTTTAGGTTTACTGTATCCCTAGGACCTTCCTATTGACGATGAAACACAGAAATTGCATCGGTATTAGATACAAAAGGCACAATGCCGACTTAAGTACAAGAAGACTGACCCTTCTTACTGTCTATGTTTTGAACCATTCCTGTGACACTAGTTATAGATTCCGATGCTTCACTTCAGGTTTACTGTAACTCTTGGACCTTCTTATTGACGATGAAACACAGAAATTGCATCGCAATTAAATACAAAATGCACAATTTCGCCTTAAGTACAAGACGACTGACTCTTCTTACTGACTGTTTTGAGTTATTCCTGTGGCACTAGTTATAGATTCCGATGTTCCAATTCAGGTTTACTGCATCCCTCTGACCTTCTTATTGACGATGAAACACAGATATTGCATTGGAATTATATACAAATGGCACAATGCCACTTAAGTACAAGAAGACTAACTCTCCTTACTGTCAATGTTTTGAACCATTCCTGTGACACTAGTTATAGATTCCGATGCATCACCTTAGGTTTACTGTATCCCTTGGACCTTCCTATTGACGATGAAACACAGAAATTGCATCGGTATTAAATACAAAAGGCACAATGCCGACTTAAGTACAAGAAGACTGACCCTTCTTACTGTCTATGTTTTGAACCATTCCTGTGACACTAGTCATAGATTCCGATGCTTCACTTCAGGTTTACTGTATCCCTCTGCACTTCTTATTGACGATGAAACACAGAAATTGCATCGGAATTAAATACAAAAATCAAAATGCCTACATAAGCACAAGAAGACTGATTCAACTTACTGTCTATGATTTGAACCAGTCCTGTGACACTAGTTATAGATTACGATGATTCACGTCTGGTTTACTGTATTCCTTGGACCTCCGTATTGACGATGAAACACAGAAATTGCATCGGAATTAAATAGAAAAGCACAATGCCGACTTAAGTACAAGAAGATTGACTCTTCTTTCTGACTATGTTTGGAAGCATTCCTGTGACACTAGTTATAGATTCCGATGCTTCACTTCAGGTTTATTGTATCCCTCTGACCTTCTTATTTACGATGAAACACAGATAATGCGTCGGAATTAAATAGAAAAGGCACAATGCCGACTTAAGTACAAGAAGTCTGATTCTTCTTACTGAATATGTTTTGAACCATTCCTGTGACACTAGTTACAGATTCCGAAGCTTCACTTCGGGTTTACTGTATCCCTCTGACCATCTTATTGACGATGAAACGCAGAAATTGCATCGGAATTAAATAGAAATGGCACAATGCCGACTGAAGTACAAGAAGACTGACTCTTCTTACTGTCTATGATTTGACCCATTTCTGTGACGCTAGTTACAGAATCCGATGCTTCACTTCACGTTTACTGTATCCTTCTGATCATCTTATTGACGATGAAACACAGAAATTGCATCGGAATTAAATAGAAAAGGCACAATGCCGACTTAAGTACAAGAAGACTGACTCTTCCTACTGTCTATGTTTTGAACCGTTCCTGTGACACTAGTTATAGTTTCCGATGCTTCATTTCAGGTTTAATGTATCTCTCTGACCTTCTTATAGACGATGAAACACAGAACTTGCATCGGAATTAAATACAAAATGCACAATGCCGACTTAAGTGCAAGAAGACTGACTCTTCTTACTGTCTATGCTTTGAACCATTCCTGTGACGCTAGATACAGATTCCGATGCATCACTTCAGATTTACTACATCCCTCTGACCTTCTTATTGACGATGAAACACAGAAATTGCATCGGAATTAAGTACAAAAGGCACAATGCCGACTTAAGTACAAGAAGACTGACTCTTCTTACTGACTATGTTTTGAACCATTCCTGTGACACTAGTTATAGTTTCCGATGATTCACTTCAGGATTACTGTATCCCTTGGACCTTCTTATTGACGATGAAACACAGAAATTGCATCGGGATTAAATACAAAAGGCACAATGCCGACTTAAGTACAAGAAGACTGACACTTCTTACTGACTATGTTTGGAACCGTTGCTGTGACACTAGTTATAGATTCCGAAGCTTCACTTCAGGTTTACTGTATCCCTCTGACCTTCTAATTGACGATGAAACACAGAAATTACTTCGGAATTAAATAGAAAAGGCGCAATGCCGACTTAAATACAAGCAGACTGACTTTTCTTTCTGACTATGTTTTGAACCATTCCTGTGACACTAGTTATAGATTCCGATGCTTCACTTCAGGTTTACTGTATCCCTCTGACCTTCTTATTGACGATGAAACACAGAAATTGCATCGGAATTAAATAGAAAACGCACAATGCCGACCTAAGTACAAGAAGACTGAGTCTTCCTACTGTCTATGTTTTAAACCATTCCTGTGACACTAGTTACAGATTCCGGTGATTCACTTCAGATTTACTGTATCCCTCTGACCTTGTAATTGACGATGAAACACAGTAATTGCATCGGAATTAAATTGGAAAGGGCACAATGCCGACTTCAGTACAAGAAGACTGACTATTCTTACTATGTTTTGAAGCATTCCTGTGACGCTAGTTATAGATTCCGATGCTTCACTTCAGGTTTACTGTAACCCTCTGACCTTCTTATTGGCGATGAAACACAGAAATTCCATCGGAATTAAATACAAAATGCACAATGCCGCCTTAAGTACAAGAAGACTGGCTCTTCTTACTGACTGTTTTGAACCACTCCTGTGGCACTAGTTATAGATTCCGATGTTTCACTTCAGGTTTACTGTATCCCTCTGCACTTCTTATTGACGATGAAACACAGAAATTGCATTGGAATTATATACAAATGGCACAATGCCACTTAAGTACAAGAAGACTAACTCTCCTTACTGTCAATGTTTTGAACCATTCCTGTGACACTAGTTATAGATTCCGATGCATCACTTTAGGTTTACTGTATCCCTCTGCACTTCTTATTTACGATGAAACACAGAAATTGCATCGGAATTAAATACAAAAATCAAAATGCCGACTTAAGCACAAGAAGACTGACTCAACTTACTGTCTATGATTTGAACCATTCCTGTGACACTAGTTATAGATTACGATGATTCACGTCTGGTTTACTGTATTCCTTGGACCTCCGTATTGACGATGAAACACAGAAATTGCATCGGAATTAAATAGAAAAGCACAATGCCGACTTAAGTACAAGAAGACTAACCATTCTTACTGTCTATGCTTTGAACTGTTCCTGTGACACTGGTTATAGATTCCGATGCTTCACTTTAGGTTTATTGTATCCCTCTGACCTTCTTATTGACGATGAAACACAGATATTGCATCGGAATTAAATAGAAAAGGCACAATGCCGACCTAAGTACAAGAAGACTGATTCCTCTCATTGAATATGTTTGAACCATTTCTGTAACGCTAGTTATAGATTCCGATGCTTCACTTCATATTTACTGTATCCCTCTGACCATCTTATTGACGATGAAACGCAGAAATAGCATCGGAATTAAATAGAAATGGCACAATGCCGACTTAAGTACAAGAAGACTGACTCTTCTTACTGTCTATGATTTGACCCATTTCTGTGACGCTAGTTACAGAATCCGATGCTTCACTTCACGTTTACTGTATCCTTCTGACCATCTTATTGACGATGAAACACAGAAATTGCATCGGAATTAAATAGAAAAGGCACAATGCCGACTTAAGTACAAGAAGACTGACTCTTCCTACTGTCTATGTTTTGAACCGTTCCTGTGACACTAGTTATAGTTTCCGATGCTTCACTTCAGGTTTAATGTATCTCTCTGACCTTCTTATTGACGATGAAACACAGAAATTGCATCGGAATTAAATACAAAATGCACAATGCCGACTTAAGTGCAAGAAGACTGACTCTTCTTACTGTCTATGCTTTGAACCATTCCTGTGACGCTAGATACAGATTCCGAAGCTTCACTTCAGGTTTACTGTATCCCTCTGACCTTCTTATTGACGATGAAACACAGAAATTGCATCGGAATTAAATAGAAAACGCACAATGCCGACCTAAGTACAAGAAGACTGAGTCTTCCTACTGTCTATGTTTTAAACCATTCCTGTGACACTAGTTAGAGATTCCGATGATTCACTTCAGATTTACTGTATCCCTCTGACCTTCTAATTGACAATGAAACACAGTAATTACATCGGAATTAAATTGAAAAGGGCACAATGCCGCCTTAAGTACAAGAAGACTGACTCTTCTTACTGACTGTTTTGAACCATTCCTGTGGCACTAGTTATAGATTCCAATGTTCCACTTAAGGTTTACTGTATCCCTCTGACCTTCTTATTGACGATGAAACATAGAAATTGCATTGGAATTATATACAAATGGCACAATGCCACTTAAGTACAAGAAGACTAACTCTCCTTACTGTCAATGCTTTGAACCATTCCTGTGACACTAGTTATAGATTCCGATGCATCACTTTAGGTTTACTGTATCCATTGGACCTTCCAATTGACGATGAAACACAGAAATTGCATCGGTATTAAATACAAAAGGCACAATGCCGACTTAAGTACAAGAAGACTGACCCTTCTTACTGTCTATGTTTTGAACCATTCCTGTGACACTAGTTATAGATTCCGATGCTTCACTTCAGGTTTACTGTATCCCTCTGCACTTCTTATTGACGATGAAACACAGAATTTGCATCGGAATTAAATACAAAAATCAAAATGCCGACTTAAGCACAAGAAGACTGACTCAACTTACTGTCTATGATTTGAACCATTCCTGTGACACTAGTTATTGATTACGATGATTCACGTCTGGTTTACTGTATTCCTTGGACCACCGTATTGACGATGAAACACATAAATTGCATCGGAATTAAATAGAAAAGCACAATGCCGACTTAAGTACAAGAAGACTGACTCTTCTTTCTGACTATGTTTGGAAGCATTCCTGTGACACTAGTTACAGATTCCGATGCTTCACTCAGGTTTACTGTATCCCTCTGACCATCTCATTGACGATGAAACACAGATATTGCATCGGAATTAAATAGAAAAGGCACAATGCCGACTTAAGTACAAGAAGACTGATTCTTCTTACTGAATATGTTTTGAACCATTCCTGTGACACTAGTTACAGATTCCGATGCTTCACTCAGGTTTACTGTATCCCTCTGACCATCTTATTGACGATGAAACGCAGAAATTGCATCGGAATTAAATAGAAATGACACAATGCCGACTTAAGTACAAGAAGACTAACCATTCTTACTGTCTATGCTTTGAACTATTCCTGTGACACTAGTTGTAGATTCCGATGCTTCACTTCAGGTTTATTGTATTCCTCTGACCTTCTTATTGACGATGAAACACAGATATTGCATCGGAATTAAATAGAAAAAGCACAATGCCGACCTAAGTACAAGAAGACTGATTCTTCTTACTCAATATGTTTTAACCATTCCAGTGACACTAGTTATAGACTCTGATGTTTCACTTCAGGTTTATTGTATCCCCCTGACCTTCTTAATGACGATGAAACACAGATATTGCATCGGAATTAAAGAGAAAAGGCACAATGCCGACTTAAGTACAGGAAGACTGATTCTTTTTATTGAATATGTTTGAACCATTTTTGTGACGCTAGTTATAGATTCCGATGCTTCCATTCATATTTACTGTATCCCTCTGACCCTCTTATTGACGATGAAACACAGAAATTGCATCGGAATTAAATACAAAAGGCACAATGCCGACTTAAGTACAAGAAGACTGATTCTTCTTACTGAATATGTTTTGAACCATTCCTGTGACACTAGTTACAGATTCCGATGCTTCACTCAGGTTTACTGTATCCCTCTGACCATCTTATTGACGATGAAACGCAGAAATTGCATCGGAATTAAATAGAAATGACACAATGCCGACTTAAGTACAAGAAGACTAACCATTCTTACTGTCTATGCTTTGAACTATTCCTGTGACACTAGTTGTAGATTCCGATGCTTCACTTCAGGTTTATTGTATTCCTCTGACCTTCTTATTGACGATGAAACACAGATATTGCATCGGAATTAAATACAAAAGGCACAATGCCGACTTAAGTACAAGAAGACTGACTCTTCTTACTGACTATGTTTTGAACCATTCCTGTGACACTAGTTATAGATTCCGATGATTCACTTCAGGATTACTGTATCCCTTGGACCTTCTTATTGACGATGAAACACAGAAATTGCATCGGAATTAAATAGAAAACGCACAATGCCGACCTAAGTACAAGAAGACTGAGTCTTCCTACTGTCTATGTTTTAAACCATTCCTGTGACACTAGTTAGAGATTCCGATGATTCACTTCAGATTTACTGTATCCCTCTGACCTTCTAATTGACGATGAAACACAGTAATTGCATCGGAATTAAATTGAAAAGGGCACAATGCCAACTTAAGTACAAGAAGACTGACTCTTCTTACTGTCTATGCTTTGAACCATTCCTGTGACGCTAGTTACAGATTCCGATGCATCACTTCAGGTTTACTGCATCCCTCTGACCTTCTTATTGACGATGAAATACAGAAATTGCATCGGAATTAAATACAAAAATCAAAATGCCGACTTAAGCACAAGAATACTGACTCAACTTACTGTCTTTGATTTGAACCATTCCTGTGACACTAGTTATAGATTACGATGATTCACGTCTGATTTACTGTATTCATTGGACCTAAGTATTGACGATGAAACACAGAAATTGCATCGGAATTAAATAGAAAAGCACAATGCCGACTTAAGTACAAGAAGACTGACTCTTCTTTCTGACTATGTTTGGAAGCATTCCTGTGACACTAGTTATAGATTCCGATGCTTCACTTCAGGTTTATTGTAACCCTCTGACCTTCTTATTGACGATGAAACACAGATATTGCATCGGAATTAAATAGAAAAGGCACAATGCCGACCTAAGTACAAGAAGACTGATTCTTCTTATTGAATATGTTTGAACCATTTCTGTGACGCCAGTTATAGATTCCGATGCTTCACTTCATATTTACTGTATCCCTCTGACCATCTTATTGACGATGAAACACAGAAATTGCATCGGAATTACATAGAAAGGGCACAATGCCGACTTAAGTACAAGAAGACTGACTCTTCTTACTGTCTATGTTTTGAACCGAACCTGTGACACTAGTTATAGATTCCGATGCTTCACTTCAGATTTAATGTATCCCTCTGACCTTCTTATTGACGATGAAACACAGAAATTGCATCGGAATTAAATAGAAAAGCACAATGCCGACTTAAGTACAAGAAGACCGACGCTTCCTACTGTCTATGTTTTGAACCATTCCTGTGACACTAGTTATAGTTTCCGATGCTTCACTTCAGGTTTAATGTATCCCTCTGACCTTCTTATTGACGATAAAACACAGAAATTGCATCGGAATTAAATACAAAAGGCACAATGCCGATTTAAGTGCAAGAAGACTGACTCTTCTTACTGTCTAGGCTTTGAACCATTCCTGTGACGCTAGTTACAGATTCCGATGAATCACTTCAGGTTTACTGCATCCCTCTGACCTTCTTATTGACGATGAAACAAAGAAATTGCGTCGGAATTAAATACAAAATGCACAATGCCGCCTTAAGTGCAAGAAGACTGACTCTTCTTACTAACTATGTTTTGAACCATTCCTGTGACACTAGTTATAGATTCCGATGCTTCACTTCAGGTTTACTGTATCCCTCTGACCTTCGTATTGACGATCAAACATAGAAATTGCATCGGACTTAAATAGAAAAGGCACAATTCCGACTCAAGTACTAGAAGACTGGCCCTTCTTACTGTCTATGTTTTGAACCATTCCTGTGACACTAGTTATAGATTCCGATGCTTCACTTCAGGTTTACAGTATCCCTCTGACCTTCTTCTTGACGATGAAACATAGATAGTGCATCGGAATTAAATAGAAAAGGCACAATGCCGACTTAAGTACAAGAAGACCGACTCTTCCTACTTTCTATGTTTTGAACCATTCCTGTGACACTAGTTATAGATTCCGTTTCTTCACTTCAGGTTTACTGTATCTCTCTGACCTTCTTATTGACGATGAAACACAGATATTGCATCGGAATTAAATACAAAAGGCACAAAGCCGACGTAAGCACAAGAAGACGGACTCTTCTTACTGACTACATTTTAAACCATTCCATTGACACTAGTTAGAAATTCCGATGCTTCACTTCAGGTTTACGGTATAACTCTGGCCTTCTTATTGACGATGAACCACAGTAATTGCACCGGAAATAAATTGAAAAGGGCACAATGCCGACTTAAGATCCAGAAGACTGACTCTTCTTACTGCCTATGTTTTGAACCATTCCTGTGACACTAGTTATAGATTCCGATGCTTCACTTCAGGTTTACTGTATCCCTTGGACCTTCATATAGACGATAAAACACAGAAATTGCATCGCAATTAAATACAAAAATCAAAATGCCGACTTAAGTACTAAAAGACTGACTCAACTTACTGTCTATGATTTGAACCATTCCTGTGACACTAGTTATAGATTCCGATGATTCACTGCAGGTTTACTGTATTCCTTGGACCTCCGTATTGACGATGAAACACAGAAATTGCATCGGAATTAAATTGAAAAGGCACAATGCCGACTTAAGTACAAGAAGACTGACTCTTCTTTTTGACTATGCTTTAAACCATTCCTGTGACACTAGTTAGAGATTCCGATGATTAACTTCAGATTTACTGTATCCCTCTGACCTTCAAAATGACGATGAAACACAGTAATTGCATCGGAATTATAATGAAAAGGGCACAATGCCGACTTAAGTACAAGAAGACTGACTCTTCTTACTGACTATGTTTTGAACCATTCCTATGACACTAGTTATAGATTCCGAAGCTCCACTTCAGGTTTACTGTAACTCTTGGACCTTCTTATTGACGATGAAACACAGAAATTGCATCGGAATTAAATACAAAACGCACAATGCCGCCTTAATTACAAGAAGACTGACTCTTCTTACTGACTGTTTTGAACCATTCCTGTGGCACTAGTTATGGATTCCGATGTTCCACTTCAGGTTTACTGTATCCCTCTGACCTTCTTATTGACGATGAAACACAGAAATTGCATTGGAATTATATACAAATGGCACAATGCCACTTAAGTACAAGAAGACTAACCCTCCTTACTGTCAATGTTTTGAACCATTCCTGTGACACTAGTTATAGATTCCGATGCATCACTTTAGGTTTACTGTATCCCTTGGACCTTCCTATTGACGATGAAACACACAAATTGCATCGGTATTAAATACAAAATGCACAATGCCGACTTAAGTACTAGATGACTGACCCTACTTACTGTCTATGTTTTGAACCTTTCCTGTGACACTAGTTATAGATTACGATGATTCACGTCTGGTTTACAATATTCCTTGGACCTCCGTATTGACGATGAAACACAGAAATTGCATCGAAATTAAATAGAAAAGCACAATGCCGACTTAAGTACAAGAAGACTGACTCTTCTTTCTGACTATGTTTGAAAGCATTCCTGTGACACTAGTTATAGATTCCGATGCTTCACTTCAGGTTTATTGTATCCCTCTGACCTTCTTATTGACGATGAAACACAGATAATGCGTCGGAATTAAATAGAAAACGCACAATGCCGGCTTCAGTACAAGAAAACTGATTCTTCTTACTGAATATGTTTTGAACCATTCCTGTCACCCTAGTCACAGATTCCGATGCTTCACTTCAGGTTTACTGTATCCCTCTGACCATCTTATTGACGACGAAACGCAGAAATTGCATCGGAATTAAATAGAAATGGCACAACGCCGACTTAAGTACAAGAAGACTAACCATTCTTACTGTCTATGCTTTAAACTATTCCTGTGACACTAGTTAGAGATTCCGATGATTCACTTCAGATTTACTGTATCCCTCTGACCTTCTAATTGACGATGAAACACAGTAATTGCATCGGAATTAAATTGAAAAGGGCACAATGCCGACTTAAGTACAAGAAGACTGACTATTCTTACTATGTTTTGATGCATTCCTCTGACACTAGTTATAGATTCCGATGCTTCACTTCTGGTTTACTGTAACCCTCTGACCTTCTTATTAGCGATGAACCACTAAAATTCCATCGGAATTAAATACAAAATGCACAATGCCGCCTTAAGTACAAGAAGACTGACTCTTCTTACTGACTGTTTTGAACCATTCCTGTGGCACTAGTTATAGATTCCGATGTTTCACTTCAGGTTTACTGTATCCCTCTGACCTTCTTTTCGACGATGAAACACAGAAATTGCATTGGAATTATATACAAATGGCACAATGCCACTTAAGTACAAGAAGACTAACTCTCCTTACTGTCAATGTTTTGAACCATTCCTGTGACACTAGTTATACATTCCGATGCATCACTTTAGGTTTACTGTATCCCTTGGTCCTTCCTATTGACGATGAAACACAGATATTGCATCGGTATTAAATACAAAAGGCACAATGCCGATAAGTACAAGAAGACTTACCCTTCTTACTGTCTATGTTTTGAACCATTCCTGTGACACTAGTTATAGATTCCGATGCTTCACTTCAGGTTTACTGTATCCCTCTGCACTTCTTATTGACGATGAAACACAAAAATTGCATCGGAATTAAATACAAAAATCAAAATGCCGACATAAGTACAAGAAGACTGACTCAACGTACTGTCTATGATTTGAACCATTCCTGTGTCACTAGTTATAGATTACGATGATGCACGTCTGGTTTACTGTATTCCTTGGACCTCCGTATTGATGATGAAACACAGAAATTGCATCGGAATTAAATAGAAAAGCACAATGCCGACTTAAGTACAAGAAGACTGACTCTTCTTTCTGACTATGTTTGGAAGCATTCCTGTGACACTAGTTATAGATTCCGATGCTTCACTTCAGGTTTATTGTATCCCTCTGACCATCTTATTGACGATGAAACGCAGAAATTGGATCGGAATTAAATAGAAAAGCACAATGCCGACTTAAGTACAACAACACTGATTCTTCTTACTGAATATGTTTTGAACCATTCCTGTGACACTAGTTACAGATTCCGATGCTTCACTTCAGGTTTACTGTATCCCTCTGACCATCTTATTGACGATGAAACGCAGAAATTGCATCGGAAT
Source organism: Schistocerca americana (assembly GCF_021461395.2). Classification (NCBI taxonomy): domain Eukaryota; kingdom Metazoa; phylum Arthropoda; class Insecta; order Orthoptera; family Acrididae; genus Schistocerca; species Schistocerca americana. Next base: position 31,720,069 of record NC_060125.1, read on the forward strand.
TAAATAGAAATGGCACAATGCCGACTTAAGTACATGAAGACTAACCATTCTTACTGTCTATGCTTTGAACTATTCCTGTGACACTAGTTATAGATTCCGATGCTTCACTTCAGGTTTATTGTATCCCTCTGACCTTCTTATTGACGATTAAACACAGATATTGCATCGGAATTAAATAGAATAGGCACAATGCCGACCTAAGTACAAGAAGACTGATTCTTCTTATTGAATATGTTTGAACCATTTCTGTGACGCTAGTTATAGATTCCGATGCTTCACTTCATATTTACTGTATCCCTCTGACCATCTTATTGACGATGAAACACAGAATTTGCATCGGAATTAAATAGAAAGGGCACAATGCCGACTTAAGTACAAGAAGACTGACTCTTTCTACTGTCTATGCTTTGAACAAGTCCTGTGACACTAGTTACAGATTCCGATGCTTCACTTCAGGTTTAATGTATCCCTCTGACCTTCTTATTGATGATGAAACACAGAAATTGCATCGGAATTAAATAGAAAAGGCACAATGCCGACTTAAGTACAAGAAGACTGACCCTTCTTACTGTCTATGATTTGACCCATTTCTGTGACGCTAGTTACAGAATCCGATGCTTCACTTCACGTTTACTGTATCCCTCTGACCATCTTATTGACGATGAGACACAGAAATTGCATCGGAATTAAATAGAAAAGGCACAATGCCGACTTAAGTACAAGAAGACTGACTCTTCCTACTGTCTATGTTTTGTACCATTCCTGTGACACTAGTTATAGTTTCCGATGCTTCACTTCAGGTTTAATGTATCCCTCTGACCTTCTTATTGACGATGAAACACATAAATTGCATCGGAATTAAAATGAAAAGGGCACAATGCCGACTTAAGTACAAGAAGACTGACTCTTCTTACTGACTATGTTTTGAACCATTCCTATGACACTAGTTATAGATTCCGATGCTTCACTTCAGGTTTACTGTAACTCTTGGACCTTCTTATTGACGATGAAACACAGAAATTGCATCGGAATTAAATACAAAACGCACAATGCCGCCTTAATTACAAGAAGACTGACTCTTCTTACTGACTGTTTTGAACCATTCCTGTGGCACTAGTTATAGTTTCCGATGTTCCACTTCAGGTTTACTGTATCCCTCTGACCTTCTTATTGACGATGAAACACAGATATTGCATCGGAATTAAATACAAAAGGCACAAAGCCGACGTAAGCACAAGAAGACTGACTCTACTTACTGACTATATTTTAAACCATTCCTGTGACACTTCTTAGAAATTTCGATGCTTCACTTCAGGTTTACGGTATAACTCTGACCTTCTTATTGACGATGAAACACAGTAATTGCATCGGAAATAAATTGAAAAGGGCACAATGCCGACTTAAGATCCAGAAGACTGACTCTTCTTACTGTCTATGTTTTGAACCATTCCTGTGACACTAGTTATAGTTTCCGATGCTTCACTTCAGGTTTACTGTATCCCTTGGACCTTCTTATAGACGATGAAACACAGAAATTGCATCGGAATTAAATACAAAAGGCACAATGCCGACTTAAGTACATGTAGACTGACTCTTCCAACTGTCTATGATTTGAAACATTCCTGTGATCCCTTGGATCTTCTTATTGACAATGAAACACAGAAAGGGCATCGGAATTAAATAGAACAGGCATCATGCCGACTTAAGTTCAAGAAGACTCACTCTTCCTACTGTCTATGTTTTGAACCTTTCCTGTGGCACTAGTTATAGATTCCGATGCTTCACTTCAGGTTTACTGTATCCCTCTGACCTTCTTATTGACAATGAAACACAGAAATTGCATCGCAATTAAATACAAAAATCAAAATGCCGACTTAAGTGTTAAAAGACTAACTCAACTTACTGTCTATGATTTGAACCATTCCCGTGACACTAGTTATAGATTCCGATGATTCACTGCAGGTTTACTGTATTCCTTGGACCTCCGTATTGACGATGAAACACAGAAATTGCATCGGAATTAAATAGAAAAGGCACAATGCCGACTTAAGTACAAGAAGACTGACTCTTCTTTCTGACTATGTTTGGAAGCATTCCTGTGACACTAGTTATAGATTCCTATGCTTCACTTCAGGTTTATTGTATCCCTCTGACCTTCTTATTGACGATGAAACACAGATATTGCATCGGAATTAAATAGAAAAGGCACAATGCCGACTTAAGTACAGAAAGACTGATTCCTCTTACTGAATATGTTTGAACCATTCCTGTGACACTAGTTATAGATTCCGATGCTTCACTTCAGGTTTACTGTATCCCTTGGACCTTCTTATTGACGATGAAACACAGAAATTGCATCGGAATTAAATAGAAAATGCACAATGCCGACTTAAGTACATGTAGACTGACTCTTCCTACTGTCTATGTTTTGAAACATTCCTGTGACACCAACGCAATACAAAAACTGAAGTCAGATCCAACTACACGATTCCAGGCAAATGTGAAACGAACACTGAAAAACATTGAACACACACTCACAGACAAACAAAAATACTACTTAACACAGAAAAACCCACAAGCACCAACACTCCGCAGTCAACCGAAAGTACATAAAGGCGGAATGCCAATGAGACCTGTTATCAACTTCAAGAAAGCCCCAACATACCGCATAGCCAAACACCTCCAAAAGTTAGTTACAAAACACTATAAAGTAGAAAACAACAGAACAGTGATAAACACAAGAAACCTAATAAAAAATATACAGAACATACAGGTACCACACACAGCATCACTGATTTCATTCGATATAGAAAATATGTATACCTCCATCCCTATCACAGAAACAATAGAAATCATAGAACAAAATCTCTCATCCCACAGCAACCTCACCACAGACGCAATAAAAGAAATAACAGATATGCTCAGACTGACAACTGAACAAAACTACTTTCAGTTTGAGGAAGAATATTATCTACAAACTGATGGACTGCCCATGGGATCCCCAATATCAGGAACACTAGCAAACATCTTCATCAGTCGCCTTGAAAATCTGATATTTGATAAGATAACCACAAATGAAAGTTTCAAAATCGTATATTGGTACAGAAACGTGGATGACATTATTTGTTTGGTAGACGAGCCAAGTGAAAATATAGATGAACTCCATTCAGAAATAAACAAAGCTCATAAGAACATAAAATTCACACTTGAAAAAGAAAAAGAAAATCAAATAAATTTTCTTGACATTACAATTAAAAATAAAATGGAAAACATACATTTAACATCTTTAGAAAACCAACAGCCACGGACACAATAATACATTCCACATCCAACCACCCCCAAAGCCAGAAATTTGCAGCACTAAGGCACATGTTACATAGATTAAACAGAATCCCACCCAGTAAGAGAAACTATGAACAAGAAATGAACACGATCATACAAATAGCTAGGAACAATGGGTATGACACACATGTGGTACACAGGCTCAATCAAAAAATAAAAACACAAATAAAAAACAAACGCAACATTTCCACAATACAAAAGAACTCACAAGCTGAAAACTTACAAACACACTCAACAAACACACACAATGACAACACCACACAGAAAAGAACCAGATGGTACACCATGACCTACACACATAAACTAACACACAGAGTTGCAAACATCCTAAAGAGACAGGGCTTCAAAATAGCATATAAGCCTGGGCAAACCCTTCAATCACACCTAAGCCAGCCAGCTACCAAGAGGGACAAATTCCAACAATCAGGAATATATAAACTTGAATGTCAAAGTTGTGATGCAGTATACATAGGCATGACATGCAGGAATTTTGAAACAAGATACAAAGAACATATCAGATGTTGGAAGTATGAAACAAACCATTTCACATTTGCAGAGCATTTAAAACACTACAACCATCATCCTACAAACATGGAACAAGAAATGAAAATAATGAGAATAAGCAACCATGACAAACATCTTATACAAATGCAAGAGAACTTCCACATCCAGAAAGCCATAGCAGATAACAAACATGTGATAAATGAACAAACACACATCAGCACAGGCTCCTTACTACACTTAATAAAGGAAATGATGACATAAAAAAAGTATATAACACCAAAATACACACACCCACACACACACACACACACACACACACACACACACACACACACACACACACCCTCCCAAAAAAAAAAAAATTGCATAACACCAAAATACAGACAGACACACATACACAGCACAAATATATATATATATATATATATATATATATATATATATATATGACACCAGAACACACATACACAGGACATAAACAAAAATAAATGATTAAATACAATAATATAAAATAATATGACACCAAAAAACACACACACACACACACACACACAAGCGCACACACAAATGCATACACGAACAGACCACTGATACTTCGATAGTTACACTCGTAAGTTTGGCAGTAATATTCGATCTTTGGCAAAAACTTTTGACAGTCGGCAACAGAAACCAAAACATTGCATTAAAAAAAGCTTTCAGTGCATAGTGCTGTGGAATGCAGAAAAAACAGCAAATTGGCGCTCATAGGAAGAAGAACAAGACCAAAAATGCAACAGGAGCGTAATATGTAAGAAACTGTCTACGCAACCTGTAAGTACAGTTCAAAACATTACTACTTAATAAGAAATACCAACCACCAGAACTGTTTATAACCTATAGGCACAGTGACAAAAAATGTAAATAAAATAGCTAACATATGTACATATTACAGGCCACTGATGATGCCTTGCAGAAAATAAAGGCGAAACGCGTATGGCGCTAAAATTGAGTTTTATTCAGTTGCTGTCAGACGGTCCATAAGTGAAAATCATCAACATACCGTAGTATTACGCGCAACTCAGGAGTACAGGACCAAAAAATTGAAGATGTCAATACAGCTATGTCAAGCATTCCCTGTCAACGTGTACAACAGGTTCAAGAAAATACATCTGAGACTTCATAAGACGATACAGCATATAAAATTCAACAGAACATGCAAAAAGAACGATTTAATTCCAAGCTACATTAATGTAAAAGTTAAAAACAGTTCTACAGTGGCACAAAAGTCGAAATCATTTGCAGAACGATATTGGTTACTACATGAATTTAAGATGCTCTATTCGAAAAAACAGCACCTAAACATGATGCTCTATGACACTCATCTAGAATTGGCAAAAAACGTAGGAAACGCCGCAGTTTTCATGGCACTAGTAGAAAAAACTGAGCACAACACATACATAGCAATGAAACATTTACAAAACAAACATAAACACAAGATAATGAAACTAACAGTAAAAAAGACGCAAAAATACATTTACAGTTTAAATGTGAAACCACATGAACACCAACACTCATTCCATCCACGCTTAGTTAACCTAACAGAGACAGAACTACACGAAAACGAAAAAATGCTCTCGGAAAAAGGTTTGAAACACTGCACCAATAGCAAGGTGAACAATCAATACATAGAAAATCTCATAGTAGAAACCGAACACATCCTTGCACGTGAAGAACAACAAAATAATTGCGAAATAAACGTAGGACTGACAAGAGAACTAGTAAAAGAAGAAATAAGAGGCATAATAAAACAAACATAGCAGACACACAATAAGAGCAATCAAACAGAAGCAGCTACTATGAAAAGGTTAAAACAAAAGTTAACAAACAACAACGTATTAATAACAAGAGCAGACAAGGGCAATGTAACAGTACTCATGGATAAAGAGCAATACATCACAAAAACCAAGGAATACATAAACACCAACGCAATACAAAAACTGAAGTCAGATCCAACTACACGATTCCAGGCAAATGTGAAACGAACACTGAAAAACATTGAACACACACTCACAGACAAACAAAAATACTACTTAACACAGAAAAACCCACAAGCACCAACACTCCGCAGTCAACCGAAAGTACATAAAGACAGAATGCCAATGAGACCTGTTATCAACTTCAAGAAAGCCCCAACATACCGCATAGCCAAACACCTCCAAAAGTTAGTTACAAAACACTATAAAGTAGAAAACAACAGAAGTGATAAACACAGGAAACCTAATAGAAAATATACAGAACATACAGGTACCACACACAGCATCACTGATTTCATTCGATATAGAAAATATGTATACCTCCATCCCTATCACAGAAACAATAGAAATCATAGAACAAAATCTCTCATCCAACAGCAACCTCACCACAGACGCACCAAGAGAAATAACAGATATGCTCAGACTGACAACTGAACAAAACTACTTTCAGTTTGAGGAAGAATATTATCTACAAACTGATGGACTGCCCATGGGATCCCCAATATCAGGAACACTAGCAAACATCTTCATCAGTCGCCTTGAAAATCTGATATTTGATAAGATAACCACAAATGAAAGTTTCAAAATCGTATATTGGTACAGATACGTGGATGACATTATTTGTTTGGTAGACGAGCCAAGTGAAAAAATAGATGAACTCCATTCAGAAATAAACAAAGCTCATAAGAACATAAAATTCACACTTGAAAAAGAAAAAGAAAATCAAATAAATTTTCTTGACATTACAATTAAAAAAGAAAATGGAAAACATACATTTAACATCTTTAGAAAACCAACAGCCACGGACACAGTAATACATTCACATCGAACCACCCCCAAAGCCAGATATTTGCAGCACTAAGGCACATGTTACATAGATTAAACAGAATCCCACTCAGTAAGAGAAACTATGAACAAGAAATGAACACGATCATACAAATAGCTGGGAACAACGGGTATGGCACACATGTGGTACACAGGCTCAATCAAAAAATGAAAACACAAATAAAAAACAAACACAACATTTCCACAATACAAAAGAACTCACAAGCTGAAAACTTACAAACACACTCAACAAACACACACAATGTCAACACCACACAGAAAAGAACCAGATGGTACACCATGACCTACACACATAAACTAACACACAGAGTTGCAAACATCCTAAAGAGACTGGGCTTCAAAATAGCATATAAGCCTGGGCAAACCCTTCAATCACACCTAAGCCAGCCAGCTACCAAGAGGGACAAATTCCGACAATCAGGAATATATAAACTTGAATGTCAAAGTTGTGATGCAGTATACATAGGCATGACATACAGGAATTTTGAAACAAGATACAAAGAACATATCAGATGTTGGAAGTATGAAACAAACCATTCCACATTTCCAGAGCATTTAAAATACTACAACCATCACCCTACAAACATGGAACAAGAAATGAAAATAATGAGAATAAGCAACCATGACAAACATCTTATACAAATGCAAGAGAACTTCCACATCCAGAAAGCCATAGCAGAAAACAAACATGTGATAAATGAACAAACACACATCAGCACAGGCTCCTTACTACACTTAATAAAGGAAATGATGACATAAAAAAAGTATATAACACCAAAATACACACACACACACACACACACACACACACACACACACACACACACACACACACACACACCCTCCCAAAAAAAAAAAAAATTGCATAACACCAAAATACAGACAGACACACATACACAGCACAAATATATATATATATATATATATATATATATATATATATATATATATATATATATATATATATATATATATGTATATGACACCAGAACACACACACACAGGACATAAACAAAAATAAATAATTAAATACAATAAAATAAAATAAAATAATATGACACCAAAAAACACAAACACACACACACACACACAAGCGCACACACAAATGCATACACGAACAGACCACTGATACTTCGATAGTTACACTCGTAACTTTGGCAGTAATATTCGATCTTTGGCAAAAACCTTTGACAGTCGGCAACAGAAACCAAAACATTGCATTAAAAAAAGCGTTCAGTGCATAGTGCTGTGGAATGCAGAAAAAACAGCAAATTGGCGCTCATAGGAAGAAGAACAAGACCAAAAATGCAACAGGAGCGTAATATGTAAGAAACTGTCTACGCAACCTGTAAGTACAGTTAAAAACATTACTACTTATTAGGAAATACCAACCACCAGAACTGTTTATAACCTATAGGCACAGTGACAAAAAATGTAAATAAAACAGCTAAAATATGTACATATTACAGGCCACTGACGATGCCTTGCAGAAAATAAAGGCGAAACGCGTATGGCACTAAAATTGTGTTTTATTCAGTTGCTGTCAGACGGTCCATAAGTGAAAATCATCAACATACCGTAGCACAATGCCGTCTTAAGTACAAGAAGACTGACTCTTCTTACTGACTATGTTTGGAACCATTGCTGTGACACTAGTTATAGTTTCCGATGCTTCACTTCAGGTTTACTGTATCCCTCTGACCTTCTAATTGGCGATGAAACACAGAAATTGCATCGGAATTAAATAGAAAAGGCGCAATGCCGACCTAAGTACAAGATGACTGAGTCTTCTTACTGAATATGTTTTGAACCATTCCTGTGCCACTAGTTATAGATTCCGATGCTTCACTTCGGTTTACTGTATCCCTCTGAACTTCTTACTGACGATGAAACGCAGAAATTGCATCGGAATTAAATAGAAAAGCCACAATGAAGACTTAAGTACAAGAAGACTGACTCTTCTTACTGTCTAGGGTTTGAAGCATTCCTGTGACACTAGTTATAGATTCCGATGCATCACTTCAGGTTTACTGTATCCCTTGGACCTTCTTATTGACGATGAAACACAGAAATTGCATCGGAATTAAATAGAAAAGGCACAATGCCGACTTAAGTACAAGAAGACTGACTCTTCTTACTGTCTACGGTTTGAAGCATTCCTGTGACACTAGTTATAGATTCCGATGCATCACTTCAGGTTTACTGTATCCCTTGGACCTTCTTATTGACGATGAAACACAGAAATTGCATCGGAATTAAATAGAGAAGGCACAATGCCGACCTAAGTACAAGAAGACTGAGTCTTCCTACTGTCTATGTTTTAAACCATTCCTGCGACACTAGTTAGAGATTCCGATGCTTCAATTCAGATTTACTGTATCCCTCTGACCTTTTTATTGTCAATGAAACACAGTAATTGCACCGGAATGAAATTGAAAAGGGCACAATGCCGACTTAAGTACGAGAAGACTGAATCTTCTTACTGACTATGCTTTGAACCATTCCTATGACACTAGTTATAGATTCCGATGCTTCACTTCATTTTTACTGTATCTCTTGGACCTTGTTATTGACGATGGAACACAGAAATTGAATCGGAATTAAATACAAAATGCACATTGCCGCCTTAAGTACAAGAAGACTGACTGTTCTTACTAACTATGATTTGAACCATTCCTGTGACACTAGTTATAGATTCCGATGCTTCACTTCAGGTTTACTGTAACCCTCTTACCTTCTTATTGGCGATGAAGCACAGAAATTGCATCGGAATTAAATACAAAATGCACAATGCCGCCTTAAGTACAAGAAGACTGACTCCCCTTACTGTCAATGTTTTGAACCATTCCTGTGACACTAGTTATAGATTCCGATGCATCACTTTAGGTTTACTGTATCCCTTGGACCTTCCTATTGACGATGAAACACAGAAATTGCATCGGTATTAAATACAAAAGGCACAATGCCGACTTAAGTACAAGAAGACTGACCCTTCTTACTGTCTATGTTTTGAACCATTCCTGTGACACTAGTTACAGATTCCGATGCTTCACTTCAGGTTTACAGTATCCCTCTGCACTTCTTATTGTCGGTGAAACAAACAAATTGCATCGGAATTAAATAAAAAAATCAAAATGCCGACTTAAGTACAAGAAGACTGACTCAACTTACTGTCTATGATTTGAACCATTCCTGTGACACTAGTTATAGATTCCGATGATTCACTTCAGGTTTACTGTATTCCTTGGACATCCGTATTGACGATGAAACACAGAAATTGCATCGGAATTAAATAGAAAAGGCACAATGCCGACTTAAGTACAAGAAGACTGACTCTTCTTTCTGACTATGTTTGGAAGCATTCCTGTGACACTAGTTATAGATTCCGATGCTTCACTTCAGGATTATTGTATCCCTCTGACCTTCTTATTGACGATGAAACACAGATATTGCGTCGGAATTAAATAGAAAATGCACAATGCCGACTTAAGTACAAGAAGACTGATTCTTCTTACTGAATTTGTTTTGAACCATTCCTGTGACACTAGTTATAGATTCCGATTCTTCACTTCAGGTTTACTGTATCCCTTGGACCTTCTTATTGACGATGAAACACAGAAATTGCATCGGAATTAAATAGAAAAGGCACAATGCCGACTTAAGTACTAGAAGACTGACTCTTCTTACTGTATATGATTTGAACGATTCCTGTGACGCTAGTTACGGATTCCGATGCTTCACTTCAGGTTTACTGTATTCCTCTGACCATCTTGTTGACGATGAAACACAGAAATTGCATCGGAATTAAATAGAAAAGGCACAATGCCGACTTAAGTACAAGAAGACTAACCATTCTTATTGTCTATGCTTTGAACCATTCCTGTGACACTAGTTATAGATTCCGATGCCTCCCTTCAGGTTTATTGTATCCCTCTGACCATCTTATTAACGATGAAACACAGATATTGCATCGGAATTAAATAGAACAGGCACAATGCCGACTTAAGTACAAGAAGACTGATTCTTCTTACTGAATATGTTTAGAACCATTCCTGTGACACTAGTTATAGATTCCGATGCTTCACTTCAGGATTACTGTATCCCTCTGAACTTCTTACTGACGAAGAAACGCAGAAATTGCGTCGGAATTAAATAGAAAAGGCACAATGCCGACTTTAGTACAAGAAGACTGACTCTTCTTACTGTCTATGGTTTGAAGCATTCCTGTGACACTAGTTATAGATTCCGATGCATCACTTCAGGTTTACTGTATCCCTCTGACCATCTTATTGACGATGAAACACAGATATTGCATCGGAATTAAATAGAAAAGCACAATGCCGACTTAAGTACAAGAAGACTGACGCTTCCTACTGTCTATGTTTTGAACCATTCCTGTGACACTAGTTATAGTTTCCGATGCTTCACTTCAGGTTTAATGTATCCCTCTGACCTTCTTATTGACGATGAAACACAGAAATTGCATCGGAATTAAATACAAAAGGCACAATGCCGATTTAAGTGCAAGAAGACTGACTCTTCTTACTGTCTAGGTTTTGAACCATTCCTTTGACGCTAGTTACAGATTCCGATGAATCACTTCAGGTTTACTGCATCCCTCTGACCTTCTTATTGACGATGAAACAAAGAAATTGCATCGGAATTAAATACAAAATGCACAATGCCGCCTTAAGTGCAAGAAGACTGACTCTTCTTACTAACTATGTTTTGAACCATTCCTGTGACACTAGTTATAGATTCCGATGCTTCACTTCAGGTTTACTGTATCCCTCTGACCTTCGTATTGACGATCAAACATAGAGATTGCATCGGACTTAAATAGAAAAGGCACAATTCCGACTCAAGTACTAGAAGACTGGCCCTTCTTACTGTCTATGTTTTGAACCATTCCTGTGACACTAGTTATAGATTCCGATGCTTCACTTCAGGTTTACAGTATCCCTCTGACCTTCTTCTTGACGATGAAACATAGATAGTGCATCGGAATTAAATAGAAAAGGCACAATGCCGACTTAAGTACAAGAAGACCGACTCTTCCTACTTTCTATGTTTTGAACCATTCCTGTGACACTAGTTATAGATTCCGTTTCTTCACTTCAGGTTTATTGTATCTCTCTGACCTTCTTATTGACGATGAAACACAGATATTGCATCGGAATTAAATACAAAAGGCACAAAGCCGACGTAAGCACAAGAAGACGGACTCTTCTTACTGATTATATTTTAAACCATTCCATTGACACTAGTTAGAAATTCCGATGCTTCACTTCAGGTTTACGGTATAACTCTGGCCTTCTTATTGACGATGAAACACAGTAATTGCACCGGAAATAAATTGAAAAGGGCACAATGCCGACTTAAGATCCAGAAGACTGACTCTTCTTACTGTCTATGTTTTGAACCATTCCTGTGACACTAGTTATAGATTCCGATGCTTCACTTCAGGTTTACTGTATCCCTTGGACCTTCATATAGACGATAAAACACAGAAATTGCATCGCAATTAAATACAAAAATCAAAAAGGCCGACTTAAGTACTAAAAGACTGACTCAACTTACTGTCTATGATTTGAACCATTCCTGTGACACTAGTTATAGATTGCGATGATTCACTGCAGGTTTACTGTATTCCTTGGACCTCCGTATTGACGATGAAACACAGAAATTGCATCGGAATTAAATTGAAAAGGCACAATGCCGACTTAAGTACAAGAAGACTAACTCTTCTTTTTGACTATGCTTTAAACCATTCCTGTGACACTAGTTAGAGATTCCGATGATTAACTTCAGATTTACTGTATCCCTCTGACCTTCAAAATGACGATAAAACACAGTAATTGCATCGGAATTAAAATGAAAAGGGCACAATGCCGACTAAAGTACAAGAAGACTGACTCTACTTACTGACTATGTTTTGAACCATTCCTATGACACTAGTTATAGATTCCGATGCTTCACTTCAAGTTTACTGTAACTCTTGGACCTTCTTATTGACGATGAAACACAGAAATTGCATCGGAATTAAATACAAAACGCACAATGCCGCCTTAATTACAAGAAGACTGACTCTTCTTACTGACTGTTTTGAACCATTCCTGTGGCACTAGTTATAGATTCCGATGTTCCACTTCAGGTTTACTGTATCCCTCTGACCTTCTTATTGACGATGAAACACAGAAATTGCATTGGAATTATATACAAATGGCACAATGCCACTTAAGTACAAGAAGACTAACCCTCCTTACTGTCAATGTTTTGAACCATTCCTGTGACACTAGTTATAGATTCCGATGCATCACTTTAGGTTTACTGTATCCCTTGGACCTTCCTATTGACGATGAATCACACAAATTGCATCGGTATTAAATACAAAATGCACAATGCCGACTTAAGTACAAGAAGACTGACCCTTCTTACTGTCTATGTTTTGAACCTTTCCTGTGACACTAGTTATAGGTTACGATGATTCACGTCTGGTTTACAATATTCCTTGGACCTCCGTATTGACGATGAAACACAGAAATTGCATCGGAATTAAATTGAAAAGGCACAATGCCGACTTAAGTACAAGAAGACTAACTCTTCTTTTTGACTATGCTTTAAACCATTCCTGTGACACTAGTTAGAGATTCCGATGATTAACTTCAGATTTACTGTATCCCTCTGACCTTCAAAATGACGATAAAACACAGTAATTGCATCGGACTTAAAATGAAAAGGGCACAATGCCGACTTAAGTACAAGAAGACTGACTCTACTTACTGACTATGTTTTGAACCATTCCTATGACACTAGTTATAGATTCCGATGCTTCACTTCAGGTTTATTGTATCTCTCTGACCTTCTTATTGACGATGAAACACAGATAATGCGTCGGAATTAAATAGAAAACGCACAATGCCGACTTCAGTACAAGAAAACTGATTCTTCTTACTGAATATGTTTTGAACCATTCCTGTCACCCTAGTTACAGATTCCGATGCTTCACTTCAGGTTTACTGTATCCCTCTGACCATCTTATTGACGATGAAACGCAGAAATTGCATCGGAATTAAATAGAAATGGCACAATGCCGACTTAAGTACAAGAAGACTAACCATTCTTACTGTCTATGCTTTGAACTATTCCTGTGACACTAGTTAGAGATTCCGATGATTCACTTCAGATTTACTGTATCCCTCTGACCTTCTAATTGACGATGAAACACAGTAATTGCATCGGAATTAAATTGAAAAGGGCACAATGCCGACTTAAGGACACGAAGACTCACTATTCTTACTAACTATGTTTTGAAGCATTCCTCTGACACTAGTTATAGATTCCGATGCTTCACTTCTGGTTTACTGTAACCCTCTGACCTTCTTATTGGCGATTAACCACTAAAATTCCATCGGAATTAAATACAACATGCACAATGCCGCCTTAAGTACAAGAAGACGGACTCTTCTTACTGACTGTTTTGAACCATTCCTGTGGCACTAGTTATAGATTCCGATGTTTCACTTCAGGTTTACTGTATCCCTCTGACCTTCTTTTCGACGATGAAACACAGAAATTGCATTGGAATTATATACAAATGGCACAATGCCACTTAAGTACAAGAAGACTAACTCTCCTTACTGTCAATGTTTTGAACCATTCCTGTGACACTAGTTATACATTCCGATGCATCACTTTAGGTTTACTGTATCCCTTGGTCCTTCCTATTGACGATGAAACACAGATATTGCATCGGTATTAAATACAAAAGGCACAATGCCGATAAGTACAAGAAGACTGACCCTTCTTACTGTCAATGTTTTGAACCATTCCTGTGACACTAGTTATAGATTCCGATGCTTCACTTCAGGTTTACTGTATCCGTCTGCACTTCTTATTGACGATGAAACACAGAAATTGCATCGGAATTAAATACAAAAATCAAAATGCCGACATAAGTACAAGAAGACTGACTCAACGTACTGTCTATGATTTGAACCATTCCTGTGTCACTAGTTATAGATTACGATGATTCACGTCTGGTTTACTGTATTCCTTGGACCTCCGTATTGATGATGAAACACAGAAATTGCATCGGAATTAAATAGAAAAGCACAATGCCGACTTAAGTACAAGAAGACTGACTCTTCTTTCTGACTATGTTTGGAAGCATTCCTGTGACACTAGTTATAGATTCCGATGCTTCACTTCAGGTTTATTGTATCCCTCTGATCATCTTATTGACGATGAAACGCAGAAATTGGATCGGAATTAAATAGAAAAGCACAATGCCGACTTAAGTACAACAACACTGATTCTTCTTACTGAATATGTTTTGAACCATTCCTGTGACACTAGTTACAGATTCCGATGCTTCACTTCAGGTTTACTGTATCCCTCTGACCATCTTATTGACGATGAAACGCAGAAATTGCATCGGAATTAAATAGAAATGGCACAATGCCGACTTAAGTACAAGAAGACTAACCATTCTTACTGTCTATGCTTTGAACTATTCCTGTGACACTAGTTATAGATTCCGATGCTTCACTTCAGGTTTATTGTATCCCTCTGACCTTCTTATTGACGATTAAACACAGATATTGCATCGGAATTAAATAGAAAAGGCACAATGCCGACCTAAGTACAAGAAGACTGATTCTTCTTATTGAATATGTTTGAACCATTTCTGTGACGCTAGTTATAGATTCCGATGCTTCACTTCATATTTACTGTATCCCTCTGCCCATCTTATTGACGATGAAACACAGAATTTGCATCGGAATTAAATAGGAAGGGCACAATGCCGACTTAAGTACAAGAAGACTGACTCTTTCTACTGTCTATGCTTTGAACCAGTCCTGTGACACTAGTTACAGATTCCGATGCTTCACTTCAGGTTTAATGTATCCCTCTGACCTTCTTATTGATGATGAAACACAGAAATTGCATTGGAATTAAATAGAAAAGGCACAATGCCGACTTAAGTACAAGAAGACTGACCCTTCTTACTGTCTATGATTTGACCCATATCTGTGACGCTAGTTAAAGAATCCGATGCTTCACTTCACGTTTACTGTATCCCTCTGACCATCTTATTGACGATGAGACACAGAAATTGCATCGGAATTAAATAGAAAAGGCACAATGCCGACTTAAGTACAAGAAGACTGACTCTTCCTACTGTCTATGTTTTGTACCATTCCTGTGACACTAGTTATAGTTTCCGATGCTTCACTTCAGGTTTAATGTATCCCTCTGACCTTCTTATTGACGATGAAACACATAAATTCCATCGGAATTAAATACAAAAGGCACAATGCCGATTTAAGTGCAAGAAGACTCACTCTTCTTACTGTCTATGTTTTGAACCCTTCCTGTGACGCTAGTTATAGATTCCGATGCTTCACTTCAGGTTTACAGTATCCTTCTGACCTTCTTATTGACGATGAAACATAGATAGTGCATCGGAATTAAATAGAAAAGGCACAATGCCGACTTAAGTACAAGAAGAGTGACTCTTCCTACTTTCTATGTTTTGAACCATTCCTGTGACACTAGTTATAGATTCCGATTCTTCACTTCAGGTTTACTGTATCCCTCTGACCTTCTTATTGACGATGAAACACAGATATTGCATCGGAATTAAATACAAAAGGCACAAAGCCGACGTAAGCACAAGAAGACTGACTCTACTTACTGACTATATTTTAAACCATTCCTGTGACACTTCTTAGAAATTTCGATGCTTCACTTCAGGTTTACGGTATAACTCTGACCTTCTTATTGACGATGAAACACAGTAATTGCATCGGAAATAAATTGAAAAGGGCACAATGCCGACTTAAGATCCAGAAGACTGACTCTTCTTACTGTCTATGTTTTGAACCATTCCTGTGACACTAGTTATAGATTCCGATGCTTCACTTCAGGTTTACTGTATCCCTTGGACCTTCTTATAGACGATGAAACACAGAAATAGCATCGGAATTAAATACAAAAGGCACAATGCCGACTTAAGTACATGTAGACTGACTCTTCCAACTGTCTATGATTTGAAACATTCCTGTGACCTTAGTTATAGATTCCGATGCTTCATTTGAGGTTTACTGTATCCCTTGGATCTTCTTATTGACAATGAAACACAGAAAGGGCATCGGAATTAAATAGAACAGGCACAATGCCGACTTAAGTTCAAGAAGACTCACTCTTCCTACTGTCTATGTTTTGAACCTTTCCTGTGGCACTAGTTATAGATTCCGATGCTTCACTTCAGGTTTACTGTATCCCTCTGACCTTCTTATTGACAATGAAACACAGAAATTGCATCGCAATTAAATACAAAAATCAAAATGCCGACTTAAGTACTAAAAGACTAACTGAACTTACTGTCTATGATTTGAACCATTCCTGTGACACTAGTTATAGATTCCGATGATTCACTGCAGGTTTACTGTATTCCTTGGACCTCTGTATTGACGATGAAACACAGAAATTGCATCGGAATTAAATAGAAAAGGCACAATGCCGACTTAAGTACAAGAAGACTGACTCTCCTTTCTGACTATGTTTGGAAGCATTCCTGTGACACTAGTTATAGATTCCGATGCTTCACTTCAGGTTTATTGTATCCCTCTGACCTTCTTATTGACGATGAAACACAGATATTGCATCGGAATTAAATAGAAAAGGCACAATGCCGACTTGAGTACAGAAAGACTGATTCCTCTTACTGAATATGTTTGAACCATTCCTGTGACACTAGTTATAGATTCCGATGCTTCACTTCAGGTTTACTGTATCCCTTGGACCTTCTTATTGACGATGAAACACAGAAATTGCATCGGAATTAAATAGAAAATGCACAATGCCGACTTAAGTACATGTAGACTGACTCTTCCTACTGTCTATGTTTTGAAACATTCCTGTGACACCAACGCAATACAAAAACTGAAGTCAGATCCAACTACACGATTCCAGGCAAATGTGAAACGAACACTGAAAAACATTGAACACACACTCACAGACAAACAAAAATACTACTTAACACAGAAAAACCCACAAGCACCAACACTCCGCAGTCAACCGAAAGTACATAAAGGCGGAATGCCAATGAGACCTGTTATCAACTTCAAGAAAGCCCCAACATACCGCATAGCCAAACACCTCCAAAAGTTAGTTACAAAACACTATAAAGTAGAAAACAACAGAACAGTGATAAACACAAGAAACCTAATAAAAAATATACAGAACATACAGGTACCACACACAGCATCACTGATTTCATTCGATATAGAAAATATGTATACCTCGATCCCTATCACAGAAACAATAGAAATCATAGAACAAAATCTCTCATCCCACAGCAACCTCACCACAGACGCAATAAAAGAAATAACAGATATGCTCAGACTGACAACTGAACAAAACTACTTTCAGTTTGAGGAAGAATATTATCTACAAACTGATGGACTGCCCATGGGATCCCCAATATCAGGAACACTAGCAAACATCTTCATCAGTCGCCTTGAAAATCTGATATTTGATAAGATAACCACAAATGAAAGTTTCAAAATCGTATATTGGTACAGAAACGTGGATGACATTATTTGTTTGGTAGACGAGCCAAGTGAAAATATAGATGAACTCCATTCAGAAATAAACAAAGCTCATAAGAACATAAAATTCACACTTGAAAAAGAAAAAGAAAATCAAATAAATTTTCTTGACATTACAATTAAAAATAAAATGGAAAACATACATTTAACATCTTTAGAAAACCAACAGCCACGGACACAATAATACATTCCACATCCAACCACCCCCAAAGCCAGAAATTTGCAGCACTAAGGCACATGTTACATAGATTAAACAGAATCCCACCCAGTAAGAGAAACTATGAACAAGAAATGAACACGATCATACAAATAGCTAGGAACAACGGGTATGACACACATGTGGTACACAGGCTCAATCAAAAAATAAAAACACAAATAAAAAACAAACGCAACATTTCCACAATACAAAAGAACTCACAAGCTGAAAACTTACAAACACACTCAACAAACACACACAATTACAACACCACACAGAAAAGAACCAGATGGTACACCATGACCTACACACATAAACTAACACACAGAGTTGCAAACATCCTAAAGAGACAGGGCTTCAAAATAGCATATAAGCCTGGGCAAACCCTTCAATCACACCTAAGCCAGCCAGCTACCAAGAGGGACAAATTCCAACAATCAGGAATATATAAACTTGAATGTCAAAGTTGTGATGCAGTATACATAGGCATGACATGCAGGAATTTTGAAACAAGATACAAAGAACATATCAGATGTTGGAAGTATGAAACAAACCATTTCACATTTGCAGAGCATTTAAAACACTACAACCATCATCCTACAAACATGGAACAAGAAATGAAAATAATGAGAATAAGCAACCATGACAAACATCTTATACAAATGCAAGAGAACTTCCACATCCAGAAAGCCATAGCAGATAACAAACATGTGATAAATGAACAAACACACATCAGCACAGGCTCCTTACTACACTTAATAAAGGAAATGATGACATAAAAAAAGTATATAACACCAAAATACACACACCCACACACACACACACACACACACACACACACACACACACACACACACACACACCCTCCCAAAAAAAAAAATTGCATAACACCAAAATACAGACAGACACACATACACAGCACAAATATATATATATATATATATATATATATATATATATATATATATATATATATATATATATGACACCAGAACACACATACACAGGACATAAACAAAAATAAATGATTAAATACAATAATATAAAATAATATGACACCAAAAAACACACACACACACACGCACACACACACACAAGCGCACACACAAATGCATACACGAACAGACCACTGATACTTCGATAGTTACACTCGTAAGTTTGGCAGTAATATTCGATCTTTGGCAAAAACTTTTGACAGTCGGCAACAGAAACCAAAACATTGCATTAAAAAAAGCTTTCAGTGCATAGTGCTGTGGAATGCAGAAAAAACAGCAAATTGGCGCTCATAGGAAGAAGAACAAGACCAAAAATGCAACAGGAGCGTAATATGTAAGAAACTGTCTACGCAACCTGTAAGTACAGTTCAAAACATTACTACTTAATAAGAAATACCAACCACCAGAACTGTTTATAACCTATAGGCACAGTGACAAAAAATGTAAATAAAATAGCTAACATATGTACATATTACAGGCCACTGATGATGCCTTGCAGAAAATAAAGGCGAAACGCGTATGGCGCTAAAATTGAGTTTTATTCAGTTGCTGTCAGACGGTCCATAAGTGAAAATCATCAACATACCGTAGTATTACGCGCAACTCAGGAGTACAGGACCAAAAAATTGAAGATGTCAATACAGCTATGTCAAGCATTCCCTGTCAACGTGTACAACAGGTTCAAGAAAATACATCTGAGACTTCATAAGACGATACAGCATATAAAATTCAACAGAACATGCAAAAAGAACGATTTAATTCCAAGCTACATTAATGTAAAGGTTAAAAACAGTTCTACAGTGGCACAAAAGTCGAAATCATTTGCAGAACGATATTGGTTACTACATGAATTTAAGATGCTCTATTCGAAAAAACAGCACCTAAACATGATGCTCTATGACACTCATCTAGAATTGGCAAAAAACGTAGGAAACGCCGCAGTTTTCATGGCACTAGTAGAAAAAACTGAGCACAACACATACATAGCAATGAAACATTTACAAAACAAACATAAACACAAGATAATGAAACTAACAGTAAAAAAGACGCAAAAATACATTTACAGTTTAAATGTGAAACCACATGAACACCAACACTCATTCCATCCACGCTTAGTTAACCTAACAGAGACAGAACTACACGAAAACGAAAAAATGCTCTCGGAAAAAGGTTTGAAACACTGCACCAATAGCAAGGTGAACAATCAATACATAGAAAATCTCATAGTAGAAACCGAACACATCCTTGCACGTGAAGAACAACAAAATAATTGCGAAATAAACGTAGGACTGACAAGAGAACTAGTAAAAGAAGAAATAAGAGGCATAATAAAACAAACATAGCAGACACACAATAAGAGCAATCAAACAGAAGCAGCTACTATGAAAAGGTTAAAACAAAAGTTAACAAACAACAACGTATTAATAACAAGAGCAGACAAGGGCAATGTAACAGTACTCATGGATAAAGAGCAATACATCACAAAAACCAAGGAATACATAAACACCAACGCAATACAAAAACTGAAGTCAGATCCAACTACACGATTCCAGGCAAATGTGAAACGAACACTGAAAAACATTGAACACACACTCACAGACAAACAAAAATACTACTTAACACAGAAAAACCCACAAGCACCAACACTCCGCAGTCAACCGAAAGTACATAAAGACAGAATGCCAATGAGACCTGTTATCAACTTCAAGAAAGCCCCAACATACCGCATAGCCAAACACCTCCAAAAGTTAGTTACAAAACACTATAAAGTAGAAAACAACAGAACAGTGATAAACACAGGAAACCTAATAGAAAATATACAGAACATACAGGTACCACACACAGCATCACTGATTTCATTCGATATAGAAAATATGTATACCTCCATCCCTATCACAGAAACAATAGAAATCACAGAACAAAATCTCTCATCCAACAGCAACCTCACCACAGACGCACCAAGAGAAATAACAGATATGCTCAGACTGACAACTGAACAAAACTACTTTCAGTTTGAGGAAGAATATTATCTACAAACTGATGGACTGCCCATGGGATCCCCAATATCAGGAACACTAGCAAACATCTTCATCAGTCACCTTGAAAATCTGATATTTGATAAGATAACCACAAATGAAAGTTTCAAAATCGTATATTGGTACAGATACGTGGATGACATTATTTGTTTGGTAGACGAGCCAAGTGAAAAAATAGATGAACTCCATTCAGAAATAAACAAAGCTCATAAGAACATAAAATTCACACTTGAAAAAGAAAAAGAAAATCAAATAAATTTTCTTGACATTACAATTAAAAAAGAAAATGGAAAACATACATTTAACATCTTTAGAAAACCAACAGCCACGGACACAGTAATACATTCACATCGAACCACCCCCAAAGCCAGAAATTTGCAGCACTAAGGCACATGTTACATAGATTAAACAGAATCCCACTCAGTAAGAGAAACTATGAACAAGAAATGAACACGATCATACAAATAGCTGGGAACAACGGGTATGGCACACATGTGGTACACAGGCTCAATCAAAAAATAAAAACACAAATAAAAAACAAACACAACATTTCCACAATACAAAAGAACTCACAAGCTGAAAACTTACAAACACACTCAACAAACACACACAATGTCAACACCACACAGAAAAGAACCAGATGGTACACCATGACCTACACACATAAACTAACACACAGAGTTGCAAACATCCTAAAGAGACTGGGCTTCAAAATAGCAATAAGCCTGGGCAAACCCTTCAATCACACCTAACCCAGCCAGCTACCAAGAGGGACAAATTCCGACAATCAGGAATATATAAACTTAAATGTCAAAGTTGTGATGCAGTATACATAGGCATGACATACAGGAATTTTGAAACAAGATACAAAGAACATATCAGATGTTGGAAGTATGAAACAAACCATTCCACATTTCCAGAGCATTTAAAATACTACAACCATCACCCTACAAACATGGAACAAGAAATGAAAATAATGAGAATAAGCAACCATGACAAACATCTTATACAAATGCAAGAGAACTTCCACATCCAGGAAGCCATAGCAGAAAACAAACATGTGATAAATGAACAAACACACATCAGCACAGGCTCCTTACTACACTTAATAAAGGAAATGATGACATAAAAAAAGTATATAACACCAAAATACACACACACACACACACACACACACACACACACACACACCCACACCCTCCCAAAAAAAAAAAAATTGCATAACACCAAAATACAGACAGACACACATACACAGCACAAATATATATATATATATATATATATATATATATATATATATATGACACCAGAACACACATACACAGGACATAAACAAAAATAAATAATTAAATACAATAAAATAAAATAAAATAATATGACACCAAAAAACACAAACCCACACACACACACACAAGCGCACACACAAATGCATACACGAACAGACCACTGATACTTCGATAGTTACACTCGTAAGTTTGGCAGTAATATTCGATCTTTGGCAAAAACCTTTGACAGTCGGCAACAGAAACCAAAACATTGCATTAAAAAAAGCGTTCAGTGCATAGTGCTGTGGAATGCAAAAAAAACAGCAAATTGGCGCTCATAGGAAGAAGAACAAGACCAAAAATGCAACAGGAGCGTAATATGTAAGAAACTGTCTACGCAACCTGTAAGTACAGTTAAAAACATTACTACTTATTAGGAAATACCAACCACCAGAACTGTTTATAACCTATAGGCACAGTGACAAAAAATGTAAATAAAACAGCTAAAATATGTACATATTACAGGCCACTGATGATGCCTTGCAGAAAATAAAGGCGAAACGCGTATGGCACTAAAATTGTGTTTTATTCAGTTGCTGTCAGACGGTCCGTAAGTGAAAATCATCAACATACCGTAGCACAATGCCGTCTTAAGTACAAGAAGACTGACTCTTCTTACTGACTAAGTTTGGAACCATTGCTGTGACACTAGTTATAGTTTCCGATGCTTCACTTCAGGTTTACTGTATCCCTCTGACCTTCTAATTGACGATGAAACACAGAAATTGCATCGGAATTAAATAAAAAGGCGCAATGCCGACCTAAGTACAAGATGACTGATTCTTCTTACTGAATATGTTTTGAACCATTCCTGTGACACTAGTTATAGATTCCGATGCTTCACTTCGGTTTACTGTATCCCTCTGAACTTCTTACTGACGATGAAACGCAGAAATTGCATCGGAATTAAATAGAAAAGCCACAATGCCGACTTAAGTACAAGAAGACTGACTCTTCTTACTGTCTACGGTTTGAAGCATTCCTGTGACACTAGTTATAGATTCCGATGCATCACTTCAGGTTTACTGTATCCCTTGGACCTTCTTATTGACGATGAAACACAGAAATTGCATCGGAATTAAATAGAAAAGGCACAATGCCAACCTAAGTACAAGAAGACTGAGTCTTCCTACTGTCTATGTTTTAAACCATTCCTGCGACACTAGTTAGAGATTCCGATGCTTCAATTCAGATTTACTGTATCCCTCTGACCTTTTAATTGTCAATGAAACACAGTAATTGCATCGGAATGAAATTGAAAAGGGCACAATGCCGACTTAAGTACGAGAAGACTGAATCATCTTACTGACTATGCTTTGAACCATTCCTATGACACTAGTTATAGATTCCGATGCTTCACTTCATTTTTACTGTATCTCTTGGACCTTGTTATTGACGATGGAACACAGAAATTGCATCGGAATTAAATAAAAAATGCACATTGCCGCCTTAAGTACAAGAAGACTGACTCTTCTTACTAACTATGATTTGAACCATTCCTGTGACACTAGTTATAGATTCCGATGCTTCACTTCAGGTTTACTGTAACCCTCTCACCTTCTTATTGGCGATGAAACACAGAAATTGCATCGGAATTAAATACAAAATGCACAATGCCGCCTTAAGTACAAGAAAACTGACTCCCCTTACTGTCAATGTTTTGAACCATTCCTGTGACACTAGTTATAGATTCCGATGCATCACTTTAGGTTTACTGTATCCCTTGGACCTTCCTATTGACGATGAAACACAGAAATTGCATCGGTATTAAATACAAAAGGCACAATGCCGACTTAAGTACAAGAAGACTGACCCTTCTTACTGTCTATGTTTTGAACCATTCCTGTGACACTAGTTACAGATTCCGATGCTTCACTTCAGGTTTACTGTTTCCCGCTGCACTTCTTATTGTCGGTGAAACACACAAATTGCATCGGAATTAAATAAAAAAATCAAAATGCCAACTTAAGTACAAGAAGACTGACTCAACTTACTGTCTATGATTTGAACCATTCCTGTGACACTAGTTATAGATTCCGATGATTCACTTCAGGTTTACTGTATTCCTTGGACATCCGTATTGACGATGAAACACAGAAATTGCATCGGAATTAAATAGAAAAGGCACAATGCCGACTTAAGTACAAGGAGACTGACTCTTCTTTCTGACTATGTGTGGAAGCATTCCTGTGACACTAGTTATAGATTCCGATGCTTCACTTCAGGATTATTGTATCCCTCTGACCTTCTTATTGACGATGAAACACAGATATTGCGTCGGAATTAAATAGAAAAGGCACAATGCCGACTTAAGTACAAGAAGACTGATTCTTCTTACTGAATTTGTTTTGAACCATTCCTGTGACACTAGTTATAGATTCCGATTCTTCACTTCAGGTTTACTGTATCCCTTGGACCTTCTTATTGACGATGAAACACAGAAATTGCATCGGAATTAAATAGAAAAGGCACAATGCCGACTTAAGTACTAGAAGACTCACTCTTCTTACTGTATATGATTTGAACGATTCCTGTGACGCTAGTTACGGATTCCGATGCTTCACTTCAGGTTTACTGTATTCCTCTGACCATCTTATTGACGATGAAACACAGAAATTGCATCGGAATTAAATAGAAAAGGCACAATGCCGACTTAAGTACAAGAAGACTAACCATTCTTATTGTCTATGCTTTGAACCATTCCTGTGACACTAGTTATAGATTCCGATGCCTCCCTTCAGGTTTATTGTATCCCTCTGACCATCTTATTAACGATGAAACACAGATATTGCATCGGAATTAAATAGAACAGGCACAATGCCGACTTAAGTACAAGAAGACTGATTCTTCTTACTGAATATGTTTAGAACCATTCCTGTGACACTAGTTATAGATTCCGATGCTTCACTTCAGGATTACTGTATCCCTCTGAACTTCTTACTGACGAAGAAACGCAGAAATTGCGTCGGAATTAAATAGAAAAGGCACAATGCCGACTTTAGTACAAGAAGACTGACTCTTCCTACTGTCTGTGGTTTGAAGCATTCCTGTGACACTAGTTATAGATTCCGATGCATCACTTCAGGTTTACTGTATCCCTTGGACCATCTTATTGACGATGAAACACAGAAATTGCATCGGAATTAATTAGAGAAGGCACAATGCCGACATAAGTACAAAAAGACTGACTCTTCTTACTGTCTAAGATTTGAACCATTCCTGTAACGCTAGTTACAGATTCCGATGCTTCACTTCACGTTTACTGTATCCCTCTGACCATCTTATTGACGATGAAACACAGAAATTGCATCGGAATTAAATAGAAAAGGCACAATGCCGACTTAAGTACAAGAAGACTGACTCTTCTTACTGTCTATGTTTTGAACCATTCCTGTGACGCTAGTTACAGATTCCGATGCATCAATTCAGGTTTACTGCATCCCTCTGACCTTTTTATTGACGATGAAACAAAGAAATTGCATCGGATTTAAATACAAAAGGCACAATGCTGACTTAAGTACAAGAAGACTGAGTCTTCCTTCTGTCTATGTTTTAAACTATTCCTGTGACACTAGTTAGAGATTCCGATGCTTCACTTCAGATTTACTGTATCCCTCTGACCTTCTTATTGACGATGAAACACAGAAATTGCATCGGAATTAAATAGAAAAGGCACAATGCCGACCTAAGTACAAAAAGACTGAGTCTTCCTACTGTCTATCTTTTAAACTATTCCAGTGACACTAGTTAGAGAATCCAATGCTTTACTTCAGATTCACTGTATTCCACTGACCTTCTAATTGACGATGAAACACAGTTATTGCATCGGAATTAAATTGAAAAGGGCACAATGCCGACTTAAGTACAAGAAGACTGACTCTTCTCACTGACTATGTTTTGAACCATTTTTGTGACACTAGTTATAGATTCCGATGCTTCGCTTCAGGTTTACTGTATCTCTTGGACCTTCTTATTGACGATGAAACACAGAAATTGCATCGGAATTAAATACAAAATGCACAATGCCGCCTTAAGTACAAGAAGACTGACTCTTCTTACTAACTATGTTTTGAACCATTCCTGTGACACTAGTTATAGTATCCGATGCTTTACTTCAGGTTTGCTGTATCCCTCTGACCTTCTTATTGACGATGAAACATAGAAATTCCATCGGAATTAAATGGAAAAGGCACAATTCCCACTCAAGTACAAGAAGACTGGCCCTTCTTACTGTCTATGTTTTGAACTATTAATGTGACACTAGTTATAGATTCCGATGCTTCACTTCAGGTTTACAGTATCCCTCTGACCTTCTTATTGACGATGAAACATAGATATTGCATCGGAATTAAGTAGAAAAGGCACAATGCCGACTTAAGTACAAGAAGCCTGACTCTTCCTACTTTCTATGTTTTGAACCATTGCTGTGACACTAGTTATAGATTCCGCTTCTTCACTTCACGTTTACTGTATCCCTCTGACCTTCTTATTGACGATGAAACACAGATATTGCATCGGAATTAAATACAAAAGGCACAAAGCCGACGTAAGTACAAGAAGACTGACTCTTCTTACTGACTATGTTTTAAACCATTCCTGTGACACTAGTTAGAAATTCCGATGCTTCACTTCAGGTTTACCGTATCCCTCTGACCTTATTATTGAAGATGAAACACAGTAATTGCATCGGAATTAATTTCAAAAGGGCACAATGCCAACTTAAGTACAAGAAGACCGACTCTTCTTACTGTCTATGTTTTGAACCATTCCTGTGACACTAGTTATAGATTCCGATGCTTCACTTCAGGTTTACTGTATCCCTTGGACCTTCTTATTGACGATGAAACACAGAAATTGCATCGGAATTAAATACAAAAGGCACAATGCCGACTTAAGTACAAGAAGACCTACTCTTCCTACTGTCTATGTTTTGAGCCATTCCTGTGACACTAGTTATAGATTACGATGCTTCACTTCAGGTTTACTGTATCCCTCTGACCTCCTTATTGACGATGAACCACAGAAATTGCATCGCAATTAAATAAAAAAGGCACAATGCCGACTTAAGTACAAGAAGACTAACCATTCTTACTGTCTATGTTTTGAACCTTTCCTTCGACACAAGTTATAGAATTCGATGCTTCACTTCAGCTTTACTGTATCCCTTGGACCTTCTTATTGACGATGAAACACAGAAATTGAATCGGAATTAAGTACAAAAGGCACAATGTCGACTTAAGTACAAGAAGACTGACTCTTCCTACTGTCTCTGTTTTGAAGCATTCCTGTGACACTAGTTATAGATTCCGATGCTTCACTTCAGGTTTACTGTATCCCTCTGACCTTCTTATATACGATGAAACGCAGAAATTGCATTGGAATTAAATAGAAAAGGCACAATTCCGACTTAAGTACAAGAAGACTGACTCTTCCTACGGTCTATGTATTCAACCATTCCAGTGACGCTAGTTATAGATTCCGATGCTTCACCTCAGGTTTACTGTATCTCTCGGACCTTCTTATTGACGATGAAACACAGAAATTGCATTGGAATTAGATACAAAATGCACAATGCCGACTACAGTGCTAAAGGACCGACTCTTCTTACTGTCTATGTTTTGAACCATTTCTGTGACACTAATTATAGATTCCGATGTTTCACTTCAGGTTTACTGTATCCCTTATACCTTCTTATTGACGACGAAACACAGAAATTGCATCGGAATTAAATAGAAAAGGCACAATGCTGACTTGAGTACAAGAAGACTGACCCTTCCTATTGTCTACGTTTTGAACCATTCCTGTGACACTAGTTATAGATTCCGATGCTCCCCTTCAGGGTTACTGTATCCTTGGATCATCCTATTGACGATGAAACACAGAAATTGCATAGGAATTAAATAGAAAAGGCACAATGCCGACTTAAGTACAAGAAGACTGACTCTTCTTTCTGACTATGTGTGGAAGCATTCCTGTGACACTAGTTATAGATTCCGATGCTTCACTTCAGGATTATTGTATCCCTCTGACCTTCTTATTGACGATGAAACACAGATATTGCGTCGGAATTAAATAGAAAAGGCACAATGCCGACTTAAGTACAAGAAGACTGATTCTTCTTACTGAATTTGTTTTGAACCATTCCTGTGACACTAGTTATAGATTCCGATTCTTCACTTCAGGTTTACTGTATCCCTTGGACCTTCTTATTGACGATGAAACACAGAAATTGCATCGGAATTAAATAGAAAAGGCACAATGCCGACTTAAGTACTAGAAGACTGACTCTTCTTACTGTATATGATTTGAACGATTCCTGTGACGCTAGTTACGGATTCCGATGCTTCACTTCAGGTTTACTGTATTCCTCTGACCATCTTATTGACGATGAAACACAGAAATTGCATCGGAATTAAATAGAAAAGGCACAATGCCGACTTAAGTACAAGAAGACTAACCATTCTTATTGTCTATGCTTTGAACCATTCCTGTGACACTAGTTATAGATTCCGATGCCTCCCTTCAGGTTTATTGTATCCCTCTGACCATCTTATTAACGATGAAACACAGATATTGCATCGGAATTAAATAGAACAGGCACAATGCCGACTTAAGTACAAGAAGACTGATTCTTCTTACTGAATATGTTTAGAACCATTCCTGTGACACTAGTTATAGATTCCGATGCTTCACTTCAGGATTACTGTATCCCTCTGAACTTCTTACTGACGAAGAAACGCAGAAATTGCGTCGGAATTAAATAGAAAAGGCACAATGCTGACTTTAGTACAAGAAGACTGACTCTTCTTACTGTCTGTGGTTTGAAGCATTCCTGTGACACTAGTTATAGATTCCGATGCATCACTTCAGGTTTACTGTATCCCTTGGACCATCTTATTGACGATGAAACACAGAAATTGCATCGGAATTAATTAGAGAAGGCACAATGCCGACATAAGTACAAAAAGACTGACTCTTCTTACTGTCTAAGATTTGAACCATTCCTGTAACGCTAGTTACAGATTCCGATGCTTCACTTCACGTTTACTGTATCCCTCTGACCATCTTATTGACGATGAAACACAGAAATTGCATCGGAATTAAATAGAAAAGGCACAATGCCGACTTAAGTACAAGAAGACTGACTCTTCTTACTGTCTATGTTTTGAACCATTCCTGTGACGCTAGTTACAGATTCCGATGCATCAATTCAGGTTTACTGCATCCCTCTGACCTTTTTATTGACGATGAAACAAAGAAATTGCATCGGATTTAAATACAAAAGGCACAATGCTGACTTAAGTACAAGAAGACTGAGTCTTCCTACTGTCTATGTTTTAAACTATTCCTGTGACACTAGTTAGAGATTCCGATGCTTCACTTCAGATTTACTGTATCCCTCTGACCTTCTTATTGACGATGAAACACAGAAATTGCATCGGAATTAAATAGAAAAGGCACAATGCCGACCTAAGTACAAAAAGACTGAGTCTTCCTACTGTCTATCTTTTAAACTATTCCAGTGACACTAGTTAGAGAATCCAATGCTTTACTTCAGATTCACTGTATTCCACTGACCTTCTAATTGACGATGAAACACAGTTATTGCATCGGAATTAAATTGAAAAGGGCACAATGCCGACTTAAGTACAAGAAGACTGACTCTTCTCACTGACTATGTTTTGAACCATTTTTGTGACACTAGTTATAGATTCCGATGCTTCGCTTCAGGTTTACTGTATCTCTTGGACCTTCTTATTGACGATGAAACACAGAAATTGCATCGGAATTAAATACAAAATGCACAATGCCGCCTTAAGTACAAGAAGACTGACTCTTCTTACTAACTATGTTTTGAACCATTCCTGTGACACTAGTTATAGTTTCCGATGCTTTACTTCAGGTTTGCTGTATCCCTCTGACCTTCTTATTGACGATGAAACATAGAAATTCCATCGGAATTAAATGGAAAAGGCACAATTCCCACTCAAGTACAAGAAGACTGGCCCTTCTTACTGTCTATGTTTTGAACTATTAATGTGACACTAGTTATAGATTCCGATGCTTCACTTCAGGTTTACAGTATCCCTCTGACCTTCTTATTGACGATGAAACATAGATATTGCATCGGAATTAAGTAGAAAAGGCACAATGCCGACTTAAGTACAAGAAGCCTGACTCTTCCTACTTTCTATGTTTTGAACCATTGCTGTGACACTAGTTATAGATTCCGCTTCTTCACTTCACGTTTACTGTATCCCTCTGACCTTCTTATTGACGATGAAACACAGATATTGCATCGGAATTAAATACAAAAGGCACAAAGCCGACGTAAGTACAAGAAGACTGACTCTTCTTACTGACTATGTTTTAAACCATTCCTGTGACACTAGTTAGAAATTCCGATGCTTCACTTCAGGTTTACCGTATCCCTCTGACCTTATTATTGAAGATGAAACACAGTAATTGCATCGGAATTAATTTCAAAAGGGCACAATGCCAACTTAAGTACAAGAAGACCGACTCTTCTTACTGTCTATGTTTTGAACCATTCCTGTGACACTAGTTATAGATTCCGATGCTTCACTTCAGGTTTACTGTATCCCTTGGACCTTCTTATTGACGATGAAACACAGAAATTGCATCGGAATTAAATACAAAAGGCACAATGCCGACTTAAGTACAAGAAGACCTACTCTTCCTACTGTCTATGTTTTGAGCAATTCCTGTGACACTAGTTATAGATTACGATGCTTCACTTCAGGTTTACTGTATCCCTCTGACCTCCTTATTGACGATGAACCACAGAAATTGCATCGCAATTAAATAAAAAAGGCACAATGCCGACTTAAGTACAAGAAGACTAACCATTCTTACTGTCTATGTTTTGAACCTTTCCTTCGACACAAGTTATAGAATTCGATGCTTCACTTCAGCTTTACTGTATCCCTTGGACCTTCTTATTGACGATGAAACACAGAAATTGAATCGGAATTAAGTACAAAAGGCACAATGTCGACTTAAGTACAAGAAGACTGACTCTTCCTACTGTCTATGTTTTGAAGCATTCCTGTGACACTAGTTATAGATTCCGATGCTTCACTTCAGGTTTACTGTATCCCTCTGACCTTCTTATATACGATGAAACGCAGAAATTGCATTGGAATTAAATACAAAAGGCACAATTCCGACTTAAGTACAAGAAGACTGACTCTTCCTACGGTCTATGTATTCAACCATTCCAGTGACGCTAGTTATAGATTCCGATGCTTCACCTCAGGTTTACTGTATCTCTCGGACCTTCTTATTGACGATGAAACACAGAAATTGCATTGGAATTAGATACAAAATGCACAATGCCGACTACAGTGCTAAAGGACCGACTCTTCTTACTGTCTATGTTTTGAACCATTTCTGTGACACTAATTATAGATTCCGATGTTTCACTTCAGGTTTACTGTATCCCTTATACCTTCTTATTGACGACGAAACACAGAAATTGCATCGGAATTAAATAGAAAAGGCACAATGCTGACTTGAGTACAAGAAGACTGACCCTTCTTATTGTCTACGTTTTGAACCATTCCTGTGACACTAGTTATAGATTCCGATGCTCCCCTTCAGGGTTACTGTATCCTTGGATCATCCTATTGACGATGAAACACAGAAATTGCATCGGAATTAAATAGAAAAGGCACAATGCCGACTTAAGTACAAGAAGACTGACTCTTCTTTCTGACTATGTGTGGAAGCATTCCTGTGACACTAGTTATAGATTCCGATGCTTCACTTCAGGATTATTGTATCCCTCTGACCTTCTTATTGACGATGTAACACAGATATTGCGTCGGAATTAAATAGAAAAGGCACAATGCCGACTTAAGTACAAGAAGACTGATTCTTCTTACTGAATTTGTTTTGAACCATTCCTGTGACACTAGTTATAGATTCCGATTCTTCACTTCAGGTTTACTGGAGCCCTTGGACCTTCTTATTGACGATGAAACACAGAAATTGCATCGGAATTAAATAGAAAAGGCACAATGCCGACTTAAGTACTAGAAGACTGACTCTTCTTACTGTATATGATTTGAACGATTCCTGTGACGCTAGTTACGGATTCCGATGCTTCACTTCAGGTTTACTGTATTCCTCTGACCATCTTATTGACGATGAAACACAGAAATTGCATCGGAATTAAATAGAAAAGGCACAATGCCGACTTAAGTACAAGAAGACTAACCATTCTTATTGTCTATGCTTTGAACCATTCCTGTGACACTAGTTATAGATTCCGATGCCTCCCTTCAGGTTTATTGTATCCCTCTGACCATCTTATTAACGATGAAACACAGATATTGCATCGGAATTAAATAGAACAGGCACAATGCCGACTTAAGTACAAGAAGACTGATTCTTCTTACTGAATATGTTTAGAACCATTCCTGTGACACTAGTTATAGATTCCGATGCTTCACTTCAGGATTACTGTATCCCTCTGAACTTCTTACTGACGAAGAAACGCAGAAATTGCGTCGGAATTAAATAGAAAAGGCTCAATGCTGACTTTAGTACAAGAAGACTGACTCTTCTTACTGTCTGTGGTTTGAAGCATTCCTGTGACACTAGTTATAGATTCCGATGCATCACTTCAGGTTTACTGTATCCCTTGGACCATCTTATTGACGATGAAACACAGAAATTGCATCGGAATTAATTAGAGAAGGCACAATGCCGACATAAGTACAAAAAGACTGACTCTTCTTACTGTCTAAGATTTGAACCATTCCTGTAACGCTAGTTACAGATTCCGATGCTTCACTTCACGTTTACTGTATCCCTCTGACCATCTTATTGACGATGAAACACAGAAATTGCATCGGAATTAAATAGAAAAGGCACAATGCCGACTTAAGTACAAGAAGACTGACTCTTCTTACTGTCTATGTTTTGAACCATTCCTGTGACGCTAGTTACAGATTCCGATGCATCAATTCAGGTTTACTGCATCCCTCTGACCTTTTTATTGACGATGAAACAAAGAAATTGCATCGGATTTAAATACAAAAGGCACAATGCTGACTTAAGTACAAGAGGACTGAGTCTTCCTACTGTCTATGTTTTAAACTATTCCTGTGACACTAGTTAGAGATTCCGATGCTTCACTTCAGATTTACTGTATCCCTCTGACCTTCTTATTGACGATGAAACACAGAAATTGCATCGGAATTAAATAGAAAAGGCACAATGCCGACCTAAGTACAAAAAGACTGAGTCTTCCTACTGTCTATATTTAAACTATTCCAGTGACACTAGTTAGAGAATCCAATGCTTTACTTCAGATTCACTGTATTCCACTGACCTTCTAATTGACGATGAAACACAGTTATTGCATCGGAATTAAATTGAAAAGGGCACAATGCCGACTTAAGTACAAGAAGACTGACTCTTCTCACTGACTATGTTTTGAACCATTTTTGTGACACTAGTTATAGATTCCGATGCTTCGCTTCAGGTTTACTGTATCTCTTGGACCCTCTTATTGACGATGAAACACAGAAATTGCATCGGAATTAAATACAAAATGCACAATGCCGCCTTAAGTACAAGAAGACTGACTCTTCTTACTAACTATGTTTTGAACCATTCCTGTGACACTAGTTATAGTTTCCGATGCTTTACTTCAGGTTTACTGTATCCCTCTGACCTTCTTATTGACGATGAAACATAGAAATTCCATCGGAATTAAATAGAAAAGGCACAATTCCCACTCAAGTACAAGAAGACTGGCCCTTCTTACTGTCTATGTTTTGAACTATTAATGTGACACTAGTTATAGATTCCGATGCTTCACTTCAGGTTTACAGTATCCCTCTGACCTTCTTATTGACGATGAAACATAGATATTGCATCGGAATTAAGTAGAAAAGGCACAATGCCGACTTAAGTACAAGAAGCCTGACTCTTCCTACTTTCTATGTTTTGAACCATTGCTGTGACACTAGTTATAGATTCCGCTTCTTCACTTCACGTTTACTGTATCCCTCTGACCCTCTTATTGACGATGAAACACAGATATTGCATCGGAATTAAATACAAAAGGCACAAAGCCGACGTAAGTACAAGAAGACTGACTCTTCTTACTGACTATGTTTTAAACCATTCCTGTGACACTAGTTAGAAATTCCGATGCTTCACTTCAGGTTTACCGTATCCCTCTGACCTTATTATTGAAGATGAAACACAGTAATTGCATCGGAATTAATTTGAAAAGGGCACAATGCCAACTTAAGTACAAGAAGACCGACTCTTCTCACTGTCTATGTTTTGAACCATTCCTGTGACACTAGTTATAGATTCCGATGCTTCACTTCAGGTTTACTGTATCCCTTGGACCTTCTTATTGACGATGAAACACAGAAATTGCATCGGAATTAAATACAAAAGGCACAATGCCGACTTAAGTACAAGAAGACCTACTCTTCCTACTGTCTACGTTTTGAGCCATTCCTGTGACACTAGTTATAGATTACGATGCTTCACTTCAGGTTTACTGTATCCCTCTGACCTCCTTATTGACGATGAACCACAGAAATTGCATCGCAATTAAATAAAAAAGGCACAATGCCGACTTAAGTACAAGAAGACTAACCATTCTTACTGTCTATGTTTTGAACCTTTCCTTCGACACAAGTTATAGAATTCGATGCTTCACTTCAGCTTTACTGTATCCCTTGGACCTTCTTATTGACGATGAAACACAGAGATTGAATCGGAATTAAGTACAAAAGGCACAATGTCGACTTAAGTACAAGAAGACTGACTCTTCCTACTGTCTCTGTTTTGAAGCATTCCTGTGACACTAGTTATAGATTCCGATGCTTCACTTCAGGTTTACTGTATCCCTCTGACCTTCTTATATACGATGAAACGCAGAAATTGCATTGGAATTAAATAGAAAAGGCACAATTCCGACTTAAGTACAAGAAGACTGACTCTTCCTACGGTCTATGTATTCAACCATTCCAGTGACGCTAGTTATAGATTCCGATGCTACACCTCAGGTTTACTGTATCTCTCGGACCTTCTTATTGACGATGAAACACAGAAATTGCATTGGAATTAGATACAAAATGCACAATGCCGACTACAGTGCTAAAGGACCGACTCTTCTTACTGTCTATGTTTTGAACCATTTCTGTGACACTAATTATAGATTCCGATGTTTCACTTCAGGTTTACTGTATCCCTTATACCTTCTTATTGACGACGAAACACAGAAATTGCATCGGAATTAAATAGAAAAGGCACAATGCTGACTTGAGTACAAGAAGATTGACCCTTCCTATTGTCTACGTATTGAACCATTCCTGTGACACTAGTTATAGATTCCGATGCTCCCCTTCAGGGTTACTGTATCCTTGGATCATCCTATTGACGATGAAACACAGAAATTGCATCGGAATTAAATACAAAAGGCACATTGCCGACTTAAGTACAAGAAGACTGACTCTTCTTACCGTCTATGTTTTGAACCATTCCTGTGACACTAGTTATAGATTTCTATGCTTCACTTCAGATTAATTGTATCCCTCTGACCTTCTTATTGACGATGAAACACAGAAATTGCATCGGAATTAAATACAAAAGGCACAATGCCGACTTAAGTACAAGAAGACTGACTCTTCTTACTGTCTATGTTTCGAACCATTCCTGTGACACTAGTTGTAGATTCCGACGCTTCACTTCAGGTTTACTGCATCCCTCTGACCTGCCTATTGACGATGAAACACAGAAATTGCATCGGAATTAAGTACAAAAGGCACAATGCCGACTTAAGTCCAAGAAGTCTGACTCTTCTTACTGACTATGTTTTGAACCATTCCTGTGACACTAGTTATAGATTCCGATGATTCACTTCAGGTTTACTGTATCCCTTGGACCTTTTTATTGACGATGAAACACAGAAATTGCATCGGAATTAAATACAAAAGGCACAATGCCGACTTAAGTACAAGAAGACTGACTCTTCTTACTGACTATGTTTGGAACCATTCCTGTGACACTAGTTACAGTTTCCGATGCTTCACTTCAGGTTTACTCTATCCCTCTGACCTTCTTATTGACGATGAAACACAGAAATTGCATCGGAATTAAATAGAAAAGGCACAATGCCGACCTAAGTACAAGAAGACTGAGACTTCCTACCGTCAATGTTTAAACCATTCCTGTGACACTAGTTATAGATTCCGATGCTTCACTTCAGATTAATTGTATCCCTTGGACCATCGTATTGACGACGAAACACAGATATTGCGTCGGAATGAAATAGAAAAGGCAGAATGACGGCTAAGTACATGAAGACTGACACTTCCTACTGTCTATGTTTTGAACCATTCCCGTGACACTAGTTATAGAATCCGATGCTTCATTTCAGGTTTACTGTACCCCTCTGACCTTCTTATTGACAATGAAACACAGAAATTGCATCGGAATTAAATAGAAAAGGCACAATGCCGACTTA